>NC_091951.1:58423087-59023087 GCF_031021105.1 Erythrolamprus reginae
GATAAAACTATAGAGGGATATAGCATTGCTTCCAGCTGTACGGATTCAGCTCCAGTGATCTTAGAAGCCGATGTCTTAGAAGAACTTGAACGATTAAAGATAAATAAGGCAATGGGTCCAGATGGCATCCACCCCAGAGTTCTTAAAGAACTCAGATCTGTCATTGCTATCCCCCTGACTGATTTGTTTAACCAATCCTTGTTAACAGGAGATGTTCCTAAGGATTGGAGAATGGCCAGTGTTGTGCCTATCCACAAGAAGGGCAGTAGAGAAGAAGCTGGTAACTACAGGCCAGTTAGCTTGACATCAGTTGTAGTTAAAATGATGGAGACTCTACTCAAAAAGAGGATAAAGCAGCACCTAAAAAACAATAACTTATTGGACCCAAATCAGCATGGCTTTACTGAAGGCAAATCATGTCAGACTAATCTCATTGATGTCTTTGACTTTGTCACAAAGGTGTTGGATGAAGGTGGTGCCGTGGATATTGCCTACCTGGACTTCAGCAAAGCCTTTGATACAGTTCCACATAAAGAGCTGATAGATAAATTAGTGAAGATTGGACTTAATTCCTGGATAGTTCAATGGATTTGCAGCTGGCTGAAGTGTAGACATCAGAGAGTTATTGTTAATGGCGAGTATTCTGAGCAGAGTCAGGTTACAAGCGGTGTGCCACAAGGGTCTGTTCTGGGTCCTATTCTTTTTAATATGTTTGTGAGTGACATAGGGGAAGGTTTGGTAGGGAAGGTTTGCCTATGTGCCGATGACTCTAAAGTGTGCAATAGGGTTGATATTCCTGGAGGCGTCTGTAATATGGTAAATGATTTAGCTTTACTAGATAAATGGTCAAAGCAATGGAAACTGCAGTTTAATGTTTCCAAATGTAAAATAATGCACTTGGGGAAAAGGAATCCTCAATCTGAGTATTGTATTGGCAGTTCTGTGTTAGCAAATACTTCAAAAGAATAGGATTTAGGGGTAGTGATTTCTGACAGTCTCAAAATGGGTGAACAGTGCAGTCAGGCAGTAGGGAAAGCAAGTAGGATGCTTGGCTGCATAGCTAGAGGTATAACAAGCAGGAAGAGGGAGATTATGATCCCGCTTTATATAGAATGCTGGTGAGACCACATTTGGAATACTGTGTTCAGGTCTGGAGACCTCATCTACAAAAAGATATTGACAAAATTGAACGGGTCCAAAGACGGGCTACAAGAATGGTGGAAGGTCTTAAGCATAAAACGTATCAGGAAAGACTTAATGAACTCAATCTGTATAGTCTGGAGGACAGAAGGAAAAGGGGGGACATGATCGAAACATTTAAATATATTAAAGGGTTAAATAAGGTCCAGGAGGGAAGTGTTTTTAATAGGAAAGTGAACACAAGAACAAGGGGACACAATCTGAAGTTAGTTGGGGGAAAGATCAAAAGCAACATGAGAAAATATTATTTTACTGAAAGAGTAGTAGATCCTTGGAACAAACTTCCAGCAGACGTGGTAGATAAATCCACAGTAACTGAATTTAAACATGCCTGGGATAAACATATATCCATCCTAAGATAAAATACAGAAAATAGTATAAGGGCAGACTAGATGGACCATGAGGTCTTTTTCTGCCGTCAGACTTCTATGTTTCTATGTTTCTAATAATAATAATAATAATAATAATAATAATAATAATAATAATAATAATAATAATAATAATAATAGTTAAAACATAAGATCAATACTAACATCAGTTACATTATGTTCATCTCTGAATGAAAAACTTTCCAACCAGGAAGAAACCAAAGGTCAACATCTAAGACATAATGAAGACTTAGTGCAAACAATTTTAACCAAAAAGGTAGGTGAACTGCATCATTCATCCTGTTGTACCCACCACTTGTGAAGGTTCTATACAAGCTGAATCCTTGTAGCTGAGTTTCTGTCCTTCTCGATCACTGGAGGTTTCTAAGAAGTTTGGACAGCAAAGGCCTTAGGGTCTCTGGCCTGAGCAGGGGGTTGGACTAGAAGACCTCAAGGTCCCTTCCAACTGTCTTTTTCTGTATTCTATATATGCACCTACTGGTACTCTTGGCGCTTGCTTCCATAATATTTTTGTTATTATTGTTTCAGTTCAGATTTCTTCCCATTGTTTTGATGCCTTGTCTTACTAATTCTATCACTCATACAAACATTACTGATTAGAAGCCCATAAATAGATGCTGTCTTTCCACAGAATAAGTGAAAAAATAAATTTGATATCTCTTTCAAATTCTGTAGAACACATAAACATTAGATAAGGATAAAATGTTAGCACCACAACAACAATCTATAATTTGAGTAGATCATGTTTTACCATTGAAAACCCTTGGCTTAATTCATAGATTAAAACATCAGAGACATTACAAAAATGTGTGTTATTGCTAATTCATTTTAGAAGGATATGGTTTTGTGTGGAAAGCAATGAAAAGAGAAGTTAAATATCTTCTACATAGTTTGGTAAATACACTTTCTATGTCAATATTAATTAGCAGGAAGCTATTAAATAACGTACTGTTTTGCTTTCAATTAAATATAAATCTCTTAACATTTTATATCTTAGGATACTTCACTGCTGTTGACAGAAGCACTAAGTAGAATTTATGGTTCTTATTGCTAAACAAAAACTATCCAGTAGAGGAGAGAAATCTAATCACTCTACTGTTGGGAAATAGAGGGAAGGACAGTGTCACATTAAGCAATTGTTTTCTTTAAAGCAATCTCAATTTCAGTCATTAATATACATTTAACTCAAGGAAGGGAAACCCTTCACATTTTCATTGGAAGTCATGTAAATATCTGCTGAAGAAATTCAAATAACAGATATTGTTTCAGAATGTCCACCCTTTCCAAGAAGAGTATGGCTGCTCTTATGCATTGCCAGAGAAAGAAAAGAAATATAAAATATATATCGGTAAAAAAACCCTCTCATTGAAACCAGGAGACTATCAGGTTTACCCAGCCTGAACGACAAAAATCAAGCTGACCTTTGAAAAACAGCAAAGAGATTAGAATTTAGTGAACATCCATTCTTTTCAGCTCAGCTCAAGTAGTTGTACTACAAATGCACTTTGCCCTTTAGGTTGAGGTTAAGGTTAATGGCTAAATTCAATACCTATATTTTTACACAAAGGGGAAAAACAGTCCAATTTATCAAAAACAGCATCACAAAAACATATTAGGAACACAGGTTAAAATAGGGAAGAAAATGATAAGTGAACACCTGTCTACCCTAAACAAATTCAAATCACTAGGACCAGATGGATTACACCCTAAGGTTCTGAAGGAACTGGCAGACAAGATTTCAGAACCACTGAACTATATCTTTCAAAGATCATGGAGCACCGAGGAATTGCCAGAGGACTGGAAAAGAGCTGATGTAGTTCCTATCTTTAAAAAAAGGGAAACAAACAGATTCAGGAAACTACAGACCTATCAGCCTGACTTCAATACCAGGAAAGATTTTGGAAAAGATAATCAAGCAATAAATCAACAAACACCTAGAAACAAATAAAATAATAACCAAAAGCCAAAACAGATCGTGCCAGACTAATCTTATTGCATTCTTTGACCAAGTGACAAAATTAGTAGACCACAGGAATGCTGTCGATATGGTTTACTTGGACTTAAGTAAGACTTTTGACAAAGTAGACCTTAATCTACTATTAGATATAGAAAAATGTGGGATGGACAACAACAACACCAGGTGGATTCAAAACTGACTAACCAACCATACTCAACATGTAGTGCTCAATGGAACTGCATCTACATGGAGGGATGTTTGCAGTGGAGTACTCCAAAGCTCTATTTTAGGCCCAGTCCCCTTCAATATCTTCATCAATGACTTGGACAAGGGGATAGTTGGGGAACTCATCAAATTTGTAGATGACACCAAACTGGCAGATATAGCCAACTCTCCAGAAGATAGGCTCAAGATACAGAAGGATCTTGACAGACTTGAACATTGGGCACTATCAAACAAAATGAAATTCAATGGTGAAAAAAGTAAGGTTCTATATTTAGACAAGAAAAACAAAATGCACGGGTAGAGTATAGGTGGTACATTACTCAACAGTAGTAACTGTGAGAGGGATCTTGGAGTCCTAGTGGACAACCATTTAAATATGAGTCAGTAGTGTGCAGCAGCTGTAGTTCTAGGCTGCATTAACAGAGGGATAGAATCAAGATCATGCAAAGAGTTAATACACTTTATGAGGCTTTGGTAAGGTCACACGTGGAATACTGCATTCAGGATGTTGCGACGTTAGAAAAAGTGCTGAGAAAAGCAACAAAAATGATTAGGGAACTGGAAGTATAAACATATGAGGAATGGTTGCAGGAACTTGGTATGTCTAGTTTAATGAAAAGAAGGATCAGGGGAGACATGATAGCAGTGTTCCAATATCTCAGGGATTGCCACAAAGAAGAGGGAATCAACCTATTCTCCAAAGCACCTGAGAGTAGAACAAGAAACAATGGGTGAAAACTAAACAAGGAGAGAATAGGCGTTGATATGCTTACCTGAACGCCTCTTCTCGTACGGTGAGTGGGTACAGCAGTCACATGGGTTTGCTCTGTCCAATCCGGTGGAACTGAGCCTAGTATTAAAAAAGACTGCTGGATCCGCCCCTTCCCCAGAATTCGCGAATCCGTAGACTAGGCTCAGTAGTGAAGCTCTTTAAAGTTCAACTCCCGTGTTAAAAGAAGTTAGAATAGAAAGTGAAGAAGACCACACAAAGGGAGGGAAGTGACTGCTGTACCCACTCACCGTACGAGAAGAGGCGTTCAGGTAAGCATATCAACGCCTATTCTCCGTACTGAAGGAGTGGGTCCAGCAGTCACATGGGACATACCCAATAGATAGGTCCCTAGGGTGGGAGTACATGGCTATCGTGAGAGATAACGGATTGGAGTACTCTTCTGCCGAAGGCAGCGTCCGCTGATGCGTACGAATCAATTTTGTAGTGCTTTATGAAGGAATTTGGTGAGGCCCAAGTGGCTGCTTTGCAGACTTCTTCCAACGGAGCCTGAGTTGCCCAAGCGGCAGAAGTGGCAGCACTTCTGGTGGAGTGCGCTGTAATGTTCCTTGAAATGGAAAGGGAAGCTGTCTCGTAGGCCTTAGAGATGGTCCCTCTAATCCAACGGCCTATTACTGTGGAAGACACTCTAGATCCCCGGGATCTGGGGTGGTAAGCCACGAAGAGTGCTTCTGACCTTCCTATGGGTCCTGTGCGTTGGATATAGATCTTTAGCGCCCTAGTGAAATCCAGAGTGTGCCAACTAATTGCCAGGGGGTGCTCTCGTTGGAGACAGAAGGAAGGTAAGACGATATCCTGAGATCTGTGGAACATGGAACTGACCTTTGGGAGAAAGGTGGGGTCCAGTCGCAGAACCACCTTGTCCTGGTGGAACTGACAGAGGTCCTGTCTGGTAGAAAGGGCTGCCAACTCAGATATGCGTCGGGCGGATGTAATCGCCACCAGGAATGCTACCTTGAAGGGTAGGTACCTGAGGGACGCAGACTTCAGGGGTTCGTAAGGTGCCTGAGTAAGGGAGAGGAGAACCCGTGGCAAGTCCCAGGTAGGATATCTGTGGATCTTGGAAGGCCTGAGGTTGGCCACTCCTCTTAGGAATTCTTGGATTTTCGGGAAGGAGCGGAGGGGCTGCCTGCGAGGCCCCGCCAGGGCGGAAGAAATGGCTGCCAGGTGACGCCGGATGGTGCTGGTAGAGAGGCCTTGGTGGAAACCCTTCATGAGGAAGGCGATTATCCTGTGTATGGGAAGACACAGGGGAGATAAGCCCTCCTGTGAGCACCATTGATGGAATTTGGACCAAGTATGGTCGTAGATCCGATTGGTAGACCTCCTTCTGGACTACAGGATGATTTCCACTGTGTCCGGGTCATACCCTCGCAGGTCTAGGTCCCTCCGGATAATAGCCAGGCGGTGAGGTGGAACCACTCCGGGTCCGGATGGAAGGGGGCCCCTTGCCGCAACATCTCCTCCGAAACGGGGAGTCGCCAGGGGTCCTGGATGGACAGTTGTTGGAGGTCCGCGAACCATGGCCTGCGAGGCCAGAGAGGGGCTATCAGGATTACCCGGCTTTTTCCAGAAGAATTTTGTGGATCACGTCTGACAGAATTGAAATTGGAGGGAAGGCATACAGTAGACCCGGAGGCCAAGGACTCCTGAGAGCATTTATTGCCTCTGCTCCCGGAGACGGGAACCTGGAGATGAAGCGAGGGAGCTGGGCATTGGCTTTGGTCGCAAACAGATCTAACACTGGGTGGCCGAACCTGAGGCAGATTAGGTGGAACCGTGACAGATGGAGATTCCACTCGCCTGGGTCTATGGTCGCTCGCGAGAGCCAGTCCGCTGGACGTTGAGGCTCCCCGAGATGTGATCGGCTAGAAGCGACTGGAGATGTTTCTCCGCCCAGAGGCCTAACTTCAGGGCCCCCTCATGAGGGCCTTGGATCTTGTGCCTCCCTGTCTGCAAATATGGCTTTTGGTGGCTATATTGTCCGTGAGGACCAACACATGCTGATTGGAGATGTGAGATTGGAATTGTTTTAGAGCTAGAGACACGGCTCTTAATTCTAGTCAATTGATGGGCCTGGAAGCCTCCTCCGGTGACCATGTGCCCTGAGCTAAAAGACCTTGGGCGCGGGCTCCCCAGCCCGAGAGGCTGGCATCTGTGGTGACTACGAACTGGTCGGGGCCCGGAAGAGAGATCCCTTTGCTAGGGCTGGAGACGACCACCACTTGAGGGATCTGCGAACCGCAGAGGAATGGAAATGCGGCGATTTGAGTTGCTGTGGCCCGAACTCTGAAACGGTAACAGAAGCCACTGTAGTTCCCTGGCGTGAAGGCGGGCCCAGGGGACAATACCAATACATGACACCATTTTACCCAAAAGGGAAGATAGGGTGGCAATGGAGGCAGATTGTTGGGGCATAATGCGAGCAATGAGATCCAAAAACTACGTTTTCTCTCAGTGGAGAGGAAAACCTGGGCTATCTCAGAGTTAATGATAGTTCCCAGATGCAGAATGGAAGTGGAAGGAACCAGGAGGCTCTTTTTGAAATTTATGGAGGAACCATGATTCTGTAGAACCGACGTGGTAAGGGAGAGGTCTGCAGCCACTCCAGTTCTGGAATTCCCATGAATTAAAATGTCATCTAAATAACCTAAGATATGAATGGGAAAGGCTCGGAAATGAGCCGTCAAGGATCCCAAGAGTTTAGTGAGGACTCTGGAAGCTGAGGAGAGTCCAAATGGCATAGCCCTATACTGGAAGTGCCTGCCTTGAAGGGCGAAGCGCAAAAAATTTCCTATGGGCCTTGGCAATGGGAATATGGAGGTAGGCCTCCGTGAGATCCAGAGACACCATAAAGTCTCCCCGATGAAGGGCTGCTAGGATGGAAGATAAGGAATGCATTTGAATTTCCTATATTTTATGAACCGGTTCAATTTCTTTAGGTCCAAAATGGCTCTCCGGCCTCCAGAGGCCTTAGGGACCATGAGGAGGATGGAATAGAAGCCAGAACCTCTCTGGAGAGAGGGGACCGGTTGAATGGCTCTAATAGCCAACAAGTGGGAAATAGCCTCCTCCATTCGGAAACGATCTGAAGGGAGGCTGGGAGAAGAACAAGAAACAAACGGTTAGGGGGAGAAGAAATGAACTCTAATCTTAGGCCCCTGTTCACAGGATCAATGACCCAGGGGTCCTTACAAGAACGGTGCCAGGCGGAAGAGAACCAGGCTAGGCGACCGCCTATGGGGAAAGAGGAGGACTTACCATCTGGCTCTTTTGGAAGCCCTGGTAGAGGAGGATCCTCTCTGATAACGGGAACCTCTGCCCCTGGTGGTTCTAGATTGGGATCGAAACCGAGGGGAATACTGACCTGGACTCCTTTGAAGGGTGAAGCCTTGATCCTGTTGCCGTCCTGTGCGCCGAAAGGGCTGCGGCTTAGGGGCCTTCTTGGTGGTGGGTCCTAAGACCTTTTTCTTGTCCGTGGTCTCTGTAAGGAGAGGATCCAGGAGGTCTCCGAAGAGCAAGTTGCGTTTCAGCGGACCCATGGCTAGCTGCCACTTTTGTCTTACTCCCGCCTGCCAAGGGCGGAGCCACAGAAGTCTTCTGGCCGTTGTTGAGGCTGCTACTGACCTGGCTGCAAATCTTGAAGATTGGAAGGTAGCATCTGCTACGTATTGGGCAGCTGCGAAGACTTTGTTGAAATCCTGTTGGCCCCTTAGATCATCTGGAGGCAGGTGAGATTGGAGCTGACGGAGCCACAAGAGCATAGCTCTAGAAAAGAAGGATGCCGCTGCAGCACTCTTAATGGCCCATGAATCTGCGAAGAGGCTTCTTTTGAGCATCTGCTCAAGGCGTTTGTCCTCCGGCCGGAGGACCTCCTCTGCTTCGCCAGGCATGGCGGCCGTTGAGTGGAGTGTTTTCACTGGCTCATCTGGCCTAGGACATGTTAGGAGCTCCTCATAGGAGGGAGAAAGCTTGTAAAGCTTCTTGTCCTTGGAAGAGGGAGTGAGGCGAGCAGTTGGGTGGTCCCACTGTTTGAGCAAGGCATCCTTAAATAATTTGGGCATAGGAATTACCTCATTGTCTTCCTGTTCTTCCATGAAGTAAGGAAGATTTTCCTCCGGAGGGTCTGAAGGAGTAATAGCCTGTTTTTCCTGTCCGGCTAGCCCCGTGGATACTCTTGCTTTAAGCAGGAGAGATTTGAAAAGCTGAGAAGGGAAGATAGCAGCTGGGGCTGGAATCTTGTTCTGGGATTCCTCGTCTTCCGACAGCCCTTGAAAAGGGTCATCAACCTCTGCTGCATCCATGTCCTCATCCTCTTCCTGAGAGGAGTCAGAGACCTCCATGATTGGGGCTCTGTAGGAAGGAGCAGAACTCACGGGACGGGAGGAGCGTGGGAGGGGATGAGACAAAGAAGACACATTGAAAGATGAGAGTTTAGCGTCCATGGTGTTAGTCAAAATAGTCAAGATAGACTGAAACTCCGGAGGCAAGGAAGAGACATCAGCCGGGAAGGAAGGAGGATCCCTGAAGGCCTGAGCAGATTCTGGCTGGGAAGGATCCTCAGTAATATCTGGCTCCTCTGGACCTAAACCCCATAGGTTAGGTTGGGGTGGATTTAGGTTTGGCTCATCCAGGGATATCACAGGAACCCCAGAGGGAGGCAGGTTAGAGGCCTCCGGGAGGGGTGTATTGGTATGCACTTGGGCCTGCACTTTAAAACGTTTGGCTGATTTATCATGTAATTTTTGTAGGGCTGGGTCCCTTCTCTTCTCAGCCCTGGTGGGCCCGGCTAAGGAATGGGCGCCTGAGGAAGAGGAGGAAGAGGCCTGGGGAACTTCAGTAGAATTATCAGTAGGCCTAACCTCTTTGGGACCCTTAGTAGTGCCTCTCTTGGGAAAAGAAGCCATAGTCTGAAACAAATTACAGAGGACAAGGCTTGAGCCAATAAAATAGGGGGGAGAAGAAATTTTTTTGTGAGCTTTCCCAAGAGGAGAGGTGACCCTGCTCCTAGGCCCAGGAGCAGCTGCGCCTTAAGGGGCAATCCTGGACGGTACCAGAGAGTTCGTGTCCCTAAGTGCAGCGTGGCAGGCCTCACAAACTAACTTTAAGAAAAACCAAGGCACAACTGGTTGGAGGCCACTTCCGTGGAGAATAGGTTCGAGGGAACTCGAACGACGACTCCAAGGGTCAAGCGGCGGGCTGGAAGCACTAATGGCCGACCTCTTAGGGCAGAACCGAAAGTGCAATTACTGGGCGCGAGGGCCTTTGGCGCCAAAAACAAACGCTCCGTTAATTTATGATCGGAGACACTAAGCCCGGGAGACAATTCAAGTCCCACACCGCGGGAGGTAAATAGCCCTTAATAGTTTGTTTATTTTAGTTAAAGAAGGCTTGCTCTCGGCGGGACCTCCAGACCGTAATAGTAAAATAACGGCCGCGGCAGCAGCACGGAGGAAAAAACCGCTGGGGCTGAGCCGCTAACTTCTCCCCCAACTCAAAGCCCAGGAGGGCTGAGTGGAATCCCCTGCCGGCAAGCTTAATACAGTAATGGAAAATTCTTACTGGTTTTGAAGAGAGATCGAAGGGAAGGTGTTTTGGGAGGAACGAGCATTCACACACATCCGAAGGAATGCGAACTGAGCGAATTCTGGGGAAGGGGCGGATCCAGCAGTCTTTTTTAATACTAGGCTCAGTTCCACCGGATTGGACAGAGCAAACCCATGTGACTGCTGGACCCACTCCTTCAGTACGGAGAAGTAATTCAGAACCAAGGAGAAATTTCCAGACAGTAAGAACAATTGATCAGTGAAACAGCTTGCCTCCAGAAGATGTGAATGCTCTAACACTGGAAGTTTTTAAGAAGATGTTGGATAACCATTTGTCTGAAGTAGTGTAGGGTTTTCTGCCTAAGCAGGGATTTGGACTAGAAGACCTCCAAGATCCCTTCCAACTCTGTTGTTGCTGTTGTTGTTATTATTGTTAGTTGATTTTTTAAAATTAGAATTGAAAGGGACCTTGCAGGTCATCTAGTCCAACCCCCTGCTCAAGCAGGAGACTCTACACCACCCCAGTCAGATGGCAGTCCAATCTCTTTTTAAATATGTTGAGTGTTGGGGGGTTCACAACCTCCACTGGCAAGCCGTTCCACTGGTTGATCGCTCTCACTGTCAGTATTATTGTTGCTGTTGTTATTGTTGTTATTATCATCATTATCATTATTATTATTATTATTCACACATATGGTGCCTCTATCTTTAAACCAGGCTGTAATTCAAATGGCAAGTATTTCTTAAATAGCTCTAAGATGGAAATGCCCATTCCATTTAATCTCCTAGAAACAGGTCTCATCATTCCTCTCTTCATTAATAGCATGGTTCTTGTGAAGGTAACCGGAAGACGATCTTCATTTTCTGCTGACTTCACTGAGTCTCTGATTCCAATTTGCTTTATAGGTATATAATGGAACTAATTTCTTTCAGACAAGGAAACTCCATGGTTGACTGTGTGAATTGCCCTGTCTCAGATGTATCTTCCTCCTTAGGGCTGCTATCATGGGGATAAGAGTAAAGCCAGAACTTTATATAAGCCACTTGTAAGAAAGGTGGGACATGAATAAGGAATCGCAACAGCATTTAGCACTTAAGACTTATATATCACCCCATAGCTCTCTCTGGGCAGTTGACAATATCAGCATATTTCCCCCAACAATCTTGGTCCTCATTTTACCAACCACAGAAGCACAGAAGGCTTCATTGAGCCCCATCAGGATTGAATCCCAGACTGTGGGCAGAATTTGCCTGCAATACTAACCACTGCTCCATGTGGGCTCAATGAAACAAGTAATTCCATTCCTGTTATCGCCTGCTAAGTCCTATTGAGTTTCTTCATGCTTCAAAATCCAGATTTTAAACTTTTTCAAAAGATTTAGTGGACGAAAATGGTAGTTCTGTTCTGATTGGCCTTGTTTGGTGGAGGCTAACTGCTCTTGCATAGTTAGCTAATTCCTTCATCCTTATTTTTTTTGGCTAAAAAAAAAATCAAATAGGGTCAAGCTGGCCGTTCCTGGATTAATTATCCAAAAGGCCTTTGGGTTCAATTTAGACCTTGTTCAAAGTAGACTTTTCCATGTAAAGAGCTTTAAAAACACATCTATTACATAACAAGTAATCATTCTGGCAGAAGACTGCATGAACAATTTTTGAAGATTGACCCTTTGGGTTAGGATCACTGCTATAACTAATTAACTGCGTCAATTATATAATTAACAAATTACATGTAAAGAAACATATGGCTAACTAATAAAGAGAGGGATTCGTTCTTATTATTATCAATTATAAATTCACAATGTCAAAGAGATGGAGAGAGTCTTTGAATTATGAAGTCATTAAGGTAAAAAGATCCTTACCTTCGACGCAAGATGGCCGTGCATGGGTTGTGCCTGCCACCTGACCTGGGAAGCAGGAGCACTTGACTGTCTGTGACCGCTCTTCAATCCTGTTCTTGTTGCAACACCGATGCACTGCAACCACCTCGCAGGTCCCTTGCTTAACTTGGTTGAGGCCTACGAACAACAAGGCATAGGTTACTGTCTCAGCACTGATTATACAAAGGCCGTTGTTTCCACGTTTTGCTTTGTTTTTCAGAATTTAGATTTAAATTTAATTGGATTTGTATGCTGCCCCTCTGCGAGGACTTGGGGCGGCTCACAGCATATACAAAAACAGAAAACAGTAATAAACAATCCAATTAATAATACATTAAAACAATCCTTAAAAATCTAATTTAAAAAAGCTATAATTACCATTCATTTGACAATCATACTAAAAACATTCATTGGTCAGGGGAAAAGATGTAAAAAACCCAGGCCTGGCGGCAAAGATGAGATTTTAAACTCTTTTGGAAGGCGAGGAGGGTGGGGGCAGTGCGAATCTCTGGGGGGAGCTGATTCCAGAGGGCCAGAGCCCCCACAGAGAAGGCTCTTCCCCTAAGTCACGCCAGCAGGCATTGTTTGGTCGACAGGACACTAAGGTGACCAACTCTGTGGGACCTCACCGGATGCTGGGATTCATGCAGCAGAAGACGGTCTCGGAGATAGTCTGGTCCTATGCCATGTCCTAACCAACACTTTGAATTATGCCTGGAAACAGATGGGCAGCCAATGCAGTCCATTCATGAATGAATTATGAGAAATCTTATTACAGCATCCTCACCCCATCATTTCATCTATTACACTGTGAGCCCCATCCATGTCATGCAATACATTACAATGGAATAATTATTTATCAACCTTGTATATTGTTGTAATCACATAATAAAACCTAAAATCAATTTGTTTATTTTTATTTATTTATTTTATTTATTTATTGTGTCCATTACACAATAATATACAATGAAGCTTATAGAGATATAGTAGAGAAGATATAGGAGATATAGGAGAGACAATAGGACAGGGGACAGAAGGCACTCTAGTGCGCTTATGTACGCCCCTTATTGACCTCTTAGGAATCTGGAGAGGTCAACATTCATACTCCTTTGGTCGTACTGGGATTTTTGTTCATTTATCAAATTTGGGGATACAGTAGTACCTCTAGATACGAGCTGCTCCACATGCGAGTATTCCAAGTCAGGAGCTGAGACGCGAGCAAAATTTCTGTTCGACACCCGAGCTCAAATTCAGGATACAAGCCGAGCTTCCACTAGGTAGTGCAAGAATTCCTTGCTTCCAGTTATCTCGGCGCGAAAAACAAAGTCTAAAGGCATTCGTTCGAGATGCGAGTTGATCGACATACGAGCTCGGGTCTGGAACGAATTAGACTCGTATGTCGAGGTACCACTGTATCTCCAAATGGAATTACAGATGGAAATGTAAGAGAAGATCTATAGTCTGTTCTTCGTGTCCTGACTAATCATGAAAAGTGGATGTTGGCTTATTGGGTTGTTAGTTGTTTATAAATAGCCATATTCATACAAGTTAATGCATCCCAGTTAATACTCCTAATAATCTGATTGTTCTAATCCACTGGGCTTCCAACAACTAAGCATCTGCCTGACCTTAACTGGAGGACTATTCCCTAGGGCCGTGATGGCGAACCTGTAGCATGCATGCCACAGGTGGCACGTAGAGCCATATCGGAGGGCATGCAAGACTTTTCTATGTTTCAGCTCCAGCGCACATGTGTGTGCTGGCCAGCTGATTTTCAGCCTTGGGAAAGGCCGTTTCGCCCTCTGGATGCTTCAGGGAAGCTTCCCTGAATCTCCAGAGGCAAAAAAATCACCCAACAGACAAATCGGAAGTTCGGGAAAACACACATCTGGTTTGCCGTTGTGCTGTTTTTTGCACTCCGGAGCTTTAGGAAGCTTCCCTGAACCCTCCGGAGTGCAAAAAGCCGCACAACAGCAAAACAGAAGTGTGTTTTACCTACCAGGCTTCAGAAAGGCCTGTGCGCATGCGGGGGGCAGCGTGGAAGGGTATGCATGCGTGTAGGGGGGGGAAAGGGTGCTAGCACACACACCCATACCCCTTTCGGCATGGGAACCAAAAAAGATTCACCATCACTGCCATAGGACATAGATGGCTACCAAAAACCAGTTTCAGATTTCTTCTTGCCTTTACCTTACATAAATTAAGTGTTATGTATGTACACCGAGCAAATTTGCATGCCGGTCACAGATTGGCTAAGGCATGACCGGCAAATTTAAACTGTCAAAACCGCGCCCCCAAGGAAAGCCCTTTAAAAAGGGGGCTTTCCCCAAAGTGCAGCTCCCTCCATTCCGCTACAGCTTGATCCTTTACCAATAAAGGAAATAGCAGCTCCAGTGTCTCAGTCTCTTACTGCCGATCTAACATTAAGTAATTTCTTCCCTGAGAGGTACACTAGTCAGGTTAATTACAGTTGAAAAAGGTAATCCTCAAGATACCTGGACAGCAAGCCATAAAGTGCTTTATATGTTAAAAACAAGTTTGAGCAATTCATGATAACCTACTGGAAGCATTATTCAACAAGATTCTATTTACATGGCAATCCAATCCGGTAACCTTATTTTCTATTAATGTAGAAAATCTACTGATTGATTACATCCGGGATTTTGATGCACAGATAGAGTGAACATTTTTGTTTTACTTTCTGATACATTTACCAGAAATAATATAATGTACATTCTGACGTTGGACCTTTATTGGTGTTTGCAAAGGTCTAAATATGCAAGGCCAGGCAAAAATGTGAGTTAACTTTTGAAACTAAAGGGATATAGAATTAAAGATACAAGTTCCTACCTAAGAACAAAAATTCATATTGCTGAAACAGCTTTTTAAATTCCTGTTTACTTCCTCATAGAGGAGAATGGAAGCTAAGCATAAGCTTGAATTAAACCATGAACCCATGCTTACTAAACCATAATATTCTAAGATAATTTCTCAAAGTGATGTAGATTTATTTATTTATTCATTCATTCATTCATTCATTCATTCATTCATTCATTCATTCATTCATTCATGCAAAGTGATTAGCAACGTTTCTGCTTGTATGTTACTTATCCTCCTTCTGTTTTGTTAAATCAAGATTCCAAAATTAAGGTTATTTAACCCAGCCTATCTCCTAAAAAAACCAGTCAGTGTGCATTTACATCTCAAGTTAGTTTAAAACCGCATTTCTAATACTGTAGTAATATTATGCTAAATATTTTTTTAAACTGCTGAGAACAATCTAAAGTCACTCCATAGGTAAAATAATAATAATAATAATAATAATAATTATTATTATTATTATTATTATTATTATTATTATTATTATTATTAATTAGATTTGTATGCCGCCCCTCTCCGAAGAAATCATACACTACAATTCAGATCCAATGATGACTCAGATTAGTCCTCTAATATATTTTCTCTACAGCATTTCTATGTATAATAAAGAACTATTACCTTACATAAAGACCTAAACAGCAGCACTGAAAACTATGTAATGGTGAACATGAAACAAATAATAGAGTCTACAAGATTTTATTCAAGCTCTCCAGCCCCAAGGTATCATTCCTTTTAACAAAATATGCTTCATCTCTGGGATGAATCATCCATTTTACTGAAAGTTGCAAAAAGGTCGATCATTGTACTAAAAAAATTGATCATAGCCACTATATTATATTTATTGACAGCCTGTATATTTTATGGACATGTCTAACATCTATGTAATAGCATTTTTTTTAAAAAAAAAAAAGCTCTTTGGGGCAATGCATTGCAAACTGAGAATTAAATAAGCAAACAACATCTTTCGGGAGGAAAAATCAATTCCTAAAATCTGTTGTGAATATTTCCAAGCTGCTATAAACAGACTTTGCTAACAAATAAAGAATAAGTATGGTTCTGTACACTTAAATGACTTAAACAGGTTAATAGCTTGCTAATAATCTTGCATCAGTGGGAGTTAATGGAGGTGATTATTCTCTTGATAATTTGTGCAGGAGAAACCTGTTGATATTTTTTAAAAATATAGGATTCAATCTGGCCTAAGCAATTTTTAAGTAATTGCATGTTGAATTTAGAGACTAAGATTATGAGCAGATGAAACACTATGGAGTAAAACAGCAATGGAGCTTTGTGCCCCAAAGTCATAATGTACCGCCAGCATGTCATTCCCAAAATTAGCAGTCAGAGATCAATGGGGCTATTGTACTCTCCTGCTTATTTCTTTTATTCAAACTCTGCAGGAATCCCAACTGCATCAAGTGGAAGACCAGAATTGTTTTTAGTTTAAGAACCTAAAGCAATATGTATTCAAATCCCTTAGAATCATTCACTGACTCCCAAATTCCCCAATGGGCAATACAGAAATATGGAGGGATGGAAGGAGAGAGGCAGGGGTGGGCGGGTGAATGAACGAACGAACAAACAAACAAACAAACAAACAGTATGTGAAATGTTAGCGGTCTTTGGGATCAACAAATAATTTTTAGTGATGGAAAATTCTGAAGAAACAAAAAGAAGTCTTTCTTTACACAGTAGACAACTGAAATCTGAAATTCCCTCAGATATCGTCATGACATTCAGTTTGGGTGGCTTTAAATTAGAGAAAATGTCAGCCTCGCTGTGTTTCATCATCATCATCATCATCCCGAAAAAGTGGTCGAAAATGAGCAAGCAAAACTACTGTGGGACTTCTGACTTCAGACTGACCGAATTCTAAAGCATAACACACCAGACATCCTGATTGTGGAGAAAAAGAAAGCATGGATCATCGACATCACAATCCCAGGGGACAGCAGAATTGAGGAGAAGCAGCTAGAGAAATTAGTGAAATACGAACATCTAAAAATCGAGCTGCAACGACTCTGGCATAAGCCAGTGAAAGTGGTCCCAGTGGTACTTGGCATGCTGGGTGCAGTGCCAAAGGATCTCAGCGGACATTTGAAAACCATCGGAATTGACAAATTCTCCATCTGTCAATTGCAAAAGGCTGCTTTACTGGGATCGGCAAACATGATTTGCTGCTACGTCACGCAGTCCTAGATTCTTGGGAAGCACCCAACTGGTGATGACATACGAAATCCAGCATAGTGATCTCGTTTGCTGTGTTGTATTGACATAATAATAATAATAATAATAATAATAATTATTATTATTATTATTATTATTATTATTATTATTATTTATTAGATTTGTATGCCACGGCTCACAACAGCAACAATAATACAGTATGATACAAATCCAATATAAAAAAACTAAATTAAAACCCATTACTACTAAAAACAATCAATTCTACACAATCACGCCACTCTCAAATGCTATAGTCAGAAAGGTGGGGGAGAGAGTTAGTCCCCCCCATGCCTGGTGGCATAAATGGGTCTTCAACATCTTGTGGAAGACAAGGAGGGTGGGGGCAATTCGAATGTCTGGGGGGAATTGATTCTAGAGGGCCAGGGCCGCCACAGAGAAGGTTCTTCCCTTAGGTCCCACCAGACGACATTGTTTAGTTGACGAGGCCTGGAAAAGACCAACTCTGTGGGACCTAATCGGTCGCTTGGATTCGTGCGACAGAAGGCGGTCGCGTAGATATTCTGGTCCGATGCCATGTAGGACTTTATAGGCCATTCTACAGAGGAATCATTGAGTCTGTCATCTGCACCTCTATAACCGTCTGGTTTGGTGCTGCAACCCAACAAGACCGACACAGACTTCAGAGGATAATCAGAACTGCAGAAAAAACAACGCTGCCAACCTGCCTTCCATTGAGGACCTGTATACTGCACGAGTCAAAAAGAGGGTGGGGAAAATATTTACTGATCCCTCACATCCTGGACACAAATTGTTTCAACTCCTACCCTCAAAACATCGCTACAGAGCACTGCACACCAAGACAACTAGACACAAGAACAGTTTTTTTCCGAACGCCATCACTCTACTAAACAAATAATTCCCTCAACACTGTCAGACTTTCTACTAAATCTGCACTTCTATTCTACTAGTTTTTCTCATCATTCCTATCACCCATTTCCTCCCATGTTGACTGTATGACTGTAACTTGTTGCTTATATCCTAAGATTTTTATTAATATTGCTTCTTCATTGCTTATTTGACTCCTATGACAATCATTAGGTGTTGTACCACATGATTGTATATTTTATTTTATGTACGCTGAGAGCATATATACCAAGACAAATTCCTTGTGTGTCCAATCACACTTGGCCAATAAAAAATCTATCTATCTATCTATCTATCTATCTATCTATCTATCTATCTATCTATCTATCTATCTATCTATCTATCTATTACCAACACTTTGAATTATGACCAGAAACTAATCGGCAACCAGTGCAGGCCGCGGTATGTTGATGAGACATGGGCATATCTGGGAAGGCCCATGATTGCTCGCACGGCCGCATTCTGCACGATCTGAAGTTTCTGAACACTTTTCAAAGGTAGCCCTATGTAGAGAGCGTTGTAGTAGTTGAACCTCGAGGTGATGAGGGCATGAGTGACTGTGAGCAGAGACTCCCTGTCCAAATAGGGCCGCAACTAGCGCATCAGGCGAACCCGGGCAAATGCCCTCCTTGCCACAGTTTAGAGATGAGGTTCTAATGTTAGCTGTGGATCGAGGAGGACGTCCAAGTTGTGGACCCTCTCTGAGGGGGTCACTAATCCCCCCCCAGGGTGATGGATGGAAAGATGGAATTTGTCCTTGGGAGGCAAAACCCACAGACAATCTGTCTTGTGAGGGTTGAGTTTGAGCCTGTTGACACCCATCCAGACCCTAACAGCCTCCAGGGACCGGCACATCATTTCCACTGCTTCACCGACTGGACATGGGGTAGAGATGTACAACAGGGTGTCATCAGCGTACTGATGACACCTCACCTCATGCCCTTGGATGATCTCACCCAGCGCTTTCATGTAGATGTTGAATAGTAGGGGGGAGAGGACTGACCCGAGGCACCCCACAAGGGAGAAACCTAAAGGTCAACCTCTGACCCCCCACTAAAATAGACTGTGATAGGCAAGAGAGGTAGGAGGAAAACCACTGCAAAACAGTGCCACCCACTTCCAACCCCTCTAGCCGTCGCAGAAGGATAGCATGGCCGATGGTATCGAAAGCCGCTGAGAGGTCAAACAACAGGACAGAGGATAAACCCCTGTCCCAGGCCCACCAGAGATCATCCATCTGTGCAACTGAAGCAGTTTCTGTGCTGTAGCTGGGCCTGAATCCTGACTGTTGAGGGCCTAGATAATCAACTTCTTCCAAGGACTGCTGGAGCGACACCACCTTCTCAACAACCTTCCCCATAAAGGGAAGGTTGGAGACTGGGTGGAAGTTGTTGAGTATGGCTTGGTCCAGGGAAGGCTTCTTGAGGAGAGGGCACACAAGTGCCTCCTTGTAGGAAGCCAAAGAAGCGTTCACAATCTTCTGAACCCAGCTCCGTGTCATCTCCCTGCTGGCCGAGACCAACCAGGAGGGACACGGATCCAGTAAACAGGTGGCAGAACTCACAGCTCCACTGGCCTTGTCCAATTCATCAGGTGTCACCAGGTCAAACTCCTCCCAGACAGGTGGACAAAGACGAGCCCCAGTGACCTCGACTCACACCTCGATTGTCAGTTGACACTGCTGTCCAATTAGAGTCAAGGTCCATCCGAATCTGAGTGATTTTATCAGCGAAAAACTTATTCAACTGCGCTTCAGCTGTCATAAGCAACGGAGGGGGGTTGGATATGCGGGGAAGTTGGTTGGAGAGGCCCAGTAAGTTTTGTTTCTTCTGGTGAAGGCCAAGGGAGTTTCATTTCTCCTGAGAAGAGGTGATAAGGGGTTCGTTAGTGGTGTGCATTCCAAAAGCATGACACGACAGTGAAGATGCCTCCACCTGACGAATATGGACAATGGGGATTGGTTGTACTACCAAGGAGGGCAAGTGGGATTACTTTGATATGGGCAACTATCATGCCTTTTTCCTCAGACTTTGCTTCTGATGTATTCACCTCTGATTTTGTAAAGTTTACTTTTGAAGTTCAAAATGGACTTTTACTTTTCTTAAATACTGAGTAGAGCCCTCCTGACAGAAATTCGTGGAGAATGGAGCTATTAGCATTAAGTGCTAAATTGTATTCTGCAAACAGAGGAAGTATGACTGTCAATATCATCTTCTTTACAACCGGTGTATAGAAACAGATTGCAGAATCTGTTGGAAGATATCTTACAGGTCATCCTATGCAACCTGATAGATCATTGTAGGACATATTTTGAGAGATACATGGCTGTGTCTGTCAGACGATATCATCAGGACAACTCTTCCCAATCTCTAGCCTGGATCTGCTTCTTTTTAGTTTAAGACCACTGATTCTAATCCTGCCCTCTGGGACCATCAATATCCACTCCCTTTTCCCAGGGACAACCCTTCTGATATCTCCTCTCCAAATACTACACTAGCTTAGGCTTTTGATTTAATCCAGCACAGTGTTTCTTAGCCTCTCATATTTACCTCCGTTTCTGCTTATTAAGACACGAAAACAGTGATGTCCATACAAAGCACAGTACCACATAATTCTAACGGGCCAAGTTATCTCTGGGACCGCCTTCTGCTGCACGAATCCCAGCGACCAATTAGGTCCCACAGGGTTGGCCTTCTCTGGGTCCCGTCAACTAAACAATGTCGTTTGGCGGGACCCAGGGGAAGAGCCTTCTCTGTGGCGGCCCCGGCCCTCTGGAACCAACTCTTTTTTTCAGGGAGTTTTGTTTTTTCATTGGAAGCCATAACATCCCTATTCCCATGTCCTTCTCAATGAGGAACCTGAGTAGATTTGAGAAAAGTCACCTACCATGATTTGCCTGAGGAAGTCACCAGAACTCTTAAAACTCACTTCCTACAACACCCTTTGGAGATAAAACAGCAAACAGCTAGAGAGTCTGTACTACAACTAGTTGAAGTTATGACGGACATCCATTGGGATACTTACTCCATTGTTCTGAAGTTCTGAGAGCACCCCCACCATAGTTCCCTCTAAGCTGAGCAGTGAGCAATCGCTCACTTAAAAATCATCATCAACTCAGAGTTTTCCAAACCTGCCCAGAAGCCGAGAGGGAAAGAGTGAGAGGGAAGGAGAGAGAGAGGAAGAGAGGAAGAGAGAGAAACAGATAGAAAAAAGAGAGGAAGGAAAAGAGAAAGAAAAAGAATGGGAGTAAGGAAGAGAGAAAGAAAATCAAAATCTAGTTTGAAACTAGCTCAACTATTTAAGTGGCATTTTGATATTGAGAGTTGCCCTATTATGAGCTCACTGTTATAGACACACAGTACAGTATTTTATTTTGAAATTCTCTGAGGCAAAACAGGGTGGGGTTTTTGTTTGTTTGTTTGTTTGTTTGTTTGTTTGTTTGTTTATTATTTCTGTGCCGCCCAGTCCCGAAGGGACTGCCGCTCAGACACTATACTTTTCCGCCCACCCCCCCCAAAAAATTAGAGGAAACACTGCCCCCACCTCCCTGTAGTTAAGTGACCATGTCAGATACTAGCCACATGTTTGGCTCTCTCGTAATCGCATGACTGTGTTTTGCAATCTTTTTATATCCATTATATCTGTAATGGGCAGGCTGTATTTAGGCCGTCAAGTAATACCTATACGGTTTAAAAGATCTGAACTGCTAAGGGAGACCCAAATCGCTGAAAAACTTGCCAAAACGTTTCTGACATGCTGCAGCTTCAAAATATGTTTGGTATTTCAAAGCACAGAGTGGCATTACAAAGAGAGATCTCTAATTTGTACAGTGTATATTGCTGTCTGGAGAAACATAGCAAGGTCATGTTACAACTGTTTAAAGAGCCTTCAGGTGATGATTCCACACTGCAATATTTTGTTCAGTAAAACCTCAATTTAATGGACTATTTGGGGAGCAGGGGTGCTTGTTAAAGCCAAATGTCTATTAAATCCCAATTTACCTAATTGATGCAATGTATATCATTTGCATAATTATGTTCTTGACATTTTTACATTGCATGCATCAATTTACATTACTTGTGCAACCTCAATTATATAATTACACTGTCTATAATGCAATTAGGGAAATTAGGGGAACAGATACAAATGACGTAAAGCATCTATTACATCATTATGCAAATAATGTAAATTGACATATTGACATAAATGGAATATATTACATGAACTGTTTGAACTATGGCAGAAATCCTCAGATTTTGATCTCTTGTTGGAGCTCTTGTGAATGAAGTTCACAGAAAAATTCATTCGAAAGTCCATTGAATAGGGAGATTGCCAAGAGAGATATAGTGAACTAAAGATAGCTCTGCAAAGCCATAGCTGATGACTATGGCAAAGACAAGGAACAGGCAAATAGATTATTTCCTTGGAACCACTCTGGATTAAGAGAAGATGGGAAATCATCCACATGTGCTCCGGGCAGCTGTTCCCCATCAGGAGATTGTAGCCACCTTTCCATGGCTTTGAGCAATGTGAATAGCCATCTCACTCATAAACATGATGGAGACTTTAAAAGTTCACAAACTTCACTTTCTAATCACTTTTAGAAAATGTTCATTATTTTTTTCTAAGCTATACTGCTTAAAAAAATAAAGGGAACACTCAAATAACAGAACCTAGATTTGAATGAATATTTGAATACTATTTCATTTGCACAACAGCATGTGAAATTGACTGTCAATCAGTGTTGCTTCCTAAGTGGACAGTTTGATTTCACAGAAGTTTGATTTACTTGGAGTTATATTCTGTTTTTTAAGCGTTCCTTTTATTTATTTATTTTTTTTGGCAGTATATTAGAGATTCTTGAAATAATAAGTTTGAAGCTGCCTTTAATTCTAAACAAATGACAATTGTAGCAGAGATAGGCTCCTAATGGTGCATCCTGGTAGGGTATTCCGGTAGTGGCCCACCAATTGCACAGTTTGCATGCAACAGCTCTGGTGCTGTTATTGCCAGGCTGCCATTTCCCCCCTATTTTGGTGGTTTTTTGCTTCTGGGCATGTGTGGAAGCAAAATCGCATGAGGGGACACGCTTGCATGCTTTTCAACAATTATTTGCTTCTGCACATGCACAGAAGACAAATCGCTGAAGGGAACGCCCACACACGAGTATGTGCATGCACAAAATGTTGTGATGTGCATGTAGTGTACCAGTATGAAGATAAGAGGAACCCGCCGATGAATTGTAATCATTTCTAAAATGAAATGGAACTCTGCATTTTTTTTTAGCATCAGCATGAATATTTGCAAAACACACACATTAATGAACAACTTTTTCATTCCCTGCCACCTGCCTTTTGTTGATTAGGCTCCAACCACCCACTGAATGAAGTCCAGCTATTTTCCACTTATGTCTTGATCTGACTGAAAGAAATGAAAATAGGTGGTTAGGGAAGAATGCTTTTCCCACCCTTTGCTTCTCTGTCCTTCATACTGCTGCTGTTGCTCTTAGATCTGTGCCAGCTGGTAACAAGAAAACCCGGATAAGAGGTCATGCAATTATATGATGTTTGCTACAAAGCCATTTGCACATCCTTTCCTCTCAAGCCAATACCTTCCCCACCAGCACACATGGATCACACAAAAATGGAGATCAGAGACCTGTTTCACAAACTCGCAAACAATTCAAGACAATGTATCTTCTTGTCAGCTCCAAATTACTGATCTGGTTTGGGCAGGCAGAATTCTAACAGGAGCAGCCTCATTTCTCTTTGTTTCAACTTTAGTTCCATGGCTCTCAATTCTCCCCTAGTAGAAATATCAAAGCACTAAAGGAAACAAACCTGCGCCTCTAGAAGGAGCTTTGAAGAATTAACACAAATGTTTAGAGAAAAAGTTAACAACTGGACAGGAAAACATGATGAGAAAGACTCAAACTACAAACGTGCAAGCTTGCATTATGGACGGAAAACAAACACCAATTAATTTTATTACCTTTCATCCCCCACAAGTACACAAAGCTGAGAAAACTGCCTGCTTCTTTCAAGCGCATTATTCGTAGGAAATTAAAAAGCTGAGGGAAGATGGGTATAAAATGAAAAGTTAAGGTGGGCACCTGATAATGAGAGTCCCAGGAAGTTAACCAAATCAAAAGCCTGACCCTTCAAATGTACCAACCAACGAAAATGCTGACAATGTAAGAGGAGATCATAGTATAACAACATTTACTGGTGAACATCAGAGGTCACATCTATATGGAGATTGAAGTCCTCTGAAAATAAGTAGTGCAGGTGACCTTAAATCAGATACAAGTCAAAGGCTCACCCAGGGAAAGAGCAGAGCACTGGATGAAAATGGCTGAAAAATCAAAGCAGATTTGACATAACCATGTGCTCCCCCTCAAAATTGCCAATAGAGATAAATATTTGCGCATGCGCGCACACAAACACGCACACCATAATACAGTAATAAATTTTTTATTTTTTTTATTTTTATTTATTTATTTTGTCCAATACACAATGAGGGTTTTAGTGGGTATATATCTATATACACATAGTAAAATACATGATGAAGGTTATACCGTGTTTCCCCGAAAGTAAGACAGTGTCTTACTTTCTTTTTACCCCCAAAATCCCCACTACGTCTTACTTTCGGGGTATGTCTTACATTGGGAAAAAATTGAAAGGGTCGCGTTCCCGAAGGCATCTCCCCAGAGTCCAGAAGGGCAGCCGCGGGACAGGAGCCTCGTGAGCCCTTTTCCAAGTTCAACCTCAGGGCTCCAAGCGGCGTGCACGCGTGGAGCCGCAGACGCGTGTCGGGGAAGCGTGTGTCTGGAGGGGAGGAGCCGCTCTGCGCAGTTGGGCAGCCCCACCTGAATGCCGGAAAGGAGGCGGGCGAAGGAGGGCGCAGCTCTGGCCGCTCGCCTCGGAGCCGGTCGGCCTCGCTGGCCGCTTGCAGCCGAGCCTCGGCAGGACTCGGTTGCTGGGACGAGCGCCTTCGCTGCAAGCCGCCGCCCGGTCGGCTCGCTTCAGACCAGCGCCATCCTTCGCTTTGCCAAGCCAGGGAAGAGGCGGTGGCGCCACAGCGAGCCAAAGGCGAGGGGTGCGCGGGGAGCTTGGAAGCGATGACGGGGAGAGTCTCCCTTACGCAGCCTGGTGCCATCTGGTGGTGGTGCGCTGCGCCCAGAGCTTGGGCCACCCGGCGGGCGAGGCGGCGGCCCTGGCCGAAGCGGCGCGGCTCTGGCTGCGGCACAAGCGGGAGCTCCGACTGCGCTTCCTGCGCAAGCCCAACGTGTCGGAGGCGTCAGAGCAGTTCGCAGCGCTGGCGAGGGAGCTGTGTGCCCAGGAGAGTCTCCCTTACGCATCCTGATGCCAGCTGGCAGTGGCTCGCTGCACCCAGAGCTTGGGCCATCCGGCGGGCGAGGCGGCGGCCCTGGCCGAAGCGGCGCGGCTCTGGCTGCGGCACGAGCGAGCCGCACTGCTTCGGCCAGGGCCGCCGCTTCGCCCGCCGGGTGGCCCAAGCTCTGGACGCAGCACGCCACCGCCAGCTGGCACCAGGCTGCGTAAGGGAGACTATCCTGGGCGCGCAGCTCCCTCTCCAGCGCCGTGCCCAGGAGAGTCTCCCTTACGCAGCCTGGTGCAAGCTGGCGGTGGCGCGCTGCGCCCAGAGCTTGGGCCACCCGGCGGGCGAGGCGGCGGCCCTGGCCGAAGCTCCCGCTCGTGCTGAGAGCTCCCGCTCGTGCCGCAGCCAGAGCCACGCCGCGCCGCTTCGGCCAGGGCCGCCACCTCACCCGCCAGATGGCCCAAGCTCTGGGCGCAGCGCGCCACCGCCAGCTGGCACCAGGCTGCGTAAGGGAGACTCTCCTGGGCGCGCAGCTCCCTCGCCAGCGCCGCGCCCAGGAGAGTCTCCCTTATGCAGCCTTGGCTCGCTTCAGACCAGCGCTGTCCTTCGCTTTGCCAAGCCGGGGAAGAGGCGGTGGCGGCGAGGCGAAGGACGGCGCTCCCCTCCGCTCGGCTCGCTTCGGACCAGCGCTGTCCTTCGCCTCGCCGCGGCGCCACCGCCTCTTCCCCGGCTTGGCAAAGCAAAGGATGACGCTGGTCCGAAGCGAGCCGAGCGGGCGGGCGGAGCTGCGCCCTCCTTTGCCCGCCTCCTTTCCGGCAGGCAGGTGGGGCTGCCCGACTGCGCAGAGCGGCTCCTCCCCTCCAGATGTATGTCGGGGAAGCGGGTCGGTTGCTGGGACGGGCGCCTTCGCTGCAAGCCGCCGCCCGCTCGGCTTGCTTCGAACCAGCTCCGTCCTTCACTTTGCCAAGCCGGGGAAGAGGCGGTGGCGCCATGGCGAGGCGAAGGACGGCGCTGGTCCGAAGCGAGCCGAGCGTGCGGTGGCTTCCAGCGAAGACGCTTGTCCCAGCAACCGACCCGCACCGAGGGAAATCCTTTGTGCCTTGCCGCCGAGCTCTCCCACCTGCTTGGCGGCCGCAAGCCTCTCCCTGCCACCGTGCTGCCGAGGGAACCGCCGCCAGGGCTGCTGCCGCGCTGCCGAGCAGATCAGCTGCTGGGCGGCCGAAGAAACCTTCCCTGGGTCTTCCCGACATCATTGGGTTCCCCCCCCCCACAATACCCCCGTGTTTCCCCGAAAGTAAGACATATGTCTTACTTTCGGGGTACGGCTTAGATTAGCCGACCCCCCTGAAACCCCCGATACGTCTTACAATCGGGGGTGTCTTACAATCGGGGGTGTCTTACTGTCGGGGAAACACGGTAGAAGAGATACTCATAGTAAAATATATCTAAGAAATAATAGAAAAGAAGGTATTGTAATAGAACATATCAATGAAAGAATAGAAGAAGAGATATAGGAGTAGAAGAAAGGTATAGGAGATATAGGAGAGCAATAGGACAGGGGACGGAAGGCACTCTAGTGCAGGGGTCTCCAACCGCCGGTCCGCGGACCGGGACCGGGCCGTTGGGGGTTTTCAGCCGGTCCGCGGCGCCAGGGCCCCCTCGGCCTTTCCGCGCTGCCCACCGCCCACCCGATTTGCCCCCTCTGCTCCTCTGCCACCTCCTGCCTTTCACCGCAGCTCCTCCCGCACCCGGAACGCACGCCCTGCCCGCCTCACATTTGCCGAGAGGACTTTCGCCCCGGGCTCTCAGCAAGGGGGCTGCATGAGAGGCGGGGCCGGCGGAAGGTGATATTCAATGTCGGGGGCGCACGGGCGGTTTTGCGCGCGCTCCCTATCTCCCTGCTAGCCCACTCGGAATACTGTATTCAAAATAAGAAAAGCCTTCGCCAGCAAAGGCTTTTCTTATTTTGAATACGTATTCCGAGTGGGCTAGCAGGGAGATAGGGAGCGCGCGCAAAACCGCCCGTGCGCCCCCGACATTGAATATCACCTTCCGCCGGCCCCGCCTCTCATGCAAACCCCCTTGCTGAGAGCCCGGGGCGAAAGTCCTCTCGGCAAATGTGAGGCGGGCAGGGCGTGCGCGCGTCACCGCTGAGAAGAACGGAGAGAGAACGAGAGTGAGTGAAAGCAACAGACAGCAAGATAGAGAGAAAGTGAGAAAGAGAGAGTGAGAGAAAGGGGGGGGAGAGAAAGAGATAGCAAGAGAGAGAGAACAAGAGAGAGAAAGAGCGTGAGAAACAAAACAAGAGAGAAAGAGTGAGAGAGAGAGAAAGCAAAAGAGACAGAAAGAAAACAAGAGAGAGAAAGTGAGAAGAAGAGAGAGAAAGAGGGGGAGAGAGAGAGAAAGAGAGAGGGGGGAGAGAGAGAAAGAGAGGGAGAAAGAGAGGGAAAGGGGGGAGAGATAGCAAGAGAGGGAGAGAGAAAGAGAGAGGGAAAGGGGGAGAGAGGGGGGAGAGAAAGAGGAGATAAAGGAAGAGGAGAGAGAGAAAGGAAGAGAAAGAAAGAAAGAGGGATAGAAAGAGAGAGAGAGTGAGAGATGCTCAGTGAGCCTTTCTTTGAAGTTGCCTTTCTTTCTTTCTTTCTTTCTCTTTCTTTCTTTCTTTCTTGCTCTTTTTCTTTCTCTCTTTTACCTTTCCTTCCTCTATTTCTTTTCTTTCTCCTTCCTACCTTCTTCCCTCCCTCCCTCCAGTCCTTCCTCTCTTACTCTCCCCTTTCATAAGTTTCCTTGCTTCCTTCCTCTGTTCCTGTCCCTTCCCTGTTTCCTTCTTCCTTCCTTCCTTCCTTCCTTTCCTCCCTTCCTTTCCTCCCTCCATTTCTTGCTTTCCTTTTCCTTCCTCCCTTCTTTCCTCCCTCATTCCCTTCTTTCACTCCTTCCTCTCTTACTCTCCCCTTTCACACCTTTCTTTGCTTCTTTGCACCCTTCTTCTGTTCCTGTACCTTCCCTCTTTCCTTCCTTCCTTCCCACCCTCCGTCCATTCATTCACCCATTCCTCTCTTGATCGCCCCTTTTACGGCGCCGCTGACAGCTAGCTCCCCCCCCCCACCGGGCCATGGAAAACTGGTCTAGCTGAAAGCCGGTCCCTGGTGCAAAAAAGGTTGGGGACCTCTGCTCTAGTGCACTTGTACTCGTCCCTTACTGACCTCTTAGGAATCTGGATAGGTCAACCGTAGATAATCTAAGGGTAAAGTGTTGGGGGTTTGGGGATGATACTTATTATTTTACTGAAAGAGTAGTAGATCCTTGGAACAAACTTTCAGCAGACGTGGTTGGTAAATCCACAGTAACCGAATTTAAACATGCCTGGGATAAACATATATCCATTGTAAGATAAAATACAGGAAATAGTAAAAGGGCAGACTAGATGGACCATGGGGTCTTTTTCTGCCGTCAGTCTTCTATGTTTCTATGTTTCTATACTATGGAGTCCAGTGATGAGTTCCACGCTTCAACAACTCAGTTACTGAAGTCATATTTTGTACAGTCAAGTTTAGAGCGGTTAATATTAAGTTTAAATCTGTTGTGTGCTCTTGTGTTGTTGTGGTTGAAGCTGAAGTAGTCGCCGACAGGCAGGACATTGCAGCATATGATCTTGTGGGCAATACTTAGATCTTGTTTAAGGCGTCTTAGTTCTAAACTTTCTAGGCCCAGGATTGAAAGTCTAGTCTCGTAGGGTATTCTATTTCAAGTGGAGGAGTGAAGGGCTCTTCTGGTGAAGTATCTTTGGACATTTTCAAGGGTGTTAATGTCTGAGATGCAATATGGGTTCCAAACAGATGAGCTGTATTCGAGGATGGGTCTGGCAAAAGTTTTGTAAACTCTGGTAAGTAGTGTGAGATTGCCAGAGCAGAAGCTACGTAGGATTAGGTTTACAACTCTTGAAGCCTTCTTGGCTATATTGTTGCAGCAAGCAATTTGGTGTTCACAGGGGCCAGCGTGCTCCCTGGTACCCTTCTTAGTGTCCACTGGATACCCTGCACTTGGGATTATTTTCTTTTTTTCAAATGCTTTTGATTCATTTGGAAGATAGCATGTTATCATCAAATGAAGTGACCACTCCTATACAAAAAAAAGTTTCTGGAGATGGTACAGAGGCACGGATATATTGCATTGCCTGTTTGTGAATATACCCTCCTAGCAAGGAGAGATAGGAGAAGGAGGGAGGGAGTAAAATGTGGTGTGCATTCTTTTGAAATACATGAACAGTAAAATTGGGAGATGGCTACTAATCCAATATGTGATTTTCTCTTTTCCCCTTTCTTTTATAGGCAAAGGGAAAAATCAGCTGGTTCTGGCAAATCTATCAACTCCTAAGAGGATCTCAATAACTGTCTCCCTACATTATCTATTTAAAATTATCCAGCATAAACAATTTACACCTGGTGATTCCTCCTGAAATAGAAGTATCAAAGGTGTCAAAAATTGCCCACTAAAGATATAAATGCGCTATCTATTTGTACAGTGGGAATAAACAGACATCTGCTAAAGTCACATTATATAAAAATGGTTGGTGTTGAAGATAAGAGCCAGCGAATGTCTTGCTATTCTTAACATGAATTGTTTAAACAATGAGTTTCTTGCTTTGATGGTTTGCTAATATCTCTTACAGAATAGAAGGCAACTGAGGTGGCTGCATGACACCAATCGACTTTGGTCTGGAACAAGAAGTAACATTTTAATATGAGAGGCATACATTACAATCTAAGATGACTGGGTTCTCAAGAGCTATTTCTAGCAGGCTGGGCTGAAGGCATTAGTTCCTGCTTGGCTAATCATTAATCTTCCATAAAGACCCAACACTGCTTTTCAGTGTTTGCCTTATCCTTTAAGAGGCCTTTTTTAGTTAAAGCAGGCTTATTCAGATGAAAGAAGTAGGGGTACTATTCTAATTATGAAGACATTAAAAATCTATTTCTTAACCACCATTCCCTGTGTCTCTAACTCTGTTTCTTTTTATTTGTCACAGAGAGAGAGAAAGAAAAAGAGCGAGCTTCAGGCTGGTGCTTCTGTCCTTGTTCTAGGGCGAACACAGCGAGACCTGAGCTGCCTTCCCTCTATAAATACTGGTGGGTGGGTGTGGAGTGCTGGCTCAGCAGCTGCAAGCTGTGTTGAAACTTCCTGGTGAGTCAGTGGGGTAACACCTGGCGTCATTGATGTAATTGATGTATGCTGATTAGTTGATGTTTGTGGATTGGGGGTGATATCCTGAGTAGTTGGAGCTTACAGACTACTTAGCTGTTTAGTAATGTGTTTTCTGGGGTGTAACATTTTTGGTTTGATTTGGTCAATTCACAAATGTTCAAGTGAAAAATTTAAGTCAACATTTCAACTTGTATTAGAAATTTGGGTTCAATGTTCACGATTGATTTTTTCTTTTTTCAAAAGAAAATGCTGTGAAGATTTGTAATTTGTAATAATTAGATATTACTGTGCACACTGCTATCTTTGGTTACAAAATATATTACCACATGCCAATAATCATCCAAATATTAATATGCTAAAAGAAAACCACAAATTTTCTAACCATTTTGTTCCATACACAGCTACCAGGAAATGGCAAGCTGAGAATTCAAGATACCACTCAAAGAGACTTTACCAAACTCAAATTTTTAACAAGACAAAATAGGAAAATCATTCAAAACTTGAGTTTTATGTATCATAAATTAAAACTGAGTCAAATGTGACTTTTTTCTCTTCCTATTTTTTTTATTTAGACCAGCAAACTTTTGCTAGTTGCCTTTGGAATGCTGTTGAAATTTAAATGTGATTATTTATTAATTGATATCCCACCTTTATTATATTTATAAGCAATATAAAGGTGAGGAATATACCTAATTCTCCTTCCTTCTCCTTTCCCCCCTCTTAAGAACTCTGTGCTGTGTGAGAGTGACCGTCCCAAAGTCACTCAAACAGCTTTCATTTCTGCTTGTCCTAAAAGAAATGTGTACATTCTGGAAACATGATTTAAATGAAACATGAACAATTCAACCTAATGACAATCACATAACTTCTTAGCAACAGTAAGAAAATTGGCCTATTTACTTGCCACCTAAAAAGTGCCCTGCAGGTGCTTTCAATACAGCAGAGCATATTACACTTGAATGCCTACAAAGAATGCTTGATAATTTAGGTAAGAACATTTGGGACTTTCTGAATAATGAAAAAGAATCAGAAAGGTTGTTTAGAAATAAAGGCAAATACCCAAAGCAATTTATTTGCAGAATTTTCTGTCACAAAATGTGGAGATAGGCAGCTGCTTAGACTGACTTAAAAAGAGACTACCTAGAAAAAATAATAATAAAAAGAGACTACGTATATTCAATGAGATGTCACATAAGAGCTACAGCTGATAATAGTGACAATAGGAAACCATAGTTTCCAGATCCACGAGGGAGCTTTTGATCATTCCATTCTTTCTTCCACTTCTCATTATGGAAACAACAGTCTGGTTCTGATTTATGTATCAGAATTAAAAGAAGATCAGTTCCTGATATTTAAATGCATATTACAGTAAATGGTGATTTACTGTACGAATCCCAGTGACCAGTTAGGTCCCACAGAGTGTGTCTTCTCCGGGTCCCATCAACTAAACAATGTCGCTTGGCGGGGCCCAGGGGAATAGCCTTCTCTGTAGCGGCCCCGACCCTCTGGAACCAACTCCCCCCAGAGATTAGAATTGCCCCCACCCTCCTTGCCTTTCGTAAGCTTCTTAAAACCCACCTCTGCCGCCAGGCATGGGGGAACTGAGATACTCTTAGGCCTTTACAATTTTATGCATGGTATGTCTGAATGTATGTTTGGTTTTATAATAAGGGTTTTTAACTGTTTTAATATTGGATTGTTATATGCTGTTTTTATTACTGTTGTTAGCCGCCCCGAGTCTACGGAGAGGGGCGGCATACAAATCCAATCAATCAATCAATCAATCAATCAATATAGCAAACCTGTTTGGTTCAGTAAGTAAAGCACCAGGTTGGAAACCAGGAGACTGTGAGTTCTAGTCCCACCTTAGGGAGGAAAGCTGGCTTGGCAAATTTGTGCCAGTCACACACACTCTCTCTCAGCCCATAATATCAAGCAGGTTGGTCGGTCAATTCTTGTCACAATCAATGGATCAACACTTGGTTGATCAAAAAATCCAGGGATTACACTCTGACGGGGAAAACACCAAGAAAGAGGGAAAAAAAGAGCCACGGTGGCGCAGCAGGTAGAGTGCAGTACTGCAAGCCACTGAAGCTGACTGTAGATTTGTAGGTCAGCAGTTCAAATCTCATCACTGGCTCAAGGTTGACTCCGCCTTCCATCCTTCCGAGGTGGGTAAAATGAGGACCCGGATTGTGGGGGCAATATGCTGGCTCTGTTAAAAAGTGCTACTGCTAACATGTTGTAAGCCGCCCTGAATCTAAGGAGAAAGGCGGCATAAAAATCAATCAATCAATAAATAAATAAATAAATAAATAAATAAACAAAGAAATAAATAAACAGAACAACGGTTTAATGAAGACATAATCAGCATGCCAAATTAGAACATATGAGAGGAGTGTATTTCCAAGAGCTGTGGGCAGTTATGGGCTGCAGCCGCCGGCATGCACGGTGCACTCTGTGCGCACATGCATGTATCTGGTGTGCATGCTCATGTGCAGGCTTGTGTGCTTGCACAAGATTCAACTGCTGTTGGGCATGCACAGCAACTGAAATCTTACATGAGCGTCCTCGTGCATGCGAGATTTGGGCAATTTTCAGCTTTTCTCAACAGACATTTTTGAATCCCAATCCCAGTCATTCATAAAACTTACATTGTCCGCAATAGAACAAAAGTAGATTATGGAGCCAATCTAGAAAGGTGTGAAATATTTTTTGAATATTTAGGAATCTATAGAAACATAGAGGATGGATGGCCGAAAAAGACCTCTTGGTCCATCTAGTCTGCCCTTATACTAGAAAGAAAGATCAAAAGCAACATGAGAAAATATTATTTTACTGAAAGAGTAGTAGATCCTTGGAACAAACTTCCAGCAGACGTGGTAGATAAATCCACAGTAACTGAATTTAAACATGCCTGGGATAAACATATATCCATCCTAAGATAAAATACAGGAAATAGTATAAGGGCAGACTAGATGGACCATGAGGTCTTTTTCTGCCGTCAGACTTCTATGTTTCTATGTTTCTATTTCCTGTATTTTATCTTAGGATGGATATATGTTTATCTCAGGCATGTTTAAATTCAGTTACTGTGGATTCACCAACCACTTCTGCTGGAAGTTTGTTCCAAGCATCTACTACTCTTTCAGCAAAATAATATTTTCTCACGTTGCTTCTGATCTTTTCCCCAGCTAACCTCAGATTGTGACCCCTTGTTCTTTTGTTCACTTTCCTATTAAGAACACTTCCCTCCTGAACCTTATTTAACCCTTTAACATATTGAAATGTTTTGATCATGTCCCCCCTTTCCCTTCTGCCCTTCAGATTATACAGATTGAATTAATTAAGTCTTTCCTGATACGTTTTATGCTTAAGACCTTCCACCATTCTTGTAGCCCGTCTTTGGACCCGTTCAATTTTATCAATATCTTTTTGTAGGTGAGGTCTCCAGAACTGAACACAGTATTCCAAATGTGGTCTCACCAGCGCTCTATACAGTGGGATCACAATCTCCCTCTTCCTGCTTGATATACCTCTAGCTATGCAGCCAAGCATTCTACTTGCTTTCCGTACTGCCTGAGCGCACTGTTCACCCATTTTGAGACTGTCAGAAAATCACTAGCCCTAAATCCTTCTCTTCTGAAGTTTTTGCTAATACAGAACTGCCAATACAATACTCAGATTGAGGATTCCTTTCCCCCAAGTGTATTATTTTACATTTGGAAACACTAACATTAATATTAATCCAAATATTAAAGAGTGTTCCTCAATCAGAATTACCCTGATTTTAATGTAAAAAATAAACCGATTAACTTTATCCAATTACTTCTTCCCAATACAGGTAAAGTTGAACAAATAATTCCAATTATTTTGTTTCTTCTTCACCTTACAGAATGGATGTTTCAGAAGGTATCCAATTCTGTACAGTACAGAATTTTGTCACAGGCAATTATATAATCATTCTAATTTTTTCACTGCATCCTTTCATGTCAGTAATGTTGATTCTACTATGTTCCAAGGGCATTGAGATAACATTAGACTTATCACCAAACAAGAAAAAAAATAAAAAAAGTCTACTGAGTAATCGCCTCAGGTCCTTCTGCTGTGGTAACACTAAAGAAAATTTACACTAAGCAGAAATTTACATCCAACCCGAATTCAAACAACCATGGTCAGGACTACCATGAATCCAAGATGGTTACCTGAAATAATAAATAATAATAATAATAATAATAATAATAATAATAATAATAATAATTTATTAGATTTGTATGCCGCCCCTCTCCGAAGACTCGGGGCGGCTCATAACAATAATAAAACAATATTACAATGAAACAAATCTAATATTAAAAACATATAAAACCCCATCATTTAAAACCATGCAGCACACACATACCAAACATGAAATATAAAAGCCTGGGGGAGGTGTCTCAGTTCCGCCATGCCTGGCAATACAGGTGGGTCTTAAGTAATTTGCGAAAGACAAGGAGGGTGGGGGCAGTTCTAATCTCCAGGGGGAGTTGATTCCAGAGGGTCGGGACCGCCACCGAGAAGGCTCTTCCCCAGGGGCCCACCAAATGATATTGTTTAGTCGACGGGACCCGGAAAAGGCCTTATCGGCCGCTGGGATTCGTGCGGTAGAAATTTCACACAGGAAACATTTGTTCATTAATTCATATTTACTTTTTTAAACTATATCAAACTTTTCCAGGTTGTATCAATAAAATACAACCAAACACAGTAAAACAATATAAAACACTCAGAAGTACTCACACTGAAATACAACTACACATTGACAGACACAGTCTGGATTAAATCCAATACAAAACCATCCAAATCTGACATAAAATCAGCCCAAAGACAGCCAATATTATCAACAGGTATGCAATACAAAATGTAGAGCAAAACAAAGTGAGGCAATAAGAAGGAAAAATATTCTGGCTGTTAATTCCTTTCCTTTGACAACTACCCGATTCAACTACTTAAATAGCCTTTTAAGAGAGCACACACACTGTCTTCATTGAAGGTGTAATCTTCAGAGATGTCCTTAGTAAATCTACAGTTCTATAATCTTTCCTTCTGACTGATTTCCCCTCCAAGTTCTGGGAGATGTGATTTATTTATTTATCTATTTAATTAATTTTTTTACTTATCCGTTCTCAAATGCTCTATGCTTTGTCTAGTTATGGCTTATAAAACAGTTCTTATCCTTTTGCAGCCTTTTGCATCCTGAAATGCAGCAACTTGGTTAGCAATGGTCAAGAAATGTTCAAAATCTATCAGCCATATCCAGCTCTACTTTTTTAAAAATCTACCTCATTTGTAGCATTCTAAAAAAATTTAAGTGTAATTTCACATTTATTTTTTTTAAGGACTGAATTGTTAAAATCTGTGACCTACAAAAATGTATTGTAAAGAATGCAATATAATACAAGGAGAAAGAAATGTATTCTTTCTCCTTGTAATTAAACTATCCATAATTGGATTACCCTTTGACTTTATTGTGAGTAATTAAAATGAAATAGTTCACATTCAGAATTAGAGGTGCTATCCGCCATTGTAGAATAGGGTAGCCGTGCTATATCCATCAAAGAAAGAGTACAAAACAATTTCTTTTAACTGGAACTACAAAATTAGTTAAATTGCTTATTTTCCAGATTCATGAAATCACAGAATTGGAAGGAACTAAAATCACCTATTCCAAAATTCTATTCAGTGTAAGCTGTAATAGATGATCATCCATTTTTACCTTGAAGATTATCTTTTGAATTATCTTTTGAAAATAATTTGAAGAAGTTCATTTGCTGTTCCTTATAACAACTCTTTGAGGAAGATGGGTGGCTTAGAAATGTGATATCTATATATAAAATCAGCACTTCTGATATTTGAAGACTGCATCCTGCCTTCTTTCAGTTGCTTCTTTTGTAGATTATACAGTTTACAGATCATTTATACCAGGGAAGTTAAACACATGGCTTGTGGGCCAGATCCAGCCCGAGATAGGCCACAAAGTTGGCTCACGGGCTGTCTCAGAGATGGTGAGGAACCCACGCCCACTGCTCCAGGCCTGGCCACGCCCACTCAGTCAGCTGCAATGACCAGGCCATGCCCACTCCAGTTCCTCAAGGACAAACAAAATCCTGTCGCAACCTGTGACAGGTATGAGTTTAACATCCCTGCTTTAAACCTTCCTCACAGGCCTTAGTTTCCAAACTATTCTCTATCTTAGTAATCCTCAACTGAAATTCATTTCACTTTGTCTTTGTGCTTTTTAGACTGTCATGTTCAGTTCTGGATACAGTATTCCAAATTGCGTGACCAGGCCGGAGTAGGATGGAGTAATTACCTTCCAGATCTAGATTTTATGCTCCAGTTCATGTACATCAAGATAATAGCTGCCTTTTTAGCAGCTGCATGACACCGCTGGCATACAAAACTTCAGCCAAATTCAATAATATGTCCAACAATGGAAAATAATTATTTCTCAACATCCATTTTGGTTTTGAAGCATATCAAAATTTCAAAGCTGTTATGAGAAATATCTATTATTCTTCTTGTTCTAAGAAGAAGTCAAAAGAGCATAAGTAATGATAAAGCTTTTCTACAGCACTCATGCCAAGCGGATCAATTCTTTCACTCCATTTCCCAGAAAGAAATTCACTAGAGAGAAGTAGCTTCTCCTTGAGGGGTATATAAAGTTGCCATACCTATTATTATTATTATTATTATTATTATTATTATTATTATTATTATTATTATTTATTGGATTTGTATGCCGCCCCTCTCCGCAGACTCGGGGCGGCTAACAACAGCAGTAAAACAGTACAACAAAATCCAATACTAAAAAAGCAGTTAAAAACCCATTACGTATATAGAAACATAGAAACATAGAAGACTGACGGCAGAAAAAGACCCCATGGTCCATCTAGTCTGCCCTTTTACTATTTCCTGTATTTTATCTTACAATGGATATATGTTTATCACAGGCATGTTTAAATTCGGTTACTGTGGATTTACCAACCACGTCTGCTGGAAGTTTGTTCCAAGGATCTACTACTCTTTCAGTAAAATAATACTTTCTCATGTTGCCTTTGATCTTTCCCCCAACTAACTTCAGATTGTGTCCCCTTGTTCTTGTGTTCACTTTCCTGTTAAAAACACTTCCCTCCTGAACCCTATTTAACCCTTTAACATATTTAAATGTTTCGATCATGTCCCCCCTTTTCCTTCTGTCTTCCAGACTATACAGATTGAGTTCATTAAGTCTTTCCTGATATGTTTTATACTTCAGACCTTCCACCATTCTTGTAGCCCGTCTTTGGACCCGTTCAATTTTGTCAATATCTTTTTGTAGGTGAGGTCTCCAGAACTGAACACAGTACTCCAAATGTGGTCTCACCAGCGCTCTATATAAGGGGATCACAATCTCCCTCTTCCTGCTTGTTATACCTCTAGCTATGCAGCCAAGCATCCTACTTGCCTTTCCTACTGCCCGACCACACTGCTCACCCATTTTGAGACTGTCAGAAATCACTACCCCTAAATCCTTCTCTTCTGAAGTTTTTGCTAACGCAGAACTGCCAATGCAATACTCAGATTTAGGATTCCTTTTCCCCAAGTGCATTATTTTACATTTGGAAACATTAAACTGCAGTTTCCATTGCTTTGACCATTTATCTAGTAACGCTAAATCATTTACCATATTACAGACCCCTCCAGGAATATCAACCCTATTGCACACTTTAGAGTCATCGGCAAATAGGCAAACCTTCCCTACCAAACCTTCCCCTATGTCACTCACAAACATATTAAAAAGAATAGGACCCAGAACAGACCCTTGTGGCACACCGCTTGTAACCTGTCTCTGCTCAGAATACTCGCCATTAACAATAACTCTCTGATGTCTATGCTTCAGCCAGCTTGAAATCCACTGAACTATCCAGGGATTAAGTCCAATCTTCACTAATTTATCTATCAGCTCTTTATGTGGAACCGTATCAAAGGCTTTGCTGAAGTCCAGATAGGCAATATCCACGGCACCACCTTGATCCAACACCTTTGTGACATAGTCAAAGAACTCAATGAGATTAGTCTGACACGATTTGCCTTCAGTAAAGCCATGCTGATTTGGGTCCAATAAGTTATAAAAACCAATCATACATACAAACATACCATACATAAAATTGTGAAGGCCTAGGGGGAAAGTGTATCTTAGTTCCCCCATGCCTGGCGGCAGAGGTGGGTTTTAAGCAGCTTACAAAAGGCAAGGAGGGTGGGGGCAATTCTAATCTCTGGGAGGAGTTGGTTCCAGAGGGTTGGGGCCGCCACAGAGAAGGCTCTTCCTCTGGATCCCGCCAAGCGACATTGTTTGGTTGACGGTACCCGGAGAAGGCCAACTCTGTGGGACCTAACTGGTCGCTGGGATTCGTGTGGCAGAAGGCAGTTCCTGAGATATTCTGGCCCGGTGCCATGAAGGGCTTTATAGGTCATAACCAACACTTTGAATTGTGACCGGAAACTGATCGGCAACCAATGCAGACTGCGGAGTGTTGGAGTAACATGGGCATATTTGGGAAAGCCCATGATTGCTCTCGCAGCTGCATTCTGCACGATCTGAAGTTTCCGAACACTTTTCAAAGGTAGCCCCATGCAGAGAGCATTACAGTAGTCAAGCCTCGAGGTGATGAGGGCATGAGTGACTGTGAGTAGCGACTCCCGGTCAAAATAGGGTCGCAACTGGTGCACCAGGCGAACCTGGGCGAATGCCCCCCTCGCCACAGCTGAAAGGTGTTTCCCTAATGTGAGCTATGGATCGAGGAGGACGCCCAAGTTGCGAACCCTCTCTGAGGGGGTCAATGATTCTCCCTCCAGGGTAATGGATGGACAGATGGAATTGTCCTTGGGAGGCAGGACCCACAGCCACTCCATCTTGTCTGGGTTGAGTTTGAGTTTGTTGACACCCATCCAGGCCCCAACAGCCTCCAGGCACCGGCACATCACTTCCACTGCAGTTCTTTTTTGGGGGGATCCATGATTTTAAACATATTCATAAGTGATCTGGACTTAGGGACATGGGAGTGAAATGGCCAATAGCACCAGATTAAAAAGGTAAAGATTTCCATGAAGGCATGTCCAACTGTAGGGCGCATGCCTCATTTCTGCTTCTCGGCCACTGTTTCTTTTGTATTTTTATGTATTTTATATTATAAACCAAGAAAGAGAGAAAAGGGTATTTCTAAACTAAGTGAATGGACACTAACGGAGCAAAGTCATAAAAATTTGATATTAGTAGGAAAAGCAAGTAGGATGCTTGGCTGCATAGCTAGAGGTATAACAAGCAGGAAGAGGGAGATTGTGATCCCCTTATAAAGAGTGCTGGTGAGACCACATTTGGAATACTGTGTTCAGTTCTGGAGACCTCACCTACAAAAAGATATTGACAAAATTGAACAGGTCCAAAGACGGGCTACAAGAATGGTGGAAGGTCTTAAGCATAAAACGTATCAGGAAAGACTTAATGAACTCAATCTGTATAGTCTGGAGGACAGAAGGAAAAGGGGGGACATGATCGAAACATTTAAATATGTTAAAGGGTTAAATAAAGTTCAGGAGGGAAGTGTTTTTAATAGGAAAGTGAACACAAGAACAAGGGGACACAATCTGAAGTTAGTTGGGAAAAAGATCAAAAGCAACGTGAGAAAATATTATTTCACTGAAAGAGTAGTAGATGCTTGGAACAAACCTCCAGCAGACGTGGTTGGTAAATCCACAGTAACTGAATTTAAACATTCCTGGGATAAACATATATCCATTGTAAGATAAAATACAGGAAATAGTATAAGGGCAGACTAGATGGACCATGAGGTCTTTTTCTGCCGTCAGTCTTCTATGTTTCTATGTTTCTAAATTTAATAAAATGAAAAATAGTGTACATGGATCGAAACATCCCACCTCAAAATATAGAAAAATGAAAATAAGGGACAGGGGATATGACTGCAATGGCATTTAAATTTATATACCCCTTTGTACTGCTTTATAGTCCTCTCTAAACTATCTCTAAGTTATCCAATTGTACCACATGGCAAGAAATGGATGATAAAAAGACAAAATGCAAAATCAGCCAGTTCCTACCAGGATCACAGCATGTTACCCTACAGCTTGGAGAAAATATGTTTAAGTTTCCTGTCTGACTTTGCTGTTCACTTCTTTTAGTTCCACCTCATGTGCGTGTATGTTTAAAGGGAGGTAGCATATCAAAAAGGAAAGTATTTAATTGCTGAATGCAAAGGAAGGCTTTGGGTGAATGGAGTCTGGGGTTATACAGTCCAGCAATAAACAGAACAGATGAATCTCCGGAAGAGAAATTAGCCTTTAGCTCACAATTATCAAATCTTTAATTACATATAATAACAGCCATTCAGCCACAATGAGCAATTGTTGTCCAGTCAGTTAGTTCCACTGAATTGCACTGGAAGTAGAAACAGGATGCATGAGACAATGCTCAACATATGTGAATCTTGCCTACGTTTGAAATCAATTAAGTAATCCTGAGAAACAGATTCTCAATGATAAGCCACAGAAAGATTTTAATTAACATTGGTAAATGCTAGATCGTATGTTAACAAAATATACAACACTAGAAATTCTATTTCTTACAATAGACATAAGCTTGAGAAAACTATGTTTATTAGACTAGGCAAGGTTCAGTATATGCAAAAATAATGTGCATTAAAAACAGACATCCATATGCACAAAATCATAGGGTGCAGTCTATTTTGGGGGAGGATGTTTATTAAGAAAGAGTTGAACCATAATTTTTTGCAAAATTGGTAATGAACAAATGAAGGAGAATGAGGAATGGAACTACAGTGGTACCTCAACATATGAGTCTAATTCGTTCCAGACCCGAGCTCGTATGTCGATCAACTCGCATCTCGAACGAATGCCTTCAGACTTTGTTTTTCGAGCCGAGATAACTGGAAGCAAGGAATTCTTGCACCACCTAGTGGAAGCTCGGCTTGTATCCCGAATTTGAGCTCGGGTGTCGAACAGAAATTTTGCTCGTGTCTCGGCTCGTAACTTGGAATACTCGTATGTGGAGCAGCTCGTATCTAGAGGTACTACTGTACTCTTCTACAGCACTTATAAGTTGCCATGGCAGATGAGCAAATTAAAAACCAAAGGACTAATCAGGAGTTGGGTCAAGAAGCAAGCCAGAATACAAGAACAGGAAAAAAAAGAGTTCCAAAATAAACAGGAAGCTTAGACTGTGGGAGCATTCTGTTTAGGACTAAGCTGTTTCTGATCAGTATAGTACAAAGCCAGAGTGATGCCAGCAGAAATCTCTTTGGCCAAGACCAAAAAATAGGAGAGATGATTAACAGATTTCCCCTGGCAATTGCGCAACTGTATGTCTGAAATAGAAGTCTTTTACATCTGAATTCTCAAAATTCAGCAGTGTCAACTACTGCCCATCAAAGTTCTTGTTCTTGAATGCTGCTACTCATATACAGGGTCTATTATGTTCTCCAGCAGAAACAATTTAAGCACATTGTCAATTGAGTTTTGTTTCTGAAGAAAGTCAGGACCTATCCCTCTGCTAGAAAAATGAAATATTCTAGGAAATATTAGAAAGGCAGAATATTATATAGAATACCTCCAGTAGTAGCCTCCACCTTTGTCAATGTGCCATCAAGCTCACTCATCCGCCCCTTGTCAATAGCCTGGACCAGTCTATTTTACATAAAAAAGTTCTACCTCCTTCAGACAGAGACATACAGTGATCCCCCGGTTATTGCGTCCCCGACCATTGCGAACAGGGTAATTCGCGATTTTTCAACCCGGAAGTCAAAACACCATCTGCGCATGCGTGCCCTTTTTTCTATGGGCACGCATGCGTAGATGGTGCCCCGGCAGATCAGCTGCTGGGCGGCTTCCCTGGGTCTTCCCCCTCTTGCTGGCGGGAGGGCGAGCAGCGGGCATCAGCAAGGAGTTTCCCCACCGCCCACGCAAACTCCTCGCTGCCGCCCGCCCTTCACCCGCCCACACCATTCATTCTCACGGCCAGAGCGAGCGCGGACAAGCCGTTCGCTGGCGCTAGCTCTCGCCTGCCTGCCTGCTAGCGAGGAGCCGCCTGCCTGCCCGCTAGCGAGGAGCCGAAGATTGGGGCAGCGCGGCTGTTTTAAAACGTCGCCACCGGCATGGGGGGCTTGCCAGCACCCCCCGGACCCCCAACCTGGGTTTGGGGGGCTGCTAGGAAGCCCCCCATGCCGGCGGGGACGTTTTAAAACACCCGCGCGACTTTCCAATGAGTCCCGAAGACAAACGCGTTGTCTTCGGGACTCATTGGAAAGTCGCGCGGGGTGTTTTAAAACATCCCCGCCGACATGGGGGGCTCGCTAGCACACCCCCAAACCCGGGTTGGGGGTTCGGGAGTGTGCTAGTGAGCCCCCCATGTCGGCGGGGATGTTTTAAAACACCCGTGCGACTTTCCAATGAGTCCCGAAGACAAACGCGTTGTCTTCGGGACTCATTGGAAAGTCGCGCGGGTGTTTTAAAACATCCCCGCCGACATGGGGGGCTCGCTAGCACACCCCCAAACCCGGGTTGGGGGTTCGGGGGGGTGCTAGCGAGCCCCCCATGTCGGCGGGGACGTTTTAAAACACCCGCGCCGCCCCCAATCTTCGGCTCCTCGCTAGCGCTGCGGAAGTAAAAACACCATCTGCAGATGGTGTTTTACTTCCGCAGCGCTACTTCGCGAAAACCCGCTCGTTGCGGGGGGTCCTGGAACGGAACCCTCACAACGAGCGGGGGATCACTGTATTAGGAATTGCCCAAAGCCCTTTCATTACACCACATGGGACCTGGGAAGATTGCATCAAGCAAGCTGGGCTCAAGACAGCCTACAGAGTTGCTTCTGCATGGCCCCATGGGAGTTTGACAGCTAATCAGAGTGCATTACATACACAGGAACAGGGAACTAAGAGGTGGGAGCCCACCAGAGGTCATAATACCAAGGGACTCAGCATCTTCCCTTTTCTCTTCACCCAACATCTGGAAGCATATGATCCAATTTTTCTGTTCAGGAGCTCATGCCATGTTCTCCTGTCCTCCATTAAATCTTCTTTCCAAACAACTTCCATGAATCCAATGTGTTTTTCCCCACTTGGAACTGAACTCAGAAGGATATTCCTTCCAACACTTCTATTATCTACACTCTCTGGTGTTGGGAATCTTTGAAGGTGCAATGTTTTTTTTTATTTAGCATTGTTTAATATTATGTTATGTTATTTAATTTCAGCGTTTAAAGCTACATCTTAAGCAGGAACGCTGTCACTTTACAGATACAAAACTTTAAAAAATGCAGCAGGATATGGTTCACTTCTTATTGCCAACCGAACAAGAGATTTGGGGACTATAAGCAGCTAAGTTTCAAAGGATCTGCAGAAATAGCACAAGAAGCAGGTGGTGAAGTGTAATAAAAATGGTGAGGTTGACTCTGAGAATAGATTTTACTGTTGTTTACTGGGACTGCAGCACACATTAGATGCGGACTGTTTGTAAACAAATCCTGAAATGAAATTGCCAACCAGGACTGAAAAGAAACCAGTCCAAGTGAAGGCCAAATTGGATAAGTAATGAGCCAATGAGCTGTCAGAATGGGTGGGACCAATAATATGAACACACAGAGGTCGAGAATTATATTTTGCAACAAAATCTCAGAGACTTTTCATCATTGCCGCTGTTAAGTTCAGATACAGAAGAGGCAGGATTACTGGCAGTGAGACTTCAGCTTTTTATTGGTTGTAGTGAGCAAACATCAGCCCCCGCCTACTTTTGGCAGCGGTTTAAATAGGGAGCCCTTTTGGGAAGGAGCCAATCAGAATTTCCCTACTCCACTTCCTTGTCGGACTGGAGTGAAAACTTTCCAGCTTCTCAGGACATAACAGCACCAGCTCCAAAGTGCAATTCTGTATTTTCTCCACAGTATCCTGATTTCTGCTTTGTATTAGCAATTTACCTCATGATTCATAATTTAGTTAGGTCTGTAACTTAACTGAGCCTACATCTTGGCAAGCATTTTAGTTTCTCAAAGCTTTTGTCAGCTTATTTTAGTTCCCTTTTGTCATGAGAGATTGTGTTCACATTGTTTTTACTTGTGCTTACTAAAACAATTCTAACTTTTTTAGATTCTGTGTTTAGATTTAATTGCCACTTGGTTTAAAATGTGAGGGCTGAGTTTTTTAACCAATGCCTATATCCAAATATTGTACGAGAGTGTTGGAGAGTGATAATGACATAAGACAGATCTGTGATTCCTAGAAAGTCATGTAGGAGTTTCACAGAATAGATATAGAGTAGTGGGTGGACATATCTACTACTTTAGAACACAAGTGATATGATATGTCCTTGGAAGCCCACCTAAGAAAGTCTTGATGTAGCAGAGAAGATCTTTTTTCCCCAAAATCTTTGCTGATTATTTATTTTAGTTGAACTCTAAACATAACCCAAGAAACCCAGAGATTATGTGCTATCAGTAAGGATGGAAAGATCAGTTTCGTTGAGTGGATGGGCATTAGGATTAGTCCTTAGACTTAATCAGAATGTGACAGTGCTTCAGACGATGGTTCTGTGTAAAAAAAGGAACTTTATGTAATCTTCAGGAAAATGAATTTCTGTAAGAGAAGGGAGGCGTAATAACAACCAAGGACATCAGATGATGATGATGATGATGATGATGATGATGATGATGATGAAAGGAAAGGAAAAAGGAAAAAAGGAAGAAGGAAATTCCAGGAAATGAAAAGGAAAGGGAAAACGAGAGGAAATCCATTTCTAGCTCTTCATTATACAGTCAAACCTCGTCTTACGAACCTAATTGGTTCCAGGGGGGAGGTTCGTAAGACGAAAGGTTCGTAAGACGAAACATTGTTTCCCATAGGAAACAATGTAAAGTCAATTAATCCGTGCAACCAAAAAAAAACCCCACAAAAAAACCGCTGCCGCCCGGCTGTCACCTTGTTTTAAAAGGTGACAGCTGGGCGGCGGGGCTTCCCAGCACCCCCCCCAACCCCGAACTTTTGCTGAACTTCCGGGTTCGGTGTTGGGGGGTGCTGGGAAGCCCCCCAGCGTGGCTGTGACCTTTTAAAACAGCCGCGCGGCTTCCCAGCTGTCTCCGAACGCCGAAGTTCGGCTTTGGCGTTCGGCTTCGGGAGACAGCTGGGAAGCCGCGCGGCTGTTTTAAAAGGTCACAGCCGGGCTGGGGGGCTTCCCAGCAACCTCCTGAACCGAACCCGGGGTTCAGAAAAATTTTGTCTCTTCTTACGAACTTTTTTCGAGTTACGAACCGGCGTTCGGGAGGCTGCTGGGAAGCCCCGCCTCCCAGCTGTCACCTTTTAAAACAGCCGCGCGGCTTCCCAGCTGTCTCCGAACGCCGGTTCGTAACTCGAAAAAAGTTCGTAAGAAGAGGCAAAAATTTTCTGAACCCCGGATTCGTATCACGAGTTGTTCGTAAGACGAGGGGTTCATATCTTGAGGTACCACTGTATATATATGGCTTTGAATTTCTTTCTGAAAAGAAATTCATTATCAAGAATGGGAGGCAGCCTTTAATTTTCTGCTTAGACGAGTGCCTATTTTTTAGTTACGTATATAGGAGGCAGTTTTAGAATCAGATGTTAATCCCGTTATCCTGTGAATCAAACCTAATCCTTCTAACTGTACAAGCTTTTGTGGCCAGATTGAAGTATGATAGCTTGTTCAGGATTGGCCTTTATGTGTACTAATCTCAGTATTAAAGAGTTAAGAAGACTTTGGACACAATCAATTAGAAGATGAATAAACTTTAACATTTAATAAAACAGTATTCACTACATCATTTAATGGGAGGAAGTTCGTAAGGTGAAAAGTTCGTAAGACGAAACAATGTTTCCCATAGGAATCAATGGAAAACCGATTAATGTGTGCAAGCCCAAAATTTACCCCTTTTTCAAGCCAAAGTGCCCGTTTTTGCTCCGCTGGGCGCCGCTGCCTCTCTGTCACCTTCCGAAACAGCCAGGGGCTTCTTGGCATTCTCCCGAATGCCGAACCCAGAAGTTCGGCAAAAGTTCAGGTTCGGGAGAACGCCGAGAAGCGCCGTCACCCAGCTGTCACCTTCCCAGAAGAGTCATGGAGCTGTTGGCCAGTCAGGAGGCGCAAACGGAGGTGGGGAATCGCAAGGGCAGAGCTTTGACGTCACAGAGACGTCCTTCCTGGAGTCCCCATTTCGGCCAGCCAGGAAGGACGTCTCCGTGATGTCAAAGCTCCACCCCTGGAATTCCCTATTTGGATTCCCCACCTCCATTTGCACCTCCCGACCGGCCGACAGCTCCACGGCGCTTCTGGGAAAGTGAAAGCCAAGTGGCAGCGCTTCTCGGCATTCTCCCAAACCTGAACCTGAACCTGAACTTTTGCTGAACTTTTCGGGTTCGGCGTTCGGGAGAATGCTGAGAAGCCCCCGGCTGTTTCAGGAGGTGACAGCCAGACAGCGGCGGCCAGTGGAGCGCCCATTTTTGTGATCCTGGGATTTCCCTACAGCATCGCAAAAACACGGAAGTCAGGAGGTGGGATTTCCCATGGAGGGGAGCCTCAGGGGAATCCCAGGATCACAAAAACGGGCACTTCACTTGCAATGGAAGTCCAGAGGCGGGGCATCCCAGCAGCGGCAGAGGGTTTGTAAGGCGAAAAAGTTCGTAAGAAGAGGTAAAAAAATTCCGAACTCTGGGTTCGTATCTCAAAAAGTTTGTATGATGAGGGGTTCGTATCACGAGGTACCAATGTATAAGGTTTTCTACTAACTAATAAAGTTTCCTGATAATAGTCTATATATTGATAGTTTAAGGCTGGTTTATTTAAATTATTTAATGCAAAGACTGAAAAAGGTTAATGTTTTTTGTATTTTGAGCTACTGCTTCCCAATAAAAGGCAATCAACATTTAGTGCTGAGTCTGTATGCATGTTAGCATAATACACTGAGTTTGTAATTGTTGCTTCCACTAGAGGTAATTTATATAGCTACATTGTCAATTCTCACAAAAGACCATTGTGTGATTTTCAAGGGGAACAAAACTATATATTAGGATAAGCACTGATCACAACATTTGATTCAGCCAAATTTGGTGCTTTGAAAATTAATCCAATTTGACTTGGATTGAATTAGAGGCTATCCAATTCAAATTGGAAAAGTTCCAGTCTAGTATTTTGGAAGCTAACATTTAGAAAGCACCAGATAGGGAAGAAAAATCTTTTTCCTGAATCAAATTATTTTTAAAGCTTTCTGTTCAAAATACCAGTGAGTTACATGTTTCGCTAACTTTTGAATTTAAATGATTTAAATACCTACAATCAACGTTTCCAAGTATGATCTTAGGAGGAGGTGTCTCAACACAATTCGAAGTCATTTCTGAAGAATGCTCACTTAAAACCTAATTTCATTGGACAGTATAAAAATAAATGATCCACTAATAAACTTGTCAATGGATAATATTTCCCGTGATACCCTATTGAAAACAGTTAGGAAAGAATAATAAAGGGATTTTAGAATTTATTTATTTATTTATTTGATTTTTTTTTTAATGCCACCCTTCTCCTTAGACTCAGGGCGGCCTACAATATGTTAGCAATAGCACTTTTTAAAAAAACTGAGCCAGCATATTGCCCCCACAATCCGGGTCTTCATTTTAACCACCTCAGAAGGATGGAAGGATGAGTCAATCTTGAGCCGGTGATGAGATTTGAACCGCTGTCCTACAGATCTACAGTCAGCTTTAGTGGCCTGCGGTACTGCACTCTATCTGTTGCGCCACCTCGACACTTATAGTAAAGCTGTTCTGAAGCCAAGTGAATCAAATCATAACCAATCCATATAGGTCTGTAGAGGTTCTCAAGTCATCAAGGTCATGATTGCCCCAAATATGATTTTTCTGGAGGCAACTGGACTTTCTTGTTTTTTTCTTTTGAAGACATTTCACTTCTCATCCAAGAAGATTCTTCCACTCTGGGGAATGGAAGGATTTATATATTTTGCAGACAGCTGATCATTTGGATCCTTTTAGAGGGTCATTGAAGCACTTGGGGGTTTCATCAGGGTCATCTGAGTGGTGTTCCTTGTCCTGCAGTCTTCAGTTTTTCTCTGGAAATCCCTTGACTTGGATGACTGAGAATCTCTACTTTTAGGTATACAATTTGGAATGAAATCCTTTTGAATGGTGCAGGAGCAGAAAATGACTTCCAGAGGAAAAAACTGCAGACTACAGGACCAGGAGCACCACTGTGACTCTGAGGACACAGATAAACCTCCAAATGCTTCAAGGATCCTCTAAAAGGATACAAATGACCAGTTGACTCAAAGGAATATCCTTCCATTCTCTGTCAAAGCTGAAGAAGCTTCTTCGATGAGAAGTGAAACTTCTTCAAAAGAAAAAACAAGAAAGTCCAGTTGCCTCCAGAAAAAGCACCTTTGGGACAACCAATTAATATATTATTGGCTTCAAAGCTTTTAAAGTTTGTTGGTGCCTTGTAAGTTCCAAGAGGAAATAAGGATATCCATGAAATGGATGTCTATGTTCTTATGTTTACAACAGCAATGCTAAGTCTGCTGAGCAAGATAACCAAGAATGTTAAAATTAATGCTATCGTAAATTAAGTAATAACTGAGAACAGCTTATTAAACAATGAAGCATCTTTGTCATTTACAAAAGGTTAGCAAATAGTTTTAGAACTTATGATTCATCTTTGGAGTTTACCCAACTAATTAAAATTGGATTTTCATGGAAATACTGTACATGCTGTAACTTTTTCTAGTTTCTATTTAATTTACCATGCAGCTTTCTTTGCGAGCATTGTAGTTTTTATTTAAAAGCTCTGTATTCAAAGTATCTTTTCTCAGGTAACTGATAAAGAATTTTCAAACAACAGGAAAATTATTTCCTATGCTGTTATTCCTATACTGTTATGTGGGAAAGAGCTTGGGAGACTGGAGCAAGAGACACTTCTAGGGAAACAATGACATAAAAGACAGCATAACCTACAACTGGATACAGAATGGGGCAAGAAGCTAAGAGACCTTCTCTAGTTACTTGGTCTATAAAGGAGAGTGAAGGGATAAACTGTAGATTTTCAAGATTGAAGCTGGCCTTCTGAGATACACCACATAAGAATCATAACCGTATGACCTAACTCTATTGTTAAGCTACATTGACAGAGTCGCATAGTACAAATCTGTTCTGTGAGAAATCTGTATAGTGTTCCCTCGATTTTCGCGGGGGATACATTCCGAGACCACCCGCGAAAGTTGAATTTCCGTGAAGTAGAGATGCGGAAGTAAATGCACTATTTTTGGCTATGAACAGTCTCACAAGCCGTCCCTTAACACTTTAAACCCCTAAATTACCATTTCCCATTCCCTTAACAACCATTTACTCACCATTATTATTGATATTCACCATTGAATAAAACACAGTGATCCTGATATTTATAAACATAATTATTTATTAACAATAATTATTTTTTGCAATAATAATGCTGATTAGCTGAGATTTCGGCCAATCAGCAATGGCAGACAAAAGTTTGGCAATGACATATGACATCATCGGGCGGGAAAAACCATGGTATAGAAAAAATCCCATGAAATATTTTTTAATTAATATTAATATTCGCAAAGTTCGAACCCACGAAAATCGAGGGAACACTGTAATCACTTTTGAACTTTATTTTTTCTGGCATCATCAACTCAGTGTCTTCTCATATCCTGTTATATGACATATGACTCTCTGTGACTGCTGTTTCCCACCCATTCCTTGCTTTAAAACAGACCTATGTGAAATTGATATCCTTAATGTAATCTACAGAAAGTGCAATTATCCAAGATTCACCCTTCACTCCTCCACTCGAAACAGAATATCCTACGAAAATAGACTAACAATCCTGGGCCTTGAAAGCCTAGAACTACGACGCCTAAAACACGATCTGAGTATTGCCCACAAGATCATATGCTGCAATGTCTTACCAGTCAATGACTACTTCAGCTTCAACCGCAATAACACAAGAGCATGCAACAAATTCAAACTTAATACGAACCGCGCCAAACTTGACTGTAAAAAATATGATTTCAACAATCGAGTTATTGAAGCGTGGAACTCATTACCGAACTCAATTGTGTCAACCCCTAACCCCCAACACTTCTCCCTTAGACTCTCCACGATTGACCTCTCCAGGTTCCTAAGAGGCCAGTAAGGGGCGTACATAAGTGCACTGGTGTGCCTTTCGTCCCCTGTCCAATTGTCTTTCCTTTCTTTCACCTATCTTATATATTCGCTTCCTTTCATGTATCCTCTCCTCTAAGTTCACTTTCACCCTCTTTTATATTATCACATGTCTATTTTCTTCCTATGTATTTATGTATTGGACAAATGAATAAATAAAAAATAAATTTAAAAAGCTGGTTGATGCAGGACATTTTAATTAAAGCTGTAAAATCACTGCTTAGTTTCTGGTATGCAGACGGCATTCAGTCACTTCCTCCAATGAAGGCCCCCATTGGCCATAAAGGGAGGTTTTTCTGTCTTTTGCAACTTTAAGAGATTTTGCCTCAAAAAGGCATCTTTATTGCTTCTTCAAATACTCAGGACTATCACAAATACATTTATCATCAAACAATATAAAATGGAAGAGTCCTTTCAGAGTCAACATAGCATTCTTTGTAGACCTCTATCTATTCTATGGAAAAGGCATACATTAGACATTTCTTCTTAAATCCTTTAGAAGCTCCGTTCTTATTTTAGCAAGTGAATCAGGGATTTGAGGCAAGTGGTAGTTCTTCCCCAACCCAGATAAAATTGTATTTTGAACTTCGCTTGCTGGGTGATTATTTTCCCTGGATCCTTTCCCTTCTCTTAATAGCCCTCTCCTGGTAACAGGCCTGGAGAATTTCAAAGGGGAACAGGGAACTAACTCACTCAGCATCTTTGATCCCAATCGTATTGGCCCTAATTAGTAGACAAAGATTAAAATGACAACCTTTTTTTAATCATTATTGGCTTATTCTTTCAGAAAAGGAAGAGGGGAGGAACACACAAAAATAAACACACACACATACAAAAACACCAAGTTAAGCTTTCTAACCTCAGATAAACTGTTGAAGTCAGCAGCTGGCAGCAGAAGCAGACAGATAAAATCAAATTTATGGGGATTTTTTTTTCTACAAAGTTCCCCTGCCTTGTGGCAATCTTACTCAAGAACAAGGTTTTTGTGCAGCAGGCAGGTTTCATAATTAGGTCACTAGGGGCAAGAATGGTTAGAACCTCAGCCTCAAGGAATCAGCAAGAATTGTCAAATTAGGCTCCTCCAGGTTCTGAGGTTAGGCTGTCCTCTTCTCCCTGCTGAGTTTTTCAAAGCTCTGCAGAGTGATTAGCCAACCCCCCCCCCCTCCTACTCTAGTGGCAACAGGAAGAGTAGTTCTGTGCAGATCCGCCACAATTAAAGCTTCCCCCATCGCCTTCTCCAACATGGCTAAAACTGAGGCTCAAAATGACTGAGGCCACATGGTTCGGGAAAAAAAAATCATATATATCTGCTCCAAAGACCTCTTGTTCTTTTCCCACCTCCTCTGATGTACATCAGAATCGATGTTTCCACTAACACCATCATGGATGGATATGGATAATTTAACCAGATGCAGAAAAATAGCAATTCCTTGCAAGCCAACTGGCTATCAACAGGTCATTTGTAAGTGACTGTTGGAAGAAATATCCATCTGGTTCAGTTCCAAGCTGGGAGAAAGATATTGGAAACATGGAGGTTGATTGAAAAAATGGTTTAATGATAAAGCAGAACCACATAGGTGGTTCTGGTGCAGCTGACTACATGGAGTTGAGAATGAGGGGCATTTATACCTTCTCTTGAGCTTTGAACTTGAACTTCCTGTTTCTGGGCAAGAACATGTATTCTTTTGGCTGTTGTCAGACTCCCATGGGTCAATGTAGTGATCATTTTTGTCTAAGCTAATTTGGTTGAAGTTTGCTGGCAGATGCAATATCCCCAGGTAATTGTGCCATGTGGTGAGCTCTGCAGCTCCATGGGTTAATTCTATTATGTCCTGGAGGGTCATGTCTTAATCCCATCATCCTAGAGCTAGAAGTCTTTTGTCTTGTAGATAGGCAGGTCCAGTCTTTCTTAATGGGCACCAACTATTTGCTGGGGCCAGGGAGCTGTTTTGTGTCTTTAAAATATGTTTCTTCTTTTATCATCCAGGGAAATAGAATATTATATATTTCCTAAAATATTTCATTCTTATGGGAGGGGGTGGTTTCCCACATTACCCTGAATATATGTTAATGGGTTATTTTTTGCTCTTAATGAAACAATGTTTCATTAAGTATTTCATTAAACAATGTTTCAAAGTATTTGCAGCTGGCTGAAGCGTAGACATCAGAGAGTTATTGTTAATGGCGAGTATTCTGAGCAGAGTCAGGTGACAAGCGGTGTGCCACAAGGGTCTGTTCTGGGTCCTATTCTTTTTAATATATTTGTGAGTGACATAGGGGAAGGTTTGGTAGGGAAGGTTTGCCTATTTGCCGATGACTCTAAAGTGTGCAATAGGGTTGATATTCCTGGAGGCGTCTGTAATATGGTAAATGATTTAGCTTTACTAGATAAATGGTCTAAGCAATGGAAACTGCAGTTTAATGTTTCCAAATGTAAAATAATGCACTTGGGGAAAAGGAATCTTCAATCTGAGTATTGTATTGGCAGTTCTGTGTTGGCAAATACTTCAAAAGAAAAGGATTTAGGGGTAGTGATTTCTGACAGTCTCAAAATGGGTGAACAGTGCAGTCAGGCGGTAGGGAAAGCAAGTAGGATGCTTGGCTGCATAGCTAGAGGTATAACAAGCAGGAAGAGGGAGATTATGATCCCACTATATAGAATGCTGGTGAGACCACATTTGGAATATTGTGTTCAGTTCTGGAGACCTCACCTACAAAAAGATATTGACAAAATTGAACGGGTCCAAAGACGGGCTACACGAATGGTGGAAGGTCTTAAGCATAAAACGTATCAGGAAAGACTTAATGAACTCAATCTGTATAGTCTGGAGGACAGAAGGAAAAGGGGGGACATGATCGAAACATTTAAATATATTAAAGGGTTAAATAAGGTCCAGGAGGGAAGTGTTTTTAATAGGAAAGTGAACACAAGAACAAGGGGACACAATCTGAAGTTAGTTGGGGGAAAGATCAAAAGCAACATGAGAAAATATTATTTTACTGAAAGAGTAGTAGATCCTTGGAACAAACTTCCAGCAGACGTGGTAGATAAATCCACAGTAACTGAATTTAAACATGCCTGGGATAAACATATATCCATCCTAAGATAAAATACAGAAAATAGTATAAGGGCAGACTAGATGGACCATGAGGTCTTTTTCTGCCGTCAGACTTCTATGTTTCTATGTTTCTATGTACATAACTGCAGTGCTTCCTATTCCAAATCCAAGTGAGTCCTCAGTCAAGACAGGAATGGAATAGAAAAACAAAACAACGAATGGCCTACAGCAAGTCACCCATAAACAAAAATGATGGTATTAATTATCTTAAAGAAAAGTGCATATTATAAAAATATGAGATGACCTTACTAGGTGGATAAATCTTAGTAGTAAATCTTCAGATTATCCATTGATAGTAGATAGTCCTCGACTTAAGGCCAGTTGCTTAATGACTTTTCAAAGTTCAGACCAATCCCAAAGGGAGAACTTTTAAAGTTTTCAAATCATAACTTGAATTGGGGGTCCTACCTTAAGTATTTGCATGGAGAAGAGGTAATATTTTAAGTCACATTTATGTAGAAATATTTTACATTCAAAAAGGTACACAAAAAGGTACACAAACTTTTCAGTTCTATGTTTTCATATGAAATGATGAAGCAAAACAATGTGTTTTTAATCCTGTTAAACTCCCCAATATAATGTTATAAGTAGGTCAGTTTCACTCACATTTTAAGATAGGGAATGAAAAAATATTGTTTTCATAGCACAGCAGAATGAATCATAGCAGAGGGATGAGATATGTGTAAGAAACTTCTGAATTTTAATTTCATCCGCTAACACCCTCCCTTCCAACTTGGAGGCTTCTCCCCTAGACCTATTTTCATAACATTGTGTCACAGGTTGAGCTAAGAGAGTGGGACTTGCCAATGACGCAGTACAACACTCTTTTACCAAATGGAGACATATATATGAATCTCCTGGTTTAAATGAAGTATCTTGGACTTGAACGAGGGGATCTCATCAAATTTGCAGATGACACCTAGCTGGCAGAAATAGCCAACACTCCAGAAGATAGGCTGAAGATACAGAAGGATCTTGACAGACTTGAACATTGGGCGCCTTTTAACAGAATGAAATTCAATGGTGATAAAAGTTCACCAGTACATTTATTTATTTATTTATTTATTTATTATTTGGATTTGTATGCCGCCCCTCTCCGAAGACTCGGGGCGGCTCACAACAAGTGAAAAACAATCCAATACATAATCCAATTAATTGAAATATTAAAAGTTTAAAAAACCTCTATACTAACATACACACACACAAGCATCCCATGTATAAATTCAGCGGGCCCAGGGGGAGATGTTTAGTTTCCCCATGCCTGACGGCAAAACAAAGGCAAAGGAAAAACAAAATGTGCAGGTATAGTATAGGGGGTACCTTGCTCAACAGTAGTAAGCAAGTAACAGTAACTGTGAGAGGGATCTTGGAGTCTTAGTGGACAACCATTTAAATATGAGCCAGCAGTGTGCAACAGCTGCCAAAAAAGCCAACAGAGTTCTAGGCTGCATTAACAGAAGGATAGAATCAAGATCACGTGAAGTGTTAATACCATTTTATAATGCCTTAGTAAGGCCACACTTGGAATACTGCATTCAGTTTTGGTCGCCATGATATAAAAAGTATGTTGAGACTCTAGAAAGAGTGCAGAGAAGAGCAACAAAGATGATTAGGGGAATGGAGGTTTAAAAATATAAAGAACGGTTGCAGGAACTGGGTATGTCTAGTTTAATGAAAAGAAGGACGAGGGGAGACATGATAGCAGTGCTCCAATATCTCAGGGGCCATAAACAAGAGAGAGTGAGGATATTCTCCAAAGCACCTGAGGGTAGGACAAGAAGCAATGGTTGGAAGTGCTGTGCATAAGCGCACCACTGTGCCTACCATCCCTGTTCTACTCTCCTATTGTCCTCTTTTATCATTACTTTTTACTTATATTTATACAAACTGCTACTATACTATACATGTTTGAAAAATAAATAAGTAAAATAAATAATCAAGGAGAGAAGCAACTTAGAACTAAGGAGAAATTTCCTGACAGAACAATGAATCAGTGGAACAAGCTTGCCTCCAGAAGTTGTGAATGCTCCAACACTGGAAGTTTGTAAGATGTTGGATAACTATTTGTCTGAAATGGTGTAGAGCAGTGATGGTGAACCTACAGCACACGAGCTGTTACTCAGCTCCAATGTGCATGTATGTGCTGGCCAGATGGTTTTTGGCTGCCACAGAGGCTCTGGGAGGGCATTTTTGGCTTCCAGAGAGCCTCTGGGGTGATAGGGGAGGGCATTTTTACCCTCCCCCGGCTCCAGGGAAGCCTTTGGAGCCTGAGGAGGGCGAAACATGAATCTACTGGAACCACCAGAAGTTGAGAAAAAGGCCATTTCCGGCCTCCAGAGGGGCTCCAGGGGTGGAGTTGTTTTCGCCCTCCCCAGGCATTGAATTATGGGTGTGGGCACTCGCATGTGCTTATGCTCTTTCGGCAACCAAGGAAAAAAAGGTTCGCCATCACTGGTGTAGAGTTTCCTCTAGTGGCTGTGGGTCTTGCCTCCCAAGGACAATTCTATCTGTCCGTCCATTACCCTGGGGGGGGGGAACTACTGACCCCCTCAGAGAGGGTTCGCAACTTGGCCGTCCTCCTCGATCCACAGCTGACATTGGAACATCATCTTTCGGCTGTGGCGAGGAGGGCGTTTGCTCAGGTTCGCCTGGTGCACCAGTTGCGGCCCCATTTGGACAGGGAGTCATTGCTCACAGTCACTCATGCCCTCATCACCTCAAGGTTCGATTACTGCAATGCTCTCTACATGGGGCTACCTCTGAAAAGTGTTCGGAAACTTCAGATCGTGCAGAACGCAGCCACGAGAGCCATCGTGGGGCTTCCAAGATTCGCCCACATTTCTTCAACACTCCGTGGCTTGCATTGGCTGCCGATCAGTTTCTGGTCACAATTCAAAGTGTTGGTCATGACCTTTAAAGCCCTACATGGCATTGGACCAGATTACCTCCCGAACCGCCTGCTACCGCACAAATCCCAGCGACCGATAAGGTCCCACAGAGTTGGCCTTCTCCGGGTCCCGTTGACTAAACAATGTCGTTTGGCGGGCCCCAGGGGAAGAGCCTTCTCTGTGGCGGCCCTGGCCCTCTGGAACCAACTCGGAGAGCGGCGGCATATAAATCCAATAAATAATAATAATAATAATAATAATAATAATAATAACTCCCCCCGGAGATTAGAACTGCCCCCACCCTCCCTGTTTTTCGTAAACTACTCAAGACTCATTTATACCGCCAGGCATGGAAGAGTTGAGATAGCTCTTCCCCCTAGGCCATTACAAGTTATGCATGGTATGTTTGTGTGTATGTTTTGTTTTATAATAGGGGTTTTTAGTTGTTTTTTATTATTGGATTGTACATGTTGTGTTTATTATTGTTGTTAGCCGCCCTGAGCCTGCGGAGAGGGGCGGCATACAAATCCAATAAATTATTATTATAATTATTATTCCTGCCTAAACAGGAGGTTAGAATAGAAGATCTCCAAGGTATTGTATATTATATCTTACCCATGAGAACAAATGCACAACCACTGATTTCCTGCCTATGGATTCTGAAATCCTTTCTGCAATTTATAATGGGCTTGAATGGGCTTACCCCTTTCACTGCCGTTTTCAATTTCTAGCATCCAACTTGAGCCTTGAAAGCTCACAGGACATGTGAGGAGCAGTTTCATATTTATTTGTTTTTCTTTCCCAGACTTCATGCTGAGAACAAGAGCAGGCTAACATTTGATGGCGGGGAAGTATTTTGTAAGTCCAGAGGTATTACTGGATAATGTGATCAAATAAGTTAGATGGACGTCCATCATACAAAAGACACCTTTTGGGATTCTCTCTCATTTTTGTGAAGGAATGAGTTTATGGCTTTTAAAAATGTACTGAATTTTCTGCCACCCCCAAAAAAATCCCTATAATAATCTAATAATAATAATAATAATAATATTTGTGTTTCTACCATTTGGTATATTAATTTAATCCAAACAGCCAGACATGTCAATCTTAAATTCCAAACCAGCTTCTGTTGCTTCAAGGTAACTTATGTAGAAAAAAGTAGCACACTTTAGGACATCAATAATTTTTGCAAATGGAGATTGTGGCATTACTATTTATTCTTGTTATTGTTATTGCACCACACAACTTACAAAGCAGTTTCATAGCTGCAGTTGAACAGCTTGGCCATGAACCTTAATAATTTAATAATAATAATAATAATAATAATAATAATAATAATAATAATAATAATTTATTAGATTTGTATGCCGCCCACAATATTATACAGGCACAAATCTAATATTAAAAAAAACTAAAAACCCTATCATAATTAAAAACAAAACAGCACATACATACCAAACATAAATTATAATAAGCCTGGGGGAAAGGTGTCTCAGATCCCCCATGCCTGGCGGTATAGGTGGGTCTTAAGGTGACCTTAAGGTCACTTACAACACAATCAAATCCATTGTACTACTTATAGCTACATAGGGACAATGCAAAAACTAACACATGAATCTTGAATCATGTTAAAGTTCTGTGCAAAGTGTTAATACTTGGCTATTTGCTTTTTGAAGCTGAATACGAGGGGGTGCTGATAAGTCTTTGGCTTTGTGACCTTTTTTTGTTTCTATGGTAACAAATGTTAAATGTGTCTAATATATGTTTTCAAAATTTTGTGTTTGTAGTTTATGGCAACAGTTCTATGCATGCGGGAAAACAAAATGGCGTAGTCTAAGTCGATATTCACAGCAAATGAGAGCAGAGGAGTCATAAAATTCATGTTTCTCCAAGCAAAGTTGGGATATGTCGCAGACGTTGGGGGATCAATGCCCTTCATATTCTACAATTAAGAATTGGGTTGCCAAATTTAAAACGGGCCACTTCAGTACCAATGATGAGAAATGTCCTGGACGACCGAGAGTGGTTGTTGTTCCGGAGACTATCGATGGTGTGCACACCCTCATACTGGAGAATGGTCGAATTTCAGCTACAGCAATAGCAGACATCATGGGGATTTGCCGTGAATGTGTTTGTGTCATTATCCATGAACATTTGGACATGAAGGAGCTATCTTCAAAGTGGGTCCCCAAATGTTTGACAACAGATCAGAAAAGCATGCAAGTGAAAACTTCCCTGTCCATTTGTCAGCATTTCCGGACTGATAAGAACTTCCTGGATCGACTGGTCACTCTGGATTTGACCTGGATTTATATGTATGACCCTGAAACCAAGGAGCAGTCAAAAGAGTGGAGGCACAGTGGTTCTCCTCGTTCAAAGAAGTTCATGGTGCAAAAATCAGCCACTAAGGTGATGGTGTTTGTGTTCTGGGATAAGGAGGGTGTGCTGCTAGTGGACTGCCTTCAAAAGGGTTCCACCATCAATGCAAGGTATTATATTGAACCTCTGGACCAATTGAATGCAGCTCTGAAGTCCAAAGGGCGCGGCAAGTTGTCCAAAGGAATCTTGTTCCTGCAAGACAATGCCTCCGCTCCCGCATAAGGGACCATAGCAAACCTGGTGGAGCTGGGTTTCCAGCTGGTTGACCACCCAACTTATTCACAGATGTAGCTCCCTCCGACTATCATCTGTTTCCAAACCTGAAGAAACACCTCAAGGGTACCAAATTTCACACCATTTCTGATGTCATGGCTGCTACGGGTGCCTAGTTTGAGGCACAACCGAAATCCTTCTTTTTGCAAGTCTTACAGGACTCGGAATACCGATGTAAGAAGTGTGTTGACATCAGTGGAGAGTATGTGGAATAAATGTAAAGTTTCATCTTCCTATCTCATTTCTTTCTGGGCAAAGCCAAAGACTTATCAACACCCCCTCGTATCTGAGGGGTCACTCCATTCAGTAAAAACTTCACAAACTTTCAAATAGGTAGGAAAGAACCAATGCAATACCACAAAGGTGCTTTTCCAAAGGCAACTGGACTTCCTCTATCTTTCTTTGAAGATTTTTCACTTCTCATCTGTTGTGATTCAGCCTGAGGCTGCTCAGGGACCGGCTGCATCTCTGCTGGATCCAGGCCCGGAGGAGGAGGACAGTGAACAGGAGGGGGAGGACCAGGCAGACGGGGGAGAGGAAAGTCAGGAAGAGGATGACGGGGAGCAGCCTGAGAGCCCCGGGGGGGGGGCTCTCCCCAGCCAGTAGCCTGGCCTCATTGGATGAGGAAGCACAGGCTATAATTGACATGAGACAGTGACGAGCAGCTCAGAGACGGGATCAATTAGAAAGGTATTGGCATCACTGAATTGGCAACAGCTGGGTTTGGGTGTGGTTCTCCTCAGCAGGATTTAAAAGGCAGGCAAGCCTTTTCAGCCATGTGGAGCGTTATCAACTGGAAGTTCTGTGACCCTGCTTTGCTTATCGGCATCTCTGATCTTGGCTTGTGGCCTAGAAGACTGGAAGACTTGGGGGAGGCATATGTTTGTTATCTCCAGCGTTGTTTTTGACAGCAAGAATCCTGTTTTACTTCATGGCCTTCGTGAAACATCTTTGACGTTCCAGCGTGTTCCTGTTTCTAAGGACATTTTCTGTTACCTGTGTTTGCTTTGAATTATATAAACTGCCTTTGATTTTTTACCAGTGTGTCTGGCTTCTCTTTTTGGATTGGTGTTTGCCTCTGGGGGGACCCAGACAGAAGATCATCCAAGAAGCTTCTTCAGTTCTGATTGAATGGTGTGCAATGGAAGGATTTCTATTCCTTGCACTCCTTAAATCTTTTCATTCTCCACCATTAGTCAGAACTGAAGAAACGTCTTGGATGAGAAGTGAAAAGTCTTCAAAGAAACACAAAGAAACTCCAATTGCCTTTTGAAAAAGCACCTTTGGGACATCCATGGCCTGGATGACTGAGAATTTCCATAGATAACCTGGGAAATACGCCTATGGTTTTCTGTCCTATCCAGTGGTAACACAGTTATGGTATCTTTCTGAGTTGAATGTACTCCCCATTCATAAGATGTTCTCAGCCAAAACTTCTGAGCCAAACAAATAATCATCTTAGTTGCTATTCCTAGGTTTCAGTTGTCTGTGCTTTATTGTATATGGGTAATTATTATTATTATTATTATTATTATTATTATTATTATTATTATTATTATTATTATTATTATTATTAATTAGATTTGTATGCCGCCCCACTCCAAAGCCTCAGAGCGGCTCGGTGCCTTAAATGTGCTATAGGTGGGAAAAAATTGGGGTATAATAAATAAACTGAATAAATATAATAATTCAAAGAATCTGATTCTGTGCAATCACATCAAAGCTTGCACTATTAAGATCAAGGACAATTATATCCTCTTTGCCATCCCTGCCAGCATGGTCAGTGGTGAGCTAAAGTGGGACTTTTAATTTACCAAGATCTGAAGGCTACAGATTCTGTATCAAAAGTAAAGCAAATCTGCTTTTTATTTGGGTTGAAGTGATTGCTGCTCAGGAGATTATTCCCTTTAGAGCTGAAAACATCTGAGAAATCCACTTAGTGCAACAAACCAAGCAACAAATAGCACAAACTACATGTTGAAACATTTTCCTCTGCAAGAGTCCCTTGCTATGTTGATAATATTAATATCTTCCTTGATTTCATTAATATAGAGAAACTAGGCATAGAAAATGGTGTACAAATGCATTAAATAGGGTGGTTGGATAAAATATGTATGTATGTATATCTGCCTTTCCCAACAGACACAGCTGTTTCATTGGTTCAAAGGGGACACAGTGTAAATTGTGTAAATTTTACTGTGTTGTTGTTGTTGTTATTGTTGTTATATTTCTTTATTTCCATATTTGTATGACTACTGTTAGTCACCCTTAGTCCTTCTTGGAGAGGGCAGCATACAAATATAAATCATAAATGAATAAATAAATAAATAAATGCTTCCACTTTTCACAGCAATTCTTTGAAAGAGTTTGCACAGCCATCCAGCAACAGTTTCTAGCAGGAACAGGCAACCTACTGCTCTCCAGGTATCTTGAATGCCTTCAATATTCATCAACTCAGCCAATTATAAAGGTTCGTGGAAGCAAAGCTCCAAGGACGCTTACCCTTCTTGAAGGTCAGCTGAACGTCTCCCCTGAGTAGCATAATCTGAAATGTAGTCAGCATCGCTGATTCGGCAGTTAGACCTTTGGCAAGGAAGGACAAAGGATCGTTGCCAGGCAGCAATGCTTTCTATAGGAAGAGGGTGGCCAGGTGGTAACCTTAGAGAAAGGGTCCTATCTCCAACGGGTTTGTTCTGATCCAAGCCTGTGCAACTTGAGATTGTTATAGACAGAACCTTCTGCAATGCCGCTCTGAGTATAAGGAGAAGGGCGGCATAAAAATAGAATAAATGAATGAATGAATGAATGAATGGATGGATGAATGAAAGCTCTAAGGACAATTTTATTGTACACACACAAGAGACCTATACAATGGTACCTCTAACTTTTCAAGATAAGAACTGGGTGTTCAAGATTTTTTTGCCTCTTCTCAAGAACCATTTTCCACTTACAAACCCGAGCCTCCGAAACTGTATCCGGAAAAGGCAGGGAGAAGCCTCCGTGGGGCCTCTGTAGGAGTCACCTTGAGGGAAACAGGGCCGGAAAAGATGGGGAGAAGCCTCTGTGGGGCCTCTCTAGGAATCTCCTGGGAGGAAACAGGGCCTCCACCCTCCCTGTGGTTTCCCCAATCGCACACATTATTTGCTTTTACATTGATTCCTATGGGAAAAATTGCTTCTTCTTACAAACTTTTCTACTTAGGAACCTGGTCACAGAATGAACTAGGTTCGCAAGTAGAGGTACCACTGTATATGTAAAATTCAAATAGGAGACATAATGTAAGACTGAAGTAAGATACATGTCGGAGGTAATCCGAAAAAAACTTAATCCTGATGCTCATATTTGTGCTGAATAATTGAACAAACACTAGTCAGCATTTAAAGAGCATGTATTTGTCTCTGTCACGCCAAAAAGGAATAGCCATTTAAAAAGCTAAAAACACAAGTCAAACAAGCCATCAGAAACAATAACCATCATTTTTTTTATGGTAAGGTTCATCCAGTTACAATAGTGACTAGGATTGGACTTCTTTTCAGAAAACATTTCATTCAAGTTATCTATGTTAGATAAGATTAGTGACTGTTGTTCTCCTAACCATTGTTGGACTTCAATTCCCATCATCCCTCACTATTGACTTAGATGATTATGGTAGATTTCATGGGAGTAACCACTGGAATTCAATAACATTTAGGTGTTACATTTACCATGGCTATTATGAGGCTGTATAAAGAAGAGTGGGTCTCTGTAAAAATCTATCTTAACAATATCTTTTAAAAGACACGGAATATAATTGAATTATTAGCTACTGAAACTTCAAGTGATGAAACACTCAAAATATTTAAGTATGCTGAATATATCACTATTCCAAAACTTTCTAATTAAAGGCCAGATGCACTAGCATAATGACAACAGAATGAAACAGAAATCTATATTGTATCCTCAATACAATCAAGACTCATAATTAATTTCTCCTTAATATTGCACAGAATTGACCCTGGACTATGGTAAAGAGGCTGAGTTGTTATAACTTTACAGTCCCTGAAAAAGGGACAAATATAGTTCCTTTGCATGTTATAAGTGGGATTACTTTAGAACAGGGAGGAAAATCCATAAATGGTTGCAGGAAATGCCTGGTACAACAATTGAATACACCCCAAAATTCTTTTTATTAGGTATTGTAAAGAAATCATACCGCCAAAATACTAATTACTTAATGTTACACATAGGGACAGTGGCTAGAATCACCTATGCATAATGATGGAAAGATCCCCAGATACCCTTGGAGAAGGAAATCATTTTTAAAAAATATGATTGCATGGGAATGGACAGGCTAACAATGGAGTTAAACAATCAAAAATACTTGGATTATATTTGGACTAAATAGTATGAATGGACAAAAAAGAAAGTAAGACAAAAAACCAGTAGGAGACAGATGTGGAAAAAAGGAAAGACAACAAACAATGTATACAATGTATAAACTATACAATTTGTTTTTTATTGATATTCTTATTTTTACATCTTAACATTTTCAAGCCGATCAACGTATGTGTGTGTGTGTGTGTATGTATGTATGTATGTGTGTATACACGCACACACACACGTTGATTGGCTTAAAAATGTTAAGATGTAAAAATAAAAATATCAGTAAAAATAAGAATATCTATTAAAATTATTGCAAAAAAAAGAAGAACAGGACTGCAGGCATTCGATGACCCAAGTCTACTAATGTCACCAAAGTATGGCACCTTTTTTTTAAGGAATATGCAGACCTCTATAAGATGTTTCCAAACTAGAACAGTGAAATTTCAAATTGCAAATACACCTTAATGTAAGCAAACATAAAATGATGCACATTGGTATGTTTATTAAAAGAAAACAAAAAACAGAGTTCATATATAAAGAGGCTACAGCTGACCGGAACTGAGCAAGATTTTGAAGTCATGTAAAAATGTCAAGGCTGGTAAAAGAAAGAAGAATTTCCAGGTAGGGATTGCTAAGAAAGTTGAAGTAAAACTGCTCTTAATATATGGTATCATTTCTGAATACTCTGTACACAAACCTGGAGCTGTAAAAATGCAAAAAAAGGCAATATCTAATAATTAAAGGATAGAGCAATTCTTATTTAGAGAAAATTAGAATGCTTCAGGTAATTAAAAGTAGGAAGGCTACACCAGCAATATTTTAAATCTTGCATATGATGCAAAAACTGTCTGCAGAAAAGTTATTTTCATTCTCTCTCCTAATCTTACAACGCTGCTAATTAAAGTTAAATGGATGCAGATTCAGGATTAGACTGTTTTTTATGTAACACATCATTTTAAGAAAGTATGAAATCTGCTGTGATTTTGAACATTTTTATTGATTTCGGGTTTTAAGGTTTTAGCTAGTTTTGCAAATTTTTATTTTTGTAGTATATTTCTATAAAATATCTTCATGAATAATTTTTCTGTTCGTTATCTTATCTTGTGTTGAATTGTGAGCGTCATTTTTAACTGTAAACTGTTGTCAGAGTCTTAAGTTGTATAGCAGCGTTGAAACCGTTTAAATTAAAAAAAATAAAACTAGCTATATCATGGAATATACACTACCAAGCATGGTTACCATATTTGACAGTTTAAAATAGCCCTAGATAACTTCACTGTCATAGTCTGCGGCACCTTCATTAAAAACTTTAGAACAGTAGATTCATACTTAAGAAAACACAACTCATTAAATGATACAAAACGTCTATTTAACAGGTTTATAATGGGGAAGCACAATATCCCAATCAATCAATACTCCCGAAGTGATAAGATATCATACTAGCAATATTTAGCTATATGATTAGTTCACTCTTCCATTTTAAATTTGTTTTTCTTAATCAGGAGCCCATGGGAACCCATCGGGTGGTGCCATGGCGGCTATGATGCTGGTATCATGATAGCCTGCAATCTTTGTTTGAAAGCAAACTTGTGAAACGGAGCTGAGAAGTCTCTCTTTCATGTAATCAGAGGGGTCAAACTGGCAGCCTGCAGACCAGATGCATCACACGTAGACCATGCCCACCAAAGCTCCGCGGATGGAGGATAACGTCATTAAATGTCATGTAATGGCAACGTGATGTGGCGAGTTTGACAATGGTGATGTAGATGCATTGCCTAGCAGAAAATTGAATTATGCCATTGCAGCTATTCTCTAAGTTGCAGCTATTCTCTAAATAAAGCACTGGTGAGACCACATTTGGAATATTGTGCTCAGTTCTGGAGACCTCACCTACAAAAAGATATTGATAAACTTGAATGGGTCCAAAGACAGGGTACGAAAATGGTGGAAGGTCTTAAGCATAAAACCTATCAGGAAAGACTTAAGGAACTCAATCTGTATAGTCTGGAAGACAGAAGGGAAAGGGGGGACATGATCAAAACATTGAAATATGTTAAAGGGTTAAATAAGGTTCAGGAGGGAAGTGTTTTTAATAGGAAAATGAACACAAGAACAAGGGGGCACAGTCTGAGGTTAGTTGGGGGAAAGATCAGAAGCAACGTGAGAAAATATTATTTTACTGAAAGAGTATTAGATCCTTGGAACAAACTTCCAGCAGACGTGGTAACTGAATTTAAACATGCCTGGGATAAACATATATCCATCCTAAGATAAAATACAGGAAATAGTATAAGGGCAGACTAGATGGACCATGAGGTCTTTTTCTGCCGTCAGTCTTCTATGTTTCTAAATTAGTATCCTAACTTTCCACACAAAATACATTCAATTCTTATGCTATCTCCCTTTTTTTGGGAAGGGGGAAGGGGGTGTTAATCTGGATCCAGAAATTTCAAGTATAACTGGGAAGACCTTTACTAGACAAATCTCACTTTTATTGTTATATGGCATTTGCAGGCACTTTGAAAAGTGTGAACTTCTTTGTGATGGATGACTAACTTTTGCTAGTCACCACTTTAGAGCCAGCACTCTGCAGCAGAGAGATAGGGGCATTCATGCCAGGAGGGGGGGAAATCTGTATAATACATTGATGTTTGGTTGTGAAAAATTATCCCCTATTACAAATATGCCATGCATCATCATATTTTTTTGCCAATGGAAGGACTATCTACAAGTAATATCGGAAACAGAGAATGCCTCAAGGACATTTTTAAAAAAATTGAGCATGTTATTGTAATGTTTAATCCTTTTTGGGTTTTTTTGTTTTTCAGGAAATGATCTTTGTTTGATTTTTCTCGAAACAAAATTTCTATACCTTTTAATTACAGCAGCCTGATTTGCATCTAGATGGATTTTTCCCCCAATAAGACTTTTACTAGACTTGACTCTCTGTTCATTCCAGGAATATGACCCATGAAATTCATGCTGGCATATTTGTAATAGGAAAGGTATGACTCAGCCACCTGCATCTTTAGCTATCAGCATAGAAATATCTGGGGTTTTCTTTCTCATCCTTTTGGTAATTACTAAATTAAGGCACTAGTCTTACCTCCTGACCCCACACAACCAAATTTTGGGTGGAGAAAAGATGTGGTGCTACAAAATCAGGAGGTGGTAAAGGTGTAAATGTTACATGGTACTTATAAATTAAATCTTGATGTATTTTGTTCCTGTGCATTGTTCTACTGCCATCTGCTGCTCAGGACAAATATCAAAACAAGTTAAGGAAAGCTGCAACTGTATATATAAAAAGGACAGTTATCTTATACCTAGTCCTAGCTGATTGTTATCACAATGCAGACAATATCAAATTGGTTGTTTCAGCACCCTGCACAATATAATTTGATATGACAGCAGCACCACGAGGGGCAGTAGTTCAGCTAAAAACTTTAGATATCAAACATAATAGGTTTAACAGTGTGCAGTTACTTTTGCTGTAGACATCATTTTACCGTGCAGTACAGAATATAGAATTTAGAAATTAACAATATTGTATTGTCAGAATACATTTTATTTAGATATGTTTGTATGCGTCTATATCTAGACACACTAGATAGATAGATAGATAGATAGATAGATAGATAGATAGATAGATGGATGGATGGATGGATGGATGGATGGATGGATGGATGGGGAGGGAGGGAGGGATGGACGGACGGACGGATGGACGAATGGATGGACAGACAGACAGATCCTCAGGGGCCTTAATGGTTTCTGGAATCACTATGCTGGTCCTGATGATGTTGACAGTCAAAAATGTTGTGCCCATCACCTGAAGAACTTATGTCAGGTGACACCCTTTCAAGCTGTAGCATCCCAGGGTTACACCTTAGCTCTAGTTGCTTGAGGTGCAACATCTGACTAAGATTTTTGTTTAATGGTAATTTACATTTTTGTGTGTTTTGAGTGGGAAATGGCAGTTGTATGCATTTTTATTTTAGGAATTCTATATCATTTATCTGGTCCTATTATCAACCAAAACCTAGTCAGCAACATGGAAAAATTGTATTTTTGTATCATAAGAGTTTTAGCAATAGCAGCAGTGCATTAGAGAAGGGAGTTCGTGTGTTCAAAAGATGCTGTGAATGGAATGGGAATAGGATCAAGCAGACAAGTGATGTTTTCAGGCAAGTGACTGTCTAGTCCAGTGATGCCTAACTTTTTTTTCCTTGGGTGCCGAAAGCATGTGTGCATGTGCTATCGCGCTTGTGTTTTGTGTTCAGTTCTGGAGACCTAACCTACAAAAAGATATTGACAAAATTGAACGGTTCCAAAGATGGGCTACAAGAATGGTGGAAGGTCAATTCCCACTCAAAAGACACAAAAATGTAAATGAACCGTTGAACTTACCTGAACGGTCTTCTCGCTGCACTGCGAAGAGAGTCCAACGTGGGTAATACTTCAGCCTTATTGGCAGGGACTGAGTTAAAAATTAGCATAATTATTATGTCCCGCCCACCACTGCCCCCTCTTAGCCAGTGATAAAAACGAAGGAATAGTAAGGAACAAAAACTTTTATTTAACAACTGTAACCCTTAAGAAACTGTGCACCTGGGCCAAAAGGCCGGGCGGGTTTGGACTCTCTTCGCAGTGCAGCGAGAAGACTGTTCAGGTAAGTTCAATGGTTCTTCTCCACTGCACTGCTCAGAGAGTCCAACGTGGGATATACCCAAGCCACATTCTAGGGAGGGATAGGCCGGACCAGGGGCGCTGGAACACAAACTCCCTGTAGCACTCTTCTGCCGAAGGCTGCCTCCGTTGAAGCAAAAGAGTCTAGGCGGTAGTGTCTAATAAAGGTCGTAGGGGCAGCCCAGGTAGCTGCCCTGCAAATGTCCTCAATTGGCGCCTGCATAGTCCAAGTGGCTGTGGTAGCTGCGCTTCGGGTTGAGTGGGCTGTAATCCTACCCGGTAAGGGTGTTGCTGTGGACCGATAGGCTTCGATGATACAAGTCCTGATCCATCTGCTGATGGTCTTAGATGAAACTTTTCCTCCCATTGAAGAAGGGAGAAAAGACACGAAGAGGGCCTCCGACTTTCGGAAGGTGCTAGTGCGGCGAATATAAATCTTAACTGCTCTTCTCACGTCCACCTTATGCCACCGCAGCTCTGATGGGTGAGAGCCATGTGTGCAAATGAAGATGAGGCGGGGTCAGAACGAAAGGACTGCCTGCGGTAATAAGGGGCTCCCCGCCTGTCCTGACGCCTTGCTGATCGTGGCAAAACTTTTTTCTTGTCCCTATCCTCAATGAGGACCTTGTCCAGGGATTCGCCAAAGAGTTGAGAGCCCTGATACGGGGCCGCAGCGAGGCGCCATTTCGATTTGGCGTCTGCCTGCCACGAACGGAGCCAAAGCAAGCGTCGAGCTGATAAGTTCGATGCCAAGGTGCGGGAGGAGAACCTAGCTGCCGCTAAAGTGGCATCCGCGGAGAATTCTGTAGTAGCAATAAGCTTATTAACATCTTGGCGGAGCCTGGCATCTTCCGGGCCTAGTCTGGCAAGCATATCCTTCAACCATAGGATGGAGGCCCTGTTAAAGAAAGATGCGGCCGATGCCGCTCTGAGTGACCAGGCGGACAGCTGATGAATTCGTCTGATCATGTTCTCCGCCCTTCTATCATCCGGCTTCAGTCCATCTGCCATGTCAGATGGCACGACTGCATTGGACATCAAGGATGTTACTGGTGTATCCACCGAGGGATACTGGAGTAGATCCTCCACCTCTGGGTCAAATGTATAGAACTTCCTGTCCCAGGCTGATGGTCCTAGGGCTGCAGTTGGCTGCTTCCAGGGCTTTTTGATGTTCTCTGCAAAGATGGGTATTGCAGGGATGTGCTCAGACTCCTTCTGTGGCTCGTTGATGAGTCTGGCTGCTGGCATGATGCCCACATCCTGAGCTGCTGGCTTTGCAGTGTTATCAGGAGTCAAAGTTGCTTTGGCCTTATTTAACAGAACTCTGAAGAGAGACTGCTTGAATAGACCTGCTAACGGAGGTTGCTCAGGCAAGGTGGCTTTATCTCCTGAAAGCTCATCCTCCTGGTCCATGGGCATTTCACCCAGGTCTTGGTCCTCCTGGAAGGAATCATGCACAGATGTGGCCACCTCAGGTACAGTCCAAGGATCCTGTCTGGTAGGCCTAGGGAGAGTGGAAGGCCTCTGCTGGGCACCCACTGCAATGCCCTGAGAGTAGACCGAAGCAATCATATCCTGCAAGGATGGAGACATTGTTTGCCAATTGTCCATGGGCCCTCTAAGGCCCGCTGCAGTTGGTGTGAATGTGGCTGCTGCAGCTGAAGATGGTTGAGACCCTGGCTGTATAGCTGGTCTGGACCATTCTGCCCTCTGAAAGCCTTCTGCAGGTGGTGCACTTAAAGGGCGATCAGGTGACAATCCCCCTGCACCTGTGAAGTGAAAGGTCTCCATTGGAATCTCTGAGACCGAGGGGCTCTGTTGACATGGGGGAAGACTGCTTGAGGGGCTAGGGCCCTTCTTAGCCTTGGTTGTTTCCAATTGGGCTTCTAAGGCTTTAATCTTTTTCTCAGCATCTTTTAGTGCTGAGGACTGGGAGGCCATCCCTGAGGATTGGTAGGATTTCCCCTTAGATTTTGTGCCATGAGCCTTGCCTTTCCCTTTATTTGTTGAGGGAACTTTAAGCTCACTAGGGGGGTTTTGTGGTAACTGCGACATAATCATATAATTACTCACAGACAGCAAACAAGGAGAGACTTATTCACGAGGCCAGTAGATTGCAAAATGACTAAGCAAATTGTGATGCCTAAAAAGCGCGTCATCGCCCCCTAGTGGCTGATTGGTCTATGACTTGAGAAGTCTGTTGACTGACCTCGTTGTCATGGCAACTCTTGTTAGTCTCCAAAACATGGCAGCTGGGGAAAACTTTAAGTAGCTGAGTCATTGTGCTAAAATGGCGACCGTGACGTCAGGCAGGAGGAGAAAATTGTCCCTTAACGAGGCAAGGAGAATCTTTAATCCCCATAATTTGCCATTTTGCCAGTTAGCTCTGGGGCGGCGTTCCAGCCCCCTCTCGGCAATTTAGTGCTCCCTGTGCTGATGGGGGCAATCCACTCCCGCTCGGCAATTACAAGGCTTCCCTGCCGCCGCGATTAAATTGCGGTCCTTTTAGCCGCTAAATAGCTGTTTTACAAGCTTTTGAATGGAATGAGACAGCCGGGACTCCTCACACTCGGCATAGCAACCGATCCGGAGGTGCTGCCTCACGCTGGCCACCCAAGGAGGTACCTGGGTCTAATTGGGGAGGGGGGTTTGATCGCTCACATCAGTGACCCCATACCAGCGCACCCTGTCAGCAAAGCTTGCTCCGGGGAGCAGAGGCTTCTCAGGGGTGAAGAGTTGGAGAATGATACCCCAGAGGGCAGAGGCTCTCAGTCCAGGAACTTCAGCTTTTATTTCCTGCAGAGGGAGATAAAAAAAAAGGGAGAAGAAAAGATTAGTTTTAAAGAAACAGAAGCATGCATTTATTACTAGAATCTATCTCCTAACTGGAGAGAACAAAACTCATAGTCCCTACTCTATGACTGAGTTTTTAAAACTGGCTAAGAGGGGGCAGTGGTGGGCGGGACATAATAATTATGCTAATTTTTAACTCAGTCCCTGCCAATAAGGCTGAAGTATTACCCACGTTGGACTCTCTGAGCAGTGCAGTGGAGAATACCATTGAACTCAATCTGTATAGTCTGGAGGACAGAAGGAAAAGGGGGGACATGATCGAAACATTTAAATATGTTAAAGGGTTAAATAAGATCCAGGAAGGAAGTGTTTTTAATAGGAAAGCGAACACAAAAACAAGGGGACACAATCTGAAGTTAGTTGGGGGAAAGATCAAAAGCAACATGAGAAAATATCATTTTACTGAAAGAGTAGTAGATCCTTGGAACAAACTTCCAGCAGACGTGGTAGATAAATCCACAATAACTGAATTTAAACATGTCTGGGATAAACATATATCCATCCTAAGATAAAATACAGAAAATAGTATAAGGGCAGACTAGATGGATCATGAGGTCTTTTTCTGCCGTCAGTCTTCTATGTTTCTATGTGTGAGTGCCCACATCCATAATTCAATGCCTGGGGATGGCGAAAGTCCCGTTTTTGCCCTCCCCAGGCTCCAGAGGCAAAAAGTCCTCCCCCATTCCTTGGAGACTCTCTAGAAACTGAAAATGCCCTCCCAGAACCTCCAGGAGACCTGAAAATCAACTGGCTGGCATGCACATGCACAAAAGAGTGGAGCTAGGAAAACGGCTCGCGTGCCAGCAAATATGGCTCCGTGTGCCACCTATGACCCGTGCCATAGGTTCACCATCACTGCTCTAGTCTTTTATTAAAAACCTCCAGTGATGGAATACCTACCATTTCTGAAGGCACGTTCAAGGGAAACATAATATATTTTACTGTGTATATTATACATAGTAAAAAGGATTTTGACCCTGTGTTGTTATACAATATTGAATCCTTTTTTCATTGTGCCCATGCATACTAATAGACAAGTTTTGCTTGTCACTAAACACTATTGGTAGGCATTATGAAATCATATTGTACAAATAGTTAATTGTATGTGGTTTATCTTACACCACATACATTTTTAGTATCCCAAAGGTGCTTTTTTTAAAGGCAATTGGACTCTCTTTGTGGGGGGGGGGGGTGTTCCCTTGAAGACATTTTGCTTCTTATCCAAGAATCTTGTTTGGGGATAACCATGACCTGGATGATTGAGACTCTCTGTGAAGTTAATATGTTGCTGTTGGTTGTTTTTTTAAATTTTCTTTCAAACCATATGATCTTCCTAAGTGAAACTATTAGCCCTTCATGTTCAGCCCAGTCTGGTCCTGGATGGCAGCAATTCTCCAAGGCCTTTGAAGGACATTTTCTACCCTCATATGGAAATGGCATGATTTATTTTAAACCTGCTGAATAAAAGGAATCTGATATGTCATTTAACTTTCCCTCATAAAAATGCAATAAAGACACACATACACCCATATTCCTTCCCTTGACTGTTATTAAACTACATGAAAAGTAACAGATATGGTCACAAAATTATTAAAATTACCATAATTACCATTGTAATTGTAATATTACCATTGTAATATCTCCGGGACCGCCTTCTGCCGCACGAATCCCAGCGACCTGTTAGGTCCCACAGAGTTGGCCTTCTCCAGGTCCTGTCGACTAAACAATGTCGTTTGGCGGTACCCAGGGGAAGAGCCTTCTCTGTGGCAGCCCCAACCCTCTGGAACCAGCTCCCTCCGGAGATTAGAATTGCCCCCACCCTCCTTGCCTTTCGTAAACTCCTTAAAACCCACCTCTACCGTCAGGCATGGGGGAATTGAGACATCTCCCCCGGGCCTATACAGTTTATGTTTGTGTGTATGTTTTTGCTTTTTAATAAAAGGTTTTTAGTGACTTTTAAATTATTAGATTTGTTGTATATTGTTTTATTGTTGTTGTGAGCCTCCCCGAGTCTGCGGAGAGGGGAGGCATACAAATCTAATAAATAATAATAATAATAATAATAATAATAATAATAATAATAATAATAATAATTGTGTTTTGCATTGATTCAGAAAATAACCACTTTAACTATGGAGTCAGAAGTGTTACATAAGGCTAAGTTGGAAATATTACTTATGTCAACAATCAGTATTTTTTTCCCCCCACGGCTGAGAAGAACAGAGTAAAAATTAACCATGGGAAATGTGTAGAAAGAAACAGTGAAATTAAACTCTGCTGATCTCTAATTTACGTTGGGGGGGGGGAGAAATCAATTGCTTAAAGCAAATGAACAATACATATGCAATACAAAACAATAAAATAAAATAGTATCTCAATTAGCCACATCGTATCAAATGAGTAACTTCTGCCAAATTTCCACCTTCTGCCAAGCAATTTGAGCCAAGTTCTCACTAGCTGAAGGAAAGCTGTTTCCCAAGATGAGCCCTCATTGAGGATTGCAAAAGTCATCAATCACCTCAAAATAAAATTGTCTCAAATTTTGCAAAATTGCGGAAGTTTATCACATTTTGCTTCCCCCAGTAAAAACTCATGCAAGAACACTGATAGCTTGTGAGTTTCAACCTTCTCATGAGATTTTGGAACTTTTAAAAACATTTTAACATTTTAAAAAGAATAATAATAATTTGGGAATTCAGTGGAAGACATTTAGAGATATAGAAGATGCTAAAACTCTTTATGTAAGGCATGGATCAGCAATAGCTATAACTGTAAATGTGCAGTTTCTTCATCTTCCATGCGTTGGTCCTATCTCTCTCAAATCCTAACCTTGCTATAGTAAACAGTATCCACCTCTTGAAGTATCGGTTGCTCTGGTAGAACATCCATTCATATTGTTGACTATGGGGAATACAGCTGACAATACTTGGACTCACTCCACTGAGCCAAGAGGCATCACAACCTATGTTCAGAATGTTCCCCAGGTGTAACAAACACTTACAAGCATATTTAAGAGCATCAATTGTCTTAAATATTTCAGTAAAGAAGAGATATCATCACTGGAGGAAATTTATTTATCTACATCTCATTTCATCTCCCAGTAATTTAAATCTGATTTCTGATTCTCAGTCTGAGAATTAGAGCAATACCCTGAATTCCTGTTCTTGCCAAAAATGTTTCTTTTCTTTTCCTCTTCAGACTGTCATATCTTACTTGATTTATCAATTCAAGCTTGACACGTCTTCATTTCTCTGTGCCATATATTTCAGTTCCACAATTTATGGTAGTAAATAACAACGACAGTATCAATAAAAGCAGCTTCTTTAAAATTGGATACAGCCTTACAGAAACCATTTGCAAAATTCTTATTATTTTTTTCATCTTTCCATGCTTTACTTTGTCATCACTTTGTGATGTAAGTGCAGCATATCTGCTATATAGCAAACAATGCATTGCAGCAGTCTACTACTTATTCACATTAAAAAAAACAGTAGTCACAGAGCTATGGCCAAACTACACAAAAAGGTTTGCAATATTTAGTCAAGAATAGATAGATAATATCTATGAAAGGAGGAAATGATAAGCTGCCTGGGAAAGCCAAGGGAGATCATCAAAACCATAAAAAAGCAAAACTTAGAATATTTTGGACACGTGATGCAACACCTGGAAAAATACAGCATACTTCACTTAATCCTCCAGGGAAAGATTGAAGGCAAATGAGGTCCAGGTAGAAGAAGAAAATGTCTTCAAACTCTAAGGGGCTGGATTGGAGAAAACTCAGCAGCACTTTTGTGCAGCTGTTGATAAAATTTGTGCAGCTGTTGATCACTAACACAATTGCCATTGTCCAATGACAGATATGGCACAAGAAGAAGAAGATAGATAACATAGAACCATAGACTTGAAAAGGGTTACTAAGTCCAATAAACAAATGCAAACGAAAGAATCTTGATGGATAACCATCAAGCCTCTGTCTGAGTATATCCAGCAAATGGATAATTGATTTGAAGGCCAAACTGCTTTTATTATTTAGAATGTGTTTGAACATTCAATCAGAAGCTTGACATACCTATAAATAATTCCTTTAAAATGTATTCCAATAAGATCAATTAGAAATTAATCAATGAGCTCAAAGGAATTGAGGATTAATCAGAACATCTAATTGGATAACAGTTCCCTTAATAGCAATAGCACTTAGATTTTTATTCCGCTTCGTTGTGCTTTACAGCCTTCTTTAAGCTATTTACAGAGTCAGCATATCGCCCGCAACATTCTGGGTCCTCATTTTAGTGACCTCGGAAAGATGAAAGTTTGAATCAATCTGGAGCCAATAAGGATCGAACTGCTAGCAGTGAGCTGAATTAGCCAGCAATACTGAATTCTAACTATTGCACCATCACAGCTCTTGGTAATCAAGAAAATAATAATAATCCTGCACTTTATATTAAGTTAGTCAACATAAATATCAAGATTTCATTACTGAACTTTAGCTATGTTCATAGGGCCAGACTAGTAATGATGAATGGCAGAAGCTACTAAAGCAGAGAAGAGACAATCCGAATGTGTGGAATTCATGATGCCATTGATCATTATGGATAGCATTAGCATTTAAGACATATGGAAGTGTGGAAGTGATGTGCCGGTGCCTGGAGGCTGTTGGGGCCTGGATGGGTGTCAACAAACTCAAAGTCAACCCAGACAAGACGGAGTGGCTGTGGGTCTTGCCTCCCAGGGACAATTCCATCTGTCCATCCATTACCCTGGGGGGGGGAACTACTGACCCCCTCAGAGAGGGTTCGCAACTTGGGCGTCCTCCTCGATCCACAGCTGACATTGGAACATCATCTTTCGGCTGTGGCGAGGAGGGTGTTCGCCCATGGTTCGCCTGGTACACCAGTTGCGGCCCTATTTGGACAGGGAGTCATTGCTCACAGTCACTCATGCCCTCATCACCTCGAGGTTCGATTACTGCAACGCTCTCTACATGGGGCTACCTCTGAAAAGTGTTCGGAAACTTCAGATCGTACAGAACGCAACCGTGAGAGCCATCATGGGGCTTCCAAGATTCAGCCACGTTTCTTCAACACTTCGTGGCTTGCATTGGCTGCCGATCAGTTTCCGGTCACAATTCAAAGTGTTGGTTGTGACCTTTAAAGCCCTACATGGCAATGGACCAGATTACCTCCGGAACCACCTGCTACCGCACGAATCCCAGCGACCGATAAGGTCTCACAGAGTTGGCCTTCTCCAGGTCCCGTCGACTAAGCAATGTCGTTTGGCGGGCCCCAGGGAAAGAGCCTTCTCTGTGGTGGCCCCAGCCCTCTGGAACCAACTCCCCCCGGAGATTAGAATTGCCCCCACCCTCCCTGTCTTTCGTAAACTACTCAAGACTCATTTATACCGCCAGGCATGGGGGAGTTGAGATAGCTCTTCACCCTAGGCCATTACAAGTTATGCATGGTATGTTTGTGTGTATGTTTGGTTTTATAATAGGGGTTTTTAGTTGTTTTTATTATTGGATTGTACATGTTGTGTTTATTATTGTTGTTAGCCGCCCCAAGTCTGCGGAGAGGGGTGGCATACAAATCCAATAAATTATTATTATTATTATTAATTATTATTATTATTATTATTATTATTATTATTATTATTATTATTATTATATACCGATTCATAGTATTTTTACAGCCCTCTCTAAGTGGTTTACAGAGTCAGCATATTGCCCCCAACAATCTGGGGATGAGTCAATCTTAAACTAGTCTGGATCAAACTACTGGCAGTGGGCAGAGTTAGCCTGCAATATTGCATTCTAACCACTGCACCACCAGGATGATGATGTCATTGCCAATGTAGATGTTTAAAAGTCATCCCTACTCCACCAAAGCCGTTAGTGCATCAATGACGGTTTGAATTTAAACAGGTAATTTATGTGAATGAATGAGCAATTTGGTGATTTTATTCAATCATTTGCATGTTTGTTTAGTTCTATTTTGATCCCCACATCACCCCGTTCTTGGGGGCCGCAAACAGAACCCACAGGATAGGAATCATTGTTTTAGAAGCATTAATACTGGTCTCCAGTCCCTTAAAAGGAAAACAGCAAAACAAAATGCTTCATCAGTGCTTCAAAATATTTTTTTTTTTAAAAAGAGTGGCCTGAATGAGTTTTTTATTCCTTGGACTCTCACAGAATCATTATTTTGGTCAACAATGTGAAACAGCTAAGGGACTTGTTTTCAGCACAGACTTTGTTCTTCTTTGGTGCAAACAAACAAGTCCTCCATTCCAATAGAAGAAATGTCTCTTGCCATTAGCAAAATAAAATAGAATTATATTATTTTAAAGTGTCAATCTATTACTAGGCTCTTCATGCGAGAATCAGAGCTTTGTTGGACCTCGAGACTCTTTGTTGCAGCAAATATCTCCAAAAGGATTGTCCTGGCAACAATTTTGTTCCTTCTCTTTCAGCTCCAAAGATGTAAAAAGCATGTTTGCCCTCTGTCCAATATCCACTGGTCATAACCTCTTTTGACATAAGAATATAAGAAGAGCCATGATGAATCGGGCCAAAGTCCATCGAGTCCAGCATTCTGTGTCACACAGTGTCCCACCAATTGTACATGGGGATCTTGAGCAGAAAGAGAAGGCAAAACCTTCCCTTTCTCTTGACCCCCAACAAATGGTACTCGAGGGAATCCTGTCTGCCTCAACCAACACTTGGACATCCAAGTGTCAACAACCGATACACTTGGCAACCATGAAGTGTCCTTCCATCTATGATTCAAACAAAAAAGAAGTCAACAACAACTTTGGCAGGAAAAGTAAAAAGCAATATCCACTTCCTCTTGGGTTTCCTGATTTGATTCTGAAGAGGCACATGCAATTAAAAGAGTGAAGTCAGAAGCGAAAATTCACCAAATTTCCAGGAAGTGACAGTTCAATCTAGGATACACCCTTGTTAATAAACCTTGTAAGAATCACAACAATGAAAAGCAAAGCATCCTTTTTTGCTGCTTACCTAATGCTGAGAGAATATGCCCCAAGACAAATTCCTTGTGTGTTCAATCACACTTGGCCAATAAAACTAAGAGCAAAATGTTCTTTATAATGTCTCCTCGACAGACAGAATGTGTTTGTCCCACCCCTTCTTTGGTTAAAGGAAGTGACTCCATTTTTCCCCCATAACATTGCATTTTATATTTGCTATGATAGTATGACCTACACGGTCATAGCCTTGATTATTGATCGTGACTAGGTTAGAAGAAATACTTGCTAAGGCAGATTATGTAATTTTGGTGCCAAAACAAGATGTCTCAAAAATTAGGAATGTGTGTTTGTCTGTAACATCTCTGTAAAATCTCTCCAAACAGAACAACAATGAAAAGCAAAACATCCTTCTTTGCTGCTAATCCTAATGCTGAGAGAATATGCCCCAAGACAAACTCCTTTGTTCAGGAGGGAATTTTTTTAATAGGAAAGTGAACACAAGAACAAGGGGGTACAATCTGAGGTTAATTGGGGGAAAGATCAGAAGCAATGTGAGAAAATATTATTTTACTGAAAGAGTTGTAGATGCTTGGAACAAACTTCCAGCAGACGTGGTTGGTAAATCAACAGTAACTGAATTTAAACATGCCTGGGATAAACATATATCCATCCTAAGATAAAATATACGACCAGATTATCTCCGAGACCGCCTCCTGCCGCACAAATCCCAGCGACCGGTGAGGTCCCACAGAGTTGGCCTCCTTAGGGTCCCGTCGACCAAACAATGTTGGCTGGCGGGACCTAGGGGAAGAGCCTTTTCTGTGGGAGCCCCTACCCTCTGGAATCAGCTCCCCCCAGAGATTCACACTGCCCCCACCTTGCCTTCCGAAAGAGCTTAAAAACTCATCTTTGGCGCCAGGCTTGGGACTTTTAGATCTTCCCCCTGACCAATGAATGCTTAAGTATGATTGTTGAATGTTTGGTCGATAAGTTATTTTTAAATTGTAGTATTAATTGGATTTACACTATTGTCCTGTTTTTATATATGCTGTGAGCCACCCTGAGTCCTCAGAGAGGGGCGGCATACAAATCCAATTAAATTAAAAAAGTAAAAAATACAGGAAATAGTACAAGGGCAGACTAGATGGATCATGAGGTCCTTTTCTGCCATTAATCTTCTATGTTTCTAGAAGAACATTATAGTTCAAGGTCTTTGGGGCCACCATCTTTCTCCTTTCCATAGACCATGATAACAGTGTTCCAATATTTGAAGGGCTGCCACAGAGAGGAGGGGGGTCAGACTGTTTTCCAAGGCACCAGAAGGCCAGACAAGGAAGGATGTATGGAAACTGACCAAGGAGAAATGAACCGTTGCACTTACCTGAACGGTCTTCTCGCTGCACTGCAAGGAGAGTCCAACATGGGTTAATCTTCAGCCTAGCTGGAAGGGACTGAGTTAAAAATTAGCATAATTTTCTGGTCCAACCCCCATGCTGCCCTTCCCGGGTCAGTCTTACAATAAAACGAAGTCATAGTGATAGTAAACCAAAGAACTTTATTAAACCACTAACCTGAAGGTAACTCAAACTATGACAACCCTGAGACCCTGGGCCCAAACAGCCGGGTGGGTTTGGACTCTCCTTGCAGTGCAGCGAGAAGACCGTTCAGGTAAGTGCAACGGTTCTTCTCCACTTGCACTGCTTCGGAGAGTCCAACATGGGATATACCCAAGCTTAACTTTATTAGGGGGGAAAAGGCTGGACCAGGGGCGCAGTATCGGTGCAAACTCTCTGCAGTACTCTGCGTCCAAAGGCTGCTTCAGCAGAAGCGAAAGTGTCCAATCTGTAATGCTTAACGAATGTATTAGGTGTGGCCCAAGTTGCCGCACGGCAAATATCGTCAATCGGGGCTTGTGTCGTCCATGCCGCTGAAGTGGCCGCACTCCTTGTTGAGTGCGCTGTGATGCCTCTTGGTATCGGTGTAGACCTTGATTTGTATGCCGTGATGATGCAGGAACGAATCCAGCAACTAATTGTCTTGGGCGAGACTTTACTCCCCATAGATGCTGGAAAATATGAGACAAAGAGGGCTTCCATTTTCCTAAAGGTATTGGTCCGTCTAATATAAAGTTTGATGGCCCATCGAACATCCAACTTGTGCCATCTTAGTTCCAGTGGGTGAGACCCCTGGGCACAAAAGTCCGGTAGCACAATGTCCTGAGATCTGTGAAAAACCGTGTTCACCTTAGGTAGGAAGGCAGGATCTGGTCGGAGGACCACTCTGTTGGTGTGGAAGATGCATAAATCCGGTCGTACTGATAAGGCTGAGAGCTCGGAGACCCTCCTTGCCGATGTGATTGCCATGAGGAAGGCCGTCTTTAGTGATAATAGACGCAGCGGTATCTCCCTCAAGGGTTCAAAGGGAGGCTCCGTGAGGGCCTGTAACACTAGTGGCAGATCCCATGTGGGGAAACGGTGTATAGTAGGAGGTCTGATGTTCGCTGCTCCTTTAATGAAATCCCGAATCCATGGGTGCTGGGAGATTGGAGTAGCAAAGTCCATCTTAAGTATTGTGGCAATAGCTGCCGTTTGTCTGCGAAGTGTATTTGGAGCCAATCCTTTATCCAGACCGGCTTGTAGGAACTCCAGAATCTGGATCACTGATGGTGACTGAGGATCCTGATTACGACCTCTGCAGAAGGAGCAGTAAGCCTTCCAGGTAGCTTGGTAAATTCGTGTCGTGGAAGGACGGCGTGCTGCCTGTATGGTGGATATCACTTTATCCGGAACCCTTTCCTTCCTTAACCTCTCCCCCTCAAGTTCCACACGGCAAGACTCCACCACTGGGGGTCTGGGTGGCAAATCGACCCCTGCATCAGTACCACCTTGTGATGTGGAATGCGCCAAGGGGGAGAAATTGAAAGGTCCATGAGGTCCGCAAACCAAGGGCGTCTGGGCCAGTGAGGAGCTACCAGGAGGATTTCTGCCTGTTCTTGTAATAGCTTGTGTATTACTCTCGGTATTAGGCAGACAGGAGGAAATGCATACAGCAGACCCCTCGGCCACGGGCAGGCTAGAGCATTGATCTGTTCCGCTCCTGGTGATGGGAACCTTGAGAAGAACCTCGGTAAGTGGCTGTTGTGGCAGGTGGCGAATAAGTCCACTTCCGGAGTCCCAAATCTGCGCAGAATGTCCCGAAAAAGATCTGAGCTCAGGCTCCACTCTGTCGGGTCGATAGTGGTCCGACTGAGCCAATCCGCCTGTATGTTGGAGGTGCTGGATATGTGTTCTGCTCGTAGAGATGCGAGATGTTGCTCTGCCCACCTGAACAGGGACTGAGATTCTCTCATCAGGCGACCTGATTTCGTGCCGCCTTGATGGTTGATGTGTGCCCTGGTCGCCACATTGTCTGTAAGTATCAGCACATTTTGGCCCTTCACCAGGCCCGTGAAGTGTCGTAGAGCCAGGTGGACCGCTCTGACTTCCAAGTAATTGATGTTGGGACATGCGAGGTCCTCTGGGCTCCATAATCCTTGGGCCATCCCTACCTCGGAGTGAGCTCCCCAACCTGAGAGACTCGCATCCGTAGTTATCGTCACCTCTTGTTGTAGTAGAAACGGCGACCCTTGATGTAGTGCTGACGACTTCCACCATGGGAGTGATCGGCGCACCTCTGGTGAAATTGTCACCAATTTGGAAGAGTGGCTGGTTCGGTTCTGTTGAAAAGGAATGAGAAACCACTGCAGTGGTCTGGCATGTAGCCTGGCCCAGGGAACAATGTCTATGCAGGATATGAGAACTCCCAACAGTTGGGACAGAAAAGCCAGTGTTACTGTACGGCTGCGTTGCAATTCTGTGATCAACGCCCTGACCTTGACCTGGCGGTCTGACGATAGGAAGACCTTGCCCTCCATGGTGTCTATGTTGGTACCTAGGTGAGGTAAGTACCTGGTCGGTGTGAGATGACTCTTTTGGTAATTGATTGATAACCCCGCCTCTGTCAAGGTCTCTATAGTCTCTGACAGGTCGCGTCGTGCCCGACTGGAGCTGCTGGACAGTATGATGATATCGTCCAGATACGCCATCAGGCGTAGAGGACGTGTCCGTAGCTCTGCGGTGAGGATGTCCAATAACTTTGTAAAAGTCCTGGGAGCTGATGATAGGCCAAAGGGCATGGCCTTGAACTGAAAATGGTGGTTTTCGAAACAAAACCGGAGGTATTTCCTGGAATCTGGATGCACTGGGACATGGAGATATGCCTCTTTGAGGTCTATTGACGTCAGCCAGTCCTGCTGACGTATTGCAGCTAGTATAGTCCTTAGAGAGTGCATCTTGAACCTGCGGTATTTTATGTATAGGTTCAACTGTTTCAGGTTGAGGATGAGGCGGCAGCCCCCTGAGGCCTTGGGTACTATAAACACTATGGAATAGTACCCCTGCTTCTCCTGGTGTGGTGGAACCTTCTCGATGGCCCTGATTTGAAATAGATGCTGAATTTCTTGGTAAAGGAGGTTGCGTTTGTGATTGTTGGAAAGTACCGGACATTCCAGGAATCTGTTTGGAGGATACAGGGTAAACTCCAGGGTGAGTCCCTGAGTTATCGTATTTATGGCCCAAGTGTCGGTGGACATAGATGCCCAGGAGGCGGTGAAGTGCTGCAGCCGCCCTCCTATGGGAACTGTCGTGGTAAAGTCATTTGTTCCTTCTAAAGCCTCCCCTGTTGGAACCTCGATAGGTCTTCCTTGATTGTTGGAACTGCCTGTTCCTATCTCCAAAGTTACCCCTGTCCCCTCTGTAGGACTGTTGGGAGTAGGACCCCTGGGTATATGATCTTCCAGCCTGGGGTGCAGAGGAGGAAGATTCGGCCCGAAAGGGCTGGCGCCTAAAATATGGAGCAGTGCGTCTTTCTTGCCTTCTGTAAGATCTAGGCATGACTTTCTTCTTGTCCTTGTCTTCCACAAGGACCTTGTCAAGAGATTCCCCAAACAATCTTGACCCATCAAATGGGGCCGAGGCTAGACGCCCTTTGGACTTGGCATCAGCTTGCCAAGTCCGGAGCCAGAGTAAGCGTCAGGATGATTGGTTTGCTGCTAGGGCTCGTGAGGAGAAACGAGATGCAGACAGAGTGGCGTCCGCCAAAAATTCCGCCGCAGCTAGCAACTTGTTAAGGTCCTGCCTTAAGCGACCCTCTTCAGGTCCCAGCTTAGAGAGCATTTCCTGAAGCCAAAGGACCGAAGCTCTGTTAAAAAATGAGGCTGCCGAAGCTGCTTTGAGGGCCCATGCCGACATCTGGTGAGCTTTTTTATTTATTGCCTCAGCCCTCCGGTCTTCCGGTTTTAGGCCATCTGCCACATCGGAAGGGACTAATGCATTAGATACTAAGGCTGCAATTGGAGCATCTACCGATGGAAATTCCAGTAACTTTTCCAATTCTGGCTCAAATGCGTAAAACTTACGCTCAGAGGCTGTTGGGCCTAGAGCAGCTGCTGGATATTGCCAAGGCCTCTGTACATTGTCCAAAAAAAGTTTAGGGGCTGGTATCAGGTCAGCATCCCTTTGGAGCTCCGTGAGCACCCTCGAGGCCGGAGGAGGGGCTGATGTTGGATCTGTGGGCTTTTCAGGGGTGCCCAAAGCCACAGTCATCTTTGCCTTATTGAGCAGTACACGAAAGATAGCGGGCCTAAAGAGGCCTGTATACACTGGCGGTTCCGGGTGTGCCCCTTCATCCTCAGACAGGCCATCATCTGGCTCTGATCCCTGTCCTCTGAACGCAGGGTCTTCAAGGAATGAATCATGCGCAGGTGACGAGGGGGCTGGGGCTGCCCAAATATTCCTTTGCAGGGAAGGAGGAGGAATAGGGTGAGGAGAGGCAGGGGGTGCACTTGCCATGTATTGTTGTACCCCAGCTGCTATGCCATGCGAATATGCTGAAGCGATCATATCTTGCAAGGCTGATGGTAGGCGTTGCCATGTATCTGGAGATGATCTGAGCCCCGCAGCTGTTGGGGTAAATGTGGCAGTAGGTAATGGTTGAGGTGCCATGTGCCATGCAGGAGAAACAGAGGGTGGCCTGGCAACTTCAGGCCTCATGGGTTCTGCCACCTGAGATGGGCCCCCGAATCTGTCTGGGGACCAGTCCTTGTCTGTGGCCAAACCACTTCCTTCTGGGAGTCTTGGGGGGGTCCCAGTTATCATGCCCCCACTCTGACCTGGCACTGATGAGACAGCGGCAGTGCATTGCTTCTGAGCCTCTAGTTGCTCCTCCAATGCCTTAATTCGACGCTCGGCCTCTCTCAATCCAGATGATGATTGAGAGGTTTTTGACTTTGCCTTTGAGGAGTGAGTCTTCTCCTTGGCTTTTGCGGCTGAGGGCTCTGCTGTCCCCTGCTGTGGAAGATCAGCCATTGGGGAATTAATTTCAAGCCTCCGCAACGTAAGAACAGAGAAAGGAACTTTTTCTTTTGTTATAACAAGTATTACCGAGCGAAAAATGGCCACCGCTGTTCTTTTCCTGTGTAACAGGAAGTCCGGTGTCATCCTGCCTCTCTAGGCCTTAAGCCGGAAGTCGGCTGCTCCAAAATGGCGGCCTCCTGTGTGCCGCGCCATCTTCCAATGGCCGTTCCCTTATGTAGCCGTCTCAGGCGGCAAAAAGGAATCGTCGGATTAGATCCGATCCCGGGCGGCGTTTTTGGGCGGGAAATTCAAATTCCTGATCGCCCTGGCCCAACTTGGTAGACAAAAACGCCTTGCCCTGAGGTATGGCCACGCAGGCCGGGGACCTCTGCCGATGGCGGTTTGTGGCGGGAGATTTGAATCTCCTCCTGCTGTGTCCAAAAAAACCGCTCCAAAGGATGGTATGGCCGCGCAGGCCAGGGACCTCCATCACCGGTCACACCCAGTCTTGGGAGCTGTACCCACGCAGGGAAGAGGCTCCGACTCGGGGAAGACGATTTAGGGGCAATACTCCACAGAGCAGGGGCCCAATCACAACGAGGTGAGCTGCTCCATGATTCCGGAATAGAAACAGAAAGGAGAAAAATCATTAAGCACATTTAGCATATTTATTAATCAAACAGTTAAATTCAGATAAATATACAATTAAAAACAATTAAAAAACAATTAAAACCACTCCTAAACTCTAAGAGTCCTAGGAGGAAAAACTCATGTGTCCCTACACTATGACTGAGTTTTTTAGACTGACCCGGGAAGGGCAGCATGGGGGTTGGACCAGAAAATTATGCTAATTTTTAACTCAGTCCCTTCCAGCTAGGCTGAAGATTAACCCATGTTGGACTCTCCGAAGCAGTGCAAGTGGAGAATCAACCTGTAAATAAGGAGAAACTTTCTGACAGTGAAAGCAATCAACCAGTGGAACAGCTTGCTTGCGGAGGTTGTGAGAGCTCCAACACTTGAGACTTCCAAGAGGAGATTTAACGGCCATTTTTCTGAAATGGTATAGGGACTCCTGGTTGAGCGGGGGGTTGGACTAGATGACCTACAGGGTCCCTTCCAACTCTATAATGTGTTCTTCTGTGGAGCTAACAACATTTCTCCGGAACCGCCTCCTACCGCACGAATCCCAGTGACCGATAAGGTCCCACAGAGTGGGCCTTCTCCGGGTCCCATCGACTAAACAATGTCGTTTGGCGGGCCCCAGGGGAAGAGCCTTCTCTGTGGCGGCCCCAGCCCTCTGGAACCAACTCCCCCCCAGAGATTAGAATTGCCCCCACCCTCCCTGTCTTTCGTAAACTACTCAAGACTCATTTATACCACCAGGCATTGGGGAGTTGAGATATTCCTTCCCCCTAGGCCATTACAAGTTATGCATGGTATGTTTGTCTGTATGTTTGGTTTTATAATAAGGGTTTTTAGTTGTTTTATTATTGGATTGTCACATGCTGTTTTTATCATTGTTGTTAGCCGCCCCGAGTCTACGGAGAGGGGCGGCCTACAAATCCAATAAATAATAATAATAATAATAATATTATTATTATTATTATTTCTGTCTGTGTCTAAGTGTTTCTCACAGAGAAGGAGAGAGCATTTTTCCTGGTATTTTTGAAGAACTAAACAGGCTTTTTGAATCTTATAGAGAAATAAGAAGAGAAACTCCACACCATGTAATGCAAATATCAGTGTTTGAGCTCCTTGGATACATTTTTATTTATTTATTTTAGAGCATAGCGTTAAAAATTGCTATCCTAGAAAGTTAATGGATACCCAATGTTTGTTCCATTCTGTTCTGACAGATATCATTTCCAGTCTGATGAGAAGAGATTACCTAGCAGAACACATTCTGATATATCTAATCTCCCACTTTCAACAGGCATTGCCCTCCAACTGTCTTTTGCGTGTGTGAGTGAAACAAAGCCGTTCAGCTGCAGTCAGAAAAAGATAGCTGCATTACATTTCTTTGAAGAGACGTTTCGTGAGAATGTATTTAACTGAAATCAAACTCAAAATCCTATAAAAATTACTCTTTGTTCTGAGAGAGTTGTCCATGTTGCCCACCTAGCCTGTTAGGCAATGTAGAGAGAGAAAAGTATTAGATGAATGGGACAACACAAGAATGGAGGTGATTTTCAGAGGTTCACCAACCTGCAATTTGAGTTCTGTAAATAGTGGCTAAACTGTTCTGTGACATGGCATTTCTACATTTCATCGCACAGCCAATAAATAACAAGAAATTGCTTTTGAGCTGCTTTAGAACTATGGTATTTTAAACAGTGTTACACACAGGACCTGCCCTATATTGAGTGAGAACAGTAAGATACAAAGTCAGCTAGTCAACCCTAGAAGTGAAGCAATGGTAAACCACTCCTGAAATCTTGCCAATAAAAACTGTAGAGACTTGTTCAGGCCTCTGACCAGGATATCCCTCTGACTTGAAGACACCAAAAATTAAAATAAATTCCCAACTCATAATCTGCCTTATATTGAGTCAGACCAATAATGCATCAAAGCCGCCCCGAGTCTTCGGAGAGGGTCGGCATACAAATATAATAAATTATTATTATTATTATTATTATTATTATTATTATTATTATTATTATTATTAAATCCAATACCAATTATACCAGCAATGTGCAGCAGCGGCTAAAAAGGCCAACACAATCCTAAAATGTATCAACAGGGGGATACACTCCAAGACCAGAGAGGTATTAATACCACTCTATAATGCCCTCTATAATGCCCACATCTGGAGTACTGAATTCAGTTCTGGTCACCACACTTCAAAAGAGACATAGAAACTATGGAGAAGGTACAGAAAAGAGCAACCAAAATGATTAGGGGACTAGAAACCAAGACCTATGAAGAGAGATTGCTGGAACTGGGCATGGATAGCCTAGAGAAAAAAAGGGTCAGGGCAGACATGATAGCAGTCTACAGGTACTTGAGGGGTTGCCACAGAGAGGCGGGGGTCACGCTGTTTTCCAGGGCACCAGAGGGTCAGACGAGGAACAATGGTTGGAAGCTGACCAAGGAGAGATTCAACCTAGAAATAAGGAAGAACTTCCTGATGGTCAGAGCGATCAACCAGTGGAACGGCCTGCCAGCGGAGGTTGTGAACTTTCCAACTTTGGACATTTTCAAGAGGAGATTGGACTGTCATTTGGCTGGGGTGCTGTAGGATTTCCTGCTTAAGCAGGGGGTTGGACTTGATGACCTGCAAGGTCCCTTTCAACTCAACTCAACTCAACAATAGATAGATAGATAGATAGATAGATAGATAGATAGATAGATAGATAGATAGACAGACAGACAGACAGACAGACAGACAGACAGACAGACAGACAGACAGACAGACAGACAGACAGACAAATAAATACTTTCCATGATTTTGAGTTGGACCTTTTTCAATCCTACTTTAATGTAATGAAGATAGTAAGCTTGGGTCCGTGTACATATTACTCTGCTATTGAATAACAGCTGCAGGTATTATGGTAGCCAATGGGGAGACCTTGAAGAACATTCTATAATTGCAAAAATTATACACACAAATATCAACTTAGTTTGTAACAGCCTATAAGACTTGCAAACCACTGGAAGAGAAACCTCCTCATCAAACAATTCCACAATATTCTCTCTCTCTCTCTCCCTCCCTCCCTCCCTCCCTCTCTTAAAATAGTTCAAACTCAAATAATGGTAATTTCCCAGCTTAGCAGATAACTCTCTTCCATATATAGTGTCTCTAATTAATTAATTAGTTAGCAATAGCAATAGAATTTAGATTTATATACCGCCCCATAGTGCTTTACAGCACTCTCATTTTATCAATCTTGGAAGGGTGGGAGGTTGAATCAACATCAAGCTCCATCAGGATCGAACTCCAGGCTGTGGGTAGAGTTTGCCTGCAATACTGCACTTTAACCACTATGCCACCAGGGCAGTTGGTAATAAAAACTTGAAATTATTTATTTGTTAGATTTGTATTGCACCTTTATGGTAAGTGATCAAGGCAGCAAAAATATCTATACTACTTTTTCCTCCTGTTTTTCTACAAATTCCTGGGTGTTGATTTAACTGGTGAGCGCTGGTGAGACCACATTTGGAATACCGTGTTCAGTTCTGGAGACCTCACCTACAAAAAGATATTGACAAAAATGAACAGGTCCAAAGACGGGCTACAAGTATGGTGGAAGGTCTTAAGCATAAAACGTATCAGGAAAGACTTAATGAACTCAATCTGTATAGTCTGGAGGACAGAAGGAAAAGGGGGGAAGTAAGGTTCAGGAGGGAAGTGTTTTTAATAGGAAAATTAACACAAGAACAAGGGGACACAATCTGAAGTTAGTTGGGGGAAAGATCAAAAGCAACGTGAGAAAATATTATTTTACTGAAAGAGTAGTAGATCCTTGGAACAAACTTCCAGCAGAGGTGGTTGGTAAATCCACAGTAACTGAATTTAAACATGCCTGGGATAAACATATATCCATTGTAAGATAAAATACAGAAAATAGTATAAGGGCAGACTAGATTGAACATGAGGTCTTTTTCTGCCATCAGTCTTCTATGTTTCTATGTTTCTAACTGGGAGATAATGAGTAGCCCAAAGTCACCCAGATAGCTTTCATGCCTGCAACAGGACGACGACTCACAGTGTTCTGGTTTCTAGGCCAGCACCTTAACTACTACACCAAACTTTCACGTTATATTATATTATATTTTACATTGTATTTTGAAATTTGGGTAAAATGTAAGTTAAATAAAAGTTGCATGTTGTGCACAAACCTCGAGGTAATTTTGAAGTAAGTAGAGCTAGCCTACTGGGTAGGATGGGGAATCATAAATAAAGAAAGGCCAGAGTTAAGTTCACTGCTTGAGCTATGATAATTTAAGTTCATTCCACATTTCTAAAAGGAATATTATTCTTTCCTAATTATTATGAAACCTGACCCTTGGAACCTACATATTAATCATCTAATCTGTAATTTTTTTTCCAGCTCCCTTAAATATATAAATCTATTGCTGCAGTAACACATTGTAAAGTGCATGTTCTGAAAAGCTATACCAGAAGCTATATTTTACATTATAAAAGACTAAATTAACACTGAATTACTCCCAGGAGAAAGTTTACCCATGCATTTAAATGAAAGACTTTGTCAAAAAAACTCTCCTGGTGTACTATGTCCTCTATAGTATTTAAAACAGATACAATTATAGATTCTTTTTTCTTTCTCCTCTTTATTGTTCATCAACAGACATATTCCAAAATCCAGTACAGTATTCATTATTTAAACAAAACCATTTTTCATACTTTTTTTAAATTTTATTACCTACAGCTAGTTGATACAGCCTTCCACCACAACTAGTGGAAGTCTTTATTTTATATTTGTAAAGGAGCAAGAATATTCATAAGTGTACATCAGGAATAAAACATTAAGACATCAAACGAGCCAAGCACAAGAAAAAGGCTGGAATCTTTCAAGCTTGACCTATGAAAAGGCAAACATCCTATTATTATGCTTATTAGCAAATTGTAACATTGTGACTTTGATTCTTTGATATGGAATTGGGTGTCTGATTTTTAATCTTGCAGAGCCCTCTAGTGGGTTTCACAGGATTGCAACATTTTTAATTTCAATTTTTTTTCCACTAGCTATGACCGACAGTGGGACTTGATAAGCTACAATAGAGAAGGAAAGGAATCACGAGGAAGAATTGTTCTGTGTGGCCTCCTTTCTTTTGCTAAAAAAACCTGGGTGAATACACAGGTTCCCTATATTCAGAGGGGTCCTTCAAAGTAGCACTCAGTCTTCTTTGTGCAAAGAACGCATGGATCTGTAGAAATGTATCTAATATCTGAATCCTGCATAGTCGAAAGTGGGAATTCTGTAACATTTTTCGACTACAGGCAGTCCTTGAGTTACAACCACAATTGAGTCCAAACTTTCTGCTGCTAAGTGAGACAGTTATTAAGTGAATTTTGCCCTATTTTACAACCTTCCTTGCCACAGTTGTTAAGCATATCATTGCACTGGTTAAGTTAGTAAAATGGTTGTTAAACGGTTGTCGCTTCCCCATTGACTTTGCTTGTCAGGAGGTTACAAAAGGTGATCACACGATCCCGGGTCACTGCAACCGTCATAAATATGAGTCACTTGCCAAGCATTTTAATTTTGATCACATGATCATTTGATCATGTGATCATGGGGACCACTGCACTTGCAAGTGTGAAAAATGTTCATAAGACGCTATAGAGCACTGCACACCAGAACAACTGGACACAAGAACAGTTTTTTTCCGAATGCCATCACTCTGCTAAACAAATAATTCCCTCAACACTGTCAAACTATTTAACTAAGTCTGCACTAGTATTAATCTTCTCATCATTACCATCACCCATCTCCTCCCATAAATGACTGTATGACTAAAACTTTGTTGCTTGTATCCTTACAATTTATATTGACTGGTTGCTAATATGATTGGATTGCTTATTTGTACCTGGACTATCATTAAGTTTTATACTTTATGATTCTTGACAAATATATATTTTCTTTTATGTACACTGAGAGCATATACACTAAAGACAAATTCCTTGTGTGTCCAATCGCACTTGGCCAATTAAAAATTCTATTCTATTCTATTCTATTTTAAGTCTTTTTTAAAAGTTAACTTCAAACAGTCATTAAATGAACTGCTATATGTTGAGGACTACCTGTACTGGACACATTTTGATTGTTTTGACATGTTATGAAGCTTTTCACAAAATAACTTGCCCCAATAGATACAATCAACCATCCAGAAATCAAACAAAACAGATATGCAGCCCACATTTCAATTCTATCATCTCAGTTTCAACTTTTTGCCTTGGAGACATATTTGAACCAAGGACTGAGCTATCCTCACCAATCACTCCTCAACATCAATGTATCTGAACCTTGGCAACTTTAAATGTATGGACTACAACTCCCAGAATTCCCCAGCCAGCATGCTGCAGCATGTATTCATTCACTTGTGTTCAGTCTGGTTTTCAGTCATTATTCATCTAAGCATCCTTATCACTGCTTCTTCTTCTACAGCTCTTTTGCAGACCAAGGAGCTGTTTGGGATTGCTGAGTGGTGGGAGACCATGCAGAAAGAATTTCATCTTTAGACATTCTCTTGGTTCAGGGACCAAGCAAGTGTATGATAAGGCTATCTGCAAAATATCTCCTTCTTGACCCTTCAGGTTTCTTGGACAGTCGTGGCTGCTTTAATAAAGCAGCAGAGAGGTTCTATGCTCACATCATGAAGTTTTGAACACTTCCACCAAAATACTTTTGAACAGGCACCTATTAGACTTATATACCGCTTCATAGTGGTTTACAGCTCTATGGGGTTTACAGAGTCAGCATATTGCCCCCAACAATCTGGGTCCTCATTGTACCGACTTCAGAAGGATGAAAGGTTGAGTCAACCTATGAAATACAGTATTTCCTCTCTTTTCTTCATAATGACAAGTCTAGCCCCAATGAATGTAACTGGCAGTAACCATTATACCATGGTGACTCTTCAAACTGTCACGCTGAGAATTGCCAGCCAACAGAGACTTTCCTTAGTTAAAGTGTTGCTGTGTTTCTTTATTTGCTCTGATCACACCCCCTCTTACATCACTCCCACAATCCTTATCTTTCTCTGTTTCCTATATATATATCCGCTTGCTTATGTGAGCGAGCACATTCTAATCTAATCTTCTTGTGTGCTTGTAGCCATGTTTTTGTTAGAAGCTGCTTGATAAAGCGCAGCTGGCTCAATGAACTTTTTCTGTTTATAAAATAAAGTTTGTTTTCACTATGGTGCCTGCCTGCTGAAGTCCTGCTTTAAAATCCATCCCCAACACAAACGGGTTACCATTATACTTTTGTTTAAATTTTCACTAGGCTTGCAATGTTGTTTGTGTGTGAAACAGAAAATTTCACTATTCACTATAACAGCTTTGGATTCCCAAATCAGCTGAATAAGGGTTCATTGAAACTGTATAGATTTTACTTGTTTGCCAGATATGAACAGTTTTAAGGGGGACATGTACCTATGTACCAGTAGGTATGGATTCTCAAACTGCGTGCAACTTTTACCAATTTTAAACAATGCACATAAATATTCAGAACACGGATCCAAATATACTTCTGAACTGAAGTAGATCATTTTGCTGAAAAACACCTTTCAGACTAGACAAATGAATCAGCTACCTTGTCTTATTTGTACGTAAATAGCATGAGAATGAGAGACAGAGATGGAGATGGAGAAATCAACCAAGTTAAAATGAGGGAGAGCAGCATCTAAACACGACCTTATTTTTGAAGACGTTTATGAGTCGTGAGTCCCGAGTCTCCAGCTACAGGAAGCATCAAGTCTGCTCCACCAAATTATTTAACTCTAGTATCTTTATTGTGTTTCCTAGAAAGTCCTTTCATGGTCCAATATTTCATGTCCTTGTAAATGTCTAGACTATTCCAGTGTTTAAAGGGAAATGTCTCGCATGGCTCCAAATGAGATGATGAATGAAAACAGTGGTCACACAGAAATCATGAAGGGTTTAATATGTAAGCAGGTACAGTCTTAAGTGAGTTAAGAGCTTGCTTGAGAGCATAGTTGGTAAAATGCCTCATTTTTAATTGGAAAAGATGGGGTGAATACCAAGACGGAAATCCATCTTTGGCTGCTTAGTTATTAGAGGTCCCACCCTACTTCTATAGAATATTTATTATTTTATTTATTATTCATTAATAGCATTTATCTACCCTGAAGGAGTCCAAATGGTGTAGAGCAGTGATGGCGAACCTTTTTTCCTTCCGGTGCCGAAAGCACATGTGTGTGTGTGCTATCACACATGTGCAAGTGCCCACAACCCCCATAATTCAATGTTTGGGGAAGACAAAAATGACTCGCCCCCGCCCCTGCCCCGGTGGCCCTGTGGAAGCCATAAACGGCCCATTTTCTGACTTCCGGTGGGCCCAGTAGCCCATTTTCCATCCTCTCCGGGCTCCAGAGCTTCCCTAGAGCCCGGGGAAAGTGAAAATGCCCTCCCCCATGCCCCTGAGACCCTCTGGAAGCCAAAAGCACCCTCCCAAAGCCTCCGTATGAGCCAAAAATCAGCTGGCTGGTGTGCACATGTGCACTGGAGCTGAGCAAGGACAACGGCTCACGTGCTGGCAGATATGGCTCCCCGTGCCACCTGTGGCACATGTGCCAGGGGTTCACCATCACTGGTGTAGAGCAACATAGAAACAAAATTGGACTGCATTGGCTGCCGATTGGTTTCCGGACACGATTCAAAGTGTTGGCTATGACCTTTAAAGCCCTACATGGCATATCTCCAAGACCTCCTTCTGTCGCATGAATCCCAGCGACCGATGAGGTCCCACAGAGTTGGTCTCCTTAGGGTCCCATTAACCAAACAATGTCGGCTGGCAGGACCTAGGGGAAGAGCCTTCTCTGCGGCGGCCCCAGACCTCTGGAATCAGCTCCCCCTGGAGATTCGCATTGCTCCCACCCTCCTTGCCTTCCGCAAGAGTTTAAAAACACATCTTTGCCGCCAGGCCTGGGGACATTAGACCTTCCCCTGTCCAGCAAATGTTGTTAGTGTGACTACTGAATGAATGAAAATGAATGTTTTTAAAGTTAGAATTTTAAGAACTTTTTAGTATATTAATTGGATAACTGATTTAGATAAGAGAGAAATACATTCATCCTGAAGATTTCTTGCCTTAAATTAACTCCAGTTTCAGTGAGGAAATAGAAACAGGATGTAAATAACAGGAGGAGGGTGTGAACTTATTAACTTCAGCTTTCCTCCTACTGTCCTGTCAATGACACATATTCTCTCTCTCCACATGATGCAGCTGTTTGTTTAGATGGAGAACCAAGCTATAGGATTCACATATTCTTTATGTCTCATGACAAACTCTATTCTTCCTGATTACCCTTGGAAGCTGGCATCTTGACAACTAGAATTTTACTCCGGGCATTAATCCTGTATTCATTAAGAGGAATTGTGGGGAAAATGCCTGGGTGATTTAAGCACCTCAAATGCTATGGGGAGGGTGCAGCAGTGCTCAGAAGCTATAAAACTGGGCTGTGTCATAGAGGTCAGCAACATGAAACCTGGTAAAGTAAAATCTTCTATAGAATTTGTGCATCTTTGGCCTCAAAAGCCTGTTGCGCCATCAATTTTTGCTTATGAGTGAGCATTTCTAGCCTCATCCTTCTTGAAAGACTAGGAAACCACTTGGGACTGGTTGAAAATATTATTTATATGTGTGTATCCCACCTTTATTATTTTTACAAACAACTCAACCCTTAGAACATATCCAACACAACTTCCTCCTCTTTCCTTCCTTCCTCCAAGACATTTTACCCACAAAAAGAATTCTGTGAAGTTGGTTGGGCTCAGATAGAGGAACTGGGCCAAAATCACCCAGCTGACATTCATGGGTGAGACATGAACCCAATGAAATCATGGGTTTTCCACTTTCAAGACTGGTGCCTTAACCATTAGACCCGTGATGGCGAACTTATAGCATATGTGGCAATGGGTTGCCCTATGTCAGCTCCAGTGCGCATGAGCACGCTGGCAAGCTGACTTTCAGCTCCCCAGAGGGTGGGGGAGGCCGTTTTATACCCTCCCCAGGCTTCAAGTAAGCTTCCGAAGCCTGGGGAGAGCAAAAACCGACCCAATGGGCTTACCGGAAATCTGGAGGCTTGTGCGTATGTATGTGGGGCAGTACAGAGAAGTTTTACTTACTTACTTACTTACTTACTTACTTACTTACTTACTTACTTACTTACTTACTCACTCACTCACTCACTCACTCACTCACTCACTCACTCACTCATTTATTTATTTATTCCAATACACAATGAAGGTTTTAGTGGGTATATATCTATATACACATTGTAAAATACATGATGAAGGTTATAGAAGAGATACTCATATATCTAAGAAATAATAGAAAAGAAGGTATAGTAATAGAACATATCAATGAAAGAGTAGAAGAAGAGATATAGGAATAGAAGAAAGGTATAGGAGATATAGGAGAGCAATAGGATAGGGGACGGAAGGCACTCTAGTGCTCTTGTACTCGCCCCTTACTGACCTCTTAGGAGTCTGGAGAGGTCAACCGTAGATAATCTAAGGGTAAAGTGTTGGGGGTTTGGGGATGACACTATGGAGTCCGGTAATGAGGTTCACGCTTCGACAACTCGGTTACTGAAGTCATATTTTTTACAGTCAAGTTTGGAGCGGTTAATATTAAGTTTAAATCTGTTGTGTGCTCTTGTGTTGTTGTGGTTGAAGCTGAAGTAGTTGCCGACAGGCAGGACGTTGCAGCATATGATCTTGTGGGCATGGATGGAAGGGCATTGCATTATGATGTGGGGCATGCATGCACCCTTTTGGCACCACAGCAGAAAAAGATTCGCCATCACTGCACTAGACCAAACCAGCTCTCACAAAAGCACTGTTATCCCACAAAATAGATGCCACAGCGAGTGTGATCGTAAAACATTTGTTTACCAGAAGGCAAACATGACAGGCTACCCTCCATCATTCCCTCCAACACCCTAAGACACTTTCTACCAAGCTAACTTATCTTTTCCTTTGGGTGGATGGATAGACATTTTTCTGAACATAGTGATGAATTGTAGCCAGCAATAATTTCAATTCAAATTCTAGAAATGCCTTAGTTCCATTCCTGTCTACAAAGATTCTAAGTTACTATTTAGAAGATGTTGTTTTAAAAAGATAAACAATATAAAGAGGAGAAGTAACAGGGAGAGTAACATGAAGCCGAGTTTTCCAAGGGCTGCCGTAGGTATAGAAACATAGAAGATTGATGGCAGAAAAAGACCTCATGGTCCATCTAGTCTGCCCTTATACTATTTCCTGTATTTTATCTTAGGGTGGATATATGTTTATCCCAGGCATGTTTAAATTCAGTTACTGTGGATTTACCAACCACCTCTGCTGGAAATTTGTTCCAAGCATCTACTACTCTTTCAGTAAAATAATATTTTCTCATGTTACTTCTAATCTTCCCTCCAACTAACTTCAGATTGTGCTCCCTTGTTCTTGTGTTCACTTTCCTATTAAAAGCACTTCCCTCCTGAACCTTATTTAACCCTTTCACATATTTAAATGTTTCGATCATGTCCCCCTTTTCCCTTCTGTCCTCCAGACTATACAGATTGAGTTCATGAAGTCTTTCCTGATACGTTTTATGCTTAAGACCTTCCACCATTTTTGCAGCCCATCTTTGGACCCGTTCAGTTTAATCAATAACTTTTTGTAGGTGAGGTTTCCGGAACTGAACACGGTATTCCAACTGTGGTCTCACCAGCACTCTATACAGCGGGATCAGAATCTCCCTCTTCCTGCTTGTTATACCTCTAGCTATGCAGCCAAGCATTCTACTCGCTTTCCCTACCACCTGATTGCACTGTTCACCCATTTTGAGACTCTCAGAAATCACTACCCCTAAATCCTTCTCAATGCCTACTCCTGCCTGCTTGAAGAAATCAATCTGCCAGGCTTTGCTTAAGTTGGCAGTTGGGGTTGCTAAAACTTGGTACAACCTGTGTACCAGGTAACTCTTTTACTGCTTTGATATGATTAAATGCAGCAAAGGTCCCTGTAATGAGAGCCCAGAAGCCTAGCACTGAGATCCAAGTTTCATTCCTATTGTCTGCAATTTCTATTTGCTCCTAGCCGGAGCATCTCAAACCTCTGCTTTTAAGCTTCCTGGCTCATTCTGTATTATTATATTACCAAATCACCTAGTTCTTCTTGCCTTTTTCAGTTAGGAGGGACTTAATATTCAGGTGTATCACTCTCTTAATCCATTCTCCTTTTTCTCAAATTACATCCTTGATCTTAACTAAATCAGCTGCTCACACCCCTCAACTTTTTTAGTTATCGGACTATGAGCCTTCCTTCAGCCATTCTGATTTATCTCTCCTTTATCTTCTCTTCTACTTGGACCTTATTCTTTATTCTTATTTCTTATCCCCCAGCCTGTGTTTATCCAGGAACCCTCCCCCTTTTCTGTAAACCTCTCTCTCTCTCTCTCAGTCCCTTCACATCCCTCACAAAGACTTCATGGTTTATCAACATCTTAATGACTGATCTCAACCTGAGCAGTTACAATGTGATGGAATATTCTGTGACCTCAAAGCAGTTTAGCAAGGTTATTGGGGTGGGAGTGGGGGGGAATCTCAGCCAAAATGTGGCAGGCTACGTTTTAGTCTATGTGATAGACTAATCTTCCATTCCACTCAAATTTAAACTGTTTGCTTCAATTCCCAAGAAGAAGCAAAACTTAGCAATGACAACAGTATATTGCTTGTGTGTTGTTCTTTGAGGTTTCCAGAAGCAATTACCCGTAAGGTCATCTATTTTTCTTTCACAATGAGTGGTTCACATTTTTCAAAGTCTTTAATATCAGAAGGTGCATTCTGGAAAGTCTAAAAGTCAGTCTTAATCCTACCAAAATGTACAATCATAATCTTGAGCTGTAATGCTAAAGAATTTGCATCACCTATAATGAGCACTTATCTTTCGTGCACACAATACACAGCATCAAATTCCCATCACAGGTATTTCTCTTGGGACTGGATGGTGAATGAATTTTAAAGAGGTGTGATTGAATCCTAGGTTGGAAACAAATTCCAATGTCAACGGTTTTTTTGCCACTGCATCTTCCCTTGCATTCCAGAAAAATAAAGCCTAAAGCATAGTTGGAACATTGTCTAGACATTAATGGCTAACAAGCTAAACAAAGATGGATGTTTATGCATTCAAAATATGCACATTTATTTTGGTCACTAACTGTAGGTGGTGTTTTCGAAAAGAGCCCTGAAGTTCATTCTCAAGGACAACTTTGGTACACTTCCTATAGGTCCTCTGAGTCCTCGGAGAAGGGCTGCATACAAATCTAATTAATTTAATAAAATAATAAAATAATAAAATAATAAAATAAAACATAAAACATAAAACATAAAACATAAAACATAAAACATAAAACATAAAACATAAAACATAAATAATAAATAATAAATAATAAATAATAAATAATAAATAATAAATAATAAATAATAAATAATAAATAATAAATAATAAATAATAAATAATAAATAAATAATAAATAAATAAATAAATAAATAAATAAATAAATAAATAAATAAATAAATAGGTAGTCCTTGATTTGCAACTGAGCTAAAAATGGACGTTGCCTAGCAAGACAGTTAAGTGAGTTTGGCTTCGTTTTATGACCTTTCTTGCTATCATTGTTAAGGGAATCACTGCAGTTGTTAAGTTAGGGATGCTATTGTTAAGTGAATCTGGCTTCCGCCATTGACTTAAGCTGTCAGAAGGTCGCAAAAGGTGATCACATGACCCAGGGACACTGCAACCATCGTAAATACATGCCAGTTGCCAAGTGTCCAAATTTTGATCACATGACAATGAGGATACTGCAATGGTATGAAAAACAGTCATAAGCCAGTGCTGTTCTAACATTAGACAGTCAGTAAATAAATCATTGTAAGTTGAAGTCGATCTATACCAGTGATGGCAAAACCTTTTGTCCCTCAGCTGCCAAAAAAGTGTGCGTACCCACTATCGCACATGTGCGAGTGCCCACACCCATAATACAATGCCTGGGGAGGGTGGAAACAGCTTCCCTGAAGGCCCTCTGAAGGCCAGAAATGGCCTGTTTCCTAACTTCTGGTGGGCCCAGCAGACTTGTGTTTCGCCCTCCCAGGCTCCAAAGGCTTCCCTGGAGCCAGGGGAGGGTAAAAATGCCCTCCCCCATCCACCCAGAGGCTCTCTGGAAGCCAAAAATGTCCTCCCAGAGCCTCTGTGGGAGCCAAAAATCAGCTGGCCGGCACACACATACACGTTAGAGCTGAGCTAGGGCAACGGCTCACATGTCAGCAGATATGGCTCCGCTTGCTATCTGTGGCACCCATGCCATAGGTTCACCATCACTGACCTATACTGTACTTTCAGACATTCATATGTCGGACACATCTTATGATAAGAGCACACAGATCTCTGCACATTGGATTGTTAGAAATGGGACTAGGTGAATGAAGTCAGGGATTGTCAGCAATCACAAATTTCTTAAAAGGCAGATGGTGTTAATTAGCACATTAATATAGAACCATAATAGATATTTTATTTTAATAGGGGCAATATGTATTATTAGCAAAGTAGGCATTTCTAAATTTATAATTTACTAATTACAATCTTAATACTGCAATTGCATCTGGCTACGGTGAAATGAAATAAGAGCAATGTACTATCCAGGAAAGCTGGATAATTCTAATTCTAATTATAATTCTGATTCTAAAGCTGGATTAATCCTAAATTATCCTGTCCTTCCCACAGACACACATCATTTCCGCACCTTGAAAATAGTTAAATAAGCTGAATTTGCTTAACTTAATTTGCAGATTCTTATCCCCACAGAAGCTACAAGATTCCCTACATCCCAAACACAGAGCAAGAAGCAAGACAGGCATCCTTCAAAACAATCAGAATATCAAGTACTGTTCTTACTACAACAGATACATTTTTATGAACATCACAGCTCTATTTACATCCAGGTCCGCCTTCTGCCGCATGAATCCCAGCAACCGATTAGGTCCCACAGAGTCGGTCTTCTTCAGGTCCCGTCAACTAAACAATGTCGTCTGGCGGGACCCAGGGGAAGAGCCTTCTCTGTGGCGGCCCCGACCCTCTGGAACCAGCTCCCCCAGAGATCAGAATTGCCCCCACCCTCCTTGCCTTTCGTAAGCTCCTTAAAACCCACCTCTGTTGTCAGGCTTGGGGGAACTGAACTACTCTTTTCCCCCTAGGCCTATACAATTTATGCATGGTATGCTTGTTTGTGTGTATGTTTGGTTTTAAATAAGGGTTTTTAAATTATTTTAAACATTAGATTTGTTATATGCTGTTTATTACTGTTGTTAGCCGCCCCGAGTCTATGGAGAGGGGCGGCATACAAATCTAATAAATAAATAAATAAATAAATAAATTTAATTGTTATCCAACCCAAAAAAAACATGGGCACATCTTTCTCCTGCCCCCATTCAGGGATTCTATTTATTTGCAGAAATACTCCGTAATTTTGACCTTATCTATATATAGAAACTCACCTTCAACGCAACCCCAACTAATACAGGGTTAGGGAGAACCCATGCAACTACATAGGAAATTGTTAAATGTATGACATGTTTGTGTGATGGATTTTTAGAAGAGTAGTGACTGGTTTAAGGCTTTTGCACAGTTGTATTTTCATAGCTTATACCCTTAAGCAGAATGCTAACTTCAAACGGAGTGCTGGGTTGGCCTTCTCCATTCTAAACTTTGCTTTCCACTGAAGAATAGAATAGAATAACAAGAGTTGGAAGGGATCTTGTAGGTCATTTAGTCCAACCTCCGGCTCAAGCAGGCACCAGTGATGGCGTGGCAAAAGGGCGATAGTGTATGTGCATATTCACATCTATAATGCAGTGTCCTCCCCACGCGCATTTGTGAACACTACCCTTGGGGCTGCCCACCCCTCTACATGCATGCAGGCCTCACTGAAGCTTCTGGACTTCCGGTAGGTCCGTCGGATAATTTTTTGCCCTCCCTGGCGTCAGAAGGCTTTCCTGAAGCCTGGGGAGGGCGAAAAACAGCCCAGCAGGCCTACTGAAAGTCTGGAGGATGGGAGAGAGGGCTATTGTTTTCAGCCATGTACAGGCTCCAGAGATTTTCCTGAAACCTGAAGAGGGTGAAAATGGCCTCTCCCACTCCTTGTGAAGGTCGAAAATAAGCTGGCCAGGGCAATGCCTCGCATGCCCTCAGATATGGCTCCATGTGCCACCTGGCCATCATGGCCCTACACCATTTCTGACAGGCAGCAGAAGACAGTCTCTTCTTGAAAGCTTTAAGTGATGAAGCTCCCACAACTTCTGAAGGCCAGCTGTTCCACTGGTTGATTGCTCTCACTGTCAAATTTTTTCTCATTTCTAGGTTGAATCTCTCCTTGATCAGTTTCTATCCATTATTTCTTGTCTGGCCTTCAGGTGCTTTGGAAAATAGATTGACCCCTTCCCCTCTGTCTCCCTGGTCATTCTCTTCACTAGACTAGCCATGTCCAGTTCCAGTAACCATTCTTTATGTTTCAGCCTCCAGTCCCCTATAAACTTAGTTGCCTTTCCTCTGTACTCTTCCTAGAGTCTCAACATCTTGTTTTGTAGCGTGGTGATAAAAACTGGATGTACTATTCTAGTGTGGTCTTATTAAGGCTTTATAGAGTGGTGATAGTAGAGTGGTATTATAGAGTGCTATTAGTACCTCAGGTAATCTTGATTGAATCCCTCTCTTAATACAACTTAGCATTGCATTGGCTTTTTTGGCTACACCACATACTGTTGGCTCATATTTAATTGAAGGTCCACTAAGAATCTAAGATCCCTCATAGTTACAGCTATTAAGCCAAATATCAACCAATCTATATGTGTACTTTTGGTTTTTCTGTTCCTGTTACTTAGAAAGTTGCAAAGTGGTACTGTCACACAATTGCAAACAGATACTACAGCGTGCAAAACCACAGTTCCAGCGAATAGGTAGTTTTTTTTAAAAAAAAATTTTTTTAAAGTTCCTGATGATCCCTTCTAATTGTGAAACAGCTGAGAGTTGGGACTTTTTTTTTTTACGTTTTTAAGCATTTTTTTACTACCATCTCTGGGGAATAGGTAGTAAAAATGCTTTTAATTTTTTTTTAAGGTCATCAGCTGTGACAATCAACTGAGCCGCGTTATGGTGGGAAACATTTTTTTTAACTTTTAAAAAGCATTTTTACTACCATTTTGGAGAGCCAGAAGTATTTGTAATTAATAATTGGGGCAAAGTGGCCTGAACCTGTAGCATTTCACCACTGTGCTGTATATAACTGCAACATTTGATGATAATATCCTCCAATGCAAGTTATTACCGGGGGGAGGGGGGGTGGATTATAAGATGTACCGGCGTATAAGGCGCACCTTAGTTTTTGGAGAGGAAAATAAGAAAAAACTGATTGGCAGGCGGATTGGCCTCCTGGAATACCCCCAATCAGCCATTCCCAGATATGAATTTTAGCAACAGGTTTATTGGTTCTGAGCTCTTGCTTTTTTTTTTCTGCCTCTGAAACCTCCGTTTCAGAGGCTTTTTTCCGAAGCTTTGTTTCAGATACTTTTTTCAGCCTCTGAAAATCTGAGTGATACAGTTTCAGATACTTTTTCAGCGTCTGAAAAAGAGAAGGGAAGGTGCGTCTTATACTCCAATATTCCAATATCAACTTTATTTGATTAATCAATCGACCATATCAAAGAGAGGAAAAGGACCACATTGGTCGTCATAAAACTGTGACTGGTTAAAATACAATAAAATTGGCTAAAATAGAGGGAAATTGAATAAATAATAAGTTAAAATGCAGTATAATATTCTAAAATTGAGTAGTAAAACATGAGAATATAACTCGTGCAAAGGATTATATTAAACAAATCTAAGATACTGATATAAAATATTCTTAAGTGAGTTCATCTCCTTTGCATGCCACCCCAATATGTTCTATAAAACGTATTCTCATCTGAACAGCCCTGACTATAAACTTAGCGGTTCTAGAAACTACATATATATTTGTACCCTGAAGAAAATATGATAATTGTTTGTTACAGTCCCATTGTATGATTTTGTCAAGTAGGGGCTGTAAATACTGAGGTCTTACTGAGGATCTTATACTCCAAAAACGGTAAATATAAAGATTTTCCCATCTGTCTCTGTTTTTGACTGGGGTCTCGAACCCAGGCTGTCAGCTCTCCAGCTGATATGCTCAGCATCTTCAACCGCTGAGCCATCACGCTTCAACATTACTTCAACATTATTATGGTTTGCTATCAGTGCTACTGCCAAAGCCTTGTGCTTGGACCCAAATTTAACTGAAGGCCCTCCCATCTTTTCCATCATTGGAAAGCTGATTTATTTCTCTAGGAGGCCACAGCATAAGGCAACTTGTTTTTATCTCTTTACAGACGAGAACATGCCAACTGCTCGAGATCGCAACAGCTGTTCAGGAAAGGATTTTTTTTCTATTCAGGTAATCAGTGTAAACTGTTTATGAGAGAACACTATCTCTCCTCACAATTCTGGTGAATATTTCTTCTACTTTTTGATTCTGTTTTGTGATTATTTTTGGTGTGTGTGTGTTGAGTCACATGGAAAAGGAAACTATGAACATTTGAAATCCAGAGAGTCTCATGAATTCATTCAGGAAATTGTCTGACACAGACAACATCATGAACCGCTTCCAAGGGCTTAGCGATAATTCATCTTTCTTCATGTGTGAGTGCATAACCTTTTTTGGGGTCTCTTTCGCTCTGATCACGACCGCATTGCCAAACAGCTTCATCAATTATCTATGGCTAAAAAATGGACTCATAACATTTGGAAGAATGTTATTAATTGGCCTCGGTAGTGCCTAATGAGTTTGAAAGCTCCTACCTGCCGGTCCCCGAGGAGGATGGCTACTTGCGGACAACAATTTACAGCACACCATTAACACATATGCCAGGAACAGCCACTGAGATGGAAGCATTGATTTGGCACAGGAGCTCATCCTGCAGAAAAGGAGGGCAGGCGGGTGGGGAGGAAAAGGAAGCCACTGAGAATGAAAGAACAATAATAACTGTGTGGAACAGGTTAAAATACAAGGCAAAAGCTACACAAAAAGGGGGCTGGGAGAGGAAAAGTTAATGAAGACTGGAAATTAAATGAAATAGATTAATAAAAACATAATACTTAAGGGGGTAGAATCACATTCACACCTAAACGGAGGTCAATTCTTAATCAGCCATGCTTTTAGAAGGAAGGATGAAGAAAAGCATATTTTCTTTCCAATTTCTGCCTCTGGAGATGCTCTTTGTCTGTTTCCATTATGAGGCTGAGACTATGAGCTTTGTCTGGTTCATTATCAGACTTTTGAAGACATTTAGCCCATCACCAAATAACATCCAAAGGAGGCGATTTTGGGGAAGAGAATATTACCTGTATTTTGAGTTATTCCAAGAATACCTCAAAATACAGGTAGTCCTCGACTTACAACTATAGCAATAGCAATAGCATTTAGACTTATATACTGCTTCGCAGTGCTTTTACAGCCCTCTCTAAGAGGTTTACAGAACCAGCATATTGCCCCCTACAATCTGTGTCTTCATTTCACCCACCTTAGAAGGATGGAAGGCTGAATCAACCTTAAGCCGGTGGTGAGATTTGAACTGCTGAACTACAGCTAGCAGTCAGCTGAAGTAGCCTGCAGTGCTGTGCTCTAACCACTGCACCACCCCGGCTCTATAACTATAATTGAACTCAAAATTTATGTTGCTAAATGAGACATGTGTTAAGGGAGCTTTGACACATTTTATGACTTTTTCATAGTTGTTAAGTGAACCATTGCAGTTGTCAAGTTTATAACTCGGTTGTTAAGTGAATCTGACTCCCCCATTTGACTTTGCTTGCCAGAACGTCTCCACATGATCAGAGGACACTGCAACTATCATAAATAGGGACCAGTTGCCGAACGTCCAAATCGTGTGGCCCTGAGGATGCTGCAATGATTGTAAGTGTGAAAAATGGTCATGTCACTTTTTTCAGTGATGTTGTAACTTCCAACTGTCACTAAATGAACAGTTCACTAAATGAACTGCTGTAAGTTGAGAACTATCTATACAAGCATTGGAGTGGGGGAGGTCTTTTTCCCCCCACTGATAAAGAAATTTTAGAAAATGGTGGGGATGATGCAAAACAACTGGGTACTATAAATAATTCTGATCAGCTAGAAGACAGGGCAATGGATAAACTCATTCATCTAAATTCTGATAAACAGGTGTGCTGTACCCATCAACAGCTGTTCTGGGAATAGGCAAAACTCAACAAGTGGAAATTTTTGAGAGAACACCTACAGTCTACTTTCAAAATTCCAAAGGGACCCATAGAAAAACTTTACTAGCCTGTTCGTACATTCTCAATAAAAAAAGGGAGGAAAGGGAGGGAAGTTCACAGAAAAAAAAGAGCAACAAAGATTTAGAGTGTTTTGAATTTCTTTATTTCTACCTATTGACTGCCTAGATTGTTGCAGCCAAGATCAAAAATTAATGAGCAACAATTAATTAGAAAACGTTATATGTCTGCATTAAAGATTTTTCCTGGTTATTGTTAATTAAAAAGTGCTCTTATAGTGAAACTGTATAATCAGGCAGTATAGATTCTGTTGTCATAAAATATAATTTATTAATATTTAGCATTCATACGCAACATTATTTAAGAATTTGACTATATCAGGTTTTTCAAACCAGGCAACTGAAAGATCTACAGATTTCAACTCTCAGAATTCCCTAAGCTGGCTAGTGAATTCTGAAAGTTGAAGTCCACATATCTTAAAGTTGCCAAGTTTGAAAAACATCGGGCTAAATGATCCACCAACTCCTTCCAGGGCATAGATTTTATTATTTAAAGAAATACTGAGCAAAAATCAAGTAGAAACCTATTTGTAAACCTCCTCTCACCATAATGCTGCATAAAAAGTATACAAAGGAAATACAACAACACACAGTATATACAACAACATGTAGAAGTCTCGTATTTAAAGAAAAAAGCTAAATAAAGGTTATTTTTTTTAAAAAAGGTCTCCTATTTAAAGTATGATACAGTAAATTTGATAAAGATGAGATTTAGACTTTTAAGTCACCCAGAGTCAGTTTGTTTGTTTGTTTGTTTGTTTGTTTGTTTGTTTGTTTGTTTGTTCGTTTATTAGATTTGTATGCCGCCCCTTTCTGTAGACTCGGGGCGGCTCACAACGTAATAAAACAATTCATAACAAATCTAATAATTTACAATTTAAAATATAAAGTAGTTAAGAAAACCCCATTTTTAAGCAGACATACCTACAAACATACCATACATAAATTATATAGGCCCGGGGGAGATATCTCAATTCCCCCATGCCTGACGACAAAGGTGGGTTTTGAGGAATTTACGAAAGGCATGGAGGGTAGGGGCAGTTCTAATCTCTGGGGGGAGCTGATTCCAGAGAGTCGGGGCTGCCACAGAGAAGGCTCTTCCCCTGGGGCCGGCCAACCAACATTGTTTAGTTGACGGGACCCGGAGAAGGCCGACTCTGTGGGACCTAATCGGTCGCTGGGATTCGTGCAGCAGAAGGCGGTCTCGGAGATATTCTGGTCCGATGCCATTTTGCAGGTGAGATGGGCAGCATAAAAAAAAATTATAATAATAATTTTTAAAAACCTTGAACAATTTGGATTACACTTTTGGAAAAGATATTCTAAAGAAAGATTTCACTAGATGTTGCAGCCTGCATCTCTTCTGCTCCTCCCATCATCCTGCTAACTCCCTGCTTCTCCATTCTCTTGCAGAGCCAACCCAGGCAAACTCCGCTGGAAAGAATACCCAAACACAAATAATGTTGTGGATAGAAGTGAGCACTAGTGGGTACTTTTCCAGCCTCCTTTGATCATTGTAGCCAAACTCTGAGGGCAATTAAAAATATTAGCCCTGAAATAACATTAACATAATTCAAAAATTAGCTGCAAAATCCTTACTCCCAAAATCTCCAGGCTCACTTAGCCTTCTATATCTCCATCCACATAAATTGTGGCCCCACTAAAGGTTGCAGGCTCAGGAATTCTGGGAGTAGAATTCCATAGCTCTGTAAAGGGCCTATAGCGGTCAACAAATGGCTGTGGGTCAAGGGAATTAGTAAGTCCTGGGTGTCAGTAACTGAGGTTGATAAGGATGGGAGGTATAAATCTTTCACCCTTTTTTTTATAAGGATGGAAAGTTCATTGTGTTCAATTAATCTTTTGGGGTCTCCATAGAATTCCATGCTAGTCTTAATAATCTTGAAGGTGAGGTAGCTATTAATAAGACAATCTTGCTCAGCATTAAATGGTCAGCCAGCAGTGACAGTGGGCTTCAGTTCTTTTTATTATTATTATTATTATTATTATTATTATTATTATTATTATTAATATTATTATTATTATTGTTGTTGTTGTTGTTACTGTTAGTTAAATAGTAATTATTAAATTATTGTCATATAATAAATTTTGGGGGTAAATGAAATGTCACAAAGAGATCACTGACATCAGCTTTTTGAAGGAGGCAAAATATTTCAAAGAACTTTATTAAACTTTATTATTATTATTATTATTATTATTATTATTATTACTGTTAGTTAAATAGTATTTATTAAATTATTGTCATATAATAAATTTTGGGGGTAAATGAAATGTCATGAAGAAGTCAATGAACTAAAGACTTTGGAGACATCAGCTTTTTGAAGGAGGCAAAATATTTCAAAGAACTTTATTAAGCTTATGTTATCCATCAAATATTTCAGAAATCTCAGGATCTGTTTGAAGGATTGGGGGCACTTCTTACCTTGATAGTTTTTCCACGTTTTTATTGCAGGTCAGCAATCTTAGCAGCAGGTACCTTCTGCCAGAAGTGCAGAATCCCATTTGTGAATATATCCGAGCATTTCTGCACCCAAATTTTCCTACACATCCAAAGCCTAGAGAAGAAATGGGATTGGGAAAATACTGTATTATTATTGAGGATATGGATTGGTTAAATTAGAAACTTTTTAAATGAAAACCATTGTTACCCAGCAGCCTACCAGAGAAAGGTATAATAATCTCTATAACATTATTCATATGATTCTTCCAGATCTTGGTATGAACTATGGTCTTTAGGAATAGTAACCACAACATGGTAACGATACATCTTCCAGAGCCAGAAAATATACCTAACCTCCTAACAATTAAAAATGAAATGAGTCTAAACCTGCAATATGTCAACATTTGACAAATTTCAGGGACTTTTCAGAAGATTTCAGATGAGAATACTGACATCTCAATGCCTGGGTTTATCAGCAATGGATTTGGAAGTCGTCAACCTCTGCACATAAGGCAAGTATTATAATCCAATTATAATCCAATTTATAATTATAAACCACACCCTTACATACCTATGTCAATGTTACATACATATACAAAACAAGCAGAGCTTAGATTATGATACTACACCCACTCCCGTACATGCCCTTACACTCTATAATTCATACGTGCAATCTCCTTTCTTTCTTAACCCATTAACCCTTAACCCTTAAACTAGCATTCAAGGCTTATTCAAGTAGGCTGCAATAAATTTAAAAAAATTCCAATAAAATGGGCGCCACAGATATCAGCAAGAAAGTGGATACACATTTTCTTAAATTCTGCACTTTCCTGTAATTATTTATCTATCTTGTCTACGTGAAGGAACATTTAGAGATGGTAATGATACTGTAATTTGTATTTTAATTATAATAAAATAAAGCACAATGCATTAGACAAGACTATAAAAGGTTGTGTTATCATTACATACACAAAAATAATAGCTGCCAGTTCTTTAGATGATGTTGGCCTTCATATGCATCAAGTTCTTCCCAAAAATGTAGGATATTGTAATGTAGTGGTTAGTCTGCTGGTGTAAACTAGTTCACCCCCTATGGTGCATTATCTCTGGGACTGCCTTCTGCTACACGAATCCCAGCGACCAGTTAGGTCCCACAGAGTTGGCATTCTCCGGGTCCCGTCAACTAAACAATGTCGTTTGGCAGGACCCAGGGGAATAGCCTTCTCTGTGGCAGCCCCGGCCCTCTGGAACCAACTCCCCCTAGAGATTAGAATTGCCCCCACCCTCCTCGCCTTTCGTAAGCTTCTTAAAACCCACCTTTGCCATCAGGCATGGGGAAACTGAGATACTCTTTCCCCCTAGGCCTTTACAATTTATGCATGGTATGTTTGTATGTATGTTTTGTTTTATAATAAGGGTTTTTTAAATTGTTTTAATATTAGATTGTTACATGCTTTTTTTTTCCACTGTTGTTAGCTGCCCCGAGTCTACGGAGAGGGGCGGCATACAAATCCAATAAATAATAATAATAATAATAATCAAGGATAGGCATGCAAGCACCAAAAAAAATGAGCTAGCAATTTAGGCTATCCGGTCTGTATTATATCTAGCATTTATAGATTTCCCTGACATTGTATGCCACATGATAAATACAGTAAATAAAATAAATAATAAATTGATTGCAGATCAAAGTGTCACATATACATTCCTCTCCAAGCATATAATACTGATAAATTCATCAACCTCCCCACTCTCCATCTCATAATTTTCCTTAAATAGCCTAAACAAGCATGGGGAAAGTAGCAAATTAAAACCTGTCATTCCCAACCTATTCTGAAGAAAATGTAACAGGTTGGTTGCCACATTTCATTAAAAGAGACAAATCTGTCCATGTTTATTCCTTGAGCAAATGTGTGTAACCATTATTTGCGGGGTGGGGTGGGGTGGACTGTATAATTCATTATTATAAGCCTGGCTTGAATTGAGCTCCTGGTAGCTGAAGGTCAAGTTGAGCCCAGGGACTGAAGAATGAAGAACAATAAACAGTTGCAACAAAAATTTCTGCATCTCTATGAGATGGAAGAAGTTTTGCTGGCTCATTATTTTGTGGGACATATGTCAGTAAGGACCGCTGGGACTTCTTTGCCAGCCATTTCCCAAACCAAAGACCTGCTTGTACAGGAGTTAAAGCGATGGGATTCAAGGAAATACTGATCCAATGTAAACTCGAAAGAACCCCCGACAATTATCTTGAACCAGCTGCATAACCAGATGTGCATCCGCTACCTGAACTTTCCCCACACAAATAGAAAGCACTAAGGCCCCTGCTCTGCATCCCATTTCATTACTGCCTATTAAATTGGATTGGCAGTGTGAGATGAAGTGAGAGGACAAGAGGGTTCACATGGAGAATATGAGAAGGACTGCCAAGGCAGAAAATATGACATCCCATCTTGCTACTTCAGCTCTTGACAATGGAATAGCGGCTTGATTTATTTGACCTGATCAATTATATCTGGGAGGTGCACAGCAGAAGCACGAACACTGGTAGGTCAGGTGGATCAGGGACTGCTCCTGCATTTCGGGTTGCAATAAAAGAGTCTCCATTTTCTTCTCTCTCTCAAACATTTTGGCTCAAACCATGCCAAACAAATAGCAGAGGCATCAGAAATGCATGCCATTTCTTTTCTTCCTTCCTTTTCTTTCATACCACTCATGTCAATTTGAGGGTAGTGATCATTCATCTTTCTTCAGCACCAACAAACTTGGTTGTTGTTGTTTTCATGAAACAACCCAACATAATTGGCTCTTTCAATCAGAACTACAACTTGAGCCGGGTCTCAAGCAGCAAGGATAAGAGATACATGGCCATATAGATAGTATATATGCTCCTTGAATAGAAGTGTGTTATTAGACAATGATGGTTCTGTGATTATCAAATTCTTTTATCTGTTTCATGGTACTAAGTTATGATTTTAATTTATACACCACCAAGAATTGTTCTGGGATGGATGGATGGATGGATGGATGGATGGATGGACGGACGGACGGACGGACGGACGGACGGACAGATGTAAAGTAGACAAGAAGGCACATAGGTAGATTGGTTGGTTGGTTGGTAGGTAGGTAGATACTGTAGATAGGTAGATACTGTATATAGATAGAGATAGAGAGACAGAGACAAGACAGACCTTGAGATTCCAGTCCTATTGATTGGAGCTGATAAGTGAAAACTATGAATGATTCTACAGAGAGGGGAGAAACTAAAAAACTCACTTCAAAACATCTTCACCAATGTTGTCTAACAGGGTAAAAAATATTTTCATCAGGAAAAATATGAAGAATGCAACACTTTACCTCTCCACTAGCGAAAGGAGAAGAAATGATACTCGTTCTTCCTAATGATAAACATGACCTGACGATTTGTATTAAATGAAATTATTGGGAAATGATAACAGAAAGGCAGTGAAAGTAGAACAATATTATATATAATACAAATAACCAATATAATTAATATGTCGATAGAAATAGCCATAAGAAAACCCTACGGGGTATTAAAGTATAAAATATTGATATATCAGTTAAGGGGTGTATGTTTTTTTAAAATTTTATGTGTTTTTTGTTTGTTGTTATGCTTTTGTTGTATTTACCTTTACTTTCTTTTCTTTTTGTGTTGTTTTAAAATATATAATTTAAAAAAATTATTTTTAAAAAAAGATAAACATGCCCTGAAAAATATATAAAAATAAGCATTTCCTAAATGCTTGAAGCAGTGAACAGAATGCCTGATTTTGCTATATGTATTGATAAAATCTATACCCTACCCACATTTTCACTGGTTTTTTTTTTTAAACAATCTCCAAATGGAAGGAAACCTAAAGTAAATAAAAGTAGCATCAGAATAAGACCAGAAGCATGTATAAGGGGAAAATCCTGCTGGATGAAGTGTTGGGGTTTTTGGGATATACTACAGCTTACACTAGACATGGCTATTCAAGGAAAGCCTGAAATAACTCACACGCATAGCATAAACAACACAATCTTCTCCTGACCTTCTGGAGCACTGAGGGTTTTGACTGCAGCCAATCCCTTGAGCATTGGTGTCATGGTAAAAGAAAATTATTAATTAGCAGTCATGTTTACGCTTTCGATGATTTGCACGGACCTTGCCCCCCCCCCCCCAAATGCAGGAAGAGGCAACCTGACAACTACCCAAGTTGACTTCTTGTTCCTGTACTGTAACTTTTACAGTCACAACAGGGAGCCTCTCACTCTTTCCCTGGTGTAACTAGAATAACCGTTGCTTTGATAGGATTGATTTTTACTGTAGAACAGAAGTGTCAAACTGGATTTCTTCAAGGGCCAGATCACCATTGTAGTTCTCCTCCATAGAAGACTGACGGCAGAAAAAGATCTCATGGTCCATCTAGTCTGCCCTTCTACTGTTTCCTGTATTTTATCTTAGGATGGATATATGTTTATCCCAGGAATGTTTAAATTCAGTTACTGTGGATTTACCAACCATGTCTGCTGGAAGTTTGTTCCAAGGATCTACTACTCTTTCAGTAAAATAATATTTTCTCATGTTGCTTCTGATCTTTCCCCCAATTAACCTCAGATTGTGACCCCTTGTTCTTGTGTTCACTTTCCTATTAAAAACACTTCTCTCCTGAACCTTATTTAACCCTTTAACATATATAAATGTTTCGATCCCTTCTGTCCTCCAAACTATACAGATTGAGTTCATTAAGTCTTTCCTGATACATTTTATGCTTAAGACCTTCCACCATTTTTGTAGCCCGTCTTTGGACCCGTTCAATTTTGTCAATATCTTTTTGTAGGCGAGGTCTCCAGAACTGAACACGGTATTCCAAATGTGGTCTCACCAGCGCTCTATACAGCGGGATCACAATCTCCCTCTTCCTGCTTGTTATACCTCTAGCTATGCAGCCAAGCATTCTACTCGCTTTCCCTACCGCCTGACCACACTGTTCACCCATTTTGAGACTGTCAGAAATCACTACCCCTAAATCCTTCTCTTCTGAAGTTTTTGCCAGCACAGAACTGCTAATACAATACTCAGATTGAGGATTCCTTTTGCCCAAGTGCATTATGAGGTGGCCGAGGGGAGGGGGAGGGAGCTAGAAAGATGAGAGAGACATCTCCTGCCTACCAGCAAAATGGAGTGGGGAGGGACTGCGTGCATCCCCCCACAGACCCCTATGCCCCATTTTCAGCCTAGGTGGCCTCCTGCAGCACTTTGCCGGCCAAAACGAGGCTGTACGGACCGGAAATGGGGAGTAGAAGGCTGCACAAGCCCACCCACACCCCGTGCACCATTTCAGCAGAATGCTGCAGGGTGCTGTCCAGACCCCATTTTGGCTGCCAAAGGCATCGTGGGCCAGTCCTTTACTATTTCCAGGCCGGTCCCGCAGGGCAGATTTAAGCACCCCTGAGGAATTTGACACCACTGTTGTAGGAACATTCTGAATTGTTCTTATATTTACCTTTTAGGCCTCCCCATTCAGTACATTATAATCCTGACAGCATCATTCATAATCGGTTTTTATTTACATGACACGCAAAGAGGAAGCTGCACAGATTCAGGCAATACATAAGCTTGCAGATTTAACATGAGCAATTTGACCCAGGAAGTGCTAATATTGCAAGGAAATCATTTGGACTAAAGGCTCAAGTAGAACATTTTACCTTTTAATTATAGTGACGTTCTAAATCACAACATTCTTTAAAGCTAATTGCTGCTTTTCCCATCAAGATGTATATATTATGAAATGCGTTTTCTAGCCCTTTATAATCATTTATTCTCAATGCCATTTTACACACACACACACACACACACACACACACACACACAAACATAATCATCTTGTTTAATGGGCGGGATATTTTACACAGACACATGCCAAGCAATTAAATATGAATGTGGATTTGAATATGAATTAAATTATGAATGTGGATTTAATCTGAATTATTCCCCAGTTTGTCTTCATGTTTTAAAATAAGCAGTCCACTCCTTGTTCTCACTCCCTCTACGGTATCACCATTTTAAGAAGTGCTTGTGTAACATTTATAACTATGAAATGAACAAGTATACAATGTTTGCAACGTTTACAAAATGAAGGATATTAAAAAGCAGCTGAGAAAGAATCTATTATCATGTTATGTAAATGAACTCAATTTTCCAAGAAATGTTTGAAAAAGCACAAGCACAGGGGGGAAATCAACTCAGGCTACTATTGTTCAGGTAGCTTTAAAAATCATCCAAGCAAAAAAATAACAAAGTAGAACAAAAAGGCACTTACCAAATCCTTAACATAATCTGCTGTCCAAGTCAGACTGTCCTTTAATAGCCTAAACAAATGTGAACTGTAATGGATAGTTAACATTGAATCCCTATGGGCCAATTAGCTCTGTTTCTGTTCTACTTTTTTAAATGATTGGATCTTTTTTTTAAAAAAAAAATTGTGCTTTAGCCCTAATTTCATGTACAGTGAACAAATTTTCCTAAATGTGAAAAAATAAAAATAAAAAAGCAACACCTGCTCTTGTTTCATTATGTCAATGAAGGAACTATTCAAGGATTGACAATATACAGTATTTCATCAAGCCAAAACATTGGTATGTAGTGCACAAATTTGTTTGTTCATTTGTTTATTTGTTTGTTTGTTTATTGTTTCTATTTATACGCCGCTGACTCCAAAAAGGACTCAGAACAGTTAATTATCATCATAAATACAACAATAATAAAAAGCAATGGAAAATATAACAATACAATCAACAATGCAATAAAAACAATAATATCATAAAAAGCCATACATACATTAAAAAATATCATAAAAAGCCATACATACTTGCAGTCAATCCTAACTCTAGGCCTGACGGAAAAAACAGGTCTTAACGGCTTTCCGGAAGAACTGTAGGGTGGAGATAGTACAGATCTCTGGGGGCAATTGATTCCAAAGGGTCAGAGCTGCCCCAGAGCTCTGGGTCCTTACTGGCCACAGCAAGGTATGAGGGATGAGGCAGTCTTGTAAAAATGTCTTTCCCAGAACATGTATCGTTTACAGACTTTTTGCAATATTCAACAGATCCAAAGTTCTCCGTAAACAGATAATTCCAAATTTTGGGGACTATAATTCAACAACTGATTAAATCTTTCAATCTCATCCTTGAACTTGATGCACCATATTAAGGATATTCAATCAAAATAGAACAAGCTGCTTTCATTAACATCTCTTTGTCACAATTACAGGCTTCCAAGGGATTTCCAGGAATCGCCGAGACAGGATGGAAAAAGGAGCTCCAAAAAAAGCAGCAGGTATCTGAACCCATGAATTTTCATTTTCAAAAGATTGCTTTAATTTAAAAACAATAATAATTGAATAGGAAGCTGTGCTGCCACAAAGGGAAGTCACAGCCTTTGAAGTCTCTTGGTTCTTAAGAGAGTTTGTAGCCTCAGCCTGGTTTCATATGCCATCTTTGAAGATACCAACAATAGCCAGTGCCTTATTTAGATGTCTTTCCCTCTGGCAAAAAAAAAATGAAAGTAGAGTTTATATTGGGGAGTAGAGTTTATATTGGGGAGTAGGGAACATCTTCATCAATTGAGTTTTTCAACAAAATATTATCTTGCCTGTTCAGAGTTACTAAAGCAGCCATCTTGGGAAGCCATTCTTTCCAATGGTTGCCATTCTTGGGAAATATACAAAATCCAGTCCAAATGTCCCTCCAATTTCAGAGCGCTGTGATCCTGATTCCGTTTGCTCATAAATCAAGATTTCTGATGAGGAGAATGTTAGTATCTGTAGAAATCTCTTATCTACATGAATAGACGCAGATGGTGTGGCTATGCAAATCCTTAGAAAGAGATATTTCAGAGCCCATATGCAGCCTCTCTTTTTAAATAATCAAATCAACCACAGGATTATTCAACTAGAGGTAGTCTTTGACTTACAACCATTTGCGTAGCAATGTTCAAAGTTACAAGGGCACCAAAAAAAGGGGGGAGATATGACTAATCCTTGCACATGACCACTGAACCATACCCATGGTCATGTGATCAAAATGTAGGTGCTTGGAAACCACCTTGTGTTGACATTAGCTGCAGATTGAATGTGACCTTCCCAATTGGCTTTTGAGGGAAGCCAAAAGTACGCTGGTGATACCCAGTTATACATCTCCACCAGAAATACATCTCCATTCCAATTCAGTGAAGCAGGGGATGTGATGTGCCGATAGCTGTAAGCTGTAAGGATCTGGATGGTAGCAAACAGGCTCAAGGTCAACCCAGACAAGAGCATTTCCCCCAAAGGACCCTCCCATCTGTCCGTCCATAGTTCTTGGGGGGGGGATTCTGAACCCCTCAGACAAGGTCCACAATTTGGGTGTCCTCCTGGATTCACAGCTGAGCCTTGATTATCATCTCTCGACTGTGGCCAGGGGGATTTTTGCCAAGGTTGTGGCCCTATTTGGACCGGGAGGCTTTGTGCATAGTCACTCAGACCCTCATCACCTCCCGTCTTGATTGTTGCAATGCGCTCTCCACATTGAAAAGTGTCCGGAGATTGCAGGTCATCCAGAATGCAGCTGCGCGAGTTATGGGTGTACCTTGGTACGCCCATATAACACCAATGCTCCGCAAGCTGCACTGGCTACCAATTAGTCTCCGGTCCAGACTATCTTCAAGACCGTCTCCTGCTGTTATATCTGCCTGACGACCGGCAGCAGGGAAAGCCGCGGGGATTGGCGCCTTCTCCAAGGTGCTGATTGGCCGCGCTTACTAAGTAACAATGCAGGCGGGAGATTATGCTGTTCTGTATTGGTTGGCTCCTCAGCCTGTCTGCTGTATAAAATGTTATGCTTGTGCTGAAACCTTTTCATGTGTGTATCTGCCTGCTCTGGCATGAGTTCTTAAAATAAACGGCCTGAATTATACGTGAGTTCCAGTTATTACATTTGGCGACGAGGATTCCTACTATTGTGGGTAAATATACTTACCACAATGTCTACCCACGTATCTTTTCCCCCCTTTGATCCACAAGGGGAGACCTGGGACTCATACGTGGCCAGGTTTGACTGTTTTCTAATTGCAAATGGATTTTCAGAGATTTCTGGTGACCGCAAAAGGGCTTATTTCCTCGGATTTTGCGGCACGGAAATGTTCGAGACAGCTCGAGCGTTGTTTGCCCCGGTTTCCATAAACAATGTGCCCTGGGACGAGTTTCTAAAAACTCTTCAAGATCATTATGCCCCGGCTCCCTCCCGTTGTGCTCGACGGTATAAATTCTATCAGAGGAATCAAGGTGAGGGGGAATCGATAAATGACTATGTAGCTGCCTTACGCAGAGCAGCTCTTTATTGTGAGTTTTTGGATTTGAACGATTACCTCCTTGATAGACTGGTATTTGGCATAAGAGATGGTCGCCTCAAACGGCGTTTATTGGCCATCCAGGATTTGTCATTTCACACGGCTTTGTCAGAGGCCAGGGCATTTGAATTGTCCACTCAATCTGTGGCAGCCATGGACTCCTCAGTCAATATCACCTTGCCAAGTAGCCCTTCCCCAGACAAGCCAGGGGTTCCTGCAGATGTGGACGGTGCAGCGGCGCCTACTGAGGAGGAGGTTTGTCGGTTGACTGCGAGTCGTGGACGGGAGCAGCCACCCACCCGGCCCCGGGCTCCACTGTCTCCTTGCCGAGGGTGCGGAGGGGGACACCTCAGAGTAAATTGCTCTTTCCGTGGTGCTTCTTGCTGGCGCTGTGGTGCAAAAGGGCACATTGCTAAGGTTTGCCGGTCCCGTAGATCTCCTCCGCCGGCTCAAAGGGATCAAAAAGACTATTCTAACTCAGGCTCTCGGTGGCAGAGACGGTCCTCGTATTCTCGCCGGGAAGACTGCAATGCTATTTTCACTTCTCCGCGTTCGACTACAGCGTACGTGCGAAAGACGTCCTCCGCGGTGGACAAGATTTCTGTGTGTGTGCGCCTGGGCCACACTGTTTGCCCGATGCAAGTCGACACTGGATCCGCCCGGTCCCTGACTCCAGCCTGGGCTGTTACAAGGGCTCTTTGATTTCATTTAGCTTAGACCCTAGTGTCCCAGCTGTCCGACTTAAACCCCGCCATGTACCCATTCCCCTGAGGCCCAAAGTGGACGAAGAATTGGATAGATTAATTAGCCAAGGGGTTTTGGAGCCTATTGACCAGGCAAAATGGGAAACCCCAGTAGTTATCGCGGTCAAAGGGGATGGGGGAATTCGCTTGTGTGGCGATTATAAATGTTCTATCAACCGGGCGCTTGCACATCATTCCTACCCCCTGCCAGTGGTGCAGCAGCTGCTCCACTCACTTGGGAAGGGCAGGTTGTTCGCGAGGCTGGATTTAACGCAAGCGTACCAGCAGTTACCTGTAGACCCCCAAACTGCTGAGGCGCAATCGATAATTACTCACCGGGGGGTGTTTAAGTGCAACCGACTTCAATTCGGGGTGTCTATTGCCCCTGGAATTTTCCAGGGGCTCATGGAGCGGTTGCTCTACGGAATTGGGGGAACCGTCCCCTATTTCGATGATGTATTGGTTTCTGGGGGGACGGTGGAGGAGTTGGAACTGAGAACGAGACAGGTACTGTCCAAGTTTAGAGACGCTGGCCTTAAGTTAAAGGCAAAAAAGTGTGTTTATGGGGTCCCGAGTGTGGAATTTTTAGGTTTCACAGTAGATGCTGAGGGAATCCACCCCACAGGGGACAAGACGAGAGCAATTAAGGAGGCGCCGAGGCCACAGTCAAAACAAGAGCTGCAAGCTTTTTTAGGTTTATTAAATTTTTATGCCGTATTTTTGCCTCACAAGGCATCGGTCGCTGAGCCGCTCCATAGGCTGCTAGATAAGGAAGCTGTTTGGCATTGGGGGCGGCGGGAAGAGTCCGCATTTTTGGCGGTAAAAGAAATTCTGACTTCCAACAGTGTACTTGCCCAGTACTCCCCAACGTTGCCTTTAATTCTTACATGCGACGCTTCACAGTTCGGCGTGGGGGCAGTGCTGAGCCATAAGTTGCCAGATGGGAAGGAGGCTCCATTGGCATTCTTCTCCCGCACTCTAGCTAAGGCAGAACGGAATTATGGGCATATCGATAAAGAGGCTTTGGCTCTGATTGCGGGGGTGCGGAAATTCCACAACTATCTGTATGGCCGGCACTTCGAGCTCGTCACGGACCATCAGCCTCTGTTAGGGTTACTAGCTGGGAACAGGCAGAGTCCGATTGTGTTGTCTCCGCGCATGTCGCGCTGGATAATATTTTTAGCCAATTATTGTTATACGTTAACTTACCGGCCTGGCCGTCACATTGCTCACGCGGATGCTTTGAGTAGATGTCCCCTTACTGAGCTCCTGTCAGATCCTGCTCCAGCCAGCACGGTTTTGGCCATTGGGGATGAGCCTGTTTTATTGGCAGCTCCGGAGGTAGCCAGGGAGACGGGGAATGATTTAATTTTGTCCAAGGTTAAGCAGTGGATTCTCCGAGGCTGGCCTGCCTCTTCTCCTGGGGAGGAATTTGCCCTATATTTTCGTAGCAAGATAGAGCTGTCAGTAGAAAGGGGTTGTGTGCTCCGTGGGAGTAGAGTAGTAATTCCCCCCAAGCAACGTGCACATGTACTGTCTGTATTACACAAAGGACATCCCGGCATTGTCCGTATGAAAGGGCTAGCTAGGGACTATGTGTGGTGGCCTGGCATGGATAAGGAGATAGAACAGCGGGTGGCAGCTTGCCAGGTGTGCCAAGAGAGTAGGTCTCTTCCCCCCAGAGCAGAAGCGTTGAGCTGGGAGCCACCTGCGGGGCCATGGGCAAGGCTACACATTGATCTGGCCGGTCCTTTTTTGGGCGAGAATTTTTTAATAGTGGTGGATGCCCACTCTAAGTGGCTGGAGGTGGCCCGCTTGAGGTCTACTCAGTCTATGGCTATTGTGGCAGTTTTGGAAACGCTGTTCGCGTCTCATGGGTTCCCTGACATACTTGTCTCGGACAATGGCCCTCAATTCACTTCTGTGGCTTTTGAGTCGTTTTTAGCAGCTGTGGGCATCAGACATGCCCTGGCATCTCCTTGGCATCCCGCCGGAAATGGGCAGGCGGAACGCATGGTGCGCTCTGCCAAGGATGCCCTCAAACGGATGCCACATGGGTCATGGCACCAGAGAGTCACGGAGTTGCTAATGGCTCAGCACTCCACGCCATGTGTGGCAACGGGTAAGACTCCGGCCGAGTTGTTAATGGGCAGGAAGCTGAGGATTACCCTGGACAGGTTACATCCCTTATATGCCCCTGCTGCACAGTGGCCAGAGCCAGCGGGACGGAGAATAGAGGTAGGTGACAGGGTGTATGTGCGGGCATACGCAGGGGGGCAGAACTGGAAGCGGGCAACCATAAGTAGAGCATTAGGGCCTCGTTCCTTTGAAGCAATATTAAGGGATGGCCGGGTTTGGAAAAGGCATTTAGACCAAATCAGGGTGGACCGGGCAAGAGATCAGGAGGGCACGGAGAGAGGAGAAGGCTTGCTGGAAAGAGAGGTGTTTCCATTACCCCCCCAAGTTAGGGACTTAGGAAATCCTGCCCCAGACATCTGTGCAGGAGTGGCTTCTCCGCACAGGGAAAGATTGACAGAGGGGGAGGCCCAGCCGGCGTGTCAGGAAGGACTCAGACGCTCCAGCAGGATTTCAAAAAGACCCGCCTATTTGAAGGATTACGTTTGCTCCATCCAAGAAGAAAGGAGTGTTATATCTGCCTGACGACCGGCAGCAGGGAAAGCCGCGGGGATTGGCGCCTTCTCCAAGGTGCTGATTGGCCGCGCTTACTAAGTAACAATGCAGGCGGGAGATTATGCTGTTCTGTATTGGTTGGCTCCTCAGCCTGTCTGCTGTATAAAATGTTATGCTTGTGCTGAAACCTTTTCATGTGTGTATCTGCCTGCTCTGGCATGAGTTCTTAAAATAAACGGCCTGAATTATACGTGAGTTCCAGTTATTACACCTGCCATATAACTCCCAGAGACCAATAAGATCGCATAAAGTTGGCCTTCTCTGGGTCCCATTGACTAAGCAATGCAGGTTGGCGGGACCGCAGGGGACGGCTTTCTCTGTGGCTGCCCCAGCTCTATGGAACCAACTCCCCCCCTCCCGATATTCGTCCTGCTCCTACTCTACTGGTCTTTCAAAAGGCCGTGAAGACCTGGCTTTGCTGACAGGCCTGGGGCCATGAATACTACCATCTTTCACGGCCAAATTGTATTGATTGGATTGGTATGAGTGTTAGGTCGATTGGTTTGATTTGTAAGTCTGTACTATGGGATTTTATTGATTATAATTTTAGAGTGTTTAATTTTAATATTGACTTCCCACTATTATATTGTATTGTTTTTATATTGTTGTAAGCCACCCTGGGTGGCAGAGAAGTCAAATAAATAATAATAAAATAATAATAATAAGCCAGATTTGCCTAATAATCACATTATTCTCTTAGTAACAATTGTTATTTAGTGGTTTTAACTTACAATTGTGGATGTAAATCCAGGACTACCTGAACTTCAGAAGCTTCCATTTGTCTCCACACCATGATTCATTGCAGTACATTTTATGTATATATTTATGCATTTATTATTTGTTTGTCAAGCTTAACAGATATAAATATAAACATGATTATGAACACAGAAAATAGATACAAATAAATGGGGACATAAGAGTACAGGTTAATTGCCACTATGTATATGCATCTTCCTTTAATGCAGTATTTTCTTCATCATTCTGATTGTTACTTTCAGATGAAATATTGTTTTTTAAATCCACTACATAGATCAGTGGTGAAATCCAATTTTTTTAAAATTCAGGTTCTGTGGATGTGGCTTGGTGGGTGTGGAAGGGGAAGGATACCACAAAATCTCCATTCCCACCACACTCCGGGGCCAGCCAGTGGTTGTTTTAACCAGGTCTCCAAACTACTCAAAATTCCCGCTACTAATTCTCCAAACAAATCAAAATTTCTGCTAGTGGTTCTCCAGAATCTGTCAGAACCTGCTGGATTTCACCCCTGAAATGGACCTTCAATGAAGCATATAAGACTTTTAAAATAAATTCTGGGCAACCTGACACCAGAGTAGAATTGTTAGTTTGTCGGGAATTACAGTCCTACGAGCTCTCTGAACATTAGGCATTAACAGGTGTTTTTAACAGTTACATTTGTGGTATAAAACGTTCCACAGCCGCAGAGCAATTTTCTCTCCAATATGTTCCATCTAAAGTGCTGTTGCCATTTCTAATAAATCTGCTCATTTGATAATACTGAGAAAGTTCTGCACAATTGGAAACCCCTGTGATCAGAGCAGTCCTTCTGGATGCTCCTAAATTCCACTAAAAGTTGCTTCCCCCCGGGATAATTTATAGCGTGATACAAAAGGGGGAAATCAATTAAGACACAGAAGCGCATTGAAAATGTAGATGAGGAAAAAAAAACATTACAATACAAGGCCATCACTTGTCTCCAAAGGGTATTAGGGTGCAGGCTTTTGTTCAAGCTCTCCTGGAGGAAGTCTATGAGTTTCAGGATAGGCACCTGCATGGGAAAACAGTCCTCCTCTGCACATCAAGCACAGAATGCCTTCCATGTAGCTGCATAAATGCATACTGTGGAAGGCCTCCAAGAGGCAAGCATGGTGTCAATGGCTTTGGCCAAGAATTGCTGGCACCTTTGAGCAGGGGTCTCCAACCTTGGCATCTTTAAGACTTGTGGACTTCAACTCCCAGAATTTCTCAGCCAGCTTTGCTGGAAGAATGAGCTTTGCTGGCTGAGGAATTCTGGGAGTTGAAGTCCACAAGTCTTAAAGTTGCCAAGGTTGGAGATCCCTGCCTTTAGACTACCCCGTTCAGGCACCTAACGGTCAGTTGGAGCAATCCCAGAATCAGATGAATTAACTCCCTGACTGAGTGAGGACTCGGATATCGCAACCCGCCAACTCGGAGCCACCGATAGCGCCCTGAGGTCAGCGAACCATGTCAAATGGGGGCCAACAGAAAAATCTCCACCCATTCTTCCAGGATTTTCTGTATTATGTTGGGAAGTATCAGGAGGGATGGGAAGGCGTAGAGCAGCTCCTGGGGCCAAGGGGGTGGAGAACGTTGACTGCTTTCACTCCAGGGGCCTGGAACTTTGAGAAGAATCTCAGCAGCTGAGCATTCTCTGGGGTTGCAAAGAGGTCGATCGCAGGAAGCCCAAACGTGCTGACCAAGTGCCTGAAGGCCATGGGAGTAGGCGCCCCACCCAAACAGGTGGTTATCATTTCGATCTTCTGCTGCACTTTTGCAGGAGCAAAACTCCATGTATTCAAGGTTCAGTGTGCAAACTATGTACTACATCTTGTAGGTATACATACATATACTTGCATACAGTACACATGCACACACACACACACACATATATATAGATACATATGAAAATGTGTATACAGTATATAGAATATGTGTTTTTGTAGATTTTCATATAGAATATCTATAGAGAGAAAATCTATATTTTCTATATACAGTATAGAAAATCTACGAACACTAATGTACACATACACACATATATACATATACATATATTCACATACATACATACACATACATATATACAGTACATATACATATGTGTGTGTGTGTATGCTATATATTTTTGCTGATAATGAAAAGGAAGGAAAGAAAAGCAAAAATATGTTACACTTATAGATTATAGTTGTATCTGCCTTGGAATATGGCCCCTGGTGGGGCTGAGAGGCAAAAAAAAAAGCTGTATGCCCCTCCCATATATCAGGGTCACTCAGCAAAAAAACTCTCTCTCACCCACACACACACACACACACACACACAAACAGCCATGCCCTCTCCAGAGACAAGGCCTACTTGGCTAGGAAACATTTATATCAGGCACAACAGACCCTTGTCAGTTTCTGACCCAGAAGGATGTTACAAATGTATAACCCAATCATCCATCAAACATTTCACACCATTTTGCAGAAATGCCTCTCTGTGGAAAAAAGCCATGGGCTATCTTTTCTCACTTGCTCTCAATCCCAACCCATGGCAAGTTGTTATTGCCTGAATTCTTAATATGCTTTTGAGTTAATTCCCACAAAGCGTACTGGGATTTTCCTGCCATTTGCTTTAGTCCAACACCCTTGAGAAGTTAGACAGACAGAGAGAGACAGACAGACAACAGATATAGATAAATGATACTGAGACACATTTATACGTAATGATAGATAGATAGATAGATAGATAGATAGATAGATAGATAGATAGATAGATAGATGATAGATAGATAGATTGATAGATAGATAGATAGATAGACAGACAGACAGACAGACAGACAGACAGACAGACAGACAGACAGACAGACAGACAGACAGACAGATAGATAGATAGATGTTTTTATTTGTTTGTTTTGTCAAATACATATTGGTGGTATACAAAGAGAACAATATTTATACATGATAGTAGTAAAAGAGAAACATTAGGACAGAGGACAGAAGACACACTGTAGGTAGATAGATAGATAGATAGATAGATAGATAGATAGATAGATAGATAGATAGATAGATAGATAGATAGATAGATAGATAGAGAGACAGAGAGAGACAGACAGACGGACAGACAGAGACAGACAGACTCCTAGAAAAAAGTCTTAACGTTTACAAACATCAGTTAATTAAGCTAGCCTATGGCAAAACATCACCTTAAAAGGTTGAACAGCCTAACTGCACCCATATATAAAGCATTTAAGCATGAATTCTGCAAGTTTACGGTGTGAATTTCTGACTTGAGCGTTACAAGGTTGCCCTCTTGTGGCTCCCCAAAACAGAATCCTCAGATCCGCTCCAGCAACAGCAGCAGATGCTGCCATTTCTGGCTTGCACACTTCATTATGATTTCACTGGTGCTTTAAAAATAATCAGAAAAGGTCTAAATGAAATCTATCCTTGTCTCAGAGTCCAATTAAATTATTCCTGCCTTCTGGGAAGTGAGGGAAGATCATTAAACTATATACTTACAATTTATAGTGATAAAAAGATATTTAATATTTCTAATTTGGGTCATAATCTCATTACAGCTCATTTCATAGAACGCCGTGCAATGCTCTCCTATTCTTTCGACTCTTTCTCGTCCGCCGACAAATCCTTTCAAAGCCATCCACCCTTGCTGCAAAGCCACTAATCTGAGAATTCTCCTTTGTGCAGATATGAATCACCTATGAAAATTAAATTGCGTCGTTCTTCAGATTCACGGCCTCCCATTCATCTTTTCCTTTCTCAGATATCAAGCCACTGAGACGGAAGCTTCCCAGTCACTACCTGTTTCTGTATTCTGGACAGACCTACTGCCGCCGACCACTCAAGAGACTTATTTCCTGAAAGTTGAGTTCTTGCTCCTTTTCAGAGTTACCAAGCGTCATTCCATTTTTCTTTCGTGGAGGCAAACTGGCCCCAGCAATAAACAGCTTAAGCTACACAACCAGGCAGCGGCCTTCCCTCCAGCAAATTCACCTTTTACCCTCAATCAAAAACCGAGGCGGCACACGATGCAAAAAAGGAACCTGTGATCCCAGAGCGGAAGACCCCACACAGCTGCGGTGCGATGATAGCTAGCTACATAACTGGTAAATAAGGTCCACGACATCCTGACCTCAAGACTGTCAATGCACTGACTGTCTGCTCAGGATTGTGCACGGACAGAAAATTGAACAGATGTAATGGACTGTCCTGCTCCTCCCCTCGGACCAGGATTCGGAAGTATCAAGCAGTTGGTTACTTTGATACACCTCCGTATTTAGGGACCAATTTCTGCTAGCCTACCTGCATGGGCTGCTTTCCTTCCATTAAGTCATTTTTCTTTTACAGGGAAGGGCAGGTTCTAGGAGGAAGGAGGAACAATACTAGCCCTGCCTTTGTATCATTAAGAATAGAATTCTTAATTGGTCACAATTGAGCCCAACATTTCCGTTGCTAAGTGAAACATTTATTTATAGCATTTAACAATACCACTTGGTCTTAGATTATTATTATTGTTGTTGTTATTGTTATTGTTATTATTATTATGTCAATACAACACAGCAAACAAGATCACTATGCTGGATTTCATATTTCATCACCAGTTGGACGCTTCCCAAGCACCTAGGACTGCGTGATGTAGCGGCGAATTATGTTTGCCGATCCCAGTAAAGTGGCCTTTTGCAATTGACAGATGGAGATATTGACAATTCCGATGGTTTTCAAGTACCACTGGGACCACATTCACTGGCTTATGCCAGAGTCATTGCAGCTCGATTTTTAGATCTTCGTATTTAACTAATTTCTCTAGCTGCTTCTCCTCAATTCTGCTGTCCCCTGGGATTGCTTTGTTGATGATCCATACTTTCCTTTTCTCCACAATCAGGATGTCTGGTGTGTTATGCTTCAGAATTCGGTCAGTCTGAAGTCGGAAGTCCCACAGTAGTTTTGCTTGCTCATTTTCGACCACTTTTTCAGGCTTATGATCCCACCAGTTCTTTATAATTAGTTCTTTATAATTAGTTTATTATTATTATTATTATTATTTATTATAATAATTTATTAGATTTGTATGCCGCCCCTCTCCGAGGACTCGGGGTGGCTCACATAACAATAGGTACAATAAAATACAAATCCAATATAAACTATATTAAAAACCCCATTATTATAAAACAATTCTAAAACAATCATACCAATCTCATATGTTGAGTCAGGAAAGGTAAGGGGAGAAATCAATCCCCCCATGCTTGGAGGTATAAGTGGGTCTTCAACATTTTATGGAAGGCAAGGAGGTTGGGGGCAATTCGAATCTCTGGGGGGAGTTGATTCCAGAGGGCCGAGGCTGCCACAAAGAAGACTCTTTCCCTAGGTCCCACCAGACGACATTGTTTAGTCGACGGGACCCAGAGAAGGCCGACTCTGTGGGACCTAATCAGCCGCTGGGATTTGTGCAGCAGAAGGCGGTCCCGTAGGTATTCTGGTCCGATGCCATGTAGGCCTTTATAAGTCATTACCAACACTTTGAATTGTGACTGGAAACTGATTGGCAGCCAACAGTACTTTGAAAGTACTCACAGTATTTTCCAGCCCCTTCTAAGCAATTTACAGAGTCAGCATATTGCCCCCAACAGTCTTGGTCCTCATTTTATCGATCGTGGAAGGATAGAAGGCTGAGTCAAATCTTGAGCCTGGTGAGATTTGAACTGCCAAATTGCAGGCAGCCAGCAGTCAAGAGAAGTAGGCCTGCAGTACTGCACTCTAACCACTGGCGCTACCCCAGCTTAAGTGAATTTTGTTCCCTTTTACTGCAATTTCTTGTTGCAGTTGTTAAGTGAATCACTGCATTTGATACATGACATGGCTGTTAAGCGAATCGGGCTTCCATGGTGACATTGTCAGAAGTTCGCAAAAACGGAATGACATGACCCCAAGAAATTGCAACTGTCGTAGACCTGAGTCAGTTACCAAGCATCTGAATTTTGATCACGTGACCTGTGGGGATGGCTGTCATGGCAATGTGTGAAAAATGGTCATAAGTCGCTTTTTTCTCCGATGTTTTAATTTCAAATGGTCACTAGATAAAACGTTGTAAGTCAAGGACTACCCCTAAATTTACATGTACAAGTAAACGGACCACTGATAGAAAAAGCCAAAATATTCAAAAGTGTTCAGTGTGTCCCATCTCCTAAGAAATTAAGCAGAACAAGTCCTCCCTGTCTTTCCTAAACTACTCAAGACTCATTTATACCGCCAGGCATGGGGGAGTTGAGATATTCCTTCCCCCTAGGCCATTACAAGTTATGCATGGTATGTTTGTGTGTATGTTTGGTTTTATAATAAGGGTTTTTAGTTGTTTTATTATTGGATTGTCACATGCTGTTTTTATCATTGTTGTTAGCCGCTCTGAGTCTACGGAGAGAGTCGGCATACAAATCAAATAAATTATTATTATTATTATTATTATTATTATTATTATTATTATTATTATTTTGTTAAGCAGCGTGAAGTAGGAGGTTGGATTAGAAGACCTCGAAGGTTCCTTCCAGCCTTATTATCCCATGTTCTATTTATTTTATTGATTTATTTAGTTTGTCAAGCATGTAGAAGACAATAGGTGTATGGACATGAACACAGGAAATGAGTACAAATAAATGGGGACAGTAGGACAGGGATGGTGGGCACGCTGGTGCGCTTAAGCATACCCCTTACAGACCTCTTAGGAATGGGGTGAGGTCCACAGTAGACAGTTTAAGGTTGAAGCTATGGGGGCTTGATGAGGAGTGGACTACTCTTCCCATGAAATATAGTACAGTGATACCTCATCTTACAAACGCCTCGTCATACAAACTTTTCGAGATACAAACCTGGGGTTTAAGATTTTTTTGCCTCTTCTTACAAACTATTTTCACCTTACAAACCCACCGCCACCGCTGGGATGCCCCGCCTGCAGACTTCTGTTGCCAGTGAAGCACCCGTTTTTGCGCTGCTGGGATTACCCTGAGGCTCCCCTCCATGGGAAACCCCACCTCCAGACTTCCGTGTTTTTGTGATGCTGCAGGGGAATCCCAGCAGGGAAATCCCAGTAGTGCAAAAACAGGCGCTTCGCTGGCAACGGAAGTCCGGAGGTGGGGTTTCCCAGCGAGAGGAGCCTCAGTGAAATCGCAGCACTGCAAAAACACAGAAGTCCAAAAGTGGGATTTCCCATGGAGGGGAGCCTCAGGGGAATCCCAGCAGCGCAAAAACGGGCGCTTCGGCTGGCAAAAGGGGTGAATTTTGGGCTTGCACGCATTGATCGCTTTTCCATTGATTTCTATGGGAAACGTTGTCTCGTCTTACAAACTTTTCACCTTAAGAACCTTGTCCCGGAACCAATTAAGTGTGTAAGATGAGGTATCACTGTATCTACAAATATAATATCAATATAAATATAGGTTCTATGCTCTAGGAGCCTCCCACATGAAGTAAATACGCAAGGCACAAAGTACTGATGCTGTGCATTGTCACACAGCCTTCTTGCACTCACTTAGTATGCAGGCCTTAGGTCACAAGTCCGTCAAAAATGTGATTCAGTTGCCATCCTATGCGCAGGATGCCATCAGTTCAGTCATCAAAATGTCCTGAGCCAGTTCTGAAGCTTAGATACACTGTTTCAAGGGATCTTCACTGTTATCAGGTTGTCACAACATTTCAGAAATTTTATTCTATGTAGGGAGCACATGCGTTAAAGTGACATACCCTTGAGAGTTGCGAGATGGTTGTAAGCATTTTAGCTACAGCTACTGACACCGCAGTTATATAAGCATCCCAGGTGCTGCCTGGCCCCTACGATATATATCAGTGACGGCAAACCTTTTTTTGCTCGGGTACTAAAAGAGTGCATGCGTGCGAGATAGCATATATGTGCCCACACCCATAATGCTATGCCCTCACACCCCCACCATCTTTCATGTACACAATACCCCCACACTCCCCCCACACATGCGTGTAGGCCTCACTGAAGCCTCTGGACTTCCGGTAGGCCCATTGGGCTGTTTTTCACTTTCCCCAGGCTTCAGGAGGCTTTCCTGAAACCTGGGAATGGCAAAAAACAGCCAAAAAGAAGGGTGAAAATCTGCTGGCCAGAATACACAATGCCTCAGATATTGCTCCCATGGCACCTGTGACACTCGTGCCAAAGGTTTGCCATCACTGATATACGAGGCTCGCCCAGGAAGTAATGCACCACTTTTTTTTTCTCAGCCTACAGTTTATATCTAAACATTAGATATAATGTATATCTAATGTTTAGATATACAGTGTTCCCTCGATTTTCGCGGATTCGAACTTCGCGAAGTCTATACCACGGTTTTTCAAAAATATTAATTAAAAAAATAGTTCGTGGTTTTTTCCCTATACCACGGTTTTTCCCTCCCAATGACGTCATATGTCATCGTCAAACTTTTGTCCACCTTTAATAAATATTTTTTTAATAAACTTTAATAAATAACCCTGGTGAGTAATAATCTAAATGGTTGCTAAGGGGATGGAAAATTGCAATTTAGGGGATTAAAGTGTTAAGGGATGGCTTGTGATACTGTTCATAGCCAAAAATAGTATATTTACTTCCGCATATCTACTTCGCGGAAATTCGACTTTCGTGGGCGGTCTCGGAACGCATCCCCCGTGAAAATCGAGGGAACACTGTACATTATTTGAATTGTCAGGAGTGCGTGTGTAAATTTTGTGTTTCTTCAGACAGATAGCGTAGCTGCAGCAGTGTTTCAAAATGGCGTCTGTAAGTGATGTACGTTACAAGCAGCGTGTCATCATTGAATTTCTCAGTGCGGAGAAAGAAACTGTTGGGAACATTCACAGGCATCTGTATAGAGTTTATGGAGAATCTGCAATCGACAGAAGTACGATTAGTCACGGAAGACATTTTGAGGATGACAAAGAGGTGATTCGCACAGTGCAGAAATGGCTTCATGCCCAGAACAAGGAGTCGTACCGACAGGGCATACACACCCTTGTGTCTCGCTGGAGGAAGGCCAAAGAACGATATGGAGATTATGTGGAAAAATAGGGAGTGTAGAAGAAACATCATTCTTTCTTGTCTGTAAGCTTCATTGTGTTCAATAAATAACTGTTGAAGAAAAAAATGTGGTGCGTTACTTTCTGGGCAACCCTCGTATATGAAGTTACTTTCTACGAGTCAGAGTATCGGCCCAAAGTAGTTTTCAACTAATTTGGGTCGATACTCTGACTCATAGAAAGTAACTTCATATTTATCATAAGAGCCAGGCAGCAACAGGGAGGGTTATATAATTATATACATATTCCCCAATCCTGATAAGCAGAAAGCAGCAGCTATTTAGTCACTTGTATTGATCAGGAAAGCCAGAAAGGGTGATAAATATTACTCTGTCAGTTTCTTGTTTTAAGGAGTCAGCGGGGCAGAGATTTTGCATTTAAAAATAACTCGCCTTTTGCATTTCCTGGGCTGTTGTCAGTTCTATACACTGGTAAAAGATGAATTAATGTTCAAGGCAAAGTTATGTACTTAAACTGCGATCTGACCTGGAAATCAGCTTTGAGCTACGTCTATGTACTTAACAGCAGCATCTCATCTGGGGAATTTGTATTTATCTCTGTGGATGGACTTACTTACTGAAACAAAGCCACTTGTAAAAGCAAGAGAAAGATTACTGCGTTTCAAGAAATCTGACTACAGGTAATTTTCAACTTATGAACATAACTGGGATCAAAATTTCTGTTCCTAAGCAAGGTGGTGAAATATACACGTATAACCCATCCAAAATGTTCACAACAACTCTTTACTAGCTATGATTCTGCACGGGTGTAAAAGGAGGCTGAAGAGGAACATGTCAGAGAGACCCAGCAATCTCGATCTGGCTATCAGTCTTGAGCTACTAAGCAAAATTGAACACATTTGGAATCAAACAGCGTTACAAAAAGAAAATTGCGCTGTAGTAAAAATCAACTAAAGAAATAGCAGCTGGGTTACAATACGTTAACCATCATGCAATTCCCTAGCTTGTCAGGGGCTCCTTTGCAGCCTAGATTTGTGGCTCAATATCATGTGTGTAAAAAAAAAAGAAAAGAAGCCAAAACAACGATAAAACAAATCACTTTCAGTGGCAAATAAAAACTTAACACGTCCTAAATTTTAGTACATTAAAAAAACTGACGCCAATAGTTCCACTTATAATATAGAAATCCTGTTTTTCCATTTGCTTTGCAGGGAGTTTTCGAGTTACAACACAAGTAACCACACAACTGTATTTTGCTAAGTGAAACGTACGTTACGTGAGTTTTGTCCCATTTTACAACCTTTCTTGCCACAGTCGTTAAGGGGATCTCTGTAGTTAGTAACATGGTTCTTAAGTGAATCTTGCTTTCCCATTGACTTTGCTTTTCACAAGGTCGCAAAAACTGATCACATGGCATAGCAAAAATTGTAAATATCTTATGAATTTTGGTCCGGAGCACTAGATAAAGGATATACGCCTAAGATAAATTTGAATGTTTAATCAAGTCACAATAATAACAATAGTATAAAACCCAATTAAAATCTCACTAATACAATTTGCCATTTTTGTGGTTATTCAAATAATGTGACTTAACCAACTGAAAAAGAGTCCAAGTACCTATTTTAAAACTTATCTTGATCTGTAAGCCACTCCCAGCCAGTCACATGACCTTTAAGCCACTCCCAGTCACTTGATTGTCAAGCTACTCCCACCTGGTCATATGGCTAGCAAGCCACTCCTACCTGGCCACATGACCATTAAGCCACACCCACAAAATAAGCCACGCCCAGTGTGGCAGTAAAGATTTTGGCAGTCCATCACTGGATGTAGACATGTTAAAAGGCTCATGGAACCCGAGAGAGAGATGGATTAATATAAAGAATGAAATAGCTGTAACAGAAGTCAGGTCCCATGCTAGAAAGGACTAACATTTTTATAGAACCAGCTCAAACCGGTAGGAATCCATCTCTGATCAGGATGTATCCTCCTTGGATGAAACAATATACTATCAATATAATTTGAAGATGATTGTTAAGATATTGCCTCAATATTATACCTATTAGGATCATTTAACACCTTTCCATGGTCTTGGAGCTGGTCGTGAAATTAATCCCCTGGATTTTCCCCAATGCTGAGCTTTTTTAAAAAAAATGTCAAAAGAGATAGAGGTATCTAGGCTATCAATATTCAGTGTCTTGCCTCCTGCAGCAGAGGCCCGGCGGGAAAAAAAATCAATGCTCCAGTGAGCCATAAATTTTGAAAGCACTTGTGTAACATCATCTATAGTTGCCCTGTCTGATATTGGTAAACCAGAAGTAGATAAAGATATGTGGGAACTCTTTTCTGAATGTATTTTAGCCACTTAACTAGGAAAAAGATTGGATGAGATTGGGTTAATCTTTTAAGTGCAATTATTTATTGATCAGGCTTTGAATCATCGCACTGGTACAAATGCCTCCGTAGCCTCTTACCTGTGTTTTGCTTTCAGTCTGTGAATTATAGAAAATGAAGAGTGACATTAAACATGCCATCTTCGGGAATAGTTACCAGACTGCAGCAGCTGAAGAAGTCATGGAAATCAGAGCCAATGTTCTCCCATTTTAGAAAATGCAGAGAGGGAAAAATGGCATTTTATACTTTCAAGATAATGTTAGAAATGCATTTTCTGAAATGGACGTAGTCCTTAACTCTACGAAAAAACACTCTGGCAGTGAGATCAGTGCTTCCCTAAAGAAAGAAAGTAGAACAATTCAGGTTGGAAGAACAAAACAGAGGCACATTCTTCCATGGTTTGACTAGTTATTTAGCCCTTTCCTTCCACTGAAAGTAAGTTGTGACTGCTTGAGCCTTTGTATCGACGAAGAGCACATACCTCCTTTGAAGAAAAGAATGTGTTGTTGTAGCTATATTTAACTTATTTGACATATTTCACAGGTATATCACATGCAATCTCCCTTAAAGAAGAGGGAGTCATGCTATTCTCCAAAGTACCTGAATGCTTGACAGAAAGAAATGAGTGGAAATCAATCAAGGAGAGAAGCAACTTAAAACTAAGGAGAAATTTCCTGACAGCTAGAACAATTAATCCATGGAACAGCTTGCATCCAGAAGTTGCGAATGCTCCAACACTGGAAGTTTTTAAGAATTTGTTGGATAACCTTTGTCTGAAATGGTGTAGTTTCCTGCCTAAGATGGGGGTTGGACTTCCAACTCCTATTCTATTCTATTCTATTCTATTCTATTCTATTCTATTCTATTCCATTCCATCCCATCCCATCCCATCCCATTCCAAATCCAAGGAAGCAAAATGTTTTTGCTTCATCTTCACCAGTCATCAATTCGGTGTGATGCCCAATGTATTAGTTATCCTGTAGTAAATGACAGGAGTGATCACTGAAAAAGTACATTACTTTGAGTGAAGATAAATTTAACTCTAATAATTTTACATAGGTTTTTCATTAAGTTGGATTGTCTTAACAATTTTACAGGATTTTTTTTTAAATTCTAGTAAAAGCCCAGAGTTTTTTACTCCATCTGTCTCCCAGTGCCAAGATAGTAATTCATATAGGGAGTTAAATCACTTCCTTGTGATTTAACCCATGTGTGTGGGAACTTGCAGAATCCTTAATCCTTCTGCCATTAGGTGGCCCAAGAAAAATATGTTTCCCTTTGGAAAATTGCATTCTAATTTAGCAAACAATTATTAGAATATAAAACTGTTCCCTGGTCAAGTCTTGAGAGCAAGCAGCCACTTCTATTTGTGGTTTGTGAAGTTTGTGATGGAGCCTAAAGCACAAGAGAGTCTTTCTCTGTAATAAAGATTTGGTTGATGTAATCAACGTAGAAGTGAAATGATGTGTATTGTATATGGAGCAGTGAGGATGATAAAAATTGTTATCAAGATATGCTTCCTATGTCCGTTCCAAGGAATGATTGAGGAACTTGTATGGATCAACATGTTGACATTTTTCTTCTTTAGAGGTTAGGAATTTAGAGATTAATAGCCTAGGTCCCATTGATTATCCACAGGGCAAGATTTTAGCTCAGAGTGGGATAAGATACCAGCATTAGAGAAATGTAGTGCAGGTAGTTAAAGCAATTCATTTAGCATCAGTTCAAACTGAAAAAAGTGACATGACTGTTTTTCACACTTAGGACAGTTGCAGCAACCTCGTGAAAGTTTTTTTTTATTTTTTTTCCCTCCACACATCAAATATTTGCATCACCACAGACAAAACATAATAAAATAACTCCACAAATAAATTGCTTTGGCTTCAATCAATACTATTGCTATCAGTATCTGCCAGTCTGAACTTTCATTGTCTTTTCACTCATCCCTCCTTGCCCCTCCTCTCCTCCACTCCCATTTACATTCTTTCATTTTCTCTTCCCCTTCCTTCTCTCCCTTCCTACATTCTCTTCTTCCTTCTTAACCCTTCCCTAGGTAAAGTATTTTTCTTCTAATACCTATTTATTAAGACAGACTGGCAGTTTCCTTTTATATTCTTCTAATTTTGCCAGGCCCATTATTATATTATTATTTTTCAATCTTATATTCAAGGTGTTGGTTAATACCTATAAAGCCCTACATGGCTTAGGGCCAGACTGTTTACGGGACCATATCCTGCTGCATAGGTCCCAGCTGCTCTTCTGGTTTCCACTCAGTGCCAAAGTTCCACCAACGCTGGCACAGACTTTTCCATTACTGGTACCGAGCCCAAGATTAATTCATCCCTCTGGTTGAGGAAAATACCCCCCCCCCCCGTCTTGATCTATTATGTAGTTGGTCTCCCAACAATGGCAACTGGATGGAGTGCACATCAGCTGCTGTCACTACTTGCTCACTGCATCCACTGTCTCTAATCATGGAGACTCGATACATAACTCCTCACGTCTAGCAGTGACTGAGAAATCCTTCCTCTCTTGAAGATGTCATTTTTACAGGTCACCTTGAGAATCCAAGAATTTGAGTACTATATCAAATCATATCTTTCAAAATCTCCACACAAGATTAGCTTTACATGAGATAAGGTGCACATTAAGTAAGATTAGAGCGCATAAAGAAGGCAGATCAAATCTGTTATCTGGTCTTATAATACTGCACTCAGGGAGACCTTCTTGCTTTTAGCATACATTTTGGAAGGTCACCCAAATGAATACAAATGCTAAATTGTCTTTACATGCTTCTTTTATCTTTGGTCCGATGTCCCCAGTGCAGCAGGGAAGCAAAGCTGCCTATATGCCTGTGGAGATCCTCAGTCATTCAGGTCATGGTTGTCCCAAAGCTGCTTTTTCAAGAGGCAACTGGACTTTCTGGTTTTACTTTGAAGATGTTGCGCTTCTCATCCAAGAAGCTAGAGGTTACAGCTTTTCCTTTGGTAAGTTAAATGAGAGCTTAAAACGTGTCTCAGCTCTGTTCTTCAGAGTGTTTCAGTGTCACCACTGATCAGCCAATGAAAACTTGGAGACCTCATTCCCAGATACTGAGATTCTACTTTTCAACAGACAGGAAACTCTCCCACAAATTTTGACACATTTTGAACCGTTGCGATGGTATAGAAACATAGAAACATAGAAGACTGACGGCAGAAAAAGACCTCATGGTCCATCTAGTCTGCCCTTATACTATTTCCTGTATTTTATCTTACAGTGGATATATGTTTATCCCAGGCATGTTTAAATTCAGTTACTGTGGATTTACCAACCACGTCTGCTGGAAGTTTGTTCCAAGGATCTACTATTCTTTCAGTAAAATAAAAAATTTTCATGTTGCTTTTGATCATTCCCCCAACTAACTTCAGATTGTGTCCTCTTGTTCTTGTGTTCACTTTCCTATTAAAAACACTTCCCTCCTGAACCTTATTTAGCCCTTTAACATATTTAAATCTTTCGATCATGTCCCCCCTTTTCCTTCTGTCCTCCAGATTATACAAATTGAGTTCATTAAGTCTTTCCTGATACGTTTTATGCTTAAGACCTTCCACCATTCTTGTAGCCCATCTTTGGACCCGTTCAATTTTGTCAATATCTTTTTGTAGGTGAGGTCTCCAGAACTGAACACAGTATTCCAAATGTGGTCTCACCAGCGCTCTATATAAGGGGATCACAATATCCCTCTTCCTGCTTGTTATACCTCTAGCTATGCAGCCAAGCATCCTACTTGCTTTTCCTACCGCCCGACCACACTGCTCACCCATTTTGAGACTATCAGAAATCACTACCCCTATAGATCCGTGACGGAGAACCTAAGGCACGCATGCCAGAGGTGGCACATAGAGCTCTCTCTGCTGGCACGCACACATCGTCCCAGTTCTGATCTCCGTGGCGTTTCTGTAGTGAGCTTCTGTTTTCCTGCAAATGATGAAATGGAAACTCACAAAAGACAAAGATCTTATCTCTTCCCATGTTGCTGGTGTTGGGATGCCCCACCTCCCACCGGCTAGCTGGTTTTCTGGTCTCTGCTGCGCATGTGCTCATGTCTGTGGATGCACACATCCACACATGCCTTTTAGTTTGGGCATGCATGTGTGTGCAGTTTGGGCATTCAGTGTCTAAAAGGTTTGCCAGCACTGGTATAGATGAATGACAGAAATCTTGACCTGGTGGTGAATTTTTGAAGGCTGTCATTCACAACAGAATTTTATTTCGATTGCTGCAAAGCAGGATGAAAAATGTATGCATAATTTTATATTGTGGATTAAATTATTATGTATTAGATATAGATGGATGCTGAACTGGAGAGATTCGAGGTTAAGGTAAAATTCATTTCCTCCTATCTATAATTGACTTTGGTTTTTCTTCCCAGCATTTTTCCACAAGTGCAGGTTTTGCTTTTTTTCAGATCAATCAAGGGTTGATTGCGACAGAAACTGACTGACCAGCTTGTTGTCTGAGCCTGATAGCATGAGCTGAGAGAGACTGGCTAGTCCAAAATCATCCAGCCCGTTTGCATGCCTCAAGTGAGCCTAGAATTAAGTTTCTTCCTTCCTTCCTGGTACCTTAGCCACTACAATTAAAACTCACCTGTTTTCATTCCAAACAAAGGGAAATTGTTATTAATTATGGTTGCAGTTCTCATGAGTTTACTATGCAATGAATACAGCTAATCCTCAATCAGTGAAGGGCTACAAAAATTTTTACTACCACACGTTGGGTGTGGCTTATTGTATGGGTGTGGCTTGATGGGTCATATGACCAGGTAGGAGTGGCTTGTCAGCAATGTGATCAGATGGGGGTGGCTTGACAATTATGTGACCAGGGGTGGCGTAAAGATCATGTGACTGGGTGGGAGTGGCTTACCAACCAAGATAATTTTTCAAATAGGTGTTTGGACTCTTTTTCAGTTGATTAAGTCACATTATTTGAATAGCCACAGAAAGGACAAATGAGAGACAGCATTATTTGCTGAGGAGCACAGTAACATTTTAAGGTTTTGTACTGAACCCACAAAGTTCAGTATGATAACAGATTAGGCAAGTAGCTCAATTTTCTTTAATTGCTATAAAAGTTCAGTTCTAGATAATGATTAAAGCATTTATGGGTAAAAACATACTACTTAATTATTTCCGATTTTAAAAGTAATTAAGGATCATACTAAGGTACTAAAGAAGGAAGGACAATAAAAAAACCTATTAAGTATTCAATAAATAGTGCTACCCCCAAGGGGGCAGCAGCCCGTCACTATCCTCGATTTACAATTATTTGTTTAGTGACTGGTCAAAGTTATAACAGCACTGAAAAAAGAGCTGATAACCAACCCTTATGCTTACAACCAATGCAAATATCTCCATGATCACGTGACCAAAATATGGGTGCTTGGCAACTGGGATGTATTTACAATTATTGCAGGGTCCTGAGGCCACATGATTGCTAGCTTCTGAGAAGCAAAGTCAATGGGGAAAGCTGAATTCGATTAATGACTGTATGATTCACTTAACAACACCAATGATTTTCTTATCAACTGTGGCAAATAAGTCATAAAATTGGGCACAATACACTTAATAACCTCCTTCGTAACAACAGAAATTGCTGGTCCATTGAGGATTATCTGTGATGGAGTATATTTTTCCTGGTTATCTCTTAGGGCTGTGTGGACATTCAGCCAGTAAACACTCAACTCCATTCAGCTGCCCAGACTCCACTCCGCAAGGGATTATGGAGTCATTAAATGGAGATGATCTCTTACGGTTGTACAGAGATTTTGATATGAAAGGGGGGAAAGCATTTTGGAATGCACAGAACTACAAATGAATTGTCTTGGCAGAACTCCTTAAAGCACACTTATTTTTCCCCACATCTGCGAGGCTGCTTCACAATCGTAGGAAAAGATGCTTTTTTAAAAAACGGAGTGCAAACAGGTGCAACATTTGCATCTATGCGTACTTTGAAAGACGTTCACATGCTAAAGCTTATATAGTTTATAATCTTGGACGAACTGATTACCAGCCTATTTATTATGTGAGAAAGTAAACTTCTCCCCACATTCTTGCTCCAGTTTTTGTTACTTTATAGACTTCCAAAAATAATGTTGGCCACCCTGAAATGCAGATAAGGCAGCAAGCAGCGAAGGCAATTCATAGCTGCTGGTTAATCTTGTAGGCTCATATTATGCCGATTTGCTATTGATTTCATTAGCGTGCAGAAAATTATGAAAATTATCTTGACAGCTCTTGATATGCAAGTATCTCTAAGAGGAGAAATTTCATAAACAAAAAAATCACTCATAATGCACTATTTTCCCCAAATCCTCCAACACATTTTTATCAAAGATTTTGAAAGTTTAGGGAGCTTTCCAGTTCAAGCATGAGATTGTTTTTAAGGCCCTGATGCTCTCATTAAAGAAGGGCAAACAGGAGCATTAATTTACCATCCGATGAGAACTTTTAGCGTGGGGGGCGAGAGTTTTGCTTTTAATTTCATGCTGCAAATGAGCTGCAACCCTCTTTTGAAAGTGATCTTTCTTGTAAATCAGCCAATTAGGTCTGCTTAACCTGCCACAGTCTCTTTTAATGATTGATGCAGTGGGACGCAAATGTGAAACCTTTACACATCTCAGTGATTCCCTACTAAACTCCCTTCACTATTCAAGTTCTGCAAGAAGAGGTATTTAAAAAACAAACAAATCCAGAAGCAGAAGTTTCTGATTCAGACACAAAGCTGGGTAATACCATTTAGTAGTACAATGCAGCAAAGTTACAACTACAGCAAATTACTTACAACCAAGAGACTTTTGGGGACAACAAACAACAATTTGATAAAAAATGTTGCTCATATTAACATTGGAAAGCCCCAAAAAGACCTATGATCCAAAAAGACCTATGTTATTTTATCAAAGATTTTGAAAGTTTAGGCAGGAAATCCTACACTACTTCAGACAAATGGTTATCCAACATCTTCTTAAAAACCTCCAGTGTTGGAGCATTCACAACTTCTGGAGGCAAGCTGTTCCACTGATTAATTGTTCTAACTGTCAGGAATTTTCTCCTTAGTTCTAAGTTTAGTTTCCACCCATTGTTTCTTGTTCTACCCTCAGGTGCTTTGTAGAAGCTTTTTTTATTACTTTTTACTTTTGTCGCAAGCCTTTGTTCATAGAAACAGAAACATAGAAGATTGATGGCAGAAAAAGTCCTCCTGGTCCATCTAGTCTGCCCTTATACTATTTCCTGTATTTTATCTTTGGATAGATATATGTTTATCCCAGGCATGTTTAAATTCAGTTACTGTGGATTTACCAACCACGTCTGCTGGAAGTTTGTTCCAATCATCTACTACTCTTTCAGTAAAATAATATTTTCTTACCTTGCTTCTGATCATTCCCCCAACTAACCTCAGATTGTGCCCCCTTGTTCTTATGTTCACTTTCCTATTAAAAACACTTCCCTCCTGAACCTTATTTAACCTTTAACTTTAAGTGAGCCTTAGTTTTCCTCACTTCATCTTTACAGGCTTGGGCTATTTCCTGATATTCTGCCTTAGTTATTTCCCCCTCTTTCCACTTTTTATACTTGTCCTTTTTGTCTTTCAATTTGTCAGAGAGTTCTTTATGCAGTTATGCTGGTTTCTTTTGAGACCTATTATTTTTCTTCTTCGTTGGTCATTTATCACAACCAATTATCAGGCACAGTCGAAATCTGACCGGTGTATGCTGACCTATCCAATCAATGGGCCTAATTTTCTACTATATTGCAGCCACTATAAAAAATGATGTTTGTTTCAGACATTATGCTTCTAAACTGTTGGCTTATTTTAAAATGTTGTACAAAAAATTCTATCTATGTACGGTATGTCATTGGCAAAATGTGGAAGCTGGCGTGGGTTTTGATCAATTCATCAGTGGCTGGATGTTACTTTGGGATGAAAAGCATTGGATGCTTAACAATTTTGCTCCAATAATCAAAACACCTCCTATCAGACCATAGGATTGCAAGGTAGTCCTTGACATATGACCACAGTTGAGTTCAACATTTCCATTGCTAAGCAAGATAGTTATTAACTGGTTTGCTTTGCTTTGTGACCTTTCCTGCCACAGTTGTGAATCACTGCAGTTGTTAAGTTAGTAACACAATGGTTCAGCAAATCTGACTTCCCCATTGATTTTGCTTTTCAGGAGGTCACTAAAGGTCATCACATGACCCCAGGACATCAACTGTCATAAATGCATGCCAATCACCAAGCACCTACATTTTTTTTTGAGTGCCACTGCAACTTTGAATGGTCACTAAACAAATGATTGTAAATCAAGGACTACCTCTATACTACTAGAATAGAATAGAATTCTTTATTGGCTAAGTGTGATGGGACACACAAGGAATTTGTCTTGGTGCATATGCTCTCAGTGTATATAAAAGATAAGTTCATCAAGAATCATAAGGTACAACACTTAATGATAGTCTGGATACAAATAAGCAACCAAATCATATTAGGAACCAGTCAATATAAATTGTAAGGATACAAGCAATGAAGTTACAGTCATACAGTCATTTGTGGAAGGAGATGGGTGAGGGAATGATGAGAAGATTAATAGTAGTGCAGGCTTAATAAATAGTTTGACAGTGTTGAGGGAATTATTTGTTTAGCAGAGTGATGGCGTTCAGGAAAAAAACTGTTCTTGTGTCTAATTGTCTCAGTGTGCAGTGCTCTACAGTGTCTTTTGGAGGGGTAAAAGTTGAAACAATTTATGTCCAGGATGTGAGGGATCAGTAAATATTTTAATGGCCCTCTTTTATTCCTTTGAATATGAATAATGAAAACAATAGCCAATTACTCACAGCTATGTATCCTTACAAGCTTTTATTTAACCAAGGCCTGCTGTTCCCTTGATGTGTACAATTAGGAGGAAGTAGTTAACCTGAGTAAGGCCATTAGAAGTGTCAGCATCCTTCCTCCTACTAATCTGAATCAGAGCTTTGACAGCAGGAAAGAAACAACCTGAAGCAGCTGTGGGAATACGGAAGCACTCCTTTCTCAGCCAGAGGAGGAAATAATTTGGGCTTCTGGGAACTATGAAAAGAACGGCCAAGGGTTGATATAGTCCACCCATGCTTTTATTGCATGGCTTGGATGCTCATCCTATTAAAAGCCATGCCTCTTCCAACAAGGAAAACCATTGGTCTAAAACATTATAGGGTTTCCTACTTGAGCAGGGGATTGGACTAGAAGACCTCCAAGATCCCTTCCAACTCATATTATACTATACTGTACTGTTCTGTTCCATTTCATTCTAAATATGTAACATACTGTAGATTCATCCGCCTTGTCTTCTTGGTTTATCATCCTAACTCTAACCCTTCCTCGAGCCTACAGCTAGGAATTTTCTGGTGATCTTACATCAAATTACTAACCAGATTTTAGTGTGCTTAGCTGTTTTCAAAATCAACCATAATTATGAGCTGCTTAATAGAATCGTCCTCCAATTCTTACAGCAGGAACAGCATTTTACTACTAACCCATTTACATTTTTAATTAAAAGATCCTAAAGAGAGAAAAAAAAGCAATAGATTGAGAATGGCTGAGAGTCACCAATGTCTGTCCTATAAGTATTTTTGTAATGTTGTGTAAGTTAGACATCATGTACTGTATTGATAGTTTTTTTCTTTTACAGTTCCAAGAACGAATCAGATTGGGGGGGGGGAATCTAATTAACTATATTTCAGTTATTCTACTTGGGTTTTGTGGGTCAAAGTTCAAGGGGGCAGCCATGCCAAATTTCCACATATTATTTTTATTTAAAATAACTGAATAAGAAAACGATCAGGTAGTGCCAGAGGAGGTGAAGTTGCTAGCTTTGGAATTGCATTGCAGGAAGTATCGTATCCAGTTATGCTACTTGATAGAGATGAAATGCTCCCGGTTCGCTCATGCCTATTGGTCGTTGGAGAGCCAGTCATGTAGGAAGCGCAAGGCTCCACCCACTTACTGCCATTTGAGTTCTTTTACCCTCTGTGCATGCATAGAACACTTTGTGCATGCGAAGAGGGTAAAAGAACTCAAATGGTGGCATCCGGAAAGGTGGGCGGAAACTCACACTCCCTTCGCAACCGGCTCTCCGACAACTGATAGACACAAGCGAACTGGGAGCATTTCACCCCTGCTACTTGATCAATCCAGGGCTCAGAAATTATACCAGGATCTATGTTAAAGAGAGAGAGAGAGAGAGGGAGAAAATTTTGTTGCAGTGAATCCTGCAGTGTGTAGAGGGTTGGGCCTCATGACCTCTTAGATAACTTCCAATTCTTTGTTTCTATGAAAACACGTTTCCTTCTTTCCATATTGAAAGAGGTTTCTTCCCCCCACCACGCCCCATTGCTGCTTTCTTTATTATTAAATGGCTATAAAAATTTTATGCCTTAATTAATGAAGAGGAAGTTGAAGCATGATAGCAAATTAGCAAGAATAATTCACAAAATAAGAGCACATTAGATTATTTCCTAAACACATTTTGTAGGGGAAAAAACAATATTACCCTTCTAAATATAGCAAGACTTTCTTCCAAGCAAATACGGGCAGGAATATCGGGTAAGGTGGTGTAAATCTTTGCAACTTGTTAAGCGAATTTACTATTCTTATCAGCTACCAAGATTTTAAATTCACCATCTATAATTTTAATCAACTTAGACAGACTTTAAACAGCTTCTAATTTATTTTACTTTTTCTTTATTTTAATATGACACAATTATTTCTCCCACAAACTACCAACCTTATTGAAAAGGAGGACTTTCTCATTATATTACTTTGCCAATGTTATCTCTGCAGCCATGCTTTCAACAACTGGAGGAGAGGGGAGCTGACAAACTAGATCTGGCAGGTTTACAAAATGTTCAGCAGATCTTATTTACATCTTTGATTCTGATAGTTTTCCATTTCTTAAACTAAAAACATCACCTCCCATTCTGTTGTTTCATCTGTAGCTAAAGCCTTATTAAAGTAGCAGGTGTTTATAACTTCTTTGCAGTGAAAGCAAATACATGTTTAATCAAAATTAGAACTGGGAGATGTGCCAGAAAGAAAAGGGGGGAAAAGAACAAACAGCAGCAAAGAACAAACAATGACTGGATTTTAAAAAGAAACAGAAGTATTTATTCTTTTCCTTACTTGAATAGTGATCTCATTGATAACCAGATGGTTTGACAATAATGCACATGATGAATTAACGGAGTAATGTTAACTACAGTTCCCAGCATGCTTCACCACTGGCTACATTACAGCATTTCATAGATCTTTCATGATATTTTCCCCAACTGCATCAGTCTGCCAAAAAACACACCCTCTTTTTTAAAAACTATGGCAAAAACCAGTGCTCTCTCCAATATTTATAACTTCAGAGACTGTAGCCTTATTGCAATCTCCTAAGTCAGACAGTACATCATTCAAATTGCCTGAAACCCTCTTGCATACTTTTAACAAAGTGGAAATGCTAGGGTTCTTACAGCATTGGGCACTTGGGTATTGGGCATTTTATTTGTCAGCATAGTTGAAAAGAAGCATAAATATTTCCCTTGTTCAAAGCATCATATTTGATCCGGGGCTGTAAAATCCAGGTGAACACTCGATGGCAGCAAAGTCATACAGAAAATGCTCCATTTTGGAGGCCTTATTTGATAGCTTGAATTTCCATTAAAAAATGGATCTCAATCTCATTGTTCAGATTATTAGCCCCAATGCGCATTGCTCTACTTTGGTTTCCTTTAAACCCATTGTCCAAGTAATTTAAAGAATATTTGATTATTTTAACAGCCTTAGACAATTTTAAGCTACTTTATTGCTCTAACACAAACCCCTAAATTCACAATTAAGAGTCCATTTCTATGCTGATGTTTAAGAGCATAATCATAACTTCTGACATCTTAACACTAACGAAATTGTCACACAACCTAGAAGAAAAATGAAGCATGCATACAAAATGCTACAGACCAAAGACTGTTTATATACTGGAAGCCCATGCTAATAATCATATATACCTTCAGAAAAGAAGGCAGATTTACATTTATTGTGGATGCCAATGACATACTTGCCATGCTTTTCGGTCACATTTCATCTAATGATGCCTTTCCATCTGCTGAATGGCTATCTTTTTTAAGATAAAAAAACCCCCAGCCAAGCAGATGGCTGGTGGGGTGCAAAAGAGGATAAATTCCATTGCAAAAGCAGAAAAAGATACTTATTCAGTCAAATTGTGACTTTATTTATACAGATCTTTATACCGCCCTACTTCAGGATCCACAAGGCATACAAATCTAATAAATTATTATTATTAATTATTATTATTATTATAACAAAATACAACCAAAATCAAAATAAAAACAAACCCAAACAGAAGGAGGATCAACCACATAATTCAAACCAATTGAAGTACTGTATTGAAGCTGCCCAGCTAAGCGGTGCGGTGGCCTAGAGGTGGAGCTCTTGCCTCCCGATCAGGAGTCTGTGAGTTTTGAACCTAGGTAATAAGAGATATTTGTCTCTCTGGGTGCAAAGAGAAAATATCTGCTGTAAATTCTGCATAGGCGTCAGGAAGGGCATGCAGCCAGTAAATGCTCAGCTCCATTTAAGTCTTGCAGACATCTAGCTGATAGCCCAGAGATACGAGTAATAATTCAATAATACTATCCAAATACATATACTGTACATTAAGTGCATAAAATATTATTTACTTTAGCAAATATCTTAGTCAAGAACAGTCCTAGTCATATACAGTTACATAAATCAGTCAATAGCTCTCAATACATATACATATACTATAAGCTTACCGGTCCAGCTTACAAATACATAAGCCGTCATTTGAACACACAGTTCTTACTGCAGCATAGTCAGAAGACAAAACAGAAATAGCAAAGAATAGCCGAGGGAGTGAATCACGCTTCTGGCTCCCTCTTATGGCAATCTGTAAGACTAGCTCTCAAAGCAATAGTGTTCTAATACATGTAAGCATTTATTGTTTGTTTATTTTATATACTGTACAGTGATACTTCGTCTTATAAACCCCTCACCATACAAACTTTTTGAGATACAAACCCGGGGTTTAAGATTTTTTTGCCTCTTCTTCCAAACTATTTTCACCTTACAAACCCAAGCCGCCGCCACTGGGATGCCCCGCCTCTGGACTTCTGTTGCTAGCAAAGCACCCGTTCTTGCGCTGCTGGGATTCCCCTGAGACTCCCCTCCATGGGAAACACCACCTCCAGACTTCTGTGTTTTTGCGATGCTGCAGGGGAATCCCAGCAGCGCAAAAAAAGGCGCTTCGCTGGCAATGGAAGTCCAGAGGTGGGATTTCCCAGAGAGAGGAGCCTCAGTGAAATCGCAGCAACCCAAAAACATGGAAGTCCAGAGGTGGGGTTTCAAGGACTTCCGGTTTTTTGCGATGCTGCAATTTCACTGAGGCTCCCCTCGCTGGGAAATCCCACCTCCGGACGTCCATTACCAGTGAAGCGCTCATTTTTGTGATGCTGGGATTCCCCTTCTGGGATTCCCCTGCAGCATCACAAAAACACGGAAGTCCGGAGGTGGGGTTTCCCATGGAGGGAGCTTTAGGGGAATTCCAGCAGCGCAAAAACAGGCTCTTTGGCTGGCAAAAGGGGTGAGTTTTGGGCTTGCACGCATTAATCGCTTTTCCATTGATTCCTATGGGAAACGTTGTTTCGTCTTACAAACTTTTCACCTTACAAACCTCGTCCCGGAACCAATTAAGTTCGTAAGACGAGGTATCACTGTACTGCCAAACTCAATGAGTTATGTACATAGTACTAATAAAAACTATAATTCTCAACTTACGAACATTCATTTAGCAACCACTACTACAGTATGGAGAGATCTGCAACCTTTTCCTGAAGTTATGGTGCTTCCATGGTAACAGGATGAAAATCAGGGTGCCTGCCTGCACTTACAACCATACAGGTGTTGCAATTCTTCCCACCCAGCTATACAAACACACACAAAAAAACACACTGATGTCATTTTAGCCTGCTGCACTCCAATTCTCCACTCATCCCCAGTCCATCTTCTTGCTCCCTCGGCTGACAAGATGTGCCTGGTGTGGCCATTAAGGCTGCCTTGTACTGAAAAATGAGAGTTGGTGAGGCTATTTTTGGCTATGTCTGGCCCTGCCTAGGAGCAATTTACAGTGGGCTAATTTTTTCTGCAAAGAGCTCCTGAGTGGGCCAGGACTGGCTTTGCGCTCTGAGAAAGAATAGAGGGATTATTTCAACTTTTTAAAGAGGAGCTGCAATGGCACAGTGGTTAGAATGCAGTACTACAGGCTATTTCTGCTCACTGCCAGCTGCCTGCAATTTGGCTGAAGTTCAGATGTCACCAGGTTCAAGGTTGACTCAGCCTTCCATCGTTCTGAGGTTGGTAAAAGGAGGACCAAGATTGTTGAGGGCAATAGGCTGACTCTGTAAACTGTAAAAGGGGGCTGTAAAAGAGGGCTGTAAAAGCACTGTGAAGCGGTACATAAATCTAAGTGCCATTGCTATTGATAAAGTATATCCACACTCAGCCCAATAACAGTTCCAGAGCACAGCAAAAAGGACCACCTTCTAGCTGCTTTTCACTTTTTCTCATTTTTCACACCATAAAGCTCAGGGAAAGGTTGCTTTGTGCTTCCCCCCTCCCCCTTTCTTTTTAAATGGCTTGGATCCTGGGCTTAATCACTGGTAGGATTTGCTTACTAATACCAATAGAGAAAACTAAGATAACTGCATCTACTAAGTGATGCAGTCATTTAACATCTCACTTTATAGCCCCACTGCTTAGCAACCAAAATTCTGATCCCAATTTTAATCCTAAATTGAGTGGTGGGTCTTGGATTTCGGACACATTTTGTAAGTTAACTCATTTGAGGTACACCAATTCAAAAATTGTTGCCCTATTAAACTGTTTTTAACATTGGATGTGTATATGATGTTTGATTTGTCGAGTCCTTGGAGAGGGGAGGCATACAAATCAAATCAAATCAATGAATGAATGAATGAATGAATGAATGAATTGAGTGAGTGAGTGTGTGAGTGAGTGAGTAAGTAAGTAAATACACACATAAATAAATAAATAAATGAATGAATGAATAAATAAATAAATGAATAAATAAAGCATCCTTTCGCCCAATTGAAGGTCGCAATCAAACAGACACAGAATTTTAGTGCTACAGGCAATCATCAACTTAAGTTAAAACAGAGCCATAATTCTGATTGTATCTCATTGTGGTCATAAGCAAGGGTGAGCCTTTCTAGGAGCCTGAGGAGAGCGAAAATGGCCTTCCCCACCTTCCCAGAGGCCCTCTGGAGGCCAGAAATGGCTCATTCCCCAACTTGAAGAAGTTGGGAAAAGGAACGTTTTTGGCCTCCTAAAGATCTCCAAAAAGGGGGGAAGCCATTTTCGCCCTCCCCAGGCTCCTAGAAAGACTCTGGAGTCTGGTGAGAGCAATAAATGGGCCTTCCCCACCCCCTCCAGAGGCTGGAAACAGACTGTTTCCTGACTCCCAGTGGGCCCAGCAGGCCCGAAAATCAACTGGCTGGCACACGCATATATGCAGGGACTGAGCTCGAGTGCCCACCGATATGGTTCCACATGCCACTTGTGGCATGCATGCCATAAGTTCGCCATCATGGGTCTAGTCATTCTGTGCATCTAACGAAATGAAGCAGCTCAGCAAAGCTTATGCTACAAATTCTTGTGTTGTGGTTAGTTCTGGCCCAGCTCCTGCCCCAAAGACTGTGGATGTGGGGGAGACATCCACATGCTGCAAGCCTGTTTTGCCCCCGGTGGAATCTGCTGATGAAGGCTCCTCTGACCAAGAAGACATGAGTGACAGGGAGAAGGAGAGTGTGGCAGACAGCTCAGAAGGAGATCAATGATCTAGCTCCTCCTTGGATTCAGAACAAGAGTTAATGATACAGTCACGCATGCGGAGAGCGATGTATAGGCAACAACAACTGAGAGATTATTATCAAAGAAAATGAGGCCACCTGTGGTTGGGTGGGGCTGTGGTAATTAGTGAGGCTGCTATAAATAGCAGCCTGTGAGTTTGGCCATTGTGGAGGATTATCTGATCTTTGTGTTTTGTGACTGCTTTACTGACTTTGACCTTTTGTGTGCTGATTTCCCCCCCCCCCCCCGCTTTGAAACTAAACCAGAGCAAATAGGCGTTGATTGCTTACCTGAACGCCTCTTCTCGTACGGTGAGCGGGTACAGCAGTCACATGGGTTGCTCATGTCCAATCCGGTGGAACTGAGCCTAGTATTAAAAAAGCTTGCCGGATCCGCCCCTTCCCCAGAATTCGCGAATCCATAGACTAGGCTCAGTTGTGAAGCTCTGTAGTGTTCAACTCTCATTGTTAGAGGAAGAAAGATATAGAAAGGTAAAGAAGACACATACAAGGGCGGGAAGTGACTGCTGTACCCGCTCACCGTACGAGAAGAGGCGTTCAGGTAAGCAATCAACGCCTATTCTCCGTACTGAAGGAGCGGGTCCAGCAGTCACATGGGACATACCCAATAGATGGTCCCTAGGGTGGGATTAGCTTGCTATCGTGTGAGATAACGGATTGGAGTACCCTTCTGCCGAAGGCAGCGTCCGCTGAAGCGTAAGAATCAATCTTGTAGTGCCTGATGAAGGAATTTGGCGAGGCCCAAGTGGCTGCTTTGCAGACCTCCTCCAACGGGGCTTGAGTCGCCCAAGCGGCCGAGGTGGCTGCGCTCCTGGTGGAATGCGCTGTGATGTTCCTTGGAACTGAGAGGGAGGCCGACTCATAGGCCTTAGATATAGTCCCTCTGATCCAACGGCCTATTACTGTTGAAGACACTTTGGCCCCCATGACTCTGGGATGATAGGCTACAAAAAGTGCTTCTGACCTCCGAAAGGGTCCTGTGCGTTGGATATAGATTCTCAGCGCTCTGGTGAGATCCAGGGTGTGCCATCTAATTGCCAAGGGATGGTCTCGTTGGAGGCAGAAGGAAGGTAGGACAATATCCTGAGATCTGTGGAACATGGAACTGACCTTGGGTAAGAAGGTGGGGTCCAGTCGCAAGACTACCTTGTCCTGATGGAATTGGCAAAGGTCCTGCCTGATTGAGAGGGCAGCCAGCTCCGAAATGCGTCGAGCAGAGGTAATAGCCACCAGGAATGCTACCTTAAAGGATAGGTACCTGAGGGACGCCGATTTTAGGGGTTCGTATGGTGCCTGCGTGAGGGAATGGAGAACCCGTGGCAAATCCCATGATGGGTACCTGTGGACCTTGGAAGGTCTGAGGTTGGCTATGCCCTTGAGGAATTCCTGAACTTCAGGGAAGGATCGGAGAGGCTGTCTGCGGGGACCTCCTAGGACAGATGAAATGGCTGCCAGATGACGCCGGAGGGTGCTGGTGGAAAGTCCTTTATGGAAGCCTTGCATAAGGAAGGAAATTATTCTGTGTATGGGGATGCACAGAGGGGAGAGACCTTCCTGTAGACACCACTGGTGAAACTTGGACCACGTGTGGTCGTAGATTCGATTGGTCGAACCCCTTCTGGCCTTTAAGATGACCTCCACTGAATCGGGGTCATGACCACGCAGCTCTAAATCTCTCCTGATAACAGCCAGGCGGTGAGGTGGAACCACTCCGGGTCTGGATGGAAGGAGGCCCCCTGCCGCAGCATATCCCCCGAAACGGGGAGTCGCCAAGGGTCCTGGACGGACAGCTGTTGGAGATCCGCGAACCAGGGCCGGCGGGGCCAGTGAGGGGCAATTAGGATTACTCGGGCCCTCTCGGTGAGGACCTTGTGAATCACGTCCGGGAGGATTGGAATTGGAGGAAATGCGTAGAGTAGGCCTGGAGGCCATGGACTCCGGAGGGCATTGATTGCTTCCGCTCCCGGGGATGGAAATCTGGAATAGAAGCGAGGGAGTTGGGCGTTCGCATTGGTCGCGAAGAGATCCAGAATTGGTAGGCCGAATCTGAGGGTGATTTGATGGAACAGGTCTTGATGGAGGTTCCACTCTCCTGGGTCTATCGTTGCCCGGGATAGCCAATCCGCCTGGACGTTGAGACTCCCCGAGATGTGATCGGCTAGGAGCGACTGGAGATGTTTTTCCGCCCAAAGGCCCAGCTTGAGGGCCTCCCTCATGAGAGCCTTGGATCTCGTGCCCCCCTGTCTGCAAATGTGGCTTTTCGTGGCAATGTTGTCGGTGAGAATGAGAACGTGCCGGTTGGGAATGCGAGGAGAGAAATGCTTCAGAGCCAGGGAAACGGCTCTTAACTCTAGCCAATTGATTGGCCTGGAAGCTTCCTCCGGGGACCACGTGCCCTGGGCTATCATCCCCTGGGCGTGGGCGCCCCATCCCGATAGACTGGCATCTGTGGTGATGACAAATTGATCCGGGCACCTGAACGGGGATCCTCTGTCCATGGCCGGAGACTTCCACCACTTGAAGGATCTGCGAACACTCAGTGGGATGACAATGCGTCGATTTGAGTTGCTGTGCCCTGATCTCTGAAAAGGTAACAGGAGCCACTGGAGTTCCCTAGCATGAAGGCGAGCCCAGGGAATGATGCCTATGCATGACACCATCTTCCCCAAAAGGGAAGATAGAGTGACTATGGAAACTGAAGAATTAGATAAAATGTTAGAAATTAACTCCACTATACTGAGTTTTCTCTCGGGAGAGAGAAAAACCTGGGAGGATTCTGAATCAATAATGGATCCCAGGTGAGAAATGGATGTGGAGGGTTGGAGGTGGCTCTTATCAAAGTTGATGGAAAATCCATGGTCCTGAAGGACTGACATGGTGACAGAAAGGTCTGTTTTCACTTTCTCTAGGGAGTTCCCATGAATTAAAATATCATCAAGATAACATAAAATGTGGATGGGAAACGCCCTGATATAGGCCGCCAGGGACCCCAAGAGCTTTGTAAAGACCCGAGGGGCCGAGGAAAGGCCAAATGGCATCGCCCTATACTGGAAATGCCTGCCTTGAAAGGAAAAACGTAAAAATTTTCTGTGGCATTTGGCTATAGGAATGTGAAGGTAGGCCTCAGTGAGGTCTAAGGAGACCATGAAATCTCCCGAGTGAATGGCGGCCAAAATAGAAGACAAGGAGTGCATCTTAAACTTCCTATATTTGATGAATAAATTTAGTTTCTTTAAATCCAAAATAGCTCTCCAACCTCCGGAGGACTTTGGAACCATAAATAGGATGGAGTAAAAACCTAGGCCCTTCTGACCGGAAGGGACCGGTTGAATGGCTCTGATGGACAATAGATGAGAAATGGCCTCCTCCATACGGTTACAATCTGAGGATGACCTGGGAGAAGGGCAGGAAATAAAACGTTTAGGGGGAGGAGAAATAAATTCTAAAAGAAGGCCTGTTTGAACAGTGTCAATGACCCAAGGGTCCTTGGAGGTGAGACGCCAATTAGAGGCGAAATGAGCTAGGCGACCCCCTATGGGAATAGAGGTAGGATTACCATCTAGGTTTTTTTGAAGCCCTGTTAGAGGAAGCTCCCCTTTGGAAGCGAAACCCTCTGCCCCTGGAGTTCCTACCTTGGGAACGAAAGCGGGGGGAATACTGACCTGGAGATCTCTGGTAGGAAGCCGCTTGATCTTGCTGGCGCCCTGGGCGACGAAAGGACTGCGTTTTGGTAGCCTTTTTTGTGGTTGGACCCAAAACTTTCTTCTTGTCCGTGGTTTCCGTGAGGAGTGGATCCAGAAGATCACCGAAGAGAAGGTCGCGCTTTAAGGGACCCTGGGATAACTGCCACTTTTGGCGAACTCCCGCTTGCCAAGGGCGAATCCATAGGAGTCTTCTTGCCGTAGTAGAAGCTGCAATAGACTTAGCAGAAAATCTAGTAGATTGCAAGGTGGCATCAGCCACGTACTGGGCAGCTGCAAAAACCTTGTTGAAGTCTTGTTGACCTCTCAAGTCATCGGGAGGAATATGCTGTTGAAGTTGGCGAAGCCACAGCAGCATGGCTCTGGAGAAAAAGGAAGCCGCTGCAGAGCTTTTAGTGGCCCAGGAATCAGCGGTGAATCCTCTTTTGAGCATTTGCTCAATGCGCTTGTCCTCTGGGCGGAGGACTTCCTCCGCCTCGCCTGGCACAGCCGCTGCCGAGTGAAGAATCTTGACAGGTTCATCCGGTTTGGGAAAGGATAGAAGCTCTTCATAGGAAGAGGAAAGTTTGTACAACTTTCTGTCCCTGGTGGAGGGATTAAGGCCAGAGGCTGGAAATTCCCACTGTTTGAGTAAAGCATCTTTAAACAACTTAGGCATAGGAATTACCTCGTTATCCTCCTGTTCCTCTGTGAAGTAAGGTAAATTCTCCTCCGGGGGATCAGTGGAAGTGGAGGCTTGTTTCTCCTGGGCCGCTAATCCCGTAGAAATTCTAGCTTTGAGGAGGAGAGATTTGAATAATTGAGAAGGAAAAATAGTAATAGGAGGAGGAACCTTTATTTGGGATTCCTCATCATCTGATAGGCCTTGAAAGGCATCCTCATCATCCTCTATATCCTCATATTCATCCTGGGAGGAATCTGAATCATCCTGAATAGGAGCTCTGACCGCTGGGGGAGAACCCAAGGGGCGGGAGGAGCGAGAAGGAGGAAGAGGTAAGGGGAGCTCATTGATGGTGGAGAGTTTGGCATCAATGGCTTTGGACAACACAGCAAAAATAGACTGGAACTCAGGAGGTAAACTGGAAATGTCAGCAGAAATGGCAGAAGAATCCCTAAAGGCCTGGGAGGATCCTGGCTGGGGGGAATCTTCAATAATATCTGGTTCCTCTGGACCTATGCCCCATAGGTTAGGTTGGGGTCTGTCTAGGTTTGGCTCATCCAGAGATAACACAGGGACCCCAGAAGGAGGCAGACTAGAAGCCTCTGGGGGGTCTTGACTACTGATTACTTGGGCCTGCACTTTCAAACGTTTTGCTGATTTGTCATGGATTTTTTGTAGGGCTAGGTCCCTTCTCTTCTCGGCCCTGGTGACCTTGGTCGAGGGGCGGGCCCCTGGAGAAGAGGAGGAAGAGGCCTGGGGGATACTAGTAATCTCATCGCCTGTAGGCCTGGCCTCTCTGGGACCTTTAGTTGTGCCTCTCTTGGGAAAAGTAGCCATAGTCTGACAATTAACAGAAGACAAGGCTGAGCCAATAACTGAATAATAAGGAGAAGAATTTCAAGGACTTCCCAAGAGGAATGGATCCTGCTTCGAGGCCTCGAAGCTGCTGAAACTTGAGGACAATCTGGGCAAACCCAGAGTTCGTGCCCCCAAACCCAGCGGGGCCAGCCTCCCTAAACTTTATAATTAAGTAAACCAAGGCACTCTGGTTGGAGGCTTAGCCGGTGGAGAATTTAGCCTGGGACCCCCAAGGCCCGCTCCGGGATCCACGCGGTGGACTGAGGCCTACACGGCTGGCAGGGGGCCAACACGAGAGGCCTAGATTTAAAAAAGGGCGCGAAGGCCTTCGCGCCGAAAAAGATCGCTGCGTAAAATTTCTTAAAGGGGAAGCGATCGACTAAGTCCAGGAGACTAGAAGGCGTCTCACTCCGCAGGAGGTATTTCTTAAGCCCTTAAATATTTTTGTATACAATAAATAATCAATAATTCAATAGGTAAATACTTGCACCAGGACCTCCAGGCCAAAGGATTAGAAGAATCCACAAGCGGCCGCAGGAATCGTAACCGGCAAAACCGCCGGGGGAAAACGAAACCGCAACTTCTCCCAAGGAAAAAAGCCTAGCCGCTTTTTTTCTTTTTTTCTTTTAAACGGCTGGCGCAATTAGTGCAAGTAAATAATTAAAGACAATAAATCTTACTACTTTTTGAAGGAAAGATCGAAGGGAAGGTGTTAGAATGTTGAACGAGCTATCACAATACAACCGCAGGATATGCGAACTGAGCGAATTCTGGGGAAGGGGCGGATCCGGCAAGCTTTTTTAATACTAGGCTCAGTTCCACCGGATTGGACATGAGCAACCCATGTGACTGCTGGACCCGCTCCTTCAGTACGGAGAAGTGTGTTTCACTTTGTGAAAGAAGAAGGACTGTGAATTACCTCACAGCTGCAAGCTAAGTATCACTGAACTGATAAGGGACTTGTACAAATTACCAGTTTGTTTGGAGATGAGTGCTCTTTGCTATACCAAAAGAGGGCTTGGTTTCAGTGAATTTTCATTATAAAGAACATTGTTTTGAATTTTCAAACATGTGAGTATCTGAAATAGGCGTTGATTGCTTACCTGAACGCCTCTTCTCGTACGGTGAGCGGGTACAGCAGTCACATGGGTTGCTCATGTCCAATCCGGTGGAACTGAGCCTAGTATTAAAAAAGCTTGCCGGATCCGCCCCTTCCCCAGAATTCGCGAATCCATAGACTAGGCTCAGTTGTGAAGCTCTGTAGTGTTCAACTCTTATTGTTAGAGGAAAAAAGATATAGAAAGGTAAAGAAGACACATACAAGGGCGGGAAGTGACTGCTGTACCCGCTCACCGTACGAGAAGAGGCGTTCAGGTAAGCAATCAACGCCTATTCTCCGTACTGAAGGAGCGGGTCCAGCAGTCACATGGGACATACCCAATAGATGGTCCCTAGGGTGGGATTAGCTTGCTATCGTGTGAGATAACGGATTGGAGTACCCTTCTGCCGAAGGCAGCGTCCGCTGAAGCGTAAGAATCAATCTTGTAGTGCCTGATGAAGGAATTTGGCGAGGCCCAAGTGGCTGCTTTGCAGACCTCCTCCAACGGGGCTTGAGTCGCCCAAGCGGCCGAGGTGGCTGCGCTCCTGGTGGAATGCGCTGTGATGTTCCTTGGAACTGAGAGGGAGGCCGACTCATAGGCCTTAGATATAGTCCCTCTGATCCAACGGCCTATTACTGTTGAAGACACTTTGGCCCCCATGACTCTGGGATGATAGGCTACAAAAAGTGCTTCTGACCTCCGAAAGGGTCCTGTGCGTTGGATATAGATTCTCAGCGCTCTGGTGAGATCCAGGGTGTGCCATCTAATTGCCAAGGGATGGTCTCGTTGGAGGCAGAAGGAAGGTAGTACAATATCCTGAGATCTGTGGAACATGGAACTGACCTTGGGTAAGAAGGTGGGGTCCAGTCGCAAGACTACCTTGTCCTGATGGAATTGGCAAAGGTCCTGCCTGATTGAGAGGGCAGCCAGCTCCGAAATGCGTCGAGCAGAGGTAATAGCCACCAGGAATGCTACCTTAAAGGATAGGTACCTGAGGGACGCCGATTTTAGGGGTTCGTATGGTGCCTGCGTGAGGGAATGGAGAACCCGTGGCAAATCCCATGATGGGTACCTGTGGACCTTGGAAGGTCTGAGGTTGGCTATGCCCTTGAGGAATTCCTGAACTTCAGGGAAGGATCGGAGAGGCTGTCTGCGGGGACCTCCTAGGACAGATGAAATGGCTGCCAGATGACGCCGGAGGGTGCTGGTGGAAAGTCCTTTATGGAAGCCTTGCATAAGGAAGGAAATTATTCTGTGTATGGGGATGCACAGAGGGGAGAGACCTTCCTGTAGACACCACTGGTGAAACTTGGACCACGTGTGGTCGTAGATTCGATTGGTCGAACCCCTTCTGGCCTTTAAGATGACCTCCACTGAATCGGGGTCATGACCACGCAGCTCTAAATCTCTCCTGATAACAGCCAGGCGGTGAGGTGGAACCACTCCGGGTCTGGATGGAAGGAGGCCCCCTGCCGCAGCATATCCCCCGAAACGGGGAGTCGCCAAGGGTCCTGGACGGACAGCTGTTGGAGATCCGCGAACCAGGGCCGGCGGGGCCAGTGAGGGGCGATTAGGATTACTCGGGCCCTCTCGGTGAGGACCTTGTGAATCACGTCCGGGAGGATTGGAATTGGAGGAAATGCGTAGAGTAGGCCTGGAGGCCATGGACTCCGGAGGGCATTGATTGCTTCCGCTCCCGGGGATGGAAATCTGGAATAGAAGCGAGGGAGTTGGGCGTTCGCATTGGTCGCGAAGAGATCCAGAATTGGTAGGCCGAATCTGAGGGTGATTTGATGGAACAGGTCTTGATGGAGGTTCCACTCTCCTGGGTCTATCGTTGCCCGGGATAGCCAATCCGCCTGGACGTTGAGACTCCCCGAGATGTGATCGGCTAGGAGCGACTGGAGATGTTTTTCCGCCCAAAGGCCCAGCTTGAGGGCCTCCCTCATGAGAGCCTTGGATCTCGTGCCCCCCTGTCTGCAAATGTGGCTTTTCGTGGCAATGTTGTCGGTGAGAATGAGAACGTGCCGGTTGGGAATGCGAGGAGAGAAATGCTTCAGAGCCAGGGAAACGGCTCTTAACTCTAGCCAATTGATTGGCCTGGAAGCTTCCTCCGGGGACCACGTGCCCTGGGCTATCATCCCCTGGGCGTGGGCGCCCCATCCCGATAGACTGGCATCTGTGGTGATGACAAATTGATCCGGGCACCTGAACGGGGATCCTCTGTCCATGGCCGGAGACTTCCACCACTTGAAGGATCTGCGAACACTCAGTGGGATGACAATGCGTCGATTTGAGTTGCTGTGCCCTGATCTCTGAAAAGGTAACAGGAGCCACTGGAGTTCCCTAGCATGAAGGCGAGCCCAGGGAATAATGCCTATGCATGACACCATCTTCCCCAAAAGGGAAGATAGAGTGACTATGGAAACTGAAGAATTAGATAAAATGTTAGAAATTAACTCCACTATACTGAGTTTTCTCTCGGGAGAGAGAAAAACCTGGGAGGATTCTGAATCAATAATGGATCCCAGGTGAGAAATGGATGTGGAGGGTTGGAGGTGGCTCTTATCAGAGTTGATGGAAAATCCATGGTCCTGAAGGACTGACATGGTGACAGAAAGGTCTGTTTTCACTTTCTCTAGGGAGTTCCCATGAATTAAAATATCATCAAGATAACATAAAATGTGGATGGGAAACGCCCTAATATAGGCCGCCAGGGACCCCAAGAGCTTTGTAAAGACCCGAGGGGCTGAGGAAAGGCCAAATGGCATCGCCCTATACTGGAAATGCCTGCCTTGAAAGGAAAAACGTAAAAATTTTCTGTGGCATTTGGCTATAGGAATGTGAAGGTAGGCCTCAGTGAGGTCTAAGGAGACCATGAAATCTCCCGAGTGAATGGCGGCCAAAATAGAAGACAAGGAGTGCATCTTAAACTTCCTATATTTGATGAATAAATTTAGTTTCTTTAAATCCAAAATAGCTCTCCAACCTCCGGAGGACTTTGGAACCATAAATAGGATGGAGTAAAAACCTAGGCCCTTCTGACCGGAAGGGACCGGTTGAATGGCTCTGATGGACAATAGATGAGAAATGGCCTCCTCCATACGGTTACAATCTGAGGATGACCTGGGAGAAGGGCAGGAAATAAAACGTTTAGGGGGAGGAGAAATAAATTCTAAAAGAAGGCCTGTTTGAACAGTGTCAATGACCCAAGGGTCCTTGGAGGTGAGACGCCAATTAGAGGCGAAATGAGCTAGGCGACCCCCTATGGGAATAGAGGTAGGATTACCATCTAGGTTTTTTTGAAGCCCTGTTAGAGGAAGCTCCCCTTTGGAAGCGAAACCCTCTGCCCCTGGAGTTCCTACCTTGGGAACGAAAGCGGGGGGAATACTGACCTGGAGATCTCTGGTAGGAAGTCGCTTGATCTTGCTGGCGCCCTGGGCGACGAAAGGACTGCGTTTTGGTAGCCTTTTTTGTGGTTGGACCCAAAACTTTCTTCTTGTCCGTGGTTTCCGTGAGGAGTGGATCCAGAAGATCACCGAAGAGAAGGTCGCGCTTTAAGGGACCCTGGGATAACTGCCACTTTTGGCGAACTCCCGCTTGCCAAGGGCGAATCCATAGGAGTCTTCTTGCCGTAGTAGAAGCTGCAATAGACTTAGCAGAAAATCTAGTAGATTGCAAGGTGGCATCAGCCACGTACTGGGCAGCTGCAAAAACCTTGTTGAAGTCTTGTTGACCTCTCAAGTCATCGGGAGGAATATGCTGTTGAAGTTGGCGAAGCCACAGCAGCATGGCTCTGGAGAAAAAGGAAGCCGCTGCAGAGCTTTTAGTGGCCCAGGAATCAGCGGTGAATCCTCTTTTGAGCATTTGCTCAATGCGCTTGTCCTCTGGGCGGAGGACTTCCTCCGCCTCGCCTGGCACAGCCGCTGCCGAGTGAAGAATCTTGACAGGTTCATCCGGTTTGGGAAAGGATAGAAGCTCTTCATAGGAAGAGGAAAGTTTGTACAACTTTCTGTCCTTGGTGGAGGGATTAAGGCCAGAGGCTGGAAATTCCCACTGTTTGAGTAAAGCATCTTTAAACAACTTAGGCATAGGAATTACCTCGTTATCCTCCTGTTCCTCTGTGAAGTAAGGTAAATTCTCCTCCGGGGGATCAGTGGAAGTGGAGGCTTGTTTCTCCTGGGCCGCTAATCCCGTAGAAATTCTAGCTTTGAGGAGGAGAGATTTGAATAATTGAGAAGGAAAAATAGTAATAGGAGGAGGAACCTTTATTTGGGATTCCTCATCATCTGATAGGCCTTGAAAGGCATCCTCATCATCCTCTATATCCTCATATTCATCCTGGGAGGAATCTGAATCATCCTGAATAGGAGCTCTGACCGCTGGGGGAGAACCCAAGGGGCGGGAGGAGCGAGAAGGAGGAAGAGGTAAGGGAAGCTCATTGATGGTGGAGAGTTTGGCATCAATGGCTTTGGACAACACAGCAAAAATAGACTGGAACTCAGGAGGTAAACTGGAAATGTCAGCAGAAATGGCAGAAGAATCCCTAAAGGCCTGGGAGGATCCTGGCTGGGGGGAATCTTCAATAATATCTGGTTCCTCTGGACCTATGCCCCATAGGTTAGGTTGGGGTCTGTCTAGGTTTGGCTCATCCAGAGATAACACAGGGACCCCAGAAGGAGGCAGACTAGAAGCCTCTGGGGGGTCTTGACTACTGATTACTTGGGCCTGCACTTTCAAACGTTTTGCTGATTTGTCATGGATTTTTTGTAGGGCTAGGTCCCTTCTCTTCTCAGCCCTGGTGACCTTGGTTGAGGGGCGGGCCCCTGGAGAAGAGGAGGAAGAGGCCTGGGGGATACTAGTAATCTCATCGCCTGTAGGCCTGGCCTCTCTGGGACCTTTAGTTGTGCCTCTCTTGGGAAAAGTAGCCATAGTCTGACAATTAACAGAAGACAAGGCTGAGCCAATAACTGAATAATAAGGAGAAGAATTTCAAGGACTTCCCAAGAGGAATGGATCCTGCTTCGAGGCCTCGAAGCTGCTGAAACTTGAGGACAATCTGGGCAAACCCAGAGTTCGTGCCCCCAAACCCAGCGGGGCCAGCCTCCCTAAACTTTATAATTAAGTAAACCAAGGCACTCTGGTTGGAGGCTTAGCCGGTGGAGAATTTAGCCTGGGACCCCCAAGGCCCGCTCCGGGATCCACGCGGTGGACTGAGGCCTACACGGCTGGCAGGGGGCCAACACGAGAGGCCTAGATTTAAAAAGGGCGCGAAGGCCTTCGCGCCGAAAAAGATCGCTGCGTAAAATTTCTTAAAGGGGAAGCGATCGACTAAGTCCAGGAGACTAGAAGGCGTCTCACTCCGCAGGAGGTATTTCTTAAGCCCTTAAATATTTTTGTATACAATAAATAATCAATAATTCAATAGGTAAATACTTGCACCAGGACCTCCAGGCCAAAGGATTAGAAGAATCCACAAGCGGCCGCAGGAATCGTAACCGGCAAAACCGCCGGGGGAAAACGAAACCGCAACTTCTCCCAAGGAAAAAAGCCTAGCCGCTTTTTTTCTTTTTTTCTTTTAAACGGCTGGCGCAATTAGTGCAAGTAAATAATTAAAGACAATAAATCTTACTACTTTTTGAAGGAAAGGATCGAAGGGAAGGTGTTAGAATGTTGAACGAGCTATCACAATACAACCGCAGGATATGCGAACTGAGCGAATTCTGGGGAAGGGGCGGATCCGGCAAGCTTTTTTAATACTAGGCTCAGTTCCACCGGATTGGACATGAGCAACCCATGTGACTGCTGGACCCGCTCCTTCAGTACGGAGAATTGTATCTGTGCATTTTTGGGAGGATTCTACCAGAGAGCTCGAGAGAACATCTTGATTATTATTTTTTTGCCGTCATAGTCTTAGAACTAGTTTAGTGCAGTGATTAAAGGCATCAGCCTAGAAACTGGGGGTTCTAATCCTGCCTTAAATATGAGCCGACCTTGAGCTAGTCACTGCCAGCCCTAGGAAGAAGGCAAGAGCAAGCCATTTCTTAAAATCCGTGCCAAGAAAACTGCATGGACCTTTCCAGGAAGTCTCCAGGAATCAACACTGATTAAAAGGTACAAAACCAAACCAAACCAAAAGGAACACATCTCCATTTTAAAGCTAATATGCTTGAAAGCTCATGTTCATTTTATATGCCATATAGAATTTAACAATATTTGCACATCAAAATACACTGTATCTTCACACCTGGGATTCTTCAGCTTTGTAACTGTATAAAAAAGTAAACTTTGAATCCTTGTTTCTTCAGCTTTGTAATTGTATAAAAAAGTAAACTTTGAATCCTTGTGCGCCCCCCCCCCCCCATTTTTCTTTCTAAGCATTGCAAAGAATCTTTTCAGGGTGACTTTAACATTCATATTTTTAAAATGCATGGTGTATTTATTTTGGTGGGCGGGTGCCTATGTGCCATCAATCAATTCCTTTTGGTGTGGTTATTTATCTTCTTTATATACAGTATTAGAAAATATTCTGACAGAAATCTGTTGAAAAGCATACACTGATTTTACAAAAAAGACCAAGCTTTGACTATTGCTGTTTTAAACTGATTTTTGCTTATTCCAAATGAATAATCAATTAATTTTTGCTAGAGAAAATCCCCCCACCCTTTCTCTTTCTCCCTCACTTTCTACCAATGCCCCAGTGGTTTTGTATGTCTTAATTTCACATCTCTACATATTTTTATTCTAAAACACTGTTTAACACTATTCAGAAGGAATCTTTTCCAAATGTACATCTCATGAGTCACAACATTTACTAATGATTTGGGGGGAAATATGCTATTATCTGTTCCCCTTTAACTGATAACGTTTGGCAATATTTATGTGTATTCTGACAGAGTACATTGACACAATTCACACACAAGGGGTCAATCAACGCAAAAAGAAAAAATCAAGCACAGTTCAATACTTCGACGTTTTGCATTACTGACTATCAACAGAACTACTTCCCACAAAGTAATGACTATAATGAATAAACATGCCGTGTTTATGAAAGTCTTTGATCTAACAAGCAGATCAATCGCTAATTCTATTTCTTAAGCAGATGGTAAGGTGTCCTTCTGTCAGTACGTGAACCAACTCCCGTCTGTGAGATTAAGACACCAGACAACATCTCAATATCTTCTAAACCTTCTCTTGTTCTTTTAGGCAATTATATACTTAGTATTTCAATTAGCTGCATAAACAATTTTTCTAAAACTCTTAAAGCCACTGTATATCAGCTACAGAATGTCCCATTAAAAGCAAACTTGTTATTGAAAGCAAAGTCTTCCAAATATCCATTTTTTCTCATGTAAGCTTTGTTAACCTTATTGACAATAGTCATCCCAAGAATAGACTCAAAATATGCCTTTTTTCTGCAAAATCTTTTGCTTGAGGCCTGCAAACAGTAAAGCATTACTTTCAGCAAATCCATAAAGGGATTTTTTTTAAAAAATAAATGTATCTTCAGTAAAACAATTTAGCTAAAACTAGTAAGGAATTTTTAAAAAGCAAAGGAACAAGACTGTGTTTTGTGGTAAGAAATTAATGGCAAGAGAATCTTTTACCATTGTTACTATCTACTATATTATATATGTTCCAAATTATCTTAGATAATTTATTCATTACTATAGTCACATTCAAAAGTGAACAGCCATAGAGTTAAATATGTGGACACTGTGAAAGCAAAATATGGTTTTGTTACGTTTTTGCAGCTAGCGAATATTAATTCTAAAAATAAAATTAAGCAGGGATAGTTGGGCAATAGGATTATTTGACAAAAATGATCTCAGAATGCAAAAACATTCCTTAATACCAAGCAGCTAAAAGTGTAACTACTGTTGCAATGCTACAGTCACAATTTTATACCCATAAACTGGTGCTGACTGGTTTTGTTAATGTGGACCTAAACAGATACTTTAAAGTACCTGCCACAAAATTTCACATGAGAGGACAGTCACCAAGATACAAGAAAAAGCTTCTCTCTTTGTGACAATAAAAACTAAGTACAGGTAATTCCCAGTTAATGACAATACAGTAATTCAGTAATTCAAACCAGGTCTTTGAGAGTGAGGGTCGTCTACAAGTTCATTACCTCCAAGTATATATTGTAAAGTATGATATCACATGACTATCACAGTGATGGCAATCCCAGCACTACCCACTGTTGTTGTTAGGCAAGGATTGTGGCTTTCTAGCAACTAGCAGGCAAGTAGGGCACTGCACGTAGCTTTACTTGCCTGATACAGTAGCTGTACAGTGGAGGCAGATGGTTGCTGCCAAGCTAGGGAAGATACAAGAGTGGCCCAAGAGGTGCGTTACAAGGGTTGGCTGCGGCTAGATGAGAGATGGTGCAAATGACTTTCCAGAGTAACCTACAACCTTCCCTGCTAGCTTCCCCATTGACTTTGCTTGCGTGAAGCCAGTAAGAAAGATCACAAATTATGACCATGTGACCATGGGCTCTGCAACCATTTTAAGTATGAGCTGGTTGCCAAGAATATAGATTGCGATCACATGATCATGGAGATGCTTTGGTAAAAATAATCAAAATACCAAATATATACTTGGAGGTAATGAACTTGTAGACGACCCTCACTCTGTCAAAGACCTTGGAGTACTCATATCCAATGACCTAAGTCCTAAAGCCCACTGTAACAACATTGCCAAAAAAGCATTAAGAGTTGTCAATCTAATCTACCCTGGTAACATTGATCTGCTAACCAGAGCTTACAAAACATTTGTCAGACCAATTCTTGAATACAGCTCACTTGTATGGAACCCGCATTGCATATCAGACATTAATACAATTGGGAGTATCCAGAAATATTTCACAAGAAGAGTCCTTCACTCCTCCTACCACAACAAAATACCTCACTCCACCAGACTTGAAATTCTGAAATTAGAAAATTTACAACTATGTCGCCTCCGAACTGATCTAACCATAGTTCACAAAATCATATACAAAAATGTCCTTCTTATTAATGACTATTTCACCTTCAACTACAACAACACATGAGCACCTAACAGATTCAAACTAAATTTAACCCGCTCCATACTAGACTGCAGAAAATACAACTTCAGCAATAGAGTGATCAACGCCTGGAATTCACTAACTGACTCTGTTGTTTCTTCCCCCAACCCCAAAATCTTCCCCCAACCCCAAATCTTAGATTGTTTAGTTTAGTTTAGTTTAGTTTATTTAGATTTGTATGCCGCCCCTCTCTGAAGACTCCGGACGGCTAACAACAATAAAGAAACAATGTAACAAATCTAATATTAAAAAGTAATCTAAAAAACCCCAATTTAAGAGACCAATCATACCAACAAACATACCATGTATAAATTCTATAAGCCTAGGGGGAAGGGAGAAAAAATTTTCAATTCCCCCATGCCTGACAACAGATGTGGGTTTTAAGGAGCTTGTGAAAGGCAAGGAGGGTGGGGGCAACTCTGATATCTGGGGGGAGCTGGTTCCAGAGGGTCGGGGCCGCCACAGAGAAGGCTCTTCTCCTGGGTCCTGCCAAATGACATTGTTTAGTCGACAGGACCAGGAGAAGGCCAACTCTGTGGGACCTAAGCGGTTGCTGGGATTGTCTACAGTCGACCTCTCCCCTGTAAGGGGTGTGCATAAGGGGCATGCATAAGCACACCATTGTGCCTACCGTCCCTGTCCTATTGTCCTACTGTCTTTTTTATCATTTCTTTCTATGTTATGTTTATATAAACTTCTATCCTATACTTGATTGACAAAAATAAATAAATAAATAAATATAAATAAAATAAATACTGTGACAGCCAGAATCTTGAGAACTGACTTTAAGACTCCCTTCTCAACATTAATCGAACAGTCGCTGAATGAATGGTGTTTAATTGAAGATGAATAAATTAGGCTTACTGGAAAACTCAGAAGAGCATCATTAGGGCTGAAACAAAACACACATTAGCAAGAGGTACGCTTGGATAGACGATGCAAATACACGAACGATTAATTTAATTTAATTTAATTGATTTATAAGCTGCCCAACTTCTGCCGGACTCTGGGCGCACACAACATTTTAACACAATATAATAACAATTTAAAACCACGCAAATAGATCATTCATATCCATGACCGGCGCTAGATGTATAACTCATTGGCCCCAAGCCTGCTGGCAAAGCCAAGTTTTCACGACCTTTCAGAAGGCCAGGAGGTTGGGGACTGTGTGGATCTCTAGGGGCAGTTGGTTCCAGAGAGCTGGAGCCCCCACAGAGAAGACCCTCCCACCAACCGACATTGTCTAGCCCAGGAGTAGGCAAAGTTGGCTCTTTTATGACTTGTGGATTTCAACTCCCAGAATTCTTTAGCCAATCATGCTAGCTTAGGAATTCTGAGAGTTGAAGTCCACAAGTCATAGAAGAGCCAACTTTGCCTACCCCTGGGCTAGCCGACAGGACCCTGAGAAGGCCAACCCTGTGAGCCCTAATCGGTCGCTGAGAGGTGTACAGCAGAAGATGATCCCGTAAGTAATCTGGCACTAAGCCATGTAGGGCTTTAAAGTTGATAACCAATACCTTGAACCAGGGGTCGACAAAGTTGTTCAGAATCTAGGAGCCAGCCAAAAAATTTAGGAGCCAGAATTTTTTTTAAGCAAACTTGGTTTTTTGCCGAGTCTCCACCTGACATCGCTTTCACCCCCTCTGTCTCCTCCTTCCTCTCTCATCTCTTTCCTTCCTCTCCCTCCCTTTCTCTCTTTCCTTTCTCTCCCTTTCTGTCTATCCTTTCTATCTCTCACCCCTTCTCCCTCTTTCATTCCCTTTCTCTCCCTCCCTTTCTCTCTCATTCCTTTCTCTCCCTCTTTCCTTCCTATCTCTCTTTCTTTTTCTCCCTCCTTCATATCTTCTTTCTCTCCCCCTTCCTCCCTCTTTCCTTTCTCCCCCTCCCTTTCTCTTCCTTTTTCTCTATCCTTTCTACTTCTTACTCTTTCTTTCTCTCCCTCCTTCATTCAATTTTCTCTCCCTCCCTTTCTCTCCCTTTCTCTCTCTTTCCTTTCTCTCCCTCCCTTTCTCTTCCTTTTTCTCTATCCTTTCTACGTCTTACTCTTTCTTTCTCTCCCTCCTTCATTCAATTTTCTCTCCCCCCCTTCCTCCCTCTTTCCTTTCTCTCCCTCCCTTTCTCTTCCTTTTTCTCTATCCTTTCTACTTCTTACTCTTTCTTTCTCTCCCTCCTTCATTCAATTTTCTCTCCCCCCCTTCCTCCCTCTTTCCTTTCTCCCCCTCCCTTTCTCTTCCTTTTTCTCTATCCTTTCTGCTTCTTACTCTTTCTTTCTCTCCCTCCTTCATTCAATTTTCTCTCCCTCCCTTACTCTCTCTTTCCTTTCTCTCCCTCCCTTGTTCTCCCCTGGGGCTGCCTGTGCCTGCCCTGCACCACCCAACACGGACGGACAGCCCCCGGTCGTCGGTTCGTCGCCCCCCACCCCCCCACGGAGGGAGATCAGGCTGGCGAGGGCGGTAGAACTACGTCACCAGCCACTGGAGGGAGATCGGGCTGGCGGGGGCGGCGAATCCACCTCCCCAGCCGCGCGGAGGGAAATCCGGTAGGCGGGCGGGTGGCCGCGGCTCCCTGCGCGCCCCTGGAAAAGCGTACAGGGAACGGTGCCCGGGGCCGCTTTAGCTGCCCCCCGCTCCCCCCGCCATCTCCCCGCGACTGCCTGTGCCGCTGCAGCCGCGCCCCCCCCCCCCGCTCCCACCGCCAGTGCCCTCCCGCCGGGCTCCAAAGGACACTTGCCGATGACGACAGGGAACCTTCAGCTGGGCGGGCGCTGCCGTGCCGTTGCCTCCGACCTCCCGGTTCCTGCTCGATGCCGCGGTTTCTGGCGCTCTCCTGCTGGGCCCCAAAGAAGGAAGGCGGGAAAAAGGCGCGAAGAATGGAGCTCTCCTTCCTGCCTGCCTTCTTTGGGACCCAGCAGGAGAGCGCCAGAAACCGCGGCATCGGGCAGGAGCGGAGAGGTCAGAGGCACCGCAGCGCCCTGCCCAGGCGGCACACCGGTTGGGAAACGCTGACATACAGTACAGCAGGCAACATTTTCTAGGCGCCAGACAACATTTTCTAGGCGCCACTGGCGACCAGGCGCCTGGGTTTGTCGAACCTTGCCTTGAACTGCTTCTGGATCATATGAAAAAAAGGGCTAGGACAGGAATGTCAAACTCAAGGCACGGGGCCTGATCTGGGGGCAGCCCACAGGTTGCTTAGATCTGGCCTGCAGATCCACCCTGGAAACAGCAGAAAGCTCCCCCAAGCTCCATTTTCACTGGCAGAGAGTTGCAGGAGGCCATTGCAGCCAAAAACGGAGCTCGGGAGCCCATTTTCGCAGGCAGAGTGCTCGGGCCACCACAGGCACCTCCGACACAAATGACCTCAAACTGGCCAAGCCCACTCTGCTCCCTCACACACAATAAATAATAATAATAATAGATTTGTATGCTGCCCCTCTCCGAAGACTCGGGACAGCTCACAACACAATACACAATGTACAAATCCAATATTAAAAACAGATTGAAAACCCTTATCATAAAAACTTAATCACACAACCCAAACAAACCATACATAAATCGTGTTAGCTAAGGGGTTTATCAACTTCCCCAAGTCCCACAAACTCAAATACAACCCTGATGTGAACCTCAATGAAATCGAGTTTGACACCTCTGGGCTAGAATATGAAAATTGAGGAAAGCAACAGGTTCAGCCCTATTAATACATCTGTCTGAAATAGTCACAAAGTACAGGGAAAGATGCAAGAAGAGGCCATTTGTCTATGGCCAAAGGTCAGCCCTTTCAAGGATGGCAAGTCAGGATACAGATGACACGAGGATCACAATGTGGGTGTCAAACTCTGCAGCATCACATTGCCATCATGTGACTTTTTATCTCTTCACGGAGTTGGGGTGGGTGGGGCCTGCATGTAATGCATCTGGCCCAAGGGCCGCCAGTTTTACACCCCTGGATTAGAGGAATACTATGGTATATTGTGATAGGGTACAATAACAGACCTCTTAGAAATGTGCCAGAGTTTGAATGAAAACAAACAAAATTAAGTAGAGTGACTGTATCTTACAGAGGAACATCAGACTTTGAAGAGATTTCCAGTTGGACAATTTATCCATAGGATTTAAAGAATAAGGACCTTGAACAACAGGGAGCCCTTGGGCAAGCAGCAAATTAAGCAACCACATCAGGCGCTTCCTTGGAGTCTTCCCTTTGCTGCATCTCTTTAAATTCTAACAATTATTCCCACATTTGCATCTGCACATATCAATTAATACATGGAATTGTATGTAAGGCGTCGTTTCATTTTGTAGGGAAGAGGTGGCCATCCTAAACATCACAATTCCTTTGTGATAAATTATATAGATAACCCCAAAACTCTTCAAAAAGAGTGACCCCCAGCCTAGTTGAAAATTACAGACCAATCTTATTATGTTGCAGAACATGCAAAGTGATGGAATCAATCATAAACCAATCCATTACCCTCTACTTAGAGACAAACAACCTACTCTCTAACAAGCAGTTTGGTTTCAGAAAAAAATTGCCCTGCAATCTGCAACTCTTACACTGCAAAAACATATTGATGTTTCAGCTCGACTAGGGTAACGCAATAGACACAATTTTGTATGCATGTGTGTTTGATTGAATAGTTCATTGGTTTTGTTACGATTTTACTGTTCTTTATTAACTAATATTTAGCTTTGTTATATTGTATGCATTACTTACTGTTGTAAGCCGCCCTGAGTCCCATTGGGATTGGGCGGCATAGAAGTCAAATTAAATTAAATTAAATTAAATTAACTACTTCTAAAACTAAAATCTTATGACATTTCCGGATCCCTGCATTCCTAACAAGCTGATTTCCTATCAAACAGGCAACAAGTAGTCAAAGTAGGGAATGCCCTATCAAACCTTGCACCTATTAACAGCTGTGTCCTCCAAGTGTTTTAGGACCCACACTCTTTATACTTTACATAAACAACCTTTGTGATCAGATTATAAGCAACTGCTTTCTCTTCACTGATGAAACTATTCAACATTACAACAATGCTGCTACCCTACAAAAAGACCTTGACTATCTGTCAGAATGGTCAATCATCTAGCAACTCCAAATCTCAACTAACAAATGCTCTGTCTTACACATTGGCAAAAAAAATCAGAACACAAATTTCAATTTTGGCAGATACGACCCTCGTTCTGTCAAGGACCTTGGAATACTCATCTCAAATGATCTAAGTGCCAGAGCTCACTGTAACAGCATTTCCAAAAAAGGCATTATTTATTAGGAATTACCAATCAAACTTATAAGAAAGAAACTTTATATTTAATTATACACATATTAACTGCGGCTAGAATTATTTACGCGCAGAATTGGAAGGGGGAGGAAGTCCCCAAAGAAGAGGAAGTTATTGCAAAAATATTAGATTGCGCTGAAATGGATATGATGACAAGACGTCTAAATGATCAAGAAGATACTAAGTTCTATGAAAAATGGAACAAGGTTTATAAATGGATAGATAAGAAAAAATAAGATATATAATCTCTTTTTAGTAAACATGTAGTACTGGTTTTACTTGGGTTGTATTAGTATTAGTTAAATTTATTGTTTAAGGATTATGTTAGAATTAGTTTATATATAAGAATTATATATAAGAATTAATTTGTATACAAGCAATATAGTAAGAATTTTGGTTTTATATATATATCAGTAAAAATGTGAAAAATTTTAATTCAAAATTTAGCAAAATTTTCAATATTCAATATTCAATATATATGTAACTATGTATTCTTTTTCTGTATTTGAATTTATACTTTCAAGATAAGCGGGGAAAATGTATCCCCATTTTGTGTTTAATGTTTGTATGTTTGTGTGTCTATTTTATGAAAATCAATTTAAAAATTTTTTTTAAAAAAGGTGTTAACCTAATCTTGGGTGGGTTCTTCACCAGTAATATTGAACTACACAAGATGTCAGTTTGAAACGCACAGAGCTTGAGCAGCAGACATCCCAGTCGCTGCCCCTTCGGCCCCACCTCCCACCGCTGCCTCCCTCTCTCGCTGTCAGCTTGGGTTTGGTTGCCAGCTGCTTCTGCTGGGCAGGGATGGCTGAGGTGCTGCGAGTTCTGTTGCTGGCCTCACTGCCACTGCCTACGGAAGCCCCAGCCAGCCCCCTGCAGGGCAAGCTCAGCTGCAGGAAGGGGGCATTGGCTACGTCTCTTGGGGCTGCCCTCAGAGTGGCTACCCATTGCCTTTGGGAGGGAGTGCAGCCAAGAGTCTTGTAAGGCTCCCCTCCCAAGGAAGAGTCTGGCTCAATCGCCATCTCACGGTGGAGGGGCTTTTGGGCATGCTGGCAGGTGCTCCCTGTCATTCAGCACTCAGGTGGGAGGACCTCAGGGAGATTGGAACGGAGAACAGCACGGGGTAAGGAGAGGCATCCAATCACCATAGAGCAGAAAGCACATTCAAAGAGCAGCCCCTAACCGGGCTGGCATTTTGAAGCCTCAGAGCTGGAGTTTGGGGGAGAGAAAGAAAGACTTCTGCTGCTTTCCTTGTTTCTGCCAAAAGCAGAAACAGCAGAAGTCTTTATTTATTTCTCTCCCACAAACTCTGGCTCTGTGGCTTCCAAATGCCAGACAGGGGAGCAGCCGCTCTTTGAGTGCACTTTCCAATCTAGGGTGACAGCTGGAGCTGGAACTGAGCAGACTCCAGTAAGATGCTCTGCCTCTGGCGGCATTTTGCAATGCGCTCCTGCCTGCAGGATTAGTGCTCGCTTCTTCTTCCTCGCAGACAGGAGTGCATTTCAAATTGCTGTAGGCAGAGTCCAGAGCAGCGGGGCCACCCCCGTTGGGTGCGTATACACCCGCTTCTCAATTGTTCTCTCACTCTGAGGAACGCAAGAGAGCTACAAGTTGCAGGTAGGATGCGCGTTTCCCGGCCTACGCCACCCCACCTTACCTGCCACCCCCAAATTGCACCCCACTGTGAGACGGGCGTTCTATCTGACACTGTAGCTCCATCACATTCCTCGGTGTTGTGTCCAGAGAAGTCCATTGTAAGAGAAAACGTCATGCAAGTTCAATCAAAACTCAAACTCGTAAGAGGTACAAGTGTCAGGTAGGATGCATGTCTTGTGGTCCAGCCCACCTCCTGCACCCCCCCCAAAAAAATAAGCCATCACCAATAATAAGGCCAGTGGCATTTGGGGGGGGTCAAAAAATATAAGCCCATCTAATTTTCAGGAAAACATGGTATATACATATAAACTTTATATGTATATGTATGCATATACATATACTGTACATGTATGTATATATGTACTGTATGTAGCTGTACGAGTCCTTGGAGAGGGGCAGCATACAAATCCAATTAAATCTAAAAATCTAAAATGTAACATGTACATACATGTATGTGTGTGTTTCCCATGTCCCCAAAAATAAGACCCTGTCTTATATTTTTGACACGCACACACATATAGCCTTGGCTTTATTATCGGGGGGGGTGTTCCTTATTATTTTCAGGATGCAGGTGGGCCAGGCCGTGGGACACACATCTTACCCAGTAATTTGTGGCATCGCTTGGCTGGTCTGTGCAGGGAAATATCTTGCAAAGTACAGAAAAATTTCTCGCTGCTTTCGCCAAATACAGTGGTACCTCTACTTAAGAACGTCTCTACTTAAGAACTTTTCTAGATAAGAACTGGGTGTTCACATTTTTTTGCCTCTTCTTAAGAACCATTTTCTATTTAAGAACCTGAGCCCAGAAAAAAATTCCCAGGAAATTTGAGAGCGGCACGAAGGCCCAGCCAGTTTCCTGCCATTCCCCCTTTAATCCCAGCCATCTCGGTCTCTTCTGGGCTGCCAGAGGAGCCTTTCAGTGGCGCTTAAGGAGGCTTTGGCAGTGCAGAGAGAACGAAGCATTTTCCTTTCTCTGGGCACTTGCACAGGGAATAAACCTCTGCCAGCACCCAGAGAAAAGAAACACTCCCTTCGCTCTGGGCAGTGACTATCCTCCTCCTCTTCGTCCTCCTCCTCCTCCCACCCAAATTCCACACATTATTTGCTTTTACATTGATTCCTATGGGAAAAATTGCTTCTACTTACAAACTTTTCTACTTAAGAACCTGGTCACGGAACTAATTCTTAAGTAGAGGTACCACTGTAGCTGAATTCCAGGGCTGTCAATCAGTACTTTCGGCTTGCATGAAATGTAGGGGCAGAGTCTATCTGTTACAAGAACTCTCAGAGATATCCAGTTCCTAAAAACCAGATAGAAGTGATAACCGTAACTGTAAATACAACCCAGAAACCTGACCACGTCAAAAAACTGAATTCTGTATTGATAATTTTCAAGGTCAGCTCCATGTAAAACAAATTATAATAGCACAGTCGAGAGCTGAAAAAGATATGAAGTGCTCTTAATTCCAGAAAGGTAGCAACTAGCATACCTATGAAAGATAGGCGAAGCCTGCCCCAATCATGTTTTACTGTAGGCCTTAAGTCTCAAAAAATACACACATTATCCACACACACAAAGATTCCACAATTACTTTTAAATGGAAGAGTCCTTGAACACATCTTTCAGCTGTGGCGAGGGGGGCGTTTGCCCAGGTTTGCCTGGTGCACCAGTTGCAGCCCTATTTGGACCGGGAATCACTGCTCACAGTCACTCATGCCCTCATCACCTCGAGGTTCGACTACTGTAACGTTCTCTACATGGGGTTACCTTTGAAGAGTGTTTGGAAACTTCAGATCGTGCAGAATGCAGCTGCGAGAGCAATCATGGGCTTTCCTAAATATGCCCATGTTTCTCCAACACTCCGCAGTCTGCATTGGTTGCCGATCAGTTTCCGGTCACAATTCAAAGGGTTGGTCATTACCTATAAAGCCCTTCATGGCACAGGACCAGGGTATCTACGAGACCGCCTTCTGCCGCACGAATCCCAGCGACTGGTTAGGTCCCACAGAGTTGGTCCCCTCCAGGTCCCGTCAACTAAACAATGTCGTTTGGCCAGATCCAGGGGATCCAGGGGAAGAGCCTTCACTGTGGCGGCTCCGACCCACTGGAATCAGCTCCCTCCAGAGATTAGAACTGCCCCCACCATCCTTGCCTTTCGTAAACTCCTTAAAACCCACCTCTGCCATCAAGCGTGGGGGAACTGAAACATCTCCCCCTGCCTATGTAGTTTTTTGTGTATGATGACTGTATGTATGTTTTTATATATTGGGGTTTCTTGTTTTTTAGACTTTTTAAAGGTATTATTGTTATTTTAGATTCCAACTATTAGATTTGTTATTATATATTGTTTTTATCATTGCTGTAAGCCGCCCCGAATCTACGGAGAGGGGCGGCATACAAATCTAATAAATAATAATAATAATAATAAATAATAATAACTCTACCTTGGTTGGTTGAATCTGAACTTACCTTTCTCTCTAACTGTTCTTAGACATGGAATTAAGATTACACCACAATATTACACTGAGGTTAGGGTAGAGATACACAATTGAATCTCTCTGCCTCTGAACTCATCGAGAGGTTTCATGGAGATACGAAATAAAATGTGGGAGAGGACAAAGCTGTAAAATGTAGTGCAATTAAGTGTTCTTTTAACTACTGTAATATAACCAATCTCAAACCAAATGACTCCCAGCAATTAGATATACTGACCTACTAAAGTTAATCCCTCCTCCTTATATTTGTTAAAGAGTTCTACTTGCCTTACAATGCCTTTCTTGCATATTTTTCCCCTCTAACATTGCAGCTCTGTAAAGTCTGCTCTTCTACTACTTCTTAATCTATGCATTTGCCAATTTAATTGAAAAAAGATGACTTTTCACTACAGCATCATTGCTTCTTTCCTGAAATTTTGTTTTGAGTGATATCGGGAGTTTTGGGCAACATTTCAGAGAATGGCATCAAGCAATGTATTGAAGAGGTTCTTTATTCTGATCAAAATACATCCTTAAGCAAGGAAGTATATTCTATTTGATAATTCATTGATGTTTAGATCAATAAAAATCTGATCCATACATCAATATTGAGTGCATTTAGTAATTAGTCAGTTCTGTCAAACTTTATAAGAATTGTCTTTAAAAATAAAGAAGCTGTCAAAATACTAAAACTGAGATATCTTTCCTAAATATTGTGTGTGTGTGTGTGTGTGTGTGCTCAGCTTTACTTAATGTTCACTTCTTTGTACAGAATTCTCGAAATCCATATAGGTTTGAGTCAGGAAATATATAAAGATATACCAACAGATCTGTAAACTGTGCACTTGTTTGTGCAATGAAAAATTCCATTTTGGAACACTGTATGATTTTTATTTAGAGAGGGGGTCTGTAAGACTATTCCTTCAAATCACTATTCAGAAGTACAAAGCTCCTGCTGTTGGCAAAGCACTGTGCTGTTAAATTCAAGAGCTAAACCAAACACAAATACAAATAAATTTTTATACTATACACTAGTAGCTGGTGCTTCACTAGGAAACGATGTGATCCGGCTTGATAAATTGAGTTAAATCTGCAAATGTTCCAACTCCGTTCCAACTGCCAATCGGCTTATATTTTCCCTTCTTCCTTCCTCCCTCCCTTTCTCCTTCCTTCCCTCTACCTCTTTTCCCTTCCCTTCCTTCCTTCCTTACTTCCCACTCCCTCCATCTCTCTTTCCCTTTTCCTTCCTTACTTCCCTCTCCTTTTATCTACCTTCCTTCTTTCTTTCTTTCTCCTTCCATCCCTCCCTTTTTTCCCTCTTTCCCTCTCCTTCCCTCCTTCCTTCCTTTCCTCCCTCCCTTTGTTGAATCAGAGTTCTTTTCTGGTGGGGAGGGGGAATAGAATGTCTAATCTTCTAGCCTACAGGCCAGATGAGTCACACAACTGGCCGCGCCCATGCCCAAATGGCAATTGGAACACAGCTCTTTTCAGGTGGGGAGGGGGAGTAGAATGCCTAACTCCTTAGTATCAGAGTGTGTTAATAATAATATAAGAAATACTAATCATCTGATGGTCTTTTCAAAAAATCCTTTCTTAGTGAGCACCTAGAAGCCAAGAGGAAAATAAGTGCCAAGTTTCAAGTTTGTAGGCTTTACGGTTCTGGAGATTTCATGATGATGCATGAGCGTATTTTGGTTTTATTTATACAGATTTCATCTAAGCTTAGGCAAAAACTGTACAATGGTTGGGATACTGAATTAGAAATAAGATCTCAGGTAAAATGAGCTATGGAAATTTATGGAATAACTGGACAGCTGTTATATCTCAATTCAACTGAACTTACAGCATACCTAACCCGTCTGTCACTATACAAAAAAGATATATTTATATAGAGGAGATATATATGGATGAGTATTGTGTGCTGTATGTTATTCTTGAGATTATGGAGGTTGGAGAAAAAGGATCACAGCTCCTTCCTTTCCATGGCTCTATCTATTGATATCTTTTGAAGGTCAGAGGCACCTAGAAGCAGAGAATGAGATGAAGCGATGCGTACACGCGCGCGCGCACACACACACACACACACTTTTTCCATTAAAAAATATGTGTGCACACTTGCTCAACTGAAGTTCTGGAGAGACAGTAAGCTTTAACATACACGTTCCAAGAAAACAAGTGTTTGTCAACCCTTGGAGATATAAACCAAATCTGGAAGCTTGGCAGGCCAACATTTCCTATTGGGAATGTGGAAATTCATTGGAGCAAATCACAGTGTTTCTGAATTTTATTACTATGAATGTTAGATGAGATAAGGGAACAAAAACCTGATTGTCATTTTTCTTCTTTTTTAGATGCACTGATGAAGTTAGTTTGATGACTGCCTCTAATTATTTTGCTTGAAGCAAGCAGAATTAATTTCTGTGTGTGGTATTAAGCAACTTACCCTGCTGGGATATTCTCATTGTTCCACTACGGTGAGCGGTAGGCTCACTCACAGCCATTGCACATCCTTTTAAAACAGGTAAATCTTAAATCAATCACATTATTAATATATTATGTTCATTGTAGCAGCAGTGAGAGGCCAATTGAAATGTGACTTCCTACTGTGCTTACTTGTATTTCTCTATGGTTATAGTATATTTGCTCCCTCTGCCCAAAATAAAGAAAAGGGGAAAATGGATTTCATTTTGCAAAAGTTCTCCTCATTTGCAAGTATTTATTCTACATAATGTTTTTTCCCCCAAATTGTTATTAATTTCAATTTTCCATTCTCATGGTGTTCTCTTGGGCACGTATCCATCTGATTCTTACCGCTAAGAGTCAGATGGATAAAATATGCAATCTTTTTTTTTTTTTGAATGGAATATATAACTTGAAACTCCAGGCCAGTAGGTTCATGAAAGCCTTCGATGACAGCCCCAGAAATCTTGCAAAAGACATCAAGGGTTTGACATGTACTAAATGACAAAAGAGAGTAATCATTATGTGCTTAGAAAGTCAATAGTAAACTAACTCTTAGTTTAATTATATTTAAATTCAATTCAAACACATTCAGTATTTTGCTGTCTGCCCAATTCTCTGCACTTGCTGATCTGGCACTTTGAAGCTTTTATATATCATTCAAAGAACTGTGGTTCTCAGCCTAAAAAACTTTTACATCTCTTAACAGTCCACAGCTTTTTATGATCCACTCATGGCCAATTTTTAAATTATTTTCTAACCATCTTATGTTAAAGTGAGCAATATAAAATTTACTACATTGAGCAATCAAAAAATAAGGCATTTTCCAGTGGTCCTACTGTCTCTCTTTCTCCCAAGAAGTGTATTTTTATATTTTTTTAAAAAAGTGGAACCCAATACAACCAGAAAGGAGAGAACTATTCATCACCTTGAGTTATTAATAAACATAATAATGGTAGGCCATAAATAAATAAACTATGAAGTCACTGTCGCTGGGAAGGAAGAGAAAACAGAGATAACTTGAAGGATAGTGTTCAAAGATTAATAGGATAATTAATAGCATAAGATAGCAGGAAAATAAAGGAGAAACCATAACACCTGTAATAAGTTGTCTGATTTTGAACCTTCCATGAATTAATGGATTGCATTGTTCTCTGCAATAATGAGTGAATAGGGATAAAAGTTGGATTACTACAACTTATTACAATTGAAGTATCCCAAGGTCACATGTGTTCACCTTCTGAACCTTCTGACAATCAAAATCAATAAGGAAGACAGATTCACTTAACAACTGTGTTACTAACTTAACAACCCCAGTGCTTCACTTAACAACTATGGCAATAAAGGTCATCAAATAGGGCAAGCCTCAGTTAACAACTCTCTTGCTCAGCAAGGGAAATATTGAAATGAGTTGTGGTCGTAATTTGAGCACTACCGGTATTTCATTGTTACTTGCTGCTTTACAATTACATCTGGTAAATCATGCTGGAGACCTAAAAGATCAGCATGTCATTCTGTGCTCCACTTGAGTTTTGTGCTGTCTAGATTTTGTAAGAAATATGACATGTCATGTTCTCTCTCGAAGAATAAATGGAAGACAGATATGGCTTTAAGCTATTATGATATGGGCATGACATTAGGAATAAGAAATGTTCGTATAAATCAAGATAATAAATCTCCAATAGGACCCATTTTTCTTTCTAATGTTAATTCTTCTGGTTTCTCTCTATAGTTTTAAATGAGCCTTTCTTTATCCTTAGACTCAGGGACTGGCGGTATATGCTCCATTCCATTTCGCTAGCCACACTGGGTCCCTTCATACATTTTGAAATGGGGGGGGTACAGATTGGGGTCTGACTTCACAGAGAGTACATGGTTTTTTTAAAAAAAATCCTGTAAATCTCAGGTTAATGACCAAATTACTTCCTGCTTGAAGAAATTAGGAATACAAAATAACTCAGACAATTTACCTATAAAATTACCAATCAACAAAAGCCAGCCCACTCATTGTTTGCAGGACAAGTAATCTTGCTCTTCTCTAACTACTGAAATAACCATGGGAATATTTATCACATTTGTTATCATTCTGCTGTTTACAAAATTCCAACTGCTTTATCATACCTATTTGTCATAGATGCAAACTGTAGGAGGTTAGCACTCACCCTTCTCTTAGAAGAATGAAATATTTTAGGAAATATTTTAAAAGGCAGAATATTATATTTCCCAAAGGGAAAAGTGCAGAAACATCTTTTTCTTAAAAAACAGAAAGCTGATTTAATCTCCCCCCCAAAAAAACAGTTATTGAGAAATGTGTCCATTGAGAAAGATTTGGATAGCCTCTTTACAAAACAAAAGACCTTCAGCTCCAGGGTGATGGGATTAAGACATGACCATCCAGGACATAATAGGATAAACCCATTACTATCTAGCAGCAGAGTTCACCACATTGCCGGGGGCGGCGCAGCAGGTAGAGTGCTGTACTGCAAGCCACTGAAGCTGACTGTAGATCTGTATGTCAGCAGTTCAAATCTCATCACCGGCTCAAGATTGACTGAGCCTTTCATCCTTCCGAGGTGGGTAAAATGAGGACCCAGATTGTGGGGAAAATATGTTTGCTTGCTTTAAAATGTGCTATTGCTAACATGTTGTAAGCCTCCCTGAGTCTAAGGAGAAGGGCGGCATAAAAAAATAAAATAAATAATATAAAATAAATAAATTGCACAATCTCCTAAGGACATTGCATCACCCTTTGCATGCTCCAAATTTCAATCAAATTTAGCTCAGATAACCTACAGAGCCAACTATGAGTCTGACAACAGCAAACTGAATACATGTTCATATTTATCTACAGGACCACCTCTGTCCTCATACCTCGCTGTGGCCAGTAATGGCCCACAGAGTTGGCCTTCTCCAGGTCCCGTCCGCCAAACAAGGTCGGTTGACAGGACCTCGGGGAACAGCGTTCTCTGTGGCGGCTCTGATCCTGTGGAATCAACTTCCCCCAGAGATAGGCACTATCTCCTCCCTACCAGTCTTCCGGAAAGCTGTTAAGAGCTGGCTTTTCTGGCAGGCCTGGAATTAGAACCAGAGTGATTGTAATGTATGCATGGTTTTTTAATGATATTATTGCTTTTATCATACTGTGGATTTTATTGTTGTTGTTTTTCACTATTGTTGTCAGCCACCCTGAGTCTGTTTCGGAATGAGTGGTATATAAATACAATCAATCAATCAATCAATCAATCAAGCTCAAGTTCAAAGCCCAAAAGAAGTTGTAACACACACACCCCTTCTCGACTCCATGTCGCCCAGAACCCAGGATTACTAGTGGTTCTGCTTCTTCATTAAACATCTTTCCAAGCAGCCTCTAAGCTTCCATATTTCTTTCTCCCGACTTGGAACTGAACCAGATGGATATTTCTTCCAACCAAACTAATACAATTATTAGTTCTTATATTTAGTCTCCCGTTTTAAGTCTCCAAGCTGCAGTTTTCATTCTTAGTTGATCATCATAGAGATTAACAATTAAATGCAGTCTATAAAAAAAGGCAATTCTGAAATCATAATATTCGATCTTCCGGCAGTTGAAGTTAACGAAAGTTAATTTTAAAAAGCTTACAAACAAACAAATCCAAACAATGAGGTCATTCATGCATTTACAAGTGGATAACAAAAATGCCTTTACTTTTATCTAGTACTTTCTGTTAAAAATAATTGATGGGGTTCACAAGTGATCTTTAGATTAAGTGGACTTTTAGCTTCTGTGATATCTGCCAAAGGATCTGGGAAGTTGGTCCAATAATGACTGGAAGGCTCAAGAAAGATCAAGGGCAAATGATAACAGAGTAGGTGATAACAAATAAAATGATATCAGAGTAGGTGCTACAGAGAGGAGGGTTTGTACTTCAGGATGCAGAATACTGTAATGGATTTAAAACACAGGGAGGTAGATTCTTTTGGATTATAGAGCAATTCTCCCGACAATAAGAGAGTCTGACAGTGGTATCAGTCACAAAGGGAAATAAGCATGCTCTCCATCTTTTAATGTTTTAAATCCGGATCTTTATAGTCCTTCACTAGTTTTAACTGTTTTAGTTTAATCCAACTCAGTGGTTCCTTGCTCTAGTATTTAACCTTGCCTAATTGCTGATGTGTTGAACTACAGTTCTTATTTTTCTGTAATCAACATGATTATTTTCCTCATGTAAATCTAATTATCAAATTTAAATAGGGCAGAACCTTAAACACAATTTAAACAATTAAAACTAACTTAGAATGCTTATAACAGTTTCTTTTATTCCCTAGCAGTTCCTTAATCAACAGGTGCCAATGTCTTTTTAAAACTTGCTTTTTAAAAGTGGAATAACATATCAAGCAAAGTTAATATTCTGCTTATTTGAATATTCCCAGGATAACTAAAAAGTTATTTACTATTTTCTAATTTAAATTAATTCAACTCATGAACGTTTCCTGGCCAACTGAAAATAAATTATACACAAGTACAAAATAAATTACATAAAGGAATTCACTGGCCACCCTTTTCTACAGAGTTTGCTTCACTGTGCACCTATCCATGCAAACTGCCAAAGAAAACACTTTTCTTAATTGGATTAAACAAGTCTACTGGCCTCATATATTTTGTATGCAAAGACTGGAGTAGGTAAGTTCAATCTCTGATCGGTTTTATTCATTTCTGCAAATATTAGAACTATAGCGTCCACAATCCCATACCACTGGCTATATTAGCTAGGTAATGGAAGCTGATGCCCAAAATATTTGAAGGCCCTTTGGTAGCAAAAAAAAAAAAGTTTCATATATTCTGGCCTAGTGGCTTGATAAAAAAAATTAGGCTATGAATACTCCTGAATTCAGCTTTTATTGCATAATGTACAAGTGGCCTGGTTTAGTCACAAAGTATTTATTTTGTTACATATTCTGCCCACCTCACCAATAAGGCAACTCTAAATGTTATATACAGTGGTACCTCTACTTAAGAACTTAATTTGTTCCGTGACCAGGTTCTTAAGTAGAAAAGTTTGTAAGTAGAAGCAATTTTTACCATAGGGATCAATGTAAAAGCAAATAATGCGTGCAAATACATTAGGAAATAAATAAAAGCTCGGAATTTGGGTGGGAGGACGAGGAGGAAGAAGAAGAAGAGGAGGACAGTCGCTGCCAAAGGAAGAAGGTGAGAGGAGGGGAATAAAAAAAATCCAAAACTTTAAGGCTTAAAAAAAAAGGGACTCCGAGGCGGCGAGGAGGAGCATGCACCTCCCATACACCCAGCGCTAGACTGCCTCCCATACACTGCGCCAGAGAGAGAAACCCAGGGGGAATGGCAGGAAACTGGCCGGGCCTTCGTGCTACTCTCAAATTTCCTGGGAAATTTTTCTGGGATCGGGTTCTTAAGTAGAAAATGGTTCTTAAGAAGAGGCAAAAAAATCTTGAACACCCGGTTCTTATCTAGAAAAGTTCTTAAGTAGAGGCGTTCTTAGATAGAGGTACCACTGTATTTGATTTACATTCCACTTTTTTAATGCAGTTCCAAATAGATGATATAATCCTACCATTTATTTTGCCCACAAACACTGAGGGGAGGGGGGGCTGATAGAGACTTGCCCCAAATCACCTGGCCAGAGTTTGTATTGAAGGAAAAACCATAACTCACAAGTTTCTAGTTCAGCACCTTAACCATCACCCACATTATTCTGGCCTTTCCTCAGCACCTGCTCTCCTGGGTTTTTTGATAGTCCCAGTGGACAAAAACCTGCATCACAACTCTCAAGGAAAAATCACACCTGAAGGACAGTGGCTTAGGGCAGGCTGCTCTAAAGTATCCTCAGTGGTGCTGCTCTTCATTGCCCTTGCTGGATAACATGAATTTTTACCTCAGGTAGAAGAATCAACCAGCAGGCAATTGAAACATCAACCATACAATTTAATTATCTGAAAAATAGGGTTGTGCAGATAAACAAAACAGCAAATTACTAAAGAGGGCCAATGTACGAATCACAACAAAAACACCATTAACATTTAAAGCATATTTCCTAGTCACGAAAGTTCAAAGTTACCACAGCACTTTAAAAAGCAACCTATTGCCATTTTTCACACTTACAACCATTGCAGCATCCCCATGGTCATGTGATTTACATTCAGATGCTTAACAACTGACTCACATTTATGACGTTTGCAGTATCCTGGAGTCACATGACCTTCTGACAAGCAAAATCAATGAGGAAGAAAGATTCACATAAGAACGCTGTTACTAATTTAATAACTGCAGTGATTCCCTTAACAAACCTGGCGAGAAAAGTTGTGAAAATGGGGCAAAGTTTAATTTAACAAATTTCTCACTTAATAACATAAATGTTGGGCTCAGTTTATTTATTTATTTATTTATTTATTGTTAGAGTTGAAAGGGACCTTGAAGGCCATCGAGTTCAACCCCCTGCCCAAGCAGGAACCCTATAGCACACCAGTCAAGTGGCAGTTCAATCTTCTCTTAAAAATGTCCAGAGTGTTGGAGTTCACAACGTCCGCTGGTAGGTTGTTCCATTGATCGCTCTGACCGTCAGGAAATTCCTCCTTATCTCCATGTTGAATCTCTCCTTGGTCAGCTTCCAGACGTTGTTCCTCTGATGCCCTGAAGAATAAAGTGATCCCCTCCTCTTTGTGACATCCCCTCGTATACTTGTAGACTGCTATCATGTCCGCTCTGGCCCTCTTTTTCTCTAGGCTATCCATGCCCAGTTCCCTCAGTCTCTCTTCGTAAGTCTTGGTTTCCAATCCCTTAATCATCTTGGTTGCTCTTTTTTGCACCTTCTCCAGAGTTTCAATGTCTCTTTTGAAGTGTGGTGACCAGAACTGAATACAGTACTCCAGGTGTGGTCGGACCAGGGCGTAGTAGAGTGGTATTAAGACTTCCCTGGTCATGGAGTGTATTCCATTGTGTTGGCTTTTTTAGTTGCTGCTGCACATTGTTGGCTCATGTTTAGTTGATTGTCCACCAAGACTCCGAGGTCTCTTTCGCAGTCGCTACTGCTAAGAGGGGTTTCTCCCAGGTTGTATGTGTGTCCAGGGTTTTTTCTGCCTAGGTGAAGGACTTTGTTCTTGTCGATGTTAAACATCATTTTGTTGGTGTGGGCCCACTGTGTTAGTCTGTCTAGGTCTTTCTGTAATTTGAGCCTGTCTTCTAGGGTATTGGCTACCCCCGCCAGCTTGGTGTCGTCTGCGAATTTGACCAGTTGCCCTTCTATTCCCTCATCCAAGTCGTTGATGAAAATGTTGAAGAGCACAGGCCCAGGACTGAACCCTGTGATATCCCACTGCCTACGTTCTTCCATGTGGATTTGGAACCGCTGAGGATAACTCGTTGGGTGCGGTTGGTCAGCCAGCTATTGATCCGTTGTCATAGTAAGTTGAGGGCCAGCTGTATTTAATCATATCAACTTGGCTTTCTTTAGAGATATTCATATCCCAAATGAGTTAATGAACAAATGTAAAATAATGATAATCAATGAGGCAAAAAGACGGATCCAGGTCAAAGCAATAGAGACAGTGAGATTTTGCTACTTAAACATGGCCTTCACTGAGAAGCTTCAAACTCAAATGAACTAAACCTTCCTGGAGCTGGCACTTAGCATTCAGGGTAGCATAACAAGAACAGCCCCTCTCTCTTTCAGGCTTAACTTCAAGTAACAAGGATTCCAAAATTAATGGTAACGTCCAGGCACACACATTGAGAAATGAGACATTTAAGAGTTTTAATAGTCAGGGAAAACCTAAACGCACTCAGTACAATTGAGTATGTCTTTCTTCAAGAAGCAATCCCAATGTTCAGCTTTAAGCAAAGTTCTTAAAAACTGCTATGGGAATCTACAGGCATTGTTTCCATCTAGGGATGTGTTACACATACATACATATCCGTGATGGGCACATACATACATACATATCAGTGATGGGTACAGTCAAGTACGCAGAACCGGTAGAAAAAAATTGAATTTTTTTCTTTTTTTTTCCCTTCTGGGTTCTGGGTATGTTTTTCCTATCCCAGTAAATGAGGTTGAATGTAATTTTAGAAGAGCTGTGCCTGCGTGTGTGTGTGTGTGTACATACACATACAGTTTATATAGTAGATAATGTATATTTTTGTGTGCCTGTGTGTAATATATGTGTACACATATGCATAGAATTAAATACTATATTTTGGATGTTCAGTAAATAGATTGTGAAATTGTATCTCTTTGAGGCGAGGAGAGGTCCGGCACCCTAACCCCAACCCAAACCCTTGATATAAATGATGTCAAGTTGGCCATCTTCAAGCCAGTCACATGACATTTAAGCCACCCTGTCACATGATCAAGCCACTCCCACCCGGTCACATGGCCGGCAGGCCACACCCACAAAATAAGCCGCACCCATGGTGATGTAATAGCAAAAAAATTTGCAGCCCTTTACTGATACATATGCACACATATACAAATTCCTAAGGTTCTTAGAGCAAAGCTGAAATGGCTAGGGACTGCTGTGGGATACAAAAATCTGAATGAGAAATTGGCAGCAAAAATCCTTGTTCTTGCTGCCCAATCTCTAATGGGATCAATATTTCTGCAGGCCAAATCTAGTAACGCCAAAAAATGACTGGATTAAAAAAACCTCATGTTTGAGTTTGCTTTCATTATGACACAGAACATTTCTAACAGTGGACGGTCTGCTTCCTCTTATTAATAATGTAAGCATAGACTTGATTTCTATTGTGAAGTTTCAGCATCTCTTAGGCATCGTCTCAGCAGCTTATAAGCAAAAGTATTCCTCTAAGTGTTGTGGAGAAAGTATTACTAAAATACTAACATGCTTCAATAACCTGTTGAAACATTAAAGGAGCTTGGAATAAAATAGTATGTTGTCATCAGGAAAGTCTATAGTTACAAAAGCTTCTGATAGATTCTGATAAAAAGCAAAGTTGTGAATATTATGTACCTTTAATGTGAGTAAGGCCTTACTGAGCTCAGTAGCAGGGTTTATGTAACATATTAAATCATCATGTAATTTGTTTCATCTTCTTCAGCATGTTTTATTCAATAAATTATAATAAAATGAAACTAACCATGCTATTGTTGAAGAAGCCATGGCTTAACGCAGTATGTTCACATTTGTGAGACATCTGAGCAGATACATATATACTACACAGATACTACACATAATCAAAATATACCTGATTCAACATTTTGAAGAGATGACATCTCCTTTAACAAAACAACCAGGCTATGGAAATATTCCAAATTCTAAATTTATAAATATGGATATTTAAGTGATACAGTGAGTTAATATTTTTCCATAGAAGTAGCAGACTGCCTGCAAACAGCCAGATGGTCTCTTTGGAACAGCCTATCTTCACAGTTCATTATCATTTTTACTTTAAAATTATCACAATAGACATATTGCTATTGTTTAGTGGGCAAAGTGCCAGAGCTGTTTACTTCTGCCAAATAATATGAGATTTAGATTACTTGCTATGAACAGAAAAATCACGATTACTCAGTAGAGCACTACAATTAAAAACAATGAATTTAGTGTGCTTTCCTTGAAATATCTCTTTCAAAGCATGCAGAAAATGAATGCCTGCTGTGTAAATGCAACTTGTTTAAGGGGGGGAAATGTATCAAATCAATTTGGAAACATGTCTGTGCAAAGGTATGCATGCAATTATTAAACACCTATCTTAGACTATACTGTCTAGTATACTGCAAATATAAGTATTTATAGCACATGGAATTAAAATTGGATGTGTTTGTGGTGCTTACCTCAAGTGACTATCTAAAAATTCCTGGAATTACTAACTGAAGCTTTAAAAAATAGAAATGCTTTTACAGCCAAACCTGTTTATGTTCCCTTTTAGATAGTCACTTTGGTCCAGTAGTTAAAGCACCAGGGTAAAAACTGAGGGAACTCCGAGGTTAAGTCCTGCTTTAGAGATAAGCCAGCAGGGTAATCTTGGACCAGTTTTCTCCCTCTCTCTTCCTCCCCTTCCTCTCTGCCCTAGGAAAGAGGCAATGACAAACCACTTCTCAAAATGTTGCCTAGAAAACTGCATGGAATTATTAACTAGTTATCCTGGTTCAAGCCTTGGTGCATTCTGAACCCATTTTGGAAAAGTCAACAAATATTAACTATATTGAAGTTGATGCTGCAATGCTGAAGTGTAGAGTGCAGAACCAAAGATGTGATCAAGGAAAGGTTGTACATTCGTAAGTCTTTTTATATTAAATTGCCCTTGTGGAGATCTGCATTTCTCAAGATTATGTCCCTAACATTCCATTCCTTAATCTACCACATTACTTGGAAGAAACACCAACAGAATTCGATTAATTGCACGTCACACAGTGTGCAATTGCACCTGAACAAGAAATGTCAGATGAGACTGTCTGCCTAAGTCAGTGGATGCAGCTTGTAAGGAAAATCCACAAAGATCCCAAGAACCCAAAACATTATGGCTGTATTTCATCAGCAAAGCCACTCCTTCCCCAGTTGAGATAGCAATACAAAGCTGCAGAAGCTGTGCAGTGTAACTTAGAAAACTAATTATTCCTTGGGGGGGGGGAATAAATGAACCAAAACTTCCCCAAGCAGTTTCTTTGTCTTCCAACAAGAGGAAGGATCCCTCCTTATCCTATTGAGAGCATCTATAGAGGAAGCAAGCTAAGGCTTTGTTTTGCTGTGGACAACCCACTCCCACTCCAGAAATCTCATTTTCCCAGCCTGGTTTACACCAGGGCCTGGGGGAGCGGCTCCATCCAACCAGGTTCAGGGTGCACGGATGGAAGCAAGCAAGTCAGCCTTGCTAAAAACAGAACATGTTTTAAAACAGCCATGAACACCAATTGAACACCAATTAATCAAAGGGCCCCTATGTGCCTACCATCCCTGTCCTACTGTCCTCTTTTATTGTTACTTTTTACTTATGTTTATACAAACTACTATCCTATACAAATAAATAAATAAATAAAAATAATAAAACCCCTCTTCACCTCTGCACACCAAAGTATGGTAAAGAGGACCAACGTGGGTCCAGGAGACACAGGTGGAAAGGAAGCTCCTAAATCTCCATGGAGAGATTTTAATTAACTTGGCAAAGAAGAGGATAAAAAAGTACATATTGAAAATATTATGAGCGTTTTTTTCTTTCTGAATGTTTAACGTATCAAAGAAATATCATTAATTATTATTTTAAGCACTGATTCTATGTTTTTTTTATTGCTGAGGTTGTTTAATTGTATTTTGGAAGAAAAATAAAGAAAAAATGTATCCCCTAAATCTCCATGGAGAAGGACTTTTGCGCTCATATACCTTTTGAACGTCAGGATAGAGAGCAGTTAGTAGGATAGGGCGAAACGACTCCTCGACCTCTCCCCCACCTGCTCCGGTGCCGCTTTTCAATTCAAATTTGTAGGCTGAGCAAGCCCATCGCTCGGGATAAACCCCGCCGCAACTACCCAAAGCAAGGGCGAATAAGCAAGCTGCCTCTGGGCGGCACCGCCAGCCCCATCACAAAGGCGAGAAACAAAAGCTCTCCCCGGACTCAAGAGCAACCGGCGGCTGAGGTTTTTGCCGTTCCGCTCCTCGTCCCCTTGCGAGCCGAGCAGCGTTTTAGGCCCTCCACTTGGCAAGCCGTTGCCTGGGTTTCTTTCGGCGCCAGACGCCACAGGCCGCGCTCTTCCCTCCCATCTTGGAGGGAAGTTTGCTAGAACTCCGTAAGGCTGTGAAGCCTCTGGAGTAGAAGCGCCGGCAATGGGTTTGTCCGCCGGTCTCCCTTCTCTCGTTTCGATCAAGTTATATGAGGAAAGGAGGAATCTAAACAGCCCTGTGTTAAAGTAAAGCCTGAGGTGAAAGGAAAACTCCCAGCCACCTTGAGAAGGGGAATCGTCGAGACTAAGGCATCGCCACACAAAGCTAGTCCTCCACTTACAACCCTTCATTTACTGACCGTTTAGGCAGGGTCACAAAGCTTGTCCTCGACTTACAACAGTTCATTTTGTGAAAAAAATGGGACTCGTGCCCGGTTTTTTTCAGTATTATGACCTTGGAAGCACCCCCATAAATCAAAATTCAAATCCTTGGCGACCGGTTCGTATGTACGACCGTTGCTATGCCCTCACGGTCACGTGATTCCCTTTGGCGACCACCCGAGGAGCTAAGTCAACGGGAAATCCGCATTCAGTTTAACGACCGGGCGACTCTCGTTTATCGACTTTGGCGATTCCCTTATAACAACTAGTGTGGCCAGAAAGGTCTTCCAATGAGGCTAAAGTCCCCTGATCGATATCTCGCTTAACCACCGAAACACCGGGCTCAATTGGGAACGCTTTAAGTCGAAGACAACCTGTACACCCAGCGGGGCTTTTAGGCTATTTTTTCCTAAACTAAGCGGCGTCGGGAAATGCCACCCGACGAGCTCCAGAAGGTCGACTCCCATCGCTCCCGGGGCAGCGAAGCTCTGCAAGTTGCTGGACCTCAAGTTTTCCGGGTCCCTGAGGGGAAAGGGGGCACACTCCTGCCCCCCCCCGTTTGCCAACTCCTCCTCTCGCCTCAGCTTCTCTTCCGCGCAAACCGAGCACCGCCCGCCCTTTTTGACCGGACCGGGCTTCCTCCAGAACGGAACGAGAAGCAGCACTCGATTGCAGTGGATTCCAACGCCTCGGAAAGAACCGAGGGGAAAGAGGGTCCATCGTCCGCCACGACATCAGGCAGAGCCTTTCTCGACTCGCGAGTAACTACTATACGTAGGAGGTGAAACGCAAGAAGGCAACTTAAAACTGCACCGGCGACACACACAAACACACACACACACCGGTTTGCAGGACTTTTCCCCGCTTGCAGAAAGAAAGAAAGCGGCGCGCGTGCTTTCCCGCCCCGCGATCCTTCCTTACCTGGAGCTCGTTCGGGAGGGATCGCTCAAGATGCAGCCGCCTCGCCTGGCGCCGAACAGCGACGAGACCCCATTCAAAAACCGCCCCTTTTCCGCCTCTTTACTCTCCCCCGCGAAGCCTCGGCGGCGCCCGAGGAACCAAAATGGGCTACTTTGTCCTTCGCGGCTGGAAAAATCTGGGATGGAAAACAAAAGCTCGATCCGGCCGGCGAAAGGGGGAATTTGGATGGCTCGCAAGGGAGTCCGGCGACCAGCGATCCGTTTTTGGTCTTCGTCGGAAGTAGTAGTGAAGCCAGCAATAGGTGTGACGGTAAGGTAAGCAATAAGCTCTGAGGTAAGCACTAGGGCTGACGGTGAGAAAGAGCAGGAGGAAAAGTTCCCACCCCGACGGGGAAATCTGCGACCACCCACAAACGACAAGCAGAAGCCGAGTGGCCACCGGCTCCGCTTGCAAAGCCGGCAAGGAGACCACGAGCGCTTCGCTTGAAGCTTCTTTTTCAAAGCGCCCCGGGTCGGGCGGTCCTGATTGGGCGACGGGACGAGTGGCCCCGCCTCCTTTTCCCAGGCTCGGTTTCTTCTCCGCCTCACAGCGAGGGCGCCTTTTCTTCCCCCTCCACACACACACCTCCTCCCCTCCCTCTCCGGTGCGCGTCACTGTCCCCGTGTCCTAGTTCGAGGTAAGGCCGAAGGAGGGAAATCTTGATTTCTCCCCCGAGACGCCAAGTAGCGCTTTCCCGTTGCGGTCTTCGCCTGCTGGAGAGCCCTGTCAGAAAGGCTGAAACGTTGAGTTGCGCTTTATCCAGTTGGAGATCCCGGAGTTGAGCTTTGTCCTTATTTTATTTTATTTATTTATTTTATTTATTTATTTTGTCCAATACACAATGAGGGTTTTAGTGGGTATATATCTATATACACATAGTAAAATACATGATGAAGGTTATAGAGGAGATAGTCATAGTAAAATATATTTAAGAGATATTAGAAAAGAAGATATAGTAATAGAACATACCAATGAAAGAATAGAAGAGATATAGGAATAGAAGAAAGGAATAGGAGATATAGGAGAGCAATAGGACAGGGGATGGAAGGCACTCTAGTGCACTTGTACTCGCCCCTTACTGACCTCTTAGGAATCTGGATAGGTCAACCGTAGATAATCTAAGGGTAAAGTATTGGGGGTTTGGGGATGACACTATAGAGTCCGGTAATGAGTTCCACGTTTCAACAATTTGGTTACTGAAGTCATATTTTTTACAGTCAAGTTTGGAGCGGTTAATATTAAGTTTAAATCTGTTGTGTGCTCTTGTGTTGTTGTGGTTGAAGCAGAAGTAGTCGCCGACAGGCAGGACGTTGCAGCATATGATCTTGTGGACAATACTTAGATCTTGTTTAAGGCGTCTTAGTTCTAAGCTTTCTAGACCCAGGGTTGAAAGTCTAGTCTCGTAGGGTATTCTATTTCGAGTGGAGGAGTGAAGGGCTCTTTGGACATTTTCAAGGGTGTTAATGTCTGAGATGCGATATGGGTTCCAAACAGATGAGCTGTATTCGAGGATGTGTCTGGCAAAAGTTTTGTAAGCTCTGGTGGTAAGTAGTGTGAGATTGCCAGAGCAGAAGCTACGTAGGATTAGTTTTACAACTCTTGAAGCCTTCTTGGCTATGTTGTTGCAGTGGGCTTTGGCAGACGTGTCTCTTCCCACTTTTTGCCACTCTTCCACGGGCAAAATCAAAACTGTATTAATTATTTTATTTTATTATTTATTTATTTATTTATTTATTTATTATTTTATTTTTTATTTATTCGACTTCTGTGCCACCCAATCCCGAAGGACTCAGGGCGGCTTACAATAAGAATATAAATAAAAATACAAATAGATATAGCGCAATAAAAAGAAGTAGAATATAATCTAAACTACGTAAAACCCTATCCAACTCCCTAGGTCAGGGGTAGGCAAAGTTGGCCCTTCGTGGACTTCAACTCCCAGAATTCCTAAGCTAGCATGATTGTTTCAGGAATTCTGGAAATTAAAGTCCACAAGTCGTAGAAGAGCCAACTTTGTCCCTACCCCTGACCTAGGGACTCTAGGCGGCTCACAACCCAAAAAATAAAACATACAGTCTAATATGACTCCGCGGCATATAAGTCCAATAAATAAATTAGGACATCTTTTTAAAAAGAGCAATTAAAACCATTTAAAACCCACAGTAAAGAAAAAAAACATACATGCCATTTATGGCCAGTACACCATCCAATTAATGGCCACACAGGCCTGCCAGAAAAGCCAGGTTTTTACAGCTTTCTGGAAGGCTAGTAGGGTGGGGGCAGTCCGGATCTCAGGAGGTAGGTGGTTTTAGAGCAGCAATGGCGAACCAATGGCATGGGTGTGACAGGTGGCATGCGGAGCTATATCTGCTGGCACGCGAGCCATTACCCTAAGTCAGCTCCAATGTGCATGTGCATGCTGGCCAGCTGATTTTCAGCCACCTGGAGGCTCTGGAAGAGCATTTTTGGCTTCCGGAGAGTCTCTGGATTGATGGGGGAGGGCGTTTTTACACTTCCCTGGCTCCGGGGGAGCCTTTGGAGCCTGGGGAGGGCAAAACGTGAGCCTACTGGGCCCATCAAAAGTTGGGAAACAGACCATTTCGAGCCTCCAGAGGGCTTCTGGGAGGCAGGAGAAGCTGTTTTTGCCCTTGCCAGGCTTTGGATTATGGGTGTGGATACTCGCATATGTCCATGTGCATGCTCTTTTGACACCCGGGGAAAAAAAGGTTCACCATCACTTATGTAGAGAGTCCAAGCCACTACAGAAAAGGCCCTCCCTCCACCACCCGCCAGTCAACACTGTTTAAGTGACAGGACCCAGAGAAGACCAACTCTTTGGGCTGGGAGCAATTGGTAGAAAGTGGTCTGGAAGATAGTTTGGGGCCAGACTAAGCGTACATGTAGGCTAAGCCAAAACTATCAAGTAAACTTTGACTTACAACCATAATCAAGCACAATATTTTTTTTGTTGCTAAGTGAGACATTTGTTTAAATGAATGTTGCCCCATTTTATGCCCTTTCTTGCCACAGTTGTTAAGTGAATCATTGCAGTTAAGTGGTGTTGAATGAAGGCAAAGTTAAGCTTGATTTCAATAGAGTTGTTAGCTTGGACTTGTTTCTTTTTAAAAAAATATATTTATTTATTATTTATTTAAACATGTACAAGATAGGTATTGGTATTGGTATGAACATAAACAAAAGCAAAGTAGGTACAGGTAAATTTGGACAGTAAGACAGGGACGGTAGGCATGATGGTGTGCTTATACATGCGCCTTACAGACCTCTTAGGAATGGGGTGAGGTCGACTGTAGACAGTCTAAAGTTAAAGTTTTTGGGGTTTGGGGAAGAAACCACAGTCAGGTAGTGCATTCCAGGCATTGATCACTCTGTTACTGAAGTCATATTTTCTGCAGTCGAGTTTAGAGCGGTTTACATTGAATTTGAATCTATTGGGTGCTCGTGTATTGTTGTGGTAAGGGCTGGTGTATTCATTGACAGGTAGGACATTGTGGTAGATGATTGTATGAACTACCGCTATCTAAGCCCAAAATTTCAAGTCTGTGGAATAAGGTATTCTGTTGCGACTAGAGGAGTGAAGGACTCTTCTTGTGAAATATTTCTAGATTCTCGCAATTTTATTAATGTCCAATATGCAATGCGGATTCCAGACAGGTGAGCTGTATTCAATAATTGGTCTAGCAAATCTTTTGTATGTTCTGGTTAGCAGTATATTATATTAGACATACTCAAGCATAAGGGGTTGCATGGGCTTCAAGTGTATTTATTTAAGAAGGGTGCAGTAAAGAGGATTGTAGGCCCATTTCTTAACCTCTGTGTTTAATGCTGATACCCTAAAGGAAAAAGAGAGACCACATTCATGTGTCACTTCCTGAGAAAAAGAACACATTGCAAAGAAGAACTTAATTAAATGATCTGCAGGTGATGCTGTATTCCTGCAGGATTTACCCTAGTATCTTTGATGGTAATCAGTTTAGAAGGCAGGGCTACGGACCATGGAATTCTTGCTTTCAGCTGTGAGGAAAACTCCAGCATCGCAGTTCTAGAAGATGATTGTTAGTTGCTGTCAGAAATCTTTCCACCTTAGAGGTGGTTCAGCCTAAATGCTCTGATTCCTAAGCAAAGTTTTTCTCAGAATACAGTACAGTAATTGTATCACACGATTTGCATACAATTGTAACTAGAAGCCTTGGCAGCAAGCTTTTAAACCCAATGGTGGAAAGGGAGAGGAAATAATATTTTATAGAAGTTTACACATGTTGCAGAAAACCAGATATATACTACACCTCTGTTGTGATTTAATTGAACCTAGCATTTTTTAAAAATTTATATCCTGTCTCCTTGGCTCAAGAAGCTGGGGGAAAAAGAACAAATAAAGACGTTTAAAAATCTATGAATAAGAGCAGAAGTAAGCTGCTCAGAGTCATTGCTTTGACATGAGTAGCCATGAAAATCATTAAATAAATAAATAAATGTTGAGAGCCTACTGCTTACATATTTCCTTTGTTGCGAAGATTAAAACTGTTCATGGAGAATTACCACTATAAGCAATAACAATATAATATATCACAGTCAATTCAGCAGCCAAAGCAATTGTCTGAACAAAATAAGGCTGCCATTTAAAAATCCTTCATAATGTTTTGTTTGCTAATCCAGTATTTCTCAATCCTGACAACTTTAAGATGTATGGACTTCAGTTCCCAGAATTCTGGGAGTTGTTATCCACATATGATAAAAGTTGCCAAGGTTGAGAAATGATGGCTTATCAGTTATTTTCGTAAAGTACATCTAACTCAAAAGAATAAAAAATGACTTGTAGTTTATAGAATAGAATTCTTTATTGTCCGAGTGTGATTGGACACACAAAGAATTTGTAATTAGTGCATATGCTCTCAGTGTACATGAAAGAAAAGATACATTTGTCAAGAATCATGAGGTACACTTACTGATTGTCATAGGATACAAATAAGGAATCAGGAAATAATATTAATATAAATAGTAAGGATCCAAGCAACAAGTTACGGTCATAGGTGGGAGGAGATGGGTAATAGGAATGAAGACTAATCGAAATAGTAATTCAGCCTTAGTGAATAGTTTGACAATGGTGAGGGAATTACTTTTTTAGCAGAGTGATGGTGTTTGGGAAAAACCTGTACTTGTGTCTAGTTGTCTTGGTGTGCCCTGCTCTATAGCGTCGTTTGGAGGGTAGGAGTTGAAACAATTTATACTTCCATGGCCCTCTTTTTGACTCATGCAGTATACAGGTCCTTAGTAGAAGGCAGGTTGACAGTACAGTAATTGTTTTTACTGCAGTTCTGATTATCCTCTGAAGTCTGTGTCTGTCTTGTTGGGTTGCAGAACCGAACCAGAGAGTTAGAGATGTGCAGATGACAGACTTAATAATTCCTCTGTAGAACTGTATCATCAGCTCCTTGGGCAGTTTGAGCTTTCTGAGTTGGCAGTATTCTATTCATTCTTGAAGTTGAAACAATTTAGTATTCCATCCTTCTTTGTATGTTTCTTTAGGGCAGCACTAGTGGAGTTTGCTCAGTGTTGCGGATTAGTTCCACAGGTTTCTCTCATCATCCTCTCCATTTCCACTTGTTCTCGGTTATTGAGAACTTTTGGAAATTTGTCTGAAGTGTAGGGTTCCCTGCCTAAGCAGTCAGTTAGACTAGAAGACCTGCAAGGTCCCTTATGTTATGTTATGTTATGTTATGTTATGTTATGTTGTTATGTTATACTATAGCTATATGATATATACTATATATACTACACTGCTCAAAAAATAAAGGGAACACTTAAAAAACAGACTATAACTTCAAGCAAATCAAACTTCTGTGAAAACAAACTGTCCACTTAGGAAGCAACACTGATTGACAGTCAATTCCAAATACTGTTGTGCAAATAGAATAGTTGTGCAAATGAAATACAGTGATCCCCCGGTTATTGCGTCCCCGACCATTGCGAACAGGGTAATTTGCGATTTTTCAACCCGGAAGTCAAAATACCATCTACGCATGCGTGCCCTTTTTTTTCTATGGGCACGCATGCGTAGATGGCAACCGGGAGATCAGCTGCTGGGCGGCTTCCCTGGGTCTTCCCCCTCTTGCTGGTTGGGGTTGGGGGTTCGGGGGGGTGCTAGCGAGCCCCCCATGTCGGCGGCGATGTTTTAAAAGAGCCGCGCCGCCCCCCAATCTTCGGCTCCTCGCCGAAGATAGCTCCTCGCTAGCGCTGCGGAAGTTTAAAACACCATCTGCACATGCGCAGATGGTGTTTTTACTTCCGCAGCGCTACTTCGCGAAAACCCGCTCGTTGCGGGGGGTCCTGGAACGGAACCCTCGCAACGAGCGGGGGATCACTGTATTCAATTCAATTCAATTTATCTGGAAGGATCAGATGCTTATGGAAAATCGTGCTCCTTGAACAAAAATAAACCTTTTGTTGTAGTCTACATTTTATGCAGATTTAGAGACATAGAAAGTCACAGTGTCAGCAAAGCAAATGGGGCAAACATCCTGACACTCTTTTATGAGAGGGGGAGTTTTAATTCCTAAAAAAAAAACCCTGGCCCAAATATATTTGAGATCTTAAAAGGTATTTGCAGATACTTTATGCCTTCTCTGTGGCGGCCCTGGCCCTCTGGAATCAACTCCCCCCCCCAGAGATTAAAACTGCCCCCACCCTCCTTGTCTTTCGTAAACTACTCAAGACCCATCTATACCACCAGGCATGGTGGAGTTTTATTTTATTTATTTTATTATTTAGATTTGTATGCCGCCCCTCTCCGCAGACTGGGGCGGCTCACAGCACGACACAGCAATACATAACAAATCCAAATATAATTTAAAATATTTTAAAAAGAACCCCATTTTACTAACAGACACACACACAAACATACCATGCATAAATTGTACATGCCCGGGGGAGGTGTTTCAGTTCCCCCATGCCTGACAACAAAGGTGGGTTTTAAGAAGTTTACGGAAGGCAGGGAGAGTAGGGGCAGTTCTAATCTCTGGGGGGAGTTGGTTCCAGAGAGTCGGGGCCGCCACAGAGAAGGCTCTTCCCCTGGGGCCCGCCAACCGACATTGTTTAGTAGACGGGACCCGGAGAAGGCCCACTCTGTGGGACCTAATCGGTCACTGGGATTCGTGCAGCAGAAGGCGGTCTCGAGATATTCTGGTCCAGTGCCATGAAGGGCTTTAAAGGTCATAACCAACACTTTGAATTGTGACCGGAAATTGATCGGCAGTCAATGCAGACTGCGGAGTGATGGTGAAACATGGGCATACCTAGGTAAGCCCATGACCGCTCTCGCAGCTGCATTCTGCACGATCTGAAGTTTCCGAACACTTTTCAAAGGTAGCCCCATGTAGAGAGCATTACAGTAGTCGAACCTCGAGGTGATGAGGGCATGAGTGACTGTGAGCAATGAGTCCCGGTCCAGATAGGGCCGCAACTGGTGCACCAGGCCAACCTAGGCAAACGCCCCCCTCGCCACAGCTGAAAGATGGTTCTCTAATGTGAGCTGTGGATCGAGGAGGACGCCCAAGTTGTGGACCCTCTCTGAGGGGATCAATAATTCTCCCCCCCCCAGGGTAATGGAAGGACAGATGGAATTGTCCTTGGGAGGCAAAACCCACAGCCACTCCGTCTTATCCGGGTTGAGTTTGAGTCTGTTGACACCCATCCAGGCCCCAACAGCCTCCAGACACCAGCACATCACTTCCACTGCTTCGTTGACTGGACATGGGGTGGAGATGTAAAGCTGGGTATCATCAGCGTACTGATGATACCTCACCCCATGCCCTTGGATGATCTCACCCAGCGGTTTCATGTAGATATTAAATAGCAGGGGGGAGAGGACCGACCCCTGAGGCACCCCACAAGGGAGAGACCTCGGAGTCGACCTTTGACCCCCCACTAACACCGACTGCGACCGACCGGAGAGGTAGGAGCAGAACCACTGGAGAACAGTGCCTCCCACCCCCAACCCCTCCAGCCGGTGCAGAAGGATACCATGGTCGATGGTATCGAAAGCCGCTGAGAGGTCAAGAAGCACCAGGACAGAGGATAAACCCCTGTCCCGGGCCCGCCAGAGATCATCCATCAACGCGACCAAAGCAGTTTCCGTGCTGTAACCGGGCCTGAAACCCGACTGCTGGATAATCGGCTTCTTCCAAGGACCGTTGGAGCTGGAGTGCCACCACCTTCTCAACAACCTTCCCCATAAAGGGAAGGTTGGAGACTGGATGATAGTTATTAAGTACGGCTGGGTCCAGGGAAGGCTTCTTGAGGAGGGGGCGCACGAGCGCCTCTTTATAGAGTGTTGGAAAAACTCCCTTCCCCAAGGAAGCGTTGGTAATCTCCTGGACCCAGCTCCGTGTCACCTCCCTGCTGGCCAAGACCAGCCAGGAGGGACACGGATCCAGTAAACAGGTGGCGGAACTCACAGCTCCAATGGCCTTGTCCACTTCATCAGGTGTCACCAGATCAAACTCTTCCCAGACAGGTGGACAAGTACGTGCCCCAGTCACCTCGACTGACTTGTTGTCAGTCAACTCTGTTTTCCAATTGGAGTCAAGGTCGGCCCGGATCTGAGCGATTTTATCAGCGAAAAACATGTTAAAATCCTCGGCACTGCTCTGCAAGGGCTCCCCAACTCCCCCCTGGTTGAGAAGGGAGCGGGTCACCCTAAACAGAGCGGCCGGGCAGGATTCCGCTGATGCAATCAAGGCGGCATGGTGCGCGCATCTTGCCGCCTTGAGCGTCACTTTGTAAGTCTTAATAAAAGCTCTTACAAGTGTTCTATCAGATTCAGACTTGCTCTTCCTCCATCGCTTCTCTAGTCGTCTCTTCTGGCGTTTCAACTCCCGGAGCTCCTCGTTGAACCATGGAGCTCTACGGAGTCTAGCGCCACGGAGAGGTCGCAAAGGCGCAATCCGGTCAAGAGCCTCCGCTGCAGCCTTGTTCCAGGCCTCCGCAAGAGACTCCGCCGAACTGTGGACGAGTGCCTCTGGAATAGCCCCAAGCGCCGTCTGAAAGCCCTCTGGGTCCATCAGGCGTCTGGGGCTGTTGAGACACCTTTCCCCTAGGCTCTTTATATTTTATGTTTGGTATGTATGTGTTGTTTGGTTTTCAAATATGATAGGGTTTTATATGCTTCTTTTTTAATATTAGATTTGTTTCGCTATAATATTGTTTTTATTATTGTTGTGAGCTGCCCCGAGTCTTTGGAGAGGAGCGGCATACAAATCTAATAAATTATTATTATTATTATTGTACTGTGTAAATTGTTGAAGTGTGTATGCTTGTGAGGAAAACAAGCTAAACTGGATTTACAGTAGTCCATTTTAGGAGTACCTATTATATTGCATGTTTAAACATATTGCATATATTTTGGTATGCTATAACGCTTTTAAACATGGTGCCCACGTAGAAATTATATGTGGGCAACAAAGGCTAATTAATGTCCTCATCTTTCCATTCCTGATCACATTCCAATCAAGCACTGATACCTATTTCCCCCTGATTGTCAGCAACATAACACATTTAAAAATGTATTTCCCCATGAGCTGTTCTAATTAGTTTCCCTCAAGTTCATTCATGTTATAACAAATCCTATAAGTAATTGATCACTTTGTCTTAAGTAGAGTAGTAGTCTACTAAGTGCAGTAATATATTGTGATTTTTTTAAAAAATTGTTGCGTTTTAACAGTTTTACATCACAAAATCCAATTGCAAAAAAATGGAACTAAAAGCAGTTGGTTATCAAAATCAGACAAGTTTATCTGCATGAGTGAAATAACAAACCTTAGTTTGTTTGTTTTTTTAAAAAGCCCTTTTGGTAAATCTGCAAAAATGCCAGGTTTGATTTTATTAATTAAACAGAAATGACTACTTATCTATTACCAGTAGACAATTGCTGCCAGACTTTTGCATATGGATCAGTTCTGCTAGGCTACAAAGAGGTGTCACCAGACATGGAATTGTGGCAATTCCTAAGCTGGAAAGAAATGTTTTCTTAATTCCAAACGCTAAAATAATTGTCAGTACTTGTGGGAACATATTTTTTACATACCATAACAGTAATACCTAACTTGGGATGCCATTGTAACTGTTCTGGCTGAAAAGAAAATTGAGAATGCAAATTGTCTACCTTGTTGAGGCATTTCCCTTCCTGGAAGTGTGTGCACCTTGAAATAATATAATAGAAGGGGCCATTCTGGCTCAAGCTATTCACCATACAATTAAATAGGGATGTCTGCTCCACTTCTGCTTATTAGAAATAGGGCAATGCTTCATTCTGCAGGCTTGTTTAGCTCAGATTCCCCCCCCCCCCAATATGTGAAGATCTACACCGTTCTGCTGGCTCACACAGCACCCCTGGAATCGCCTGTAATTTGTGTGCTTTGGCTGCTGAAACTTTAAAAACAACAGACTTCCGTCCATATTTGATCTTCTGTCACTTGCAGTTGTGTGTACTTTAAATTAAAATAGGGGTCACAGACAATTCAAATCACAGGGTACTTGAGTCATGGAGTAATGGCCCAGGATTAGATAATTCAGCATTCTTAATACCGTGGTCCAGACGCTATGTCAATATTATCTACTCAGCTGCCCAATGGTTTTTAAGTGCATCTTTTCCAATGTTACTTGCATTCACTACATCATTCAGTTCCAGGAATGTTGAATTGTTATCAGGACTCTTGCACATGTGGATGTGTCTGTAGTGCTGGCGTAGATAGTAAAAGTGAAACATTAAAGTCACAAATCAAAATTCACAGGACTGAAAATGGAATCAGAGCTGACATTGGAATGGATTAAAAATAAAACACAAATAAGCCATATTGCAGCCCTTCAAATGTTTAGAAAACAATCCTTTGTCTTTCAGTTCCTGTCTTTTCCAGACTGAGAAGATATCCAGTTGCTTCAGCAACTTTACTCCTATCTTTAAACCTGGGTCTATTTGTCTATAATATTAAAATGCATAATGAATGAACAATTCAAAGTGTTGCTAATGACCTTTAAAGCCCTTCATGGCATTGGACCAGAATACCTCTGGAACCGCCCTCTACCGCACAAATCCCAGCGGCCGATAAGGTCCCACAGAGTTGGCCTTCTCCGGGTCCCGTCGACCAAACAATGTCGTTTGGCGGGCCCCAGGGGAAGAGCCTTCTCTGTGGCGGCCCCTGCCCTCTGGAATCAACTCCCCCAGAGATTAGAACGGCCCCCACCCTCCTTGTCTTTCGCAAGTTATTCAAGACCCACCTATATTGTCAGGCATGGGGGAATTAAGACATCTTCCCCAGGCTTTCTTATATTTTATGTTTGGTATGTATGTGTTGTATGGTTTTTAAATTGTTGGGGGTTTTTAATGTAATTTTATTATTATATTTGTTCCATTGTTACACTGTTTTTATTGTTATTGTGAGACGCCCCGAGTCTTTGGAGAGGGGCGGCATAAAAATCTAATAAATTGAATTGAATTGAATTGATTTCATCCATAGCAAGCCATATTGTCCTTCAAATATCTGATACTACAATTCCCGTCATTTCTAGTCCACAATGCAACAGTGTCAGAAACAGCAGGTTGGAGAATGGTGATTTAGAGCAAACCTATTTTTATAGGCTTATAACAAGTGCTCTGTCTTTGCATGCTGCAATTAGGATGACAGATAACGAAGTCTGACAAATTATTTGATTTACCCAGTTTGCTGCAGTCATGGAAACCTTGACTATGACACCCGTTTGAATATTTTTTTTTTAATTATTCAGCACTTGTAATAAAAGCGAAAGAGCTTAGACCTCTCTGAGAAACCTCCTCTCTAACTTTACTACTAATTTTAAGCATATGAGTGTGGGCCATGATTATTCGGTGCTGAAAACAGGGCATTCTGAACCTGTTCAACATGCTTTTGTCCAAAAGTTCCAAACTTAATTTAAAATGCCAAAAATAGCACCATGCCAATCTGTTTGCTGCCTCGTAATATGCTCCACTGTGAAGTCAAATGAATTTTAACAGGAACAAACAAAAATAAAGAGGTGAGAATTCTGTTCAAAATCCTTAATGGAATTTTGAGAAGGCGCAGATGGCTTTTCTTTGCAGGAGGTGATTATGGTAGAAGGCCTTTTTGTCCATCAACTTTAAAAAGGCCTCGTAGATGCATTCTTCTTGTAGTCCAGGTAATCTTCTCTAGCTTGCAACTCCTTCTGGAAATGGATCACCTGAGCCCGCGACATTGATTTAGCGGCCACATACAGTTGTGCAGAGATGATAATTTTCAGAAGCAGCTGCTTAATACAGGAGAGCTCCCATACTGATACTGGTAGTCCTCGATGTATGACCAGAATCGAGCCCAAAATCTATGTTATTAAGTGAGACATTTTTAAAGTGAATTTTGCCCCACTTCTATGAAATTTCTTGCCACAGTTGTTAAGTTAATCACTGCAGTTGATAAGTTAGCAATCTGGTCATTAAGGGAATCTAGCTTCCTCGTTGACTTTGTTTGTCAGAAAGCCGCAAAAGAGGAATCACATGGCTCCAGGACGCTGCAATGGTCGTAAGAATGAACCGGTTGACACCCATCTGAATTTTGATCACATGATCTTGGGAATGTCAAGGTTCCAGGTAACATCCGATCTAAATCAGAGTCCGAGTCAAAATACTCCTCAAAGTTCCAATTTATTGCCAGAGCCATCCTGGCACCTACACTGGGAAACCTGAATCTGAGTTTCCCACTCAGTTGAAAGTTCACATCCATTGTCCCCCACCCACAAACCTGCCCACTCAGATTGCGCCAGCATGGCAAGTCCTTCCTCTGCTTCCGCCCAGGTGGCTGGGCGTAGGATGTCCTTGAACCACTCGAAAGAATGCTTTGTGGCTGAATCTGTTCCCTAATGAAAATCATCCCTCCAAGTGTGGCAAGCCATTGATTTATCCCCAACTTCTGCGCTGGCTTGACAGGAATGCTGCAAAGGTTGTAACACCATGGTCTTAAGTCACTTTTTCTAGTGTCATCGTAACTTTGAACAGGCACTAAATGAACTGTTGTAAATCAAAGACTAATGTTAGCAAAGGAATGTACAAGAGTCTTTTTAAAAATATAAAAATATAAAAAGAAGGCACACCAATACTGCCACCACCACCTCCAAGGATAGATAACCTTTGTTGCTTTTTCTGTAACAGTTTGATCTCTGCGAAAGGGATGGAAGTACATTATTTTTCGGAGTATAAGACACACCTTATTTTGAGAGGAGGAAAATAGGGGGGGAAATCTACCTTCCAGGTATTCATCTGGCTAGCGTCCTTAGTTGGGTCAACTTCACATCATTTTATCCTCTGGTTAGGGATGGAAAAACCTTTTTCAAAGGGAATAGCAATGAAAACAAGCCTGTAAAGACTTAGGGCTTGAAAAAAACTTTGAAGAAGCAAATTTTAAAAATCCTGCAAGCTGGGAAGATTGTTAGCACCTCATTAGGGCTAGGGAAAAAAGCTTAAAGAAAAAAGCTACATTTGGAGTATAAGATGCATCCAAATTTTCATCCTCTTTTTTTGGGGGGGTGTCTTATAATCCGAAAAATATGAATTGTTCGTTTTGAAAAAGACCAGTTCATATTATTATAAGACACACCTTTTTCCCCTCTAAAAGAGGTTGAAAATTTGGGTGCGTCTTATATTCCGAATGTAAAGGATCACGCATATGATGGAAAATATCTCACTTCTGAAATTCCAATAATGTTTTTACAGAAAAAAAAATTCTTTATTACATGGAATGTATTGTGAATCCCCTCTTCCACTCCCACCAGTGAAATGGAGCTATTGCTCTGACTTAATGCTTTCTGCAAGAATAAAAATGCCATTGTAGAGAGAGAACAAGAAAGAAGACAATTGCATCAAAGCTGAAAGTAGATGTAAAAGGACAGAATATTTGTAGGATACTCAGAACTTGAAAGCCTCTAGTAAACTTCACCTGTGTGAAGGGATGATTCCGCATTCCCTAACGACCCTCAACTGAGTGCATATTGCATTAAAATTCTGTCTGAACCCTTACTACAAGCCCTTCTCTGCCTCTCTAATTGAGAATTAAAATCACTCTGGGTCTTTGCAAGTGGTTATATTTCCATGTCTTATTAATGGACAGGATCTTGGCCTAATCAATGTGACCACAAGGTGGAAGGGGTCTGTCAAGATCCTCGACTCAGTTGGATTTGTAGTCGTATCTCCAGGAAAGTGCTGAATTCAGACTTCCTGGTATGCATGTTGCTCCCTTAAACCTCAGAAGCACAAGCAGTCCTGAGTTGGTGATTGCAACCTGGAGGAGTCAGCCAATTTCTCCTGATCAGCTACTCCAGATCAGCCTGGCTCTTCAGATGTTTTCTTTTCCCTCCTTGTCCTGCTGAAGTCTTAACTCCCAAAACTAATTGTTGTATTGATTTTATTCTGTAAGCCGCCCTGAGGCCCTTGGGGAAGGGCGGCCTAGAAATTTAATGAAATAAATAAAATAAGGTACATGTGCCAGTTTCCTCTTTCCCAGGTTATCCAAAACTCTCAAAAGCAGAGGGGATGACTTGAATTGAGCATAGCTTGCTTTCACCGCTGCTCTTCAATTACTATCAATTACTATCGAAACTCTGGAGAAGGTGCAGAAAAGAGCAACCAAAATGATCAGGGGACTAGAAACCAAGACTTACAAAGAGAGACTGCAGGAACTGGGCATGGATAGCCTAGAGAAAAGGAGGGCCAGAGCGGACATGATAGCAGTCTACAGGTATACGAGGGGTTGCCACAGAGAGGAGGGGATCACTTTATTCTCCAGGGCACCAGAGGGCCGGACGAGGAACAACGGCTGGAAGCTGACCAAGGAGAGATTCAACCTGGAAATAAGGAAGAACTTCCTGACAGTCAGAACGATCAACCAGTGGAACAACCTACCAGCGGACATTGTGAACTCCAATACTCTGGACATTTTTTTTTTTTTAGCATTTAGTATATTGTATTAAATTATATTGGCAATTTACACTGGATTTGATTTTAACATGAAATAAATATTACGTACAAAACAATCTGACAAATGAGAGTGAATGATAGGCAGCCAAAAGTGTGGATGAGCAGCCATGTTCCTACTGTAAATTACACAATGTTAAAACTATCTGAAACCAAGGACCACTTCCTAGATAGTGCTATTCTCTTTTTCTTCCAGAAAGCATGAGTAAGGAACTGCTGATAGACATTTTAAAGAGGAAATTGGACTGCCATTTGGCTAGGATGCTATAGGGTTCCTGTTCAGGCAGGGGGTTGGACTAGATGACCCACATGGTCCTTTCCAACTCTAACAATCAATCAATCAATCAATCAATCAATAAATAAATACTAGTGATCTCTTGCTATTCTCTCAGTACTGCTTAAATACCGTTTGCCCAGTGACTGCTATTTTCTCCTTCACTGTCATTTCTCCTCATGCCTTCGGGTTATCCCTGCATAAAATCCAGCCCTTTCTCTGAGGCAAGTGTGATCACCAATCCTGAGATGCACTGTTTTTAAATATGCCTTTGTTATAAGAACTCACCTGTGCATTGCTTCCTACTTGATGGTACTTCGGTAATAGAACAAAGACATTCCAGATTCCCAAGAGGGCTAAGTCTGGGCCCAACAGTGAATGAAGATGTTTTGTTGTTGACTTTTCCATAAATATTATTTACGGAGCCTAAATACTGATAAAAAGAAAATGTTTCTCAAAAGCAGAAAATAGTGGACTGTTCAGCTTTAAAAAGACTGTCTAAAGGTGAGCCTTCTATTCGGTTTTCTTTAAGTGTCACCAGATTTTTGTTTTTAGGGTAAATTGGATTATTTGAATACCACCATGAAAAGATCTTATTATTCACTCATTTTAGAACCAGACATCCTGTGGGAGAAGACCAGGCACTGTGGGGAAGTTGGAGTTAAGCAAGTCATCAGCCTAGAGCAGTGATGACAAACCTATGGCACAGGTGCTACAGGTGGCACGCAGAGCCATATCTGCTGGCACGGGAGCCGTTGCCCTAGCTCAGCACAATGTGCATGTGTGTGCCGGCCAGCTGAGTTTTGGCTCACACAGAGGCTTTGGGATGCCGTTTTTGGCTTCCAGAGAACCTCTAGGGGGAATGGGGGAGGGCATTTTTACCTTCCTTCAGCTCCACGGAAGCCTTTGGAGCCTGGGGAGAAACACGAGCCTACTGGGCCCACCTGAAGTTGGGAAAAGGCTGTTTCTGGCCTCCAGAGGGCTTCCAGGGGGTGGGGGAAGCTCTTTCACCCTCCCAAGGCATTGGATTATGGGTGTGAGCACTTGTGCATGCACGATAGCGCACATGCACATTATTTTGGCACCGGAGGAAAGAAAGGTTCATCATCACAGGCCTAGAGTCATTACATTCCCACAAAAGGTCTTAAGACCAACCCCTCTTGAATTCTCTGGCACCCTTATCTAGTGCCAATTTTGTACTGAAGGTTAATTGACTAGATTTTTGGGAGAAGGCTTGAACAATACATCTTTTGAACTGCAACTTTTCCTATGGTCCTGATTTTTCGCATCTGACACATCCTTTCTAACTCTAAATTCTGATTAAGATGCTCAGTTTCACTCCTCTGCCCCGTCTCACTCTACCCTCTGGCCATCTGGTGCAATTGCAATTATTTGCGGAGTATAGACAGGGGATTCAGGAAATACATGGTATTTTTCTCCCTTTTCAAAAGTGACAGGAAACTGCACCTCCATCACAAGTGGTTCGCTGGCAGATTTCAACAACCAGGAGCTGCAATCACATGATGTAGCTTATAGATTAAAGATGTATGTATATATGTATGTATGTATGTATGTATGTATGTATGTAGTGCCAACCCCTAACCCCCAACATTTTTCCCTTAGACTATCCACGATTGACCTTTCCAGGTTCCTAAGAGGTCAGAAAGGGGCGTGCATAAGTGAAGTAGTGTGCCTTCCATCCCCTGTCCAATTGTCTCTCCTTTATCTCCTTTATCTTTTCTTCCTTTCATATATCTTCTCCCCTATTTTTATATCTTTTCTTCTACCCTTTTCTTTATATATATAACTACTTGTCTATCCTCTTCAATGAGTATTGTTACTGACCCCTCACATCCTGGACACAAATTGTTTCAACTCCTACCCTCAAAACGTCGCTACAGAGCATTGCACACCAAGACAACTAGACACAAGAACAGTTTTTCCCCGAACGCCATCACTCTACTAAACAAATAATTCCCTCAACATTGTCAGACTTTCTACTAAATCTGCACTTCTATTCTACTAGTTTTTCTCATCATTCCTATCACCCATTTCCTCCTATGTTGACTGTATGACTGTAACTTGTTGCGTATATCCTAAGATTTTTATTAATATTGCTTCTTCATTGCTTATTTGACCCCTATGACAATCATTAAGTGTTGTACACATGATTGTTGACAAATGTATATTTTATTTTATGTACGTTGAGAGCATATGCACCAAGACAAATTCCTTGTGTGTCCAATCACACTTGGCCAATAAAATTCTATTCTATTCTATTCTATTCTTCATTGCTTATTTGACCCCTATGACAATCATTAAGTGTTGTACCACATGATTCTTGACAAATGTAGATATTTTATTTTATGTACGCTGAGAGCATATGCACCAAGACAAATTCCTTGTGTGTCCAATCACACTTGGCCAATAAAATTCTATTCTATTCTATTCTATTCTATTGGACAAAATAAATAAATAAAAATAAAAATTTATTCCTTCCTTCCTTCATTCATTTATTTATTTATTTGACTTCTATGCCGCCCAATCCCATAGGACTCAGGGCGGCTTACAACAATGATAAAAATACAATATAAATAGATACAAAAGATAAAAAATGTCGAACATTTCTAAAACTAAAACGTTATAAAACGAAAAACCCCATGAAGAATAAAAACAGTCACAGTCATACACATGGACATTCTTAATAAAATTGGCCATCTAGGATGTAAAATATTATTATTATTATTATTAGTAGTAGTAGTAGTAGTAGTAGTAGTAGTAGTAGTAGTATTTATTAGATTTGTATGCTGCCCCTCTCCGTAGTCTAAAACACAAGAAACCCCAATATATAAAAATCATACATACAGTCATATCATACACAAAAAACTACATAGGCAGGGGAGATGTTTCAGTTCCCCCACGTTTGACGACAGAGCTGGGTTTTAAGGAGTTTACGAAAGGTAAGGAGGGTGAGGGCAGTTCTAATCTCTGGAGGGAGCTGATTCCAGAGGGTCGGAGCCGCCACAGAGAAGGCTCTTCCTCTGGGTCCCGCCAAATGACATTGTTTAGTGGATGGGACCTGGAGGAGACCAACTCTGTGGGACCTAACCAGTCGCTGGGATTCGTGCAGCAGAAGGTGGTCTCGTAGATACCCTGGCCTCCAGGCCTGCTGACACAGCCTATGGGGGGAATAGTAAATTGTCATCCTGTTTCAGTGACACATTGCATTTTTTTACCTTGCCAGTTCACACTCAGCCAATGCCATTTCTTCCTATTACGTTGCCATTCGGAGCAGAAGGAACCCATTCAGGGGCGGATTGCACTTACCGCCACTACTGGTGCACTGCGTGAGCAGCTTCAGGTTTCTGGTGAACGTGCATGCACGTCCAAGCAAGATTTTGCTTCTGTGCATGCGCAGGAAGCAAAATGTTATGAGGAGATGTGTGTGCACATGCGAGATTTTGCTGGGGTTTTTGCTTCTGCGCATGCGTGGAGGCAAAAAATGCTAAAATCTCATGCGCGTATCCCCTCACAAGATTTTGCTTCTTGCGCATGCGCAGGAGCCAAATCTCACTGGGACGCGCACATGCCAGAGACTCAAAGCTGTACACGCAGCTCCAGTTTTACTACTGGTGCAGCGGTGTTATCTGTATCGGTAGGAACCTGCTACTGAACACTATGCTAGTGTTGGGTCAGTGAGAACTGGCTGTCCCATTATTCTGTGATCTTCCAGCATTTGATGATGTCTGAAGACTGTCAAATGATCTATAGCAGTGATGGCGAACCTTTTTTCCCTTGGGTGCTGAAAGAGTGTGTGTGTGCATTATCGCGCATGTGTGAGTGCCCACATTCCTAATTCAATGCCTGGATAGGGTGAAAACAGCTTCCCCCACAACTGGAGTCCTTCTGGAGGCTAGAAATGGACGGTTCCCCAACTTCTGATGAGCCCAGTAGGCTTGTTTTTCACCCTCCCCTGGCTCCAAAGGCTTCCCTGGAGCCAGGGGAGGGTGAAAACGCCATCCCCATCCCCCTGGAGGCTCTCTGGAAGCTAAAAACACCCTCCCAGAGCCTCTGTGTGAGCCAAAAATCACACACATGCACATTGGAGCTGAGCTAAGGCAATAGCTTGCATGCCAGCAGATATGGCTCCGCGTGCCACCTCTGGCACCCGTGCAATAGATTCACCATCACTGATCTATAGAATGATCCTGAGATCTCAGAAAATTCACCTACAAAGCCTGTGAAAGTATTCTTGTTTCAAATTAGAAAGCGGAAGGTCACTGATGTGACTTCAGTGTTAGCTACACAAATTAATTTTGCCCCCTTGGTTGTATTCTACTGATGTTGCTCAAAAGGAGTACAACTGTATGTGTAATAAACTCGACATTTATATTGTTATTATTGTTGCTACATGAATATTTCTGGGAAGTTACAGAGCAGTTCTTCAATTTTCTTCCCTTTCTATATTTGCTGCACAAAATGGTACAGATTGTCAGCAAATGGAAAATATTAAACAATTTCTCATTAATCTGTGGTTCAAAGGAGGAAATAAAAAGCATCCTCTTCCCTTTGTTTGGCGTTTTATTTAGAAGCCTAAATCCTGTAACCTAATTGAATGCTAATGGAAAGCCTCATAATAATTTACAAGAGCTAGCAGGGGCTGATTAATTAAGAACAGAGAGGCTGAATGCAAAAGGCTTAAAACATACTTCAAAAAAATCTAATTCAATTACACATTGTAAACCGAGTATAATCAAAAAACAAACTCTTCTGTACATTATGCCCTCTTTTGCTACCAGGGCCCTTTAACTACAGCACTTCTACACAACAGAACAATTATGTCCCTTTGCAGTGGCCAAAAACAGATATAAAGGAGCCATGTTGCCCGTTTGGATTATATCCTGGCTCTTCAGGATATTATTAATATCACACATTAGCTCTTCAGGATAGACATAAGGTGGTTCTCAATTTATAACCATTTATTTTAATGACTGTTCAAAGTTACACCGGCGCTAAAATCGTTTTCTGCCATTATACTCAGGACAAAAACTTTTCAATGTTGTTTACATTCACTTGGCAGTCAAGAAAATAGAATAGAATAGAATAGAATAGAATAGAATAGAATTTTATTGGCCAAGTGTGATTGGACACACAAGGAATTTGTCTTGGTGCATATGCTCTCAGCGTACATAAAAGAAAAAGATGCATTTGTCAAGAATCCTGTGGTACAACACTTAATGATTGTCATAGGGGTTAACTAAGCAATGAAGAAACAATCAATATTAATAAAAATCTTAGGATTCAAGCAACAAGTTACAGTCATACAGTCCTAAGTAGAAGGAAATGGGTGATGGGAATGATAAGAAAAACTAGTAGAAATAGAAGTCCAGATTTAGTAAAAAGTCTGACAGTGTTGAGGGAATTATTTGTTTAGTAGAGTGATGGCGTTTGGGAAAAAACTGTTCTTGTGTCTAGTTGTCTTGGTGTGCAGTGCTCTGTAGCGACGTTTTGAGAGTAGGAGTTGAAACAGCATCATTTTTGTGACTGTGGACATTTCCATTTTGTTTATTTGGGCCAATTCAGAAAATGGTTCGACAATGTCCAGTGAAGGGTCGCTCTCCTTACCTGCTACCGGAGCTCTCTTGGAGGCACCTGCAAGCACCCGTCAGTGCGAGATTTGGCTTCTGCGCATGAGCAGCAAGCCAAATCTCGCGTGAGAATGCACACGAGAGTGAGATTTTGGCTATTTTTGCCTATATTTTTGCTCATTATTTTTGCATGCAGGGAAACCAGATCTCATATGGGAGTGTGTTGAGGGAGCACAGCTGCGCATGCATCTGGGATTTTCCTACCGGAACTGCGCACCTGGAAGCTCCGGCTGCTGCCCGTCAGTGGCAATATCTAGGATATCTCTGTTTGAGTGCCAATCCATTGTTCATGTCTGGAATTTCCTCTTGATCTCCCAATTGAAGTCATTGAGCTTAGTTTTTGTAAGATTAACCCAAGGTTGCTGCTGCTACAGTGATCATTGGAAAATGCTTCAGTGATTGATTGATGGTGTGTCACCAAGTCTTTTTGAACTCCTAACAACCACATAGATACATGTTTGTCTGTCTATTGATTGATTGATTGGATTTATATGCCACCCCTCTCCGAGGACTCAAGGCAGCTTACAACATATAAAAAACAATTAAATATCTTAAATCCAATTTTAAAATACTTCAGCAATAGAGTGATCACCAATTGAGTGGTTTCCGGACACAATTCAAAGTGTTGGCTATGACCTATAAAGCCCTACATGGCATAGGACCAGGTTGCCTCCGAGACCGTCGCATGAATCCCAGCATCCGATTAGGTCCCATAGAGTTGGTCTTCTCAGGGTCCCATCAACCAAACAATGCAGGCTGGCAGGACCAAGGGAAAGAGCCTTCTCTGTGGGGGGGCCGGCCCTCTGGAATCAGCTCCCTCCGGAGATTTGCATTGCCCCCACCCTCCTTGCCTTTCGAAAGAGTTTAAAAACTCATTTTTGTCGCCAGGCCTGGGGTCATTAGATCTTTCCCCCTGACCAACGAGTGTTTTTACTGTGTTTTATGGAGTGAGCGATAATGAATGTTTTAAATTATTTTTGGGTTTTTAGGGTTTTTAATTATATTAATTGAATTAGATGTACTACTATGTTTTTATATATGTTGTGAACTGCCCCGAGTCCTTGGAGAGGGGCAGCATACAACTCGAATTAATAAATAAATAAATTTTAGGTTAACTAATCTAAAATCCCAATTTCTTAACAATCAATCATTTTCATTGAAACAATCAACATGCATTGCATTCATTGGTCAGGGGCTAATATCTATTGGCCCCAGTCCTGTTGGCACAAGTGGGTCTTCAAGCTCTTACGGAAGGCAAGGAGGGTGAGGGCAGTACAAATCTCTGGGTAGAGCTCTGGGTAGAGCTCTGGGTAGAGCTGGTTCCAGAGGGCTGGAGCCCCCACAGAGAAGGCTCTTCCCCTAGGCCCCACCAGGCAACATTGTCTAGTTCAGGGGTCTCCAACCGTGGCGACTTTTAGCCGGGCAGACTTCAAGTCCCAGAATTCCCTAGCCAGCACGATGAGCATCAGAAATTTTACAAACCGTTGGAAGCTTGTCGTTGGATTTCAGGTCAGCTGCAGTGGCTTCGGCTACTTCAGCTGTTTGAGCAGCTTTGATGACATCCTGTAGGGTGGAATCCTCCGCTGCCAGCAGTTTGTTTCGAATTGTGACATTTCGCATGCCAAAAATGATGGCATCCGTTAATCGAGCTTCAAGATTCTCGAATTGGCATTTTGCTAAAATTGTCCTAAGGCGAGTAGCAAATTGGTTGATAGTCTCTCCCTCAGCCTGGGCTGTGCGGGAGAACTGATGCCGGTAAACCCTCGCAGGCTTCGTGGGTTTAAAATGAGATGCCAATTTCTCTCTCAACGTGTCCCATGGCACGGAGTTAGCGGGCTCAGGATCAGTCAAGGTGCCCGCTAGATCAAAAATTTTCTAGTAATCTAGTAATTAAATCTAGTAATTAAGAAACAGGGCTCGTTTTCTACCGTCTTCAGCATCCTTCATTCCTGCTGCCTCAAGGAATATTTCGAATTTTGCCATATAGGCAGTCCAAGTTGACCTCTTGGGGTCAAAAAGCTCAGGAGGTTGGATGATCGATGGGGTCGACATTATGATTTTTTGTGGAGAAAAAAAAAATCACCTCTAGACCCTCGTCGCCACTGTAATAAATGCAATACACAATTTCTTTCTATTTCTTCTTTTGTTCACAGCGGGAGGTTAACAAGCGGCTGCAACACTTTCGCTTAGGCGTGCTCTCTGCAGAAGACGCGTAAGACCAGAAGCCGTCCTATTTATAACATTTAGCCCAGCAGCAAGCCGCGGCTGACAGCTATCCGATCTTGGCGCCAAATACAACAACCAATAGGAAACAGGTACAGTTTACATTACTTTTGATGATTTCTGCTTAACAACAAGTATTAGAAATTTACCCAGATACAATTCCTTTTAATTAACTGCGGACATAACACCCTGGTATAGTTGACTGCATCTGGAGAAGACCTATTCCCTAAATCTGATCCTTCAGATCTTCCATTCACGAATACAGTAACTGTATCTACCCATCTCGTACCTGGTCATCCTCTTCTTCTCTTTCCTTCCATCTTTCCCAGCATTGGAGACTTCGCTAGAGAACGGAGTCTTTGCATAATGCATCCAAAGTAGAATAACATGAGATTGGTCCTTTGGGTGTCAAGTGACAACTCTAGTTGAAAATGTAACACAACAAGGATCCAGTCTGATATAAATCCAGTTAATAAATAAATAAATCTGAACTTTTGTGTACTGTATGAAGATGCCATAACTTATTAAACAAACAACCAGATGTTTTTTAAAGGCCACCATTTCTTTGACATGCTGGCCTGCATCCCATTCTGCAGTAACATCTAATTCTTCCTCTTTGGAAAAGAAATGAAGTCCTTCCTCTTCAGCCAAGTATTGTCCAGCGAAGCTAATAATGATTCTAGCTGCTCTTTATGAATTTTACTGGTTGATATTATTCTCTGTGTATAGAGAGAATTGTTTCTTTTGCGGTTTCTTTTCTTTTTCCCCCCTTGCTTTTTGCCTGGTGTCCTCATTGAGAACCCTAGGGATGAAAGCATTGTCGAAATAACAACAAATCGCCAATGACTGAAACAGCCAAAATTGCTCTTAGAGTTGCCGGGAAGGTCCGGTGATGCTGTTGCATACTGAGATTCTAATATTGGTTTAATCATTCAATGAGACAAGTCCAAGAATCAGACTGTAAAATGCAATATCATTTTTGGGGGAATGGCATATTTTCCCATACATGATAGAGACACTGGATAGAGAAAATAACCTGTTAGCATTTTGCAATCTGATGCCCTTTGGTCTCATCAAGCTTTATCATTGACTTTTTCACTGGCCCTGCTGTCCGGCATTAATGGGAGTTGTAGTCTAAGAGATCTGGAAGAAATCACACTAGAAGATAGACTAGAAGATCCAACTCTAGGGAACCAACTACCGCCCGATGTCCCTACTGCTCCCACCCTGCTGGCCTTTCGTAAGGCCATGAAGACCTGGCTTTACTGGCAGGCCTGGGGGCCATAAATTTACATCTCTGGTGGCCAACTGTATGAATAGTGTGTATGTATATGATTGTGACTGTCCTTGTTATAAATAACTTTTTTCATGGGGTTTTAATTTTAGATAATGTTTTAGTCTTAGATAATGTTTGACTTCTTTCTATCATTTTGTATCTATTTATATTGTATTTATAGTGTTCCTTCGATTTGCGTTCCGAAACCGCCCGCGAAAGTCGAATTTCCGCGAAGTAGAGATGCGGAAGTAAATACACCATTTTTGGCTATGGGCAGTATCACAAGCCATCCCTTAACACTTTAAACCCCTAAATTACCATTTCCCATTCTCTTAACAACCATTTACTCATCATTATTACTGGTACTCACTGTTGAATAAGACACTTAGTGATCCTGATTTATAAACATAATTATTTATAAACAATAATTATATTTTTTGTTATTTATTTGCAAAAATTATTAGTTTGGCGATGATGTATGATGTCATCGGGCAGGAAAAACCGTGGTATAGAAAAAAAAAACCAGGAAGTATTTTTTAATTAATATTTTTTGAAAAACCGTGGTACAGGCTATTCGCGAAGTTCGAACCCGCGAAAATCGAGGGAACACTGTATATTGTTGTTGTAAGTGGCCCTGAGTCGTTCGGGATTGGGTGTCATAGAAGTGAAACAAAGAAACAAACAAATAAACATAAATCTATACCTGATCTATACCTGTAATTATCTGGGTTGTGTTGTGTCCCACATTTTCCCTCCCCATATTCAATATCTTGCCATCATTTGTGCAAGAAAAATTAGTCCATCAAAGCCTCTTATTGTAATGCGGAGCCAACGGCAACTACTCTTTTTAGTTAACCTTGAGCTGTAATAAACAGTGAACCATAGCAAGAAAAGAAAAGGTAGCTGTATGCAGATGCTTGTAATTCCATTTATTATAGTTCAAAAGTGTTGAGGAAAGGCCAAAAACAATGTTGATCATATCTGCATTGTTTAATAATTGGCTAAACAGAAAGGATAAATACTGTGATTCTCCCATGAGCTATGTATGCAGCGTAGATATGAATCATGATGTTCAGTTGTAGCACTTTAGTTCCTGCTTTACGTGTATGAGGAGTTGTCAGCCAATGTTTGTTTGTTGATGCTGGGTATAAAGATCAGCTTTGTTTTTTTTTTCCTTTTCTCTCTCTCCACCCCGCCACATGACCCCTTCTCCACCCCCCTTCCACCCTTCTCAGTGAAAAATTAATCAGGATCCATCTGTTTCTTCTTTATCCTGTACAATTTCATTACAACTAAACCAAAGATTAGAGGATTCTCCTACCTTTTTTAGATTTTTTTTTAAACTCCCCTCTGTGTAGTTCTGGTGCTCTCCGCGCTGGGCGATTAAAGTCGCTTGCCGCTTGGTTTAAGTAAGATTATTTCCAATCTTCCTTTCTGAAGGGAGAAGCATAATGAGACCAGCTAGGGAACAAAAGCCATTCTCAATTACCCAGTGTACTAAAATACTGCAACTCCATTTAGAGTAACCGAATGGTCTCTAATGGAAGCCAGGTCTTTCTTTTAAAATTACAATTTGCTTGGCTTTCTTTGGAAAAATATATATGCTGGAGCCCGCAATTAGATACTGGCAAATGCCTCCAGAAGATAGTTTGTCATAATTTAATATTTCTCTCTTTTCCTCCTTATTGACTGTTATTGATTTTGAAATCTCAGGGGCATCAAATCATTCTTTTCTATGACATCAGTCATGCATCAAACTTGTTAACTATCCCTTTCCTGACCCAGACCACTATCTTGCTATTAATCCTTTATTTATTCTTAAACATCTGTTTGCAGGATTATCCAATTCTCTAGGTCAGTGATGGCAAACCTTTTTTCCCTTGGGGCCTGAAAGCAAGCGTGCACACACTATTGCATGTACATACATGTCCACACCCATAATTCAATGCTCCCTTTGCGCCCCCCCCCCCATTCCCACAGACATGTGTGCACATTCCCACTCTCCCGTTTTCGACTTCCAGTGTGCCCAGTAGGCCCATTTTTACCCTTCCCCAGGCTCCAAAAGCTTCCCTGGAGCCTGGGTATGGAAAAAAGGCCTCCCCACCACCCTCAAGGACCTCCAAAGGCCAAAAAACCCCTCTCAGAACCTCCCTGCAAGCAACAGCTTACGTATACTGCTCAGTGTTTTCTTTTGTAAAGCTAATGGAAAGGAACAGCCTATTATTAATTTATAAAAGCCACGTGCTGGAAGATATGGCCCCATGCCATCATGCTCTAAGGCAATGTTGCGGCCTATTATGGACTGGATTTCCACACTATGGTCTATTATATGGACTGGACTTCCACACTATGTATGTATGTATATATGTATGTATATGGGTTGTTCCCGTTTCGGCCTGGTTCTAAGAACCAGTAGCGCCGTGAGCGGGAGGCTCCACCCACCCACCCGGGACCCTTCTGTACATGCATTGAGCATGTGCACACTCATACACACCAGTAGTAAAGGGGTTTAGTTTAGAACCTACTATTGGTATGTATCAGAGGTGGTATTCAGCAGGTTCTAACCAGTTATGGAAAACTGGTAGCGGAAATATTGAGTTGTTCGGAGAACCAGTAAATGCCACCTCTGACTGGCCCTGCTCCCATCTATTATCTATCTCCCAAGTTCCAGCTGATGGGAGAAAATGGGGATTTTTCAGTAACCTTCCCTGGAGTGGGGAGGAAATGGAGATTTTACAGTATCCTTCTCCCGCCAGCCCCACCACACCACACCACACCAAGCCATGCCCACAAAACAAATAGTAAAAAACCCCTGAATCCCACCACTGGTGTATTATGTATTTATTTATAAATACTGGGTCGACCTCTAGGGAGGCACAGAATGCCATGATTGCCACATCAGAATGAAGCAATGGAGATAATTTTCTCAATGAGACGACCTCGATTGAATCAAGATCTCTCCTTTTATTGTATTTTACTTTTCCTGACATGTGGTACAGAATAACCAATTCGCGAACGCCACATACATTAAGCCATCCCCCAACTACCATTCACTCATGCGCTGTATAAGGCAACCTCCTCGTGACTTCCCTATAGATAATTAACGGAAGCTCCATTCATTGCCTTTTCCTGGATTGTGTGTTTACTGGTGATTAGCAAAGGAATGAGAGTAAGGCATATATTTCCTTATATGGAAGTTAGCTATACGTTTTCTTCATGTTGTATATCAAGTTAATTATTTTTCATGTGGTCATGGATTCTGCAGCTTGCTTACTCAGCCTGGACTTTGCTTCCTTTCAATAGAGGAAGAAATAAGGTTTATACAGCACCCATTAGGCTAAAACATCACTCTTCAGCAATATTCCATTCCAATGTTCAGTGCCTATGAACATATGATTACAACACTGGTGTATGGATGTATTTATTTATAAAATTTACTGGTTTTCTATCTTACTTCAGATAACTCTAATAATACCTTTCCTCTTGTCCGTTAGGGGATTGCCAACCTGAGGCCTATTAGATGGATTGGACTTTAGAAAATTTACTGGCCATCTATTTTTACCTCAGGGTAACTAACCCCTGCCCCTTGTCAGTTAGGGAATTGTCAGAATACTGTATATCCCACCCATGTGGCAGTTCATGGCAGCTTGGGAGGGTTGATCTAAATACTCTTCCTCACATTACTGAGCACGTAACAAAAACCTGGAGGCCTTCAGCATTAGACCTAGGTGAACAATTAGCCAAAAAATACTGCTCAGTGTTTTCTTTTGTAAAGCTAATGGAAAGGAACAGCCTATTATTAATTTATAAAAGCCAGTGAATGCCAGGTGTTCTGGCTGCAAAAAGTATAACATTGATCTCCCCCTCCAAAAGCAAAATAGAAACTGGGTGATCAGAATTCATAACCCCCAAAAAGTTTCAAGCCCAGTGGGTTGGTCACCATCTCTTTTCCTACTTTGAATGAAGACATCAGAATGAAGACAGAGCTTCCTGTATCGGTGTTCCCTTAGACATTGATATAATTAGTGGGAAAATGAATATATACTCCAGATGATCTGCATCTCCAAAGCAAACAAGTGGAGATTTTTTCTACTTCATATTTATTTATTTTATTTATTTATTAGATTTGTATGCCGCCCCTCTCCGAAGACTCGGGGTGGCTAACAACAATAAAAAAGACAATGTAAACAAATCTAATATTAAAAATAATCTAAAAAAACTCCAATTTAAAGAACCAATCATACATACAAGCATACCATGTATAGATTCTATAAGCCTAGGGGGGAAGGGAAAATGTCAATTCCCCCATGCCTGACGACAGAGGTGGGTTTTAAGGAGCTTGCGAAAGGCAAGGAGGGTAGGGGCAATTCTGATATCTGGGGGGAGTTGGTTCCAGAGAGTCAGAACCGCCACAGAGAAGGCTCTTCCCCTGGGTCCCGCTAGACGACATTGTTTAGTCAACAGGACCCGGAGAAGGCCAACTCTGTGGGACCTAACTGGTCGCTGGGATTCGTGCTTAAAACAAGGCTTCTCAAACAGTGGGGCACCCCCCCTGGGGGAACGTGGGACGATGGCAGGGGTGCACGCGTGACCCTGGGGAACATGTATGGTGCCTCTTGATCAATTATCTTGGATAGGAATTGTTTTCTCAGTTGCATACTGCTCCTAACCCGGAAGAGAAGGCAGCTGCGTGGGTTCTTGTTGTTTTTGGTGGGCACCACAGTAGCCATGAACGGTATGGCAAAATTGCTGCTGGACATGGAGGAACATCCTCTGCAGCTGGGCAAAAGCTTTGAACGGCACCCTAAAGCCTCCTTCCAGACCATTCATTGTGAGTGCCTGGCAGAGGTGGCGCTTATGGGCTAGGCTGGTGACCCCAAAACATGGGCTTGATTAAGCTGGCCTGGCCCCATATCAAAAAAGGACCCTAACCACAGTAGCCTATGCCTGTCTAACCGAAAACAGGCTCCACTGAGTTCAGTGTGACTTACTCCCAGGTAAGTGGGTATAGCAGCCTTCCCCAGCCAATAGTTTGTTTGCAGCTTATAATAAGTAAAATAATAAATATTAAACTAAAATTCCATTGGGGCTCAGATCGGAGAGTTGGGGACGCACAAAATGTTTACTTCTTCCATAACAGAAAATACTTGAGAAACACTGCCTTAAAGCAATATGACCAATAACAGTAAACATTGGGAACTAAGTAAGTCAGACATGATGCTAAAAAGACCAGGGAGATCATGAAGATCAAACCCTTATTCAGCCATGAAGCTGATTAAGAGGCTTTGACCTTTAGTTTAGTCTGTTTTACAGGTTTCATTAAAGATAAAATAGAATGATCTGTGTATCCAACAGAGCTCCTTGTAGGAAAGATAAGAAATCAGTGAATGATTTTTAAATCTGAATATCCTCCATAACGCTTAATTTTCTTCAAATGTCTAGGAAAGAGTTACCTGAATACATGATAGTCTGTATGAAGCGTCGCTAAGGAAAGAGTTATTTTAAAATGTGCATTGTCTGGGTAAATTTCAGATTCTCCACATGAAGAGCAACGCACAGGTGTTTTTCATTTTTAAGATGAATTTTATGTGTAAGAATGAATTAAAAAAAACAATGTTTTTAATTTTTGTCCCTCTTTTTTCAACTTGAAGAATACAAAGTTTGGGAACGAAAAAGTCCCCAGTTCTCTCTTTCAAATCATAGGATAAAAAGCCCGCATTTAAACTTACCAAATGCAGCTGGAAATTTTACAGTAATTAACAAAACATGTTGCAATAATTTTTTGCAAAAATGGATTCAGAAGATAAGAACATAAGCAGGGCCCTGCTGGATCAGCAGGGGTGTTCACGGGAGGATTATTTCTCTCTTTTTTATTTTCTGAAGAATCATTTATTCTTCGCAAACCAATAACGTATATAAAAGTAATCAGGTGAGGAGGTGAATGTTCTATTCATCAATACAATAAGTCTCCAAAATCTGATCAAAATGAGACAAAAATTGATATGGAAGTGAACCTGCAGAAAAGGAAGATCAACTTTGAAAATATTAGTCCCAATCAGCTGGGAACCATGGGAGGGAGGGGGGAAAAACCAGTGCACATTCAGATTGGCTGCCTCTTCCTAGTTGTGCAACCCATAGTAAGTACAGTGGTACCTCAAGATACGAACCCCTCGTCTTACGAACAACTCGAGATACAAACACGGGGTTCAGAAAAAATTTGCCTCTTCTTACGAACTTTTTTCGTGTTACGAACGCCAAACCCGAACTTCCAGGTTCGGCGTTCGGGAGGGTGCTGGGAAGCCCCGGCTGTTTTAAAAGGTGACAGCCGGGGGCGGGGCTTGCCAGCAGCCTCCGAACGCCGAACCCGGAAGTTCGGGTTTGGCGTTCGTAGCACGAAAAAAGTTCTAAGAAGAGGCAAATTTTTTCTAAACCGTTCGGAGGCAGCTGGGAAGCCGCGCGGCTGTTTTAAAAGGTCACAGCCAGGCTGGGGGGCTTCCCAGCAACCTCCCGAACCCCGAACTTTTGCCGAACTTCCGGGTTCGGGAGGTTGCTGGGAAGCCTCCCAGCCCGGCTGTGACCTTTTAAAACAGCCGTGCGGCTTTCCAGCAGCCTCCGAATGCCGAACGCGGAAGTTCGGGTTTGGCGTTCGGCTTCCGGAAGCTGCTGGGAAGCCGCCCGGCTGTTTTAAAAGGTCACAGCCGGGCTGGGGGGCTTCCCAGCAACCTCCGAACGTCGAACGTGGAAGTTCGGGTTTGGTGTTCGGCTTCGGGAGATGGCTGGGAAGCCGCCCGGCTGTTTTAAAAGGTCACAGCCGGGCTGGGGGGCTTCCCAGCAATCTCCCGAACCCCGAACTTTTGCCGAACTTCCGGGTTCGGGGTTCAGGAGGTTGCTGGGAAGCCTCCCAGCCCGGCTGTGACCTTTTAAAACAGCCGCGCGGCTTTCCAGCAGCCTCCGAACACCGAACGCGGAAGTTTGGGTTTGGCGTTCGGCTTCGGGAAGCTGCTGGGAAGCCGCCCGGCTGTTTTAAAAGGTCACAGCCGGACTGGGGGGCTTCCCAGCAACCTCCCGAACCCCGAACCTTTGCCGAATGTCCGGGTTCGGGGTTCGGGAGGTTGCTGGGATGCCTCCCAGCCTGGCTGTCACCTTTTAAAACAGCCGTGCGGCTTTCCAGCAGCCTCCGAACGCGGAAGTTCGGGTTTGGCGTTCGGCTTCGGGAAGCTGCTGGGAAGCCACCCAGCTGTTTTAAAAGGTGACAGTCGGGCTGGGAGGCTTCCCAGCAACCTCCCGAACCCCGAACCCGGAAGTTCGGTAAAAGTTCGGGGTTCGGGAGGTTGCTGGGGAGCCCCCCAGCCCGGCTGTGACCTTTTAAAACCGCCGGGCGGCTTCCCAGCAGCTTCCCGAATCTGAACGCCAAACCCGAACTTCCGCATTCGGCGTTCGGAGGCTGCTGGAAAGCCGTGCGGCTGTTTTAAAAGGTGACAGCCGGGCTGGGGGGCTTCCCAGCAACCTCCCAAACCCCGAACCCGGAAGTTCGGCAAAAGTTCGGGGTTTGGGAGGTTGCTGGGGAGCCCCCCAGCCCAGCTGTGACCTTTTAAAACAGCCGGGTGGCTTCCCAGCCGTCTCCCGAAGCCGAACGCCAAACCCGAACTTCCGCGTTTGGCGTTCGGAGGCTGCTGGGAAGCCCCGCCGCCCGGCTGTCACCTTTTAAAACAGTCTGGGGGCTTCTCGGCGGCCTCCCGAACGCCGAACCCGGAAATTCGGGTTTGGTGTTCGGTGTTCGGGAGGTCGCTGAGAAGCCCCCAGGCTGTTTTAAAAGGTGACAGCCGGGCGGCAGCATTTTTTTGCGGGGGGGGGTTTGGTTTCACGGATTAATTGACTTTACATTGTTTCCTATGGGAAACAATGTTTCGTCTTACGAACCTTTCGTCTTACGAACCTCCCCCTGGAACCAATTAGGTTCGTAAGATGAGGTATGACTGTATATCTACAGCCTTCTGTATACAGTGGTACCTCTACTTATGAATTTAATTCGTTCCGTGACCAGGTTCTTAAGTAGAAAAGTTTGTAAGAAGAAGCATTTTTCCCCATAGGAATCAATGTAAAAGCAAATGTGTGCAATTGGGGAAACCACAGGGAGGATGGAGACCCTGTTTCCTCCCAGGAGATTCCTAGAGAGGCCCCACAGAGGCTTCTCCCCACCCTTTCCGGCCCTGTTTCCTCCCAGGAGATTCCTAGAGAGGCCCCAGGGAGGCTCAGGTTTATAAGTGGAAAATGGTTCTTGAGAAGAGGCAAAAAAAATCTTGAACACCCGGTTCTTAGGTAGAGGTACCACTGTATATGTATTTAGTGCCCATGTTTACAGAAATGTTTGGCACCACTGGTAATATATTGGAAAGAATTCTAACAGCCATGTTTTGCATGCTTTGCCTAACTTTTTTTCATTTTTCTGAATGAAAGCATTTCTAAAGTTTATAAGTCAGATAATAAAGAGACAATATCAATACCCTTTTGTCCAGAAGAATAGCTGAAGAAACAAATAAATCTGCCCCAGGAAGTTATATCCTTCAACATCCTACAGAAGACTTATGGCAGTTCAATACTAAAAAGATAAATATTTTGGGGTCTCAGTGCTCTCTGAGCTTGGTTATTTTTTTGTAGATGTTTCATTACCCAGCTAGGTAACATCATCAGTGCTACCTAGTTGGTTAATGAAATGTCTGCAAGCAAACACAAAGCTCAGGACCAAGAACCTCACAGTTCAACTATGAGCTTCACATGTTCTCTTTTATAGATACATCTTTCCTCCTTGGGGCCCCTATACCTGCTTTTTACAGAAACATCACAGCAATGTCGGTTTTCTCTGAGAGGAAGATGAATCTGCTAAGTTTTACATTAATTTTATTTCAGTATGTTCTGAATTTTCTGTTGAAATTAACAGCACTGGAATTAACTTAATTCAACTGGTCAGTGTCATTTTCTGAAAACGCCTGAACTATTTATCTTAGTTTAGAGTTCATTGAAACTAGAAAAAAGTTTGCACATTACTTGAAACTAACAATAAAACATCACTGGCTGCAGATGTAGAGAGACTAAGTACATTTCTAAGCCCTGGTAGAAACTTTTTAAAACCACCACTGTCCATTTTTGCACATTAAAAGCCACAGTGAGATTTATTTTCTACATTAACCCCGCCTCTTCTCCCTCACAAGATGTTTAAAATATTCATCACACAGTCCAAACGTTAATGCCAACTGATGTTTTTTCTAATATAGCCTTTAAGGGGTTATTAGCTACAAAAATGCCTTTATATATAAACATTATTTTGCATATGGGAAAATAGAAAAGGGAATAAAGATAACATGAATCATACTTTGAGAATGAGCGCATGTGAACTCACTCAAAGTAGACATTTATTTTCTCTGAGCTAGAAAATGAGGGAATTCTAGAGTTCTTAGGTTAAGAACTAAAAATAAAACAATCTGACGCTAATTCTTGTGGGAATTTTGTTAGTTTTAATGCTTTATTAAGCATTACTGTTACTAGCAAACAGAATCACATTTTCTTCTGTTTTTGCTTAATCAGACAAAGTTTCTAGTTCATATAATTAGAAGAAACAATTTCAGTATTTATTCCAGAGACTTACTTTGACCCCCGCATGCAACCGACAAAATCCATTACAGTACTGTCCATCATCATCATTATTATTATTGTTATTGTTGTTATTATTGTTATTGTTGTTGTTGTTGTTATTATTATTATTAGTAGTAGTAGTAGTAGTAATTAGATTTGTATGCCGCCCCTCTCGAAGACTTGGGGCGGCTCACAGCATACAATATAAAACAGTGAATACAGAGACAAATCTAATTAATTAAAAACTACGTAAGGTAAAAATCCCAATATATTAAAAATCAATCAAAAAATTCAAATCACAGCCATACATCACAATTATTGGCCAGGGAGTCTAGATTTAATTGCCCCAAGCCTGGTGACATAAGTGAGTCTTAAGACCATTGTGGAAGGTAAAGAGGGTGGGAGCAGTGCGAATCTCTGGAGGAAACTGATTCCAGAGAGCCGGAGCCCCCAGAGAGAAGGCTCTTTATGGTTCTTAACAGGGGTGGGTTCTAATTTACCTCACCGCTGCTCCATTTCCTCCCATGCCACATGGCTGCACACACATTGCACATCACATAGTCATGCCAAAAATTTGCAAAATCTTCAGAAAAAAAGCCAAAAACAAGATGGCTGGGCATGCGCAGTGCTGAGACTTGGTGCATGCATAGAAGAAAAAAATCAGCATTTTTTTAAAAATCCAAAATAAATAATTTTTTTTAAAAAGATGGCAGCATCCATGGACCGGCACTAACAAAACTGGCTCCCTGACATTTACGAGCAATTTGTGGGAGGAACCTAGCTCTGGCTCTTATTTTAGTACATGTAGTGCTCAATTCGGAACCATTCATTTATCTATTAATGTCACAACTGCAGTTTTTTACTTATACAGTACTTGTAAGCAAAGGTCATAAATTGGTGATGAACTCACTTAAGGCATCCAAGGGCATGGGGTGAGGTATCATCAATACGCCGATGATACCCAACTATACATCTCCACCCCATGTCCAGTCAACGAAGCAGTGGAAGTGATGTGTCGGTGCCTGGGGGCTGTTGGGGCCTGGATGGGGGTCAACAAACTCAAACTCAACCCAGATAAGACGGAGTGGCTGTGGCTCTTGCCTCCCAAGAAGGACAATTCCATCTGTCCGTCCATTACCCTGGGGGGAGAACTATTGACCCCCTCAGAGAGGGACCGCAACTTGGGCGTCCTCCTCGATCCACAGCTGACATTGGAACATCATCTTTTGGCTGTGGCGAGGAGGGTGTTTGCCCAGGTTCGCCTGGTGCACCAGTTGCGGCCCTATTTGGACAGGGAGTCATTGCTCACAGTCACTCATGCTCTCATCACCTCGAGGTTTGATTACTGCAACGCTCTCTACATGGGGCTACCTTTGAAAAGTGTTTGGAAACTTCAGATCGTGCAGAATGCGGCCGTGAGAGCCATCATGGGGCTTCCTAGATTCGCCCACGTTTCTGCAACACTCTGCGGCCTGCACTGGCTGCCAATCGGTTTCCGGTCACAATTCAAAGTGTTGGTAATGACCTTTAAAGCCCTACCGCCTTCTACCGCATGAATCCCAGCGGCCGATAAGGTCCCACAGAGTTGGCCTTCTCCGGGTCCCGTCGACCAAACAAAGTCATTTGGCGGGCCCCAGGGGAAGAGCCTTCTCTGTGGCGGCCCCGGTCCTCTGGAATCAACTCCCCCCCGAGATTAGAACGGCCCCCACCCTCCTTGTCTTTCGCAAATTACTCAAGACCCACCTTTGTCGCCAGGCATGGGGGTGTTAGGATATTCCTTCCCCTAGGCCATTACAAGTTATCTATGGTATGTTTGTGTGTATGTTTGGTTTTTATAATAAGGGTTTTTAGTTGTTTTATTAAATTGGATTGTTACATGTTGTTTTTTATCATTGTTGTTAGCAGCCCCGAGTCTGCGGAGAGGGGTGGCATACAAATCCAATAAATTTATTTTTATTTATTTTATTTTTAGCAACTGTCTCACTTAACAACAGAAAATTTGGGTTTAATTGTCTGTGTAAGTCAGGAAGTACCTGTACATAACTTCCATAGATGAGAACTTGTAGTTGCTGGGACTGAAAATAATGGAACATCAAACACCAAAGCACCTGAAGGACAAGAAGGAATGAATTGAAACTAATCAAGAAGCAACCTAGAACTAAGGAGAAATTTCCTGACAGTTAGAACGATTAATCAGTGGGACGACTTTCCTCCTAAAGTTTTGACTGCACCAATACTGGAAGTTTTTAAGAAGAGATTGGATAACCATTTGTCTGAAATGGTATAGGGGTTCCTGCCTGAACAGAGGGTTGGACTAGAAGTCCTCCAAGGTCCCTTCCAACTCTGCCATTCTATTCCTATTGTACTGTATTCTGTTCCGTTCTGTTTTGTTCGTCACTGAGCACAACCCCCCCCCCATCTCTTTTGCTCAGTATAACTGAAACTTTAAGAATGGATGCTGTCAAAAAGTATCAGTCATTGTGAAACCTTATTGCTCATTCACAAAACAGCTGCAACATGAATCACAACCTACTCATTACCAAAGAATAACCAGTGAGGATGCTGCTCACTATCCATCAAAGACCCTGACTTTCCAACTTTCTATACAACATACCCAATTTACATTTTATGAATGGGCGAACGTTCCTCCATTCAAGCTACTAGACTGCTGCTATCTGCCTTTTTTTATTTTTCTAAAAATATAAAATAAAAGAATTTGGCTCTAGAGATAGCCTTGGAAACAAACAAAGATAATGGTGTAGTAAGCCAACTCCATTTCATTTTTTCCCCAGTGGTAGGTGGGATTAACAAGAAAGTACTGCATTTTTCGGCGTATAAGACGCACCCTTTTCCTCCCTAAAAGAGGCTGAAAATTCAGTGCATCTTATACTCTGAATGTAATTTTTTTTCAGCCCTAACTGGGTGCTAACAATCTTCCCAGCTCTTGCCTTACATGTTCTTTCACTGTTACTCATTGAGAAGAATGTTTTTCAAGCCCTAAGTCTTTGCAGAGTTTTTTTTAATTGCTCTAAGTTGCTCCAAATATTTCTTTCCAGCCCTAACCAGGTGTTAACGATGTTCCTAGCTCTTACCCACTTGCAAGCTCTTTCATTTTTACCTTCTGTCAATAATGTTTTCCAAACCCTGTGTTTGTAGGGGTTTTTTTAATTGCTCTACTTGCTCCGAATGTTTTTTCCAGCCCTAACCAAGTGCTACCGTGTTTCCCCGATAGTAAGACCCCCCCAATTGTAAGACATATGGGGGGTTTCAGGGGGGTCGGCTAATATAAGCCATACCCCGAAAGTAAGACATATGTCTTACTTTCGGGGAAACACGGTACTAAAAGCAAGGGAGGCGTCCGCTACTCCTGCCGCCGCCTTTGCTCTCCCCGCCGCGCCTGGGGCTGCCTGCCTGCCTGCCGCCATAGCCAGGCTGGGCGCGGGGCATCCTCGGCATTGGGCAGCAGCGGGAGGAGCCGCAGCCTCCGGAGCCGGCCAGCCAGGCGCCCCCAGGACGCGCATCGCGGACCGGCCCCGCCGCGGCACAGGAGGGATGGAGGCCGGGCCCGACGGGCAGCCGCGCCTGCCGCGCAATGCCGCCTAACGCCGCCCGCCCAGAGGAGAAGAGGCCTCGCCCGGGCCGAAGCCGCCTTTGCTCTCCCCGCTGCGCCTGGGGCTGCCTGCCTGCCTGCTGCCGTAGCCGGGCTGGGCGCGGGGCATCCTCGGCGTTGGGCAGCAGTGGGAGGAGCCACAGCCTCCAGAGCCGGCCAGCCGGGCGCCCCCAGGACGCGCATCGTGGACCGGCCCCGCCGCGGCGCAGGAGGGATGGAGGCTGGGCCCAACGGGCAGCCGCGCCTGCCGCGCAACGCCGCCTAACACCGCCCGCCCGGAGGAGAACAGGCCTCACCCGGGCCGAAGCCCGAAGACGAGCCGGCCCCGGTGCCCAGGACAATATAACACATACCCCCAAAGTAAGACACAGTGGGGCTTTTGGGGGTAAAAAGATAGTAAGACACTGCCTTACTATTGGGGAAACACGGTAACAATGTTCCCAGCTCTTACCGGCTTGCACGTCCTTTTACTGTTACTCTCAGCGAAGAATGTTTTCCAAGCCCTAAGTCTTTGCAGTTTTTTTTCATTGATCTACTTGCTCAAAATGTTCCTTTCCAGCCCTAACCAGTGTAATCACATGCTAACAATGTTCCCGGCTCTTACTGGCTTTCAAGCTCTTTCATTGTTACTCTCTCTGAATAAGGTTTTTTAAAAGCCCTAACCAGGGGATAAAATAAGGTGATGAAGCTGATCAGACTAAAGATGCTAGCTAGATGAGTATCTTTTCCTTATTTTCCTCCCCCCAAATTAAGGTGCATCTTATACTCCAAAAAGTATAATTTGGAATATTGTGTTCAGTTCTGGAGACCTCACCTACAAAAAGATATTGACAAAATTGAACGGGTCCAAAGACAGGCTACCAAAATGGTGGAAGGTCTTAAGTATAAAATTTATCAGGAAAGGCTTAATGAACTCAATCTGTATAGTCTGGAGGACAGAAGGGAAAGGGGGGACATGATCGAAATATTTAAATATGTTAAAAAGTTAAATAAGGTTCAGGGGGGAAGTGTTTTTAATAGGAAAGTGAACACAAGAACAAGGAGGCACAATCTGAGGTTAGTTGGGGGAAAGATCGGAAGCAACGTGAGAAAATATTATTTTACTGAAAGAGTAGTAGATGCTTGGAACAAACTTCCCGTAGACGTGGTTAGTAAATCCACAGTAACTGAATTTAAACATGCCTGGGATAAACATATAAAATACAGGAAATAGTACAAGGGCAGGCTAGATGGACCATGAGGTCTTTTTCTGCCGTCAATCTTCTATGTTTCTATGAAAAATACGGTATATGCATTGCAAATATATTAGCACCCATTGGCAGTGTACTTAGAGACTCCCAAATCATGGTCACCCGGCCTTCTAATGATCACATCTTGGTCACCTCTTAATTCTATATTTCAGCTTTCCTGTTTATCGACTATTGTACTCCTCTGTGCAAGTTTTACTTGGCCTGTGATTCACGTTTATCTGGTTTCAGAGATACACGGCAGCAGCTTGTAAATGTGCAACGGATTTATTAGTGAGCATCGAGGTGGTTGTTATTACATTGGGCAGTCCTTTTAAGAAGTCCCAATTTAGGCATGAAAGCAACCAAGATCTGCTCTTATAAGACACTTTGTCTGTGTCATGAAGAATTGTTAGTTCCATCTGGCCAAGGGATTAATTTTTAGATCTTCCATATGTAAGTTTAATTTGAAAACATTGCTTTGCTATTTTTTGGCCATCATGGTTGATATGAAATAAGTTTAATTAGAAAATAGTATTGCTCTTCTGACAGAAGGTGTTGTCAGTGTTTCTTAGCATTGCTGCTTTTTAGCAACAGATTGACTAAAAGTATTTGGATTGGAGTGCTGCAGCTAAGGTTAGATTTGCCACTACTGCGGGTGATGTCTGAGCCTATTTTTTTTAAAGACACCTCGGAGTTGGCAGTAAAATGTAATTAGCCATGCCCACCTGTGTAGACTCTAGATGTGTTAAATTCCAGTCTCCAAATTCCAAATCGAGTGTCTCCAAAAGACAATTTTGGAAATTGTACAGGTAGTCCTTGACAATTAAGGACTAGACCACGGTTGAGCCCAAAATTTCTGTCACTAAGCAAGACAATTAAATATGGTTTTGCCCCATCTGACAATATCCCTTGCCACCATTTTTAAGTGAATCACTAAAGTTGTTAAGTTAGTGACACAGTTTTGAAGTGAATCTGGCTCCTCCATTGATTTTGCTTTGACTTTTTTTTATTTCTTTATTGATTAGTCTATAGGCCAGGGATCCCCAAACTAGGCAACTTTAAGACTTGTGGACTTCAACTCCCAGAATTCTCCATAGCTGGCTGGAGAATTCTGGGAGTTGAAGTCCACAACTCTTAAAGTTGCCTAGTTTGGAGACCTCTGCTATAGGCCATATCAACATACAATGGTACCTCTACCTAAGAACGCCTCTACTTATGAACTTTTCTAGACAAGAACTGGGTGTTCAAGATTTTTTTGCCTCTTCTCAAGAACCATTTTCCACTTACAAGCCTCCGAAACTGTAACCAGAAAAGTCAGGGAGAAGCCTCCATGGGGCCTCTCTAGGAATCTCCTGGGAGGAAACAGTTGGAAAAGATGGGGAGAAGTCTCTGTGGGGCCTCTCTAGGAATCTCCTGGGATGAAACAGGGCTGGAAAAGGCAGGGAGAAGCCTCCATGGGGTCTCTGTAGGAATCTCCTGGGAGGAAACAGGGCCTCCACCTTCCCTGTGGTTTCCCCAATCTCACGCATTATTTGCTTTTACATTGATTCCTATGGGAAAATTGCTTCTTCTTACAAACTTTTCTACTTAAGAACCTGGTCACGGAATGAATTAAGTTCATAAGTAGAGGTACCACTGTACAAGCATCAAACACACATTATTACCAATAAAACCCTATATAAACAATTTAAAATAAGAGTAGGATAAAATACAATAGTTAGAGGCAGTAATGGGTTATAGCCTATATGGCTGGGATCAAAGTTCCAGTGGTGGAAATTGAGATGTGCACGCATCTCCGCGCCCCAATTCATGCACACATGTGCATGCCCAAGATTTGGCTTTTGTGCATTTTGTGCATTTTGTGCAGCAAGCAAAATCTCACACAAGGACACTCTTGCACATGATATTTTGCCGATTTTTGATGTTTTTTGCTTTTGCGCATGCACAAAAGCAAAGAAATGGCTGGAAATAGGGGAAATCTTGCGCGCGAGAGCATCCTTTTGCGAAATTTCATTTGCTGCGCATGCGCAGAGGCCAAATCTTGCACCGACAGGGATGCATGCACCCGCCAAACGTGAACACACCCATGATGATCCCAGAGATTATACCAGTAGCGGCCATTAAGTGGAACCCCCGCCTGGTTATAGGATAAAATACAATAATTTAACAGATAAATATGTAAAATAGAAGAAAATGACATCAACTTCTATTTCTGTATCACTCCTGCAATCTACCCTAAATCAGGCCCACAACATGCAGATCACAGTTGGACCATTTTAGTCAGAAATTGTGCTGTATTAACTGTTGTTTTCAAATTCTGGCCACACCTGAGGTATGTTGTTTTAATATGGGCCTCCCACTGGGCCATATGTTTAATATATGAATCAAGGCACTTATCTCTCACCCCCTTATACAAACAACAATCGAATAATATATGAGTCAGATCTATTAAGTGAATCTGGTTTCTCCATTGATTTTGCTTTGATTATCTTTTGTGACAGAAGATTGCAAAAGGTAAAATTACATGACATCAGGGCACTACAACTTCCATAAATACGTTGCCAAGCTTCTGGATTTTGAGCACCTGACTATGGGAATGATGCAATGAGGAGGATATAATGAGGTTGTAAATGTGAACAATAGTCATAAATCACTTTTTGCAGTGACATTGTAACATGAAAGAGACACTAAATAAACTGTTGTAAATCAAGGACGATGTTAAGTATAGGGACTGTATGGTTTATTTTTTTTATTTATTTAATTAATTGGATTTGTATGCCGCCCCTCTCTGAGAACTCCAAGTTTACTCCAAAGTCCGCTATTCAAGCGGGAAAATAAAGCCTGGTTGAGCCATCTGACAGCTCTATGTAAAAGAAAGAGCTGTCAGTCTGGCTTTTGCTGGATCGTACTTGTTGAATAAAGAGTTATGTTTCCAAGACCTGTCTCAAGCCTCTTCAGTCCCAGAACACAACAAGACTACTTGTAGACCAAGTCACTGGGGAGACACATAATGGCGAGGGGGGCGTTTGCCCAGGTTCGCCTAGTGCACCAGTTGCAGCCCTATTTGGACCGGGAGTCACTGCTCACAGTCACTCATGCCCTTATCACCTCGAGGCTCGACTACTGTAATGCTCTCTACATGGGGCTACCTTTGAAAAGTGTTCGGAAACTTCAGGTCGTGCAGAATGCAGCTGCAAGAGCAATCATGGGCTTTCCCAAATATGCCCATGTTACACCAACACTCCGCAGTCTGCACTGGTTGCCGATCAGTTTCCGGTCACAATTCAAAGTGTTGGTTATGACCTATAAAGCCCTTCATGGCACCGGACCAGACTATCTCAGGGACCGCCTTCTGCTGCACGAATCCCAGCGACCAGTTAGGTCCCACAGAGTGGGTCTCCTCCAGGTCCCATCAACTAAAGAATGTTGCTTGGCGGGACCCAGGGGAAGAGCCTTCTCTGTGGCAGCCCCGACCCTCTGGAACCAACTCCCCCCAGAGATTAGAATTGCTCCCACCCTCCTTGCCTTTCGTAAGCTTCTTAAAACCCACCTCTGCCGCCAGGCATGGGGGAATTGAGATACTCTTTCCCCCTAGGCCTTTACAATTTTATGCATGGTATGTCTGTATGTATGTTGGTTTTACAATAGGGGTTTTTACTGTTTATATTGGATTGTCATATGCTGTTTACTACTGTTGTTAGCTGCCCCGAGTCTACGGAGAGGGGCGGCATACACATCCAATCCAATCAATAATGGTAGGAGAGTGTTATGTGTGTGGTCATGCCCTGTTTGTGGAGATCTGTTCATGTTCCTGGGTGAATGTGAGGATCCCACTGATGAGCTAATGATGAGGATAAGAGCTCTGTGAGACAACAGACCCTCATGCCATCCAGATACGGAAAAGACCACTTACGGTAGTAAACCAGGATATTTTGCTGCCTGGAGGAAACCCATATGCCTCCTCTCCACCAAAGCCTACATTTCAATAATTCCCATTCTTGTCTTTATACACACCCTCTCTCTTCGTGACAGCACCTGAATTTGGCATTTTTTACTGAGCTGATCAAAAGCTCAGCCTTTGAAGAGAAAGCTGGCAAGGGATTAGCTGGGATTAGCAACATGATCAAGTCATCTACAAAACCGGAGAGGCTAGGGATTGCGTTCATTTAGTATTACCCGAGGTGGGCTCCTCTTACCTTGATACCGGTGCGCTGTGTGTGCATCACCATGTTTCCCCATATGTGCACACTTGCTATGCACGCACATGTGCACATGTCCTCTTGCGTGATTTCGTTTCCTGTACTTGCGTGGAAGCAAAATCTCATGCGTGTGATTTTCCGATGGTTTTTCATTTCCATGCATGCACGGGAGCAAAAACTTGCTGAAATCTTCCACGTGCGAGCTTCCCATCACAAGATTTTGCTTCCGCGCATGTGCAGGAAGCATTAAAAAGGCAAAAAAATCTGGAAAACAGATGGTGCATGTGATGGCCCGGCAAAGACATAGAAGATTGACAGCAGAAAAAGACCTCATGGTCCATCTAGTCTGCCATTATACTATTTCCTATGTTTTATCTTAGAATGGATATATGTTTATCCCAGACATGTTTAAATTCAGTTACTGTGGATTTACCGACCACGTCTGCTGGAAGTTTGTTCCAAGCATCTACTACTCTTTCAGTAAAATAATATTTTCTCATGTTGCTTCTAATCTTTTCCCCAACTAACCTCAGATTGTGTCCCCTTGTCCTTGTGTTCACTTTCCTATTAATAACACTTCCCTCCTGGATCTTATTTAACCCTTTAACATATTTAAATGTGTCCCCACCTTTCCCTTCTATCCTCCAGACTATACAGATTGAGTTCATTAAGTCTTTCCTGATAAGTTTTATGCTTAAGACCTTCCACCATTTTTGTAGCCCATCTTTGGACCCGTTCAATTTTGTCAATATCTTTTTGTTGGTGAGGTCTCCAGAACTGAACACAATATTCCAAATGTGGTCTCACCAGCGCTCTATACAGCGGGATCGTGTTTGTTCCGTGATGTCGCATGCAAATTACACAATTGGCAGGCCACTACCAGAACAGCAGAGTGGACCATATCATTAGGAACCCAACACTGGTATTACCCCAAAACAAGCAGTCCTCAATTTACAACCATTTGTTTAATGATCATTCGAAGTTACGATGGCACTGAAGAAGTGATGTATGACCAGTCCTCGTATTTATGACCATCACAGCCTTCTCACAGACATGGCATCAAAATTCAGGCACGGAGCAAATGGCATGTTTGATAGTTGAAGTGCCCCAGGCCATGTTATCAAGATTTGAGACTTTGCCAGCCAGGTTCCTACAAGCAAGGTCAGACATGAGGAAAGCCAGTTTCACATAACAACCATGTCATTTACTTATCCACTTTTTAAAATGGTTGTTTGTACAATTGTTGTATAATTATTGTTACAATTGTTGTTGTAAATTGAGGACTGCCCATAATAGAACATAGAAGCAGAGAAATGAAACTGTGAGATCAAGTCCATCTGCAGCTAACGCATTGGGATGGAGGAGATTGAGTCATAAACAACCTTCTCTCTTTTTGCTGATTGGTACCTTTCATCCATAGAACAATCAAAATTTCCTACAAGATTATATGCCTGACTAGGGTCTCCAACCTTGCTGGACTTTAAGCTTTGCTGGTTGAGGAATTCTAGGAGTTGAAGTGAACAAGTCTTAAAGTTGCCAAGGTTGGAGATCCCTGCTTTGGAGTATAATTAACAGATCAGTTTCCAATCAATCATGTTGTCATGTGACAATATTTATTTATTTATTTATTTGAATTTACTGTATATTTCAGTGTATAAGACACAACTTTTTCCTCCCTAAAAGAAGCTGATAATTTGGGTGTATCTTATACTCTGGATGTAACTTTTTCCCCCCAACCCTAACTAGGTGCTAACAATATTCCCAGTTCTTACCTTGCATGTTCATTCATTGTTACTCACTGTGAAGAATGTTTTCCAAGCCCTAAAGTCTTTGCAGGGTTTTTTTCATTGTTCTAACTTGCTCTGAATAAGTTTCTTTCCAGTCCTAACCAGGTGCAAACAATGTTCCCAGCTTTTACTGGTTTGCAAGCTCTTTCATTGTTACTCTCTGTGAGGAATGTTTTACAAACACTGTCTTTGTAGGATTTTTTTTCATTGCTCTACTTGCTCCAAATATTTCTTTCCAGCCCTAACCAAGTGCTAACAATGTTCCCAGCTCTTACCCGCTTGCAAGCTCTTTCATTGTTACTCTCTGCAGAGAAGAATGTTTTCCAAGCACTAAGTCTTTGCAGGGATTTTTCTATTGCTCTACTTGCTCCGACTGTTTCTTTCCAGGTGCTAATTATATTCACAGCTCTTACTGACTTGCAAGCTCTTTCATTGTTACTCTCTCAGAATAAAGTTTTTTAAAGCCCTTAACCAGGGGATAAAATAGTGTGCTGAAGCTGACCAGACTAAGGACGCTAGCTAGATTAATACCTGGTAAACAGAATCTTTTCCCCATTTTCCTCCCCCCAAACTAAGGTGCATCTTATACTCTGGTGTGTCTTATTCTCTGGAAAATATGATATATGCCACCCCTCTCTGAGGACTCGGGCGGCTTACAACATATAAAAAACAATGCAAAGTGTCCTGAATCCAATTAAATTTAATTTAATCCAATTTAATTTAAATTTAAAAACTAGCTCATCTAAAAACCTCAATTTCATTAAAAATCAATCATTCCCATTCCAAATGAACAAACCTTATATTTCATTCATCAGCCAGGGGGCTAGAGTCTAATGGCCCCAAGCCTGGTGGCACAAGTGAGTCTTCAGACTCTTGCAGAAGGGAAATAGGGTGGGGGCAGTACGAATCTCTGGGGGGAACTGATTCCAGAGGGCTGCTCTCCCCCCCCCCAGAGAAGGCTCTTCCCCTAGGCCCCACCAAACGACATTGTCTAATTGATGGGACCTGGAGAAGGTCAACTCTGTGGGACCTGACCGGTCGCTGGGGCTCATGCAACTTTTTTCCACCAGGGGAAGGTATGGCCAGCAAGTGATGCATCCGGTCCATGGGCCACGAATTTGACACTTCTGCTCTAAAGCATACACTCCAGCATCCTAATTGCTAGATATCAACTCCCATAATCAATATTAATTGTGCCACCTGAGAAATATGGCAGCTGAAGTCCAAACCATTCACAACGTACAGATTGCAGGAGGTTGTTCTCTTTAGGCAGGAAGGTATACTGTATGTACTGATCTTTTTTTATCTCACTACTGTGTGCAAACTAAGTGCTTTATGGAACAAACTATTTTCCCCTGCTTTAATTTTCTGCAAATCCGTTGCTTATTCCTACTGCATTAATCTTAATGCTACAGCTGTAACCAAGTTCCAATCTTCAAGTTCAATGACATTATCTTTTAATTAACCCGGGGAAATTAATGCTTATAGTATTACAAACTATCTACAGGGGTTTTTTTCAGTAAGTGGTTATTTTAGATGTATACAACCATTCAAATAAGCTTTTAAAACTACCAAATGCTTACAGAGGAGCTGGCAATCTAAAAAAATGGTTTTAGATACACCCAGGAAATTTTATTTAAAAAAAAAAAACAGCATGGCTCATTGCTGTATCTAAAAGTACTTTGAAATCCCTTTCAAATTCAAGGGTAGTTTGCAATATTGGAGAAGATATGGAGTCCTGTGGTCTAACACAGCCTTTCTCAAGCATGAAAATTTTAGGGTGCATGGATTTCAATTCTCAGATTTCCCCAGCCAACCATGGCTAGTCGGGGAATTCTGGGAGTTGAAGCCCATGCATCTTAAATTTGACAAGGTTGAGAAACATTGGTCTAATGCATTGGTTCTCAACCTGGGGGTCGGGACCCCTTTGGGGGTTGAACGACCATTTCACAGGGGTCACCTAAGACAATGGAAAAAGATAAATTTCCCATGGTGTTAGGAACTAAAGCTTCTATTATAGTGCTTTGGAACATATTCCCATGATGTTAAGAACTAAAGCTTCTATTCTAGCACCTTGGAACGACCAATCAGGCATCTACAGTGGGGCTGTCCCTCTGACCTTCCTATCTATCCTTCCTACCAATCCGCTTAAAGCTCTGTTGGGAGAATTGGCGCTAGACTTATGGTTGAGGGTCACCACAACATAAGGAACTGTATTATTGCGCCATTAGAAAGGTTGAGAAACATTGGTCTAATGCCGTGGTTCTCAACCTTGGGGTCGGGACTCCTTTGGGGGTCGAATGACCATTTCACAGGGGTCGCCTAAGACCATGGGAAAAGACAAATTTCCCATGGTGTTAGGAAATAAAACTTCTATTCTGGCATCTTGGAACATATTTTTACAATCCAGGCAATCAGGTGGAGTGTCCCTCTGACCTCTTGCCAATCAGCTTAAAGATCTGTTGGAAGAATTGGTGCTAAACTTATAGTTGGGGGTCACCACAAGATGAGGAACTATATTAAGGGGTCGCGGCATTAGAAAGGTTGAGAACCATTGGTCTAATGGATTAGGAAAGGCTTCATTCATCAGGGCTGCCCAGGCTGTCTGCCTTTGCTAAAAATCAGGGGCATAGTTTCCTACTATTCTGAGAGTCACATGCAAACTGTATTAAATATGCCGCTTCCAGTTTGTAGGTGCCTGATCCCTTAGCAAATCACATGTTATTGTGGCTAGTGGTCACAATCATGTTAAGTTCACCATTGCATTTCCATTTCAAGCAGCCACAGGCACTAAAGAAAGGGGAGCGTTTCATTTGGTTTTTTATTTATTTATTTATTTTGTCCAATACACAATAAAGGTTATAGAGGATATAGTAGAGAAGAAATACGAGATATAGGAGAGACTATAGGACAGGGGACGGAAGGCACTCTAGTGCTCTTATGTACGCCCCTTGGTTGGGTTAAACTGTTTGTGCAGGAATTCCAGTGGATGTCTGGTTCCCCTTCTCTCAGCTCCTATTAATTCTGACATGGCTTCTTTACGGCAGAACTGGGCAAAGAGGCCTAGGCATACAACAGCTTGGCAGGATCCCATGACTCTATTATATTCCATCACAGAGGGAATTGCTGTGTGAGTGAGATGGGTGGTTTCTAAATTTTGTACACACAACACCCACACATACACCATACATAACATACATACAAATATATATCTGAAACAGAGAGGGCAGATTGAGGTGTTCCTCCCTGGCTCACCCACAAATGAACAGTAATCGGCTGAGACATATCTTTTCTTAGCTACTGACTAGGAAGGGCAAGTGCTGATAGATGGTAAATGCTGCCCCCTTGCAAATGAGTAGCGGTGCTCATTTCCATAGTGCCCCATATATCCATCAATCCGTTTAAATTCATATTGGAGACACTCAGCTCTTCCCCAACTTATTATTCAGGATTTAGCAAATGCCATTTTCGTCTAGCATTCTATAGGCATACTATTAGATGTAGGTCAATTATCAGCATAACAGACTATAATATGACAATTTGCAATAAAACATTTTATGGTACAGAGAACCAGTATCCCACTGAAAGAACTGTTTGATCAGTATATTATAGTCTACTTTTTCTGCTTTATAGTCCTCTAATTCTGTAGTTGCTGAAAGCTTTTGAGAGCAACGACATAAACCTGGGGGCGATCATACAGTGGTACCTCTACTTAGGAACTTAATTTGTTCCGTGACCAGGTTCTTAAGTAGAAAAGTTTGTAAGAGAAGCAATTTTTCCCATTGGAATCAATGTAAAATCAAATAATGTGTGTGATTGGGGAAACCACGGGGAGGATGGAGGCCCTGTTTCCTCCCAGGAGATTCCTAGAGAGGCCCCATGGAGCTTCTCCCCGCCTTTTCCAGCCCTGTTTCCTTCCAGGAGATTCATAGAGAGGCCCCACAGAGGCTTCTCCCTGCCTTTTCCGGTTACAGTTTCGGAGGCTTGGGTTTGTAAGTGAAAAATGGTTCTTGAGAAGAGGCAAATAAATCTTGAATACCTGGCTCTTATCTAGAAAAGTTCTTAAGTAAAGGCGTTCTTAGGTAGAGGTCATAGTTCCCTCTAAGCTGAGCAGTGAGCAATCGCTCACTTAAAAATCATCATCAACTCAGAGTTTTCCAAACCTCCCAGAAGCCGAGAGGGAAAGAGTGAGAGGGAAGGAGAGAGAGAGGAAGAGAGGAAGAGAGAGAAACAGATAGAAAAAAGAGAGGAAGGAAAAGAGAAAGAAAAAGAATAGGAGTAAGGAAGAGAGAGAAAAAATCAAAATCTAGTTTGAAACTAGCTCAACTATTTAAGTGGCATTTTGATATTGATAGAGTTGCCCTATTATGAGCTCACTGTTATAGACACACAGTACAGTATTTTATTTTGAAATTCTTTGAGGCAAAACAGGGTGGGTTTTTTATTTGTTTATTTGTTTATTTATTTATTTATTTATTTATTATTTCTGTGCCGCCCAGTCCCGAAGGGACTACCGCTCGTATACTATATAGTATACGAGCGGTATACTATACTATACCGCTCGTATACTATACTATACACTATACTTTTCCGCCCACCCCCCAAAAAAATTAGAGGGAACACTGGTAGAGGTACCACTGTACTTGCAAGCATTGTAAAAATACTGGTGGCAAATTCCAAAATTGTGACTGTGTGTCTTTGAAAATGATATGAGAAAGTGCTTTCTGATGCTTGTTCATATGGTCGGGATTCAGTTATATTCCTGAAAAGAGAAGAAACATACACTAAATTAATCAATTTTAAACTCCCCAGTATCTATGCTTGTTCTTGGAAAGAAGTCAAAAGAGCGTTCAAAGATGGTTGAAGCAGTCCAGGCGCAAGGCCATCAGAACCTGAATGAATAATTACTATTATTATTATTTATTGGATTTGTATGCCGCCCCTTTCCGTAGACTCGGGGCGGCTAACAACAGTAGTACAAAACAGCATGTAAATCCAATACTAAAACAGTTAAAAAACCCTTATTTGTAAAACCAAACATACATACAAACAAACATACCAGGCATAAATTGTAAAGGCTTAGGGGGAAAAAATATCTCAGTTCCCCCATGCCTGACATCAGAGGTGGGTTTTAAGGACCTTACGAAAGGCGAGGAGGGTGGGGGCAATTCTAATCTCCAGGGGGAGTTGGTTCCAGAGGGCCGGGGCCGCCACAGAGAAGGCTCTTCCCCTGGGGCCCGCCAAATGACATTGTTTTGTTGACGGGACCCGGAGAAGGCCCACTCTGTGGGACCTAACCGGTCGCTGGAATTCGTGCAGCAGAAAGCGGTCTCATAAATACCCTGGTCCGGTGCCATGAAGGGCTTTATAGGTGATGACCAACACTTTGAATTGTGACCAGAAATTGATTGGCAACCAATGCAGACTGCAGAGTGTTGGTGTTACATGGGCATTTTTGGGAAAGCCCATGATTGCTCTCGCAGATGCATTCTGCACGATCTGAAGTTTCCGAACACTTTTCAAAGGTAGCCCCATGTAGAGAGCATTACAGTAGTTGAACCTCGAGGTGATGAGGGCATGAGTGACTGTGAGCAGTGACCCCTGGTCCAAATAGGGCCGCAACTGGTGCACCAGGCGAACCTGGGCAAACGCCCCCCTCGCCACAGCTGAAAGATGTTTCCCTAAGGTAAGCTGTGGATCGAGGAGGACGCCCAAGTTGCAGACCCTCTCTGAGGGGGTCAATAATTCCCCCCCAGGGTGATGGACAGACAGATGGAATTGTCCTTGGGAGGTAAAACCCACAGCCACTCCGTCTTATCAGGGTGCAGTAGCAACACACTGCAACCTCCTGGTACTATAGATGTTCAATAAAGTGAAGGTAACAGTTGCCACTATAAAAGGCTAAAGGGCTAGTGCATCATCTATAAGACTCCAGAGCTTCCTTGTCACACAAAAATCAGCTCACAGCCCTGAAGGAGGATGGGATGAAAGTTTCAAGGACGGAAGGCATGGTCTGGATAGAAGATCAGAATCGTGAGCCTATTCCCGTGTTATTTTATATACTGAGGGAGATAGATAGACAACATCGCTTTGCAAACAACACTTTGAATATTGAAGTTACATTGTCACAGAGCCAAACTTCCCTTTCCACTAACTTCATTTATTTTCAGGGCTGTACAAATCTTCCTTATAATTTATTTACCATGGTGCTAAGTTACTTTAAAATATCACATCTGCCCTTTCAGCCCTCTGACATCTTCCTGGGATGCATCGTTATTCATTATTGAAGAAGCCTAGATCCTACTGACTTTTTAAAGCTCCCTTCCCTTCACACCTTGTAGTCTAATGCTGACATCCAGATTTTAACATCGTCTTGTCAAAAATATTTTTTTCCATTTCTCAACTCAGACTGGTTAGCTTCCATAGAAGTAACCATCTAGATTCAGCAAACGATTATTACAGTCTTTTACAGGTTCACCAGCTTGTGTGATAATATGTTTGTTAGTCAGAAGATAGATTGACAGATATATTTGTAGTACTCTTTTGTTTCATTCTGGTTTAGCATGAAACACAGTCAGACGACTCTGAAAACAATTTAAAAACATAATGGCTGCCCCGGAGAGAAAATCCTTTTATATGAATTTTAAATGGCTCAATTTCGTGTTATGTGTCCATACAATCATACTGATGATTAGGAACTCAGGGACTTACAATGCCATCATATTAAATGTGGTTGTCCTATTGTTATTTTCATCTGACCTTAAGCTACTTCTGACCAGTTTCAAGTTTCAGGATGTTTGCACTAAACAGTGGGAAAAAGGACCATCCAAATAAAAGGAAAGCTCGGAGCTATCACTGTTCTTTCTACCAATAGGTGAGTTAGGGGATCAGATAGTAGCCATAATTTCTTTTCATTTTTATCCAGCATTCTTGCTTGCCTAATTCATTATGATAGCAACATAGAAACATACAAGACTGACGGCAGAAAAAGACCTCATGGTCCATCTAGTTTGCCCTTATACTATTTTTTGTATTTTATCTTAGGGTGGATATATGTTTATCCCAGGCATGTTTAAATTCAGTTACTGTGGATTTACCAACCACGTCTGCTGGAAGTTTGTTCCAAGGATTTACTACTCTTTCAATAAAATAATATTTTCTCATGTTGCCTTTGATCTTTACCCCAACTAACCTCAGATTGTGTCCCCTTGTCCTTGTGTTCACTTTCCTATTAACAACATTTCCCTCCTGAACCTTATTTAACGCTTTAACATATTTAAATGTTTCAATCATGTCCCCCCTTTCCCTTTTGTCCTCCAGGCTGTACAGATTGAGTTCATTAAGTCTTTCTTGATACGTTTTATGCTTAAGACCTTCCACCATTCTTGTAGCCCGTCTTTGGACCCGTTCAATTTTGTCATTGATGGATGGGAAGAGAGAATTATTATGTGCTGGCATCAAAGAAGATGATCAACTGGAAATAAAAGCCTCTAACATTTCTCGATGTGTTTCTAGTTTGGGATGTGAATCTATGCAAACATTCAATAATGTCCATTTTTTAGAAATACAAAAGGAAGGAAAATCACATCAACCAATATCTTCTCAGTTTTTCAATGTGTGCATATTACACACACACACACACCACAACAAAAATATACTTTTTCTTTTGCGGAAAAAAAATTCAGTTTTCTTTATAGATCTAAAGACATATTATTTCTTTAGGTATATTAAAGGATACATATATATTTTATTTCACTCATAATGTCATGATATTGATATATTAAATTTAAAAATGTTTCCCTTTAAAGTGTGGTTAAGAATGATTTTGCTGCAAAATATCGGGCAAGCAAAAACTGCAGTTTGGATTTAATTGATTGCATATTGTTTAATATATTAAATTCAGAACTCTCTGTTTTCTGAACTCCATGGGAAATATTTTATAGATATTTTTATATATTATATAAAATATAATATAGGAATTTATAGGTATTTTAAAAATCTTTTCCTCCCGTATGTTACTGAAGAAAATTATTCGTAATTTTTTTTACTTAATTTATTTTCTGCGTTTCTATTATACCTAACGGCCAACGTTCTTAGGACATCATTTGTTATTTGTGAAGTTGTATTTGTAATACTACTATTAAGTGCAGAAATGTAATAAAGCATTATGTAAAATCTAAAATGAATTAATTAGATTGAAGCAACTGTGAATTAAAATAAAAGTCAAACAACAAAGGATAACAGCAATGAAAGGAACTAAATTGGAGAAAAATAGTCAATTGTGACATGATAAAATAATAAAAAATTATACTTGCTTTGGGGGGGGAGAATGAAGAAAAGAGTATTTTTTTCCTCTTTTGTTCCCCTTTCCTATCCTTTTTCCACATGTTTGAGCAATCCAATGTAGATCCAATGTAGTCAAATGGCAAATAATTCAGGGCAGATGAAAGGAAGCACTTTTACACAAACCCATAATTAACCAGGAAGAGTTGCTACCACAAGATATTGTGATGACTTGGATGGGATAAAAGGAATGAGACAGATTTATGGAAGAGAAAGCTCTTAATGGATACTAATCGTGATGGCTATACATTATCTCCAGAATCAGAAGCTGTATATAACCCCAGTAGCTAGGGAATGTCTTCAGAAATTGCTCTTGGTGTCCTGCCAATTATCTCCTATTTATCTGATTGGTCATTTGGGGACGTAAATATTGGGCAAAAGTGGCCCTTGGCCTGAATCAGCACAACTTTTTTTCTTTCTTATTTACTTATTTACTGTGTTTCCCCTGAAATTAAGCCCTCCTCAGAAAATAAGCCCTCCCCCAAAAATAAGCCCTTCCCTAAAAATACCATTTCCTCTGATTAAGGTTAGGGATGACAGAGCTGGAAATCAGGTAAGATGGTAAGAGGAGCCCTGTCTTGCTCCACATGCCCCAAAATAATAAAACAAATCCAAATGCTTATTTCAAGGTTCAAATAAATATAAGACAGAGTCTTATTTTCGGTGAAACACAGTAGTTATATATTTATTTGCAATCATGGTGATTTTTATTGATTGATTGATTGATTGATTGATTGAAAGACTTTATATCACTTTTTAATTTAATTTAATTTTTAATTTATTTAAATAATAGGCCTCCCAATTCCTTCCAAACTCTGGGCAGCATCCATCATATAAAAACAGTTAAGAAACCCCATAGAAAAAAATAGAGATCATTCATACCTTCGGCCGGATCTAGATAGCATCGTATTCAATGGCCCCAGGCCTGCTGGCAGAGCCAGGTTTTAATGCTTTTCCGGAAGGCTAGCAGGGTGGGTGAAGTACGGCCCTCCAGGGACAGCTGGTTCCAAAGTGCTGGAGTCACCACAGAGTAGGCCCTTCCACACGGCCCCATCAACCGACATTGCCTAGCCAACAGAACCTGGAGAAGGCTAATCCTGTGGGCCTTTATCAGTCACTGGGAGTTATATAACATATATAATAATAGATCTATAATAGATGAATATTATATCTATTATATTTATATTACTCTTAAGGACTGTCAGAGAGAAGAGGAGGTCAATCTATTCTCCAAAGCATCGGAGAGCAGGAAAAGAAGTAAGGGTTGGGAACTTACCAAAGAGAGATGCAATCTGGAAATAAGGAAGAATTTCCTGAACAGCTTGCCCTTCACAATTGTGGCTGCTCCAAAACTGGAAGTTTTCAATAAGAGACTGGATAGACATTTTTCCGGAATGCCCTAAGTTCTGCTTGAATAGGGGCTTAGGGTAGAAGATCTCCAAGGTCCCTTACAACCTTATTGTTCTATATTCTGCTTTGATCCTCATCTATATTCCAGCCATTTCCCAACTCATAACCCATAATAGGACTTTAAAATACAAATATAGAATCCAGTGTGAGCATTAAAACAAAATAAAACAACAAAACCCTTTTGAATTTTTTTTAAAAATCCTACCTCTTGAATTTATAAGAGTCTAGGCTTTCTCTTTACAATGAGAAAGGCCTGAGAAGAGAAAGTTATTTCATCTTTTTATAGTAGCTAGTTGTTAATACGTTGTTGCCCAGAAGGTAATGCACCCAAACTTTTTTCTCAGCCTACAGAAATGGTACAAATGCAAAACTTTAGATATACATTATTTAAATTCTCAGGAGTACATGTGTACATTTTGCATTTCTTCAGACAGATAGCATAGCTGCAGTGTTTCAAAATGGCGCCTGTAAGTGATGTACATTACAAGCAGCGTGTCATCATTGAATTTCTCACTGCGGAGAAAGAAACAGTTGGGAACATTCACAAGCATTTGTATACAGTTTATGGAGAATCTGCAGTCGACAGAAGTACGGTTAGTCGCAGAAGACATTTTGAGGATGCCGAAGAGATGATTCACACAGTGCAGAAATGGCTTCGTGACCAGAACTAGAAGTGGTACCAACAGGGCATAAACGCTCTTGTGTCTCTCTGGAGGGAGGCCAAAGAACAGGATGGAGATTATGTGGATTATATGAAGCAGCGTGTCGTCATTGAATTGCTCACTGAGGGAAAAGAAACTGTTGGGAACATTCACAAACGTTTGTGTACAGTTTATGGAGAATCTGCATGGATCTGAATGGATGCCATTCATGGAAGACATTTTGAGGATGACAAAGAGGTGATTCGCACAGTGCAGAAATGGCTTCGTGACCAGAACAAGGAGTGGTACCGACAGGGCATACATGCCCTTGTGTCTCGCTGGAGGAAGGCCATAGAATGGGACGCAGATTACATAGAAAAATAGGGAGTGTAGAAGAAACATCATTCTTTCTTGTGTGTAAGTTTCATTGTGTTCAATAAATAATTGTTGAAAAAAATGTGGTGCATTACTTTCTGGGCGACCCTCGTATTCTTCCCTCAGCCACAGCTGTACATATGTTAGAGTTTCCTTTTTTTCTTTCAGAAAAATGCAGCACTTATGTAACCATGTGGCTCTGCGAAATTCAGATTATCATTTTTTCTGGAAAAATCCTTCATAACTGAGTTGACCATGAAGGGGAGTACACACTTTAATGCAGCCTGATTTAAATTAGTAAACATGGCAATCAATGAAAGCAGGAAATGTTTGTACAATAATGATATTTCTAAAAAGAGAAGTTTTTCTTCTCTTTTTAGAAATATCATTAGTCTTCTGGAAGACTATTCTTGAAAATACAAAATTCCAGAGCCTAAGGGCAGCTAATAGTCCTCTCTTTTGTCATAGCAAAGACAGATCTCAAAAGATTGGGAGATGCACGTCATACCCTCCAAAATTCATTTCAGTAGACAGGAAATGCGGCTCCTAAATCAGGGCTACTCTTAAATTCAGGGCTATACAGAATATCCCAACACATTGAGATTTTGCGTAGGAGCAAATGGGAAGCCAGTTCAAGCTTTAGTAATGTAATCTTCACGGTCTTTCCATTTTACCTCTATTTTTTCATCCATGAAGATTCTTGAAAGAGAACATGAAGCATCATTGCTAAGCTAGAACTTTATTGACCGGAAACTGATCGGCAACCAATGCAGACAGCAGAGTGTTGGTGGACCATGGGCATATTTAGGGAAGCCCATGATTGCTCTTGCAGCTGCATTCTGCACGATCTGAAGTTTCTGAACACTTTTCAAAGGTTGCCCCATGTAGAGAGTGTTACAGTAGTCGAGCCTCGAGGTGATGAGGGCATGAGTGACTGTGAGCAGTGACTCCCGATCCAGATAGGGCCTCAACTGGTGCACCAGGCGAACCTGGGCAAACGCCCCTCTGATGGGTGTTCTCCTATAGATTTGCGTAGTTTTAATATTTTAGTCATTTTTTTATTTGTCTTTTTATAGTTGAGTTGAGACACCTTTCCCCCAGCCTTTTTTATACTTTGTTTTATGTTTGGCAGAAGTGTGCTCTTTGGTTTTTTTAAAATAATGATAGGGTTTTATATGTTTTTTAATATTAGATTTCTTCCACTACTATATTGTTTTTATTACTGTTGTGAGCCACCCCGAGTCTTCAGAGAGGGACGGCATAGAAATCTAATTAATAATAATAATAATAATAATAATAATAATAATAATAATAATAATTCGTAAGCCACTCAGAGTCATCTTACAGGAAAGATGGGCGGCATAAAAATTTAATAAATAAATCAATAACGCGGCAGGACGTGTATGGAGCAACCTCTTTAAACTCCCCTTCCCCACTCACTCAATTTCTTTTTTTCTACTCAGAAAATAAAAAAAAACCTATCACCCAAACCCTAGGCAGAATATTAAACATGTCATTAAAATACAGCTAAGTAAACGTAGAAGAGAGTTCAGATGCTGCAAAGCCACCTTCCAATGCCCTTGGTTACAAGGCTGCCTTTGATAATATCTGCTCAGCATTTTTAGTATTCAGCCCTTAAGGAAAAAAAAATGAGAATATGAGACCTTTTAATTCGGTGTTCAAAGCCTACACTTTGGAATGTTATGTAATAAATCAATCATTACTACACTTAATAACCTTAATGATTTTCTTTGAAGCAAGGAATCCAGGAGAGGGATAAGTGTTTTGAAACAAAAAGGTAAAAAAGGGGGAAAATATTGTTGCAGTCATTTGATGTAAAACTCTTTTATTGATTAGATCAGACTGTTTTGAAAACAGCTTTAGGTAATGGCTGCAATTCGGAATGATGGAAAGAAATAAAGCATTCTTCATAGGCTCTAGAAACTTGATCTTTCCCAAATCCATCATTATCCCATCGTGTTTAAATTCCATTCCATTCAGCTTGTTTATGCCCAGGACATAATATAATAATCTATCGTGGTTTTCAAGAAACGTTTATAATAAGGGGATCATGCAGCATTTTTAAATAATCTGATTGCATTTTATTTTAAGCAGAATAAAGTGTGATCTGTTTATCCCTTTACAGAACAAGCTATACAAGCCATTATGCCCATTATATGCCAGGTATAGATTTCTATATTCAACAGAAGCATTTCCTGGTACAACAATTTCTTCTACCTGAATTCTTGAAGGATTACTGAATATTGTATTGGCTGTCAGGTCTCCAGTACACAGAGGATAATTCCGCTTTTACTGAGTTTGCACAGACACAGTGATTCCAAAACTGTAATGAGATTTCAAAGGGTTTTGCTGTTTTTCTGGAATAATATTTAAAATCCGGTCAAAGGATGAATCACAAATGCATGACTATATATCCTAAACAGATACAAAAGAACGCTTTGGGCAGATAAATTTAAAGTTCTATTTTTTATCTAAGCTGTTAAAATGCCCAGGTGCTAAATTTTGGCGGAAAAGGAAGGCTACTCAGTGAGGGGTGGGGGGCAATGCTTTAAAATATGAGATGAGATGGGATTTGATTTGTTCTTGCATTAGCAAGATTGGATGGATGGATGGATGGATGGATGGATGGATGGATGGATGGATGGATGGATGGATGGATGATGACGATAGAGATGGATAGATGGATAATGGATAATAGATAATGGATGGATGGATGGATGGATGGATGCATAGATGATAGATAATAGATGGTTGGTAGGTAGGTAGGTAGGTAGGTAGGTAGATAGATAGATAGATAGATAGATAGATAGATAGATAGATAGATAGATAGATAGATAGATAGATCACGCACACATGCATCCCCTTGCAAGATTTTGCTTCTGTACAAACAGCAAAAATACCCTTGGACGCGCATGCACACCAAGAGAGAACCCAAGCTGTGCATGCAATGCACCATGCGCTACCAGTGCGCCATTCTCTACTGTACCTATAGCAACCCACTACTGCTGCTTATGATGTTTGCAAATACAGTACTACCAATCCCTGGTTTATGTAGTTTCTACCCAAAGCTTTTAGTGACCTGTGAATTAAAGGACCATAAAGCACAAAAAAATAGACTCTATTACGCTGGTCAAAAGTCCTGTCAAGGCAATACCTGTTCTCTATACCATAAATGTTGTCCTGCAACTGAGATACCTTGTTATCCTGATAACCAGCCTACATCCTGTAGTATTGCTACAGAGCTTTGGGTGTCTTGTGCGCATGTCCTAATTTGTTTTTGCTTCTCTGCATGCGCAGGAAGCAAAATCTTGTAAGGGGATGCGGGCGCGCGAGCGATTTCAGTGATTCTTTTGCTTAAGCACACGTGCAAAAGCAAAAAATTGCCAAAATCTCTCTCATGTGCACGTCCTCTCATGAGATTTTGATCCCTGCAAAAACACACTGGGGTGCGTGCGCACACATGCAAGACATCTGAAGCTGCATGCGCAGCTCAACTTTTGCTACTGGTGTGGCATCCTTTACCGTTCCGGTAGGGACCCACTACTGGTTGTAAGTCGAGGACTACCTATACACAGTATGGTGGGCCTCCCTTGTTTCTAAAAGCTTCTTCCCATTGCTTGACCTTACACTGGCCCTCTGTTGGACACATAACCCCATGTAAACAGGAATAAGCCATCTCTCATTATTTGTCCAAGTGCCCTTCAAGATATGGTCTTATTTACTATGTATAATACAATGCAATCAATAAAACAAAGTTTCTTTCTATTCCCAGTCTTACATTTCCCATTTCCCATTTTCAAGACGAAACTTTGGGACAACCATGACCTGGATGACTGGGAAATTTTGTTTTTGTGTGAATTTTAAGATTCAGATCCCCAATTAAGGAATCCTTACACACACACACACACACACACACACACACACACCCCTAACTCAGCATGGATCTTTGAATGCATTTAAGAAAGAGTGAAAAACGTTTTATTTATTAAAGCAAAATGATTTAGTGGAAGTGATTGTAAGCAGATGCCCAGAATAATAACAGGGCTGTTGTGCTGTAAATCTTATTAGCAACATTTATAAAATAGGCTTAGGATTTTATGATTGTGCATTATTTTTATTGTAACTATAAATATATCATGTATATTGATTTTTAGTTTTTCTCTAATTTTAATTGTTAAATTTTTAACTTTTTAATGTTGTCCTGGGTGGGAAGCACTTCATAAATAGCATTAGTGCTTGTTGAATATTTTTCCCCCAAAGCTGAACCTGCACTGAGACCCTAGGAAAAACCAGCTAAGAAAACAGGAGATTTCCATATAGAATAGAATTTTTTTATTGGCCAACTGTGATTGGACACACAAGGAATTTAGAAACATAGAGGATTGATGGCAGAAAAAGACCTCATGGTCCATCTAGTCTGCCCTTATACTATTTCCTGTATTTTATCTTAGGATGGATATATGTTTATCCCAGGTATGTTTAAATTCAGTTTCTGTGGATTTGCCAACCATATCTGCTGGAAGTTTGTTCCAAGCATCTACTACTCTTTCAGTAAAATAATATTTTCTCACGTTGCTTCTCACATTGAATTTGTCTTGGTGTATATGCTCTCGGTGCATATAAAAGAAAATATAGATTTGTCAAGAAACATGTGGTACAACACTTAAAGATTGTCATATCTTTTCTTCTGTAGAACATATTAGTGTTGATAGAAGATTTGAAAGATAAATTTTTACACCCCTAATATTTTTACTAATATAATTACCATCTTTCTCCCTTTTGTATTATATTTTTGGCCTTACTGTATGATAGATTAGGTTGAATGCGTATGACTGCATAGTTAGGGGTTTAATTATGTTATTAATGCCTTCTTAAATGGATTTAATTTTTTAATTATTAGATTTATAATGTATTGTATTACTGTTATGATGTGAGCCGCCCCGAGTCTTTGGAGAGGGGCGGCATACAAATCTAATAAACTACAAACTAACTATAACTAACTATTTGAAAACCCTAACTGAAACTTTTGTTTTATTACATATAAGATACCACCCCACCAAATAAGAATGTATATGCATATTTACTGTATGTACAGTAAATGTCTTGAAAGACCCAGACTATATTGAATGACACCGTAAGACTGTCAAAAGGTAATAATACCCCAGACATTCTAGGTTAATGTGAGTGTGTTGACACCAATTTTGCCCACTCATCATAATGCATGTGGTTCTTTGTCCAAATTCAGGGGGTCGCTTTAACCACCTTTTCCAGTTGGTAGGAAATTAAATTGAAACAGGATTGAAACAGAAACTGCACCAGGCACTCTGTAAATAAACTGATTTATTTATTTGTTTGTTTGCTTGTTAGTTTGTTTATTTATTTATTTTGTCCAATACACAATAGTACACAATGAAGGTTATAGAGGATATAGTAGAGAAGATATATGGGATATAGGAGAGACAATAGGACAGGGGACAGAAGGCACTCTAGTGCGTTTATGCACGCCCCTTACTGACCTCTTAGGAATCTGGAGAGGTCAACCATGGATAGTCTAAGGGTAAAGTGTTGAGGGTTAGGGGATGATACTATGGAGTCCGTTAATAAGTTCCAGGCTTCAACAACCTGATTACTAAAGTCATATTTTTTACAGTCAAGTTTGGAGCGGTTAATGTTAAGCTTCAATCTGTTGTGTGCTCTTGTGTTGTTGTGGTTGAAGCTGAAGTAGTCGCTGACAGGCAGGACTTTGCAGCATATGATCTTGTAGTCAATACTTAGATCATGTTTAAGGCATTGTAGTTCTAAGCTTTCAAGACCCAGGATTGTAAGTCTAGTTTTGTAGGGTATTCTGTTTGGAGGAATGAAGGGCTCTTCTGGTGAAGTATCTTTGAACATTTTCAAGGGCGTTAATGTCTGAGATGCGATATGGGTTCCAAACAGATGAGCTGTATTCGAGGATGGGTCTGGCGAAAGTTTTGTAAACTCTGGTAAGTAGTGTGAGATTTCCAAAGCAGAAGCTACGTAGGATTAGATTAACAACTCTTGAGGCTTTCTTAGCGATATTGTTGCAGTGGGCTTTGGCACTTTGATCTTTAGTTATTAGTATCCCGAGGTCCTTGACCGAGTGGGGATTATCTGTGATAATTTGTTTATTAAGTTTGTATTTGAAGTTCTGATTCTTTTTGCCAATGTGTGCCAATGTCCTTCCGAGGGCAATAAAATGAGGACCCAGATTGTTGAAGGCAAGATACAGACTACTGTAAACTGCTTAGAGAGGGCTATAAAGCACTGTGAAGCGGTGTATAAGTGCAAGTGCTATTACTGTTTCAATATATATGTATTGGTAGCCTCTGGATTAATGCTAATATCATGTGGCAATGCTAACAAGACATAGGAATCAAATGTAAAAAGCCTATGGCTAAGAAAAACATTTTAGCTTTGTCCACATTCTCTCAAACTGCTTTCTTGCTAATTTTTAAAAATCATAAGTGGTTGCCACTCCAAATGGACACTTAATAATTAATACTGTTATTTCCCCTTCCTAATTATTTATTCAAACAATTTATCTTTTCTTCTTCAGCCCAAAGGTTTTCAAAGTGGCTAACATTTAAAACACAATGAAATAACAGCAACAGAAATAAACGAAACATATCAACCTTCTCTTGATTGGGAGGAATTACAGAGATCAAAATAAATATGCGAACGCCTCTACTTACAAAGAACCGAGTGTTCAAGATTTTTTTTGCCTCTTCTCAAGAACCATTTTCCACTTACAAACCCGAGCCTCCGAAACTGTAACCAGAAGGGAGAAGCCTCCGAGGGGCCTCTCTAGCAATCTCCCGGGAGGAAACAGGGCCGGAACAGGTGGGGAGAAGCCTCTGTGGGGTCTCTCTAGCAATCTCCTGGGAGAAAACAGGGCCGGAAAAGGCAGGGAGAAGCCTCCGAGGGGCCTCTCTAGCAATCTCCTGGGAGGAAACAGGGCCAGAAAAGGTGGGGAGAAGCCTCCGTGGGACTTGGGAGGAATTTATTCAATTTTTATACCACCCTGCTCCTTAAACTCAGGGCAGCTTACAAAATATTAGCAATAACATTTTTTAACAGTGCCAGCATATTGCCCCCACAATCCAGGTCTTCATTTTACCCACCTCAGAAGTATGGAAAGCTGAGTCAACCTTGAGCCAGTGATGAGATTTGAACCGCTGACCTAGAGATCTACAGTCAGCTTCAGTGGCCTGCAGTACAGCACTCTACCTGCTCCACCACCCTGGCTGTTCCTCAATTGCATGTATTATTTGCTTTTACATTGATTCCTATGGGAAAAAATTCTTCTTCTTACAAACCTTTCTACTTAAGAACCTGGTCATGGAACAAATGAAGTTCATAAATAGAGGTACCACTGTACTACCAAGACTAAATGTTTCATTTGGAATTACTTCAATCTTTAGTGAGTAAAAAAATATTAAATGATTGGCATTCAATCAGGGGTGAAATGCTCCTGGTTCAGGCGTGCCTGCTGGTGGTCGGAGAGCTGGTAACGACGGCAGCGCAAGGCTTCACCCACCTGCCCGGATGCCACCATTTGGGTTATTTTATCCTATGCGCATGCGTAGAACTCTGCACATGTGCAGAAGGTAAAAGAACCCAGATGGTGGCATCCAGGCAAGTGGGCAAAGCCTTGCTCTGCCATCACTACCGGCTCTCCAATCACTGACAGGCACACCAAAAATGGGAGCATTTCACTGCTGCATTAACAATAATGGGTTATATATGGACCAACAGAGGCCAAGGATTAAATTCAAGAATTCATGAGATAGTCTGGCAAATATTACTATCATACAATTCTGGCAGGGATATTATGTAGGATTAATTATTTTATTTATTTATTAAATGTATATGTTGGTTATGACCTATAAAACCCTTCATGGCACCGGACCAGATTACCTCAGGGACCGCCTTCTGCTGCACGAATCCCAGCGACCAGTTAGGTCCCACAGAGTGGGTCTTCTCCGGGTCCCGTCAACCAAACAATGTCGCTTGGCGGGACCCAGAGAAAGAGCCTTCTCTGTGGCGGCCCCGGCCCTCTGGAACCAACTCCCCCCAGAGATAAGAATTGCCCCCACCCTCCTTGCCTTTCGAAACCCACCTCTGCCACCAGGCATGGGGGAACTGAGATACACTTCCCCCTAGACCTTTACAATTTTATGCATGGTATGTCTGTATGTATGATTGGTTTTTATATAATGGGTTTTTAACTGTTTTTAGTATTGGATTTTGTTATATACTGTTTTATTGTTGCTGTTAGCCGCCCCGAGTCTGCGGAGAGGGGCGGCATACAAATCCAATAATTAAATAAATAAATAAATAATAAATAAATAAATAAATATGCCATTCATCTCAATACCCAAAATTATATTTCCTATGCTTCTATCACCTCAATATAAGAGGTAGAAATTCCAGAGGGTTGCATAGTTGTATTTGGGTTGATACACACAGAAATAAACAATTTTCAAGGGTCTTCATAACATTAAGTAACTTATTAAATTGTTGTGGCCCATCTACTTGGCCACGGAACTTGAGAATTGAGAGACGGTTGTGGCACAGTATCATTGGCCCGTGCACCTGGCACCCGAGTCCGATAGTGAGGAAGGAGGAGAGGATTTTGTGTCAGAGGCTGAAAACCAACCAGAGCCTTCTGCACCTTCCGAGTTGCACCTGAGAGACTCAGGAGAAGAAAAGCAGCCTCTTCTTAATGCTAGGGTATGCAGGGCTGTTAGAAGGCAGGAGTGGCTATGCATAAAGAGATCTCTTTGTGAATAGAGCTGCAGGCTAATTAGCCAGGCCCTTAGACCATTTAAGGCTTAGTCAAGTCACGTTTCAGTGTGGAAGTCAAGGTCGTTCCATTCTTTGTTTGGCTCTCTCTCGGACATTTTTGTTCAGCTTGTGATTAAAACCCGGTCTTCCTGATTCTTCTAATGACATCTGAGCTTTTTGCCAATCTTTCATAAGTTTCAGTGAAGGATATTTGTTTGGACTCTGGCCAGTTGTTAAGACATTAATTAGTAGCTGTCTCCCCGAAAAGAATTACTTACGATTTCCTGAACTTTTAAAAAGATCCAATAGCTAAGAAAATATTAATAGTAAATAATTATGTGTTTAAATGAGTTTGTGTGTGCATATTTCTTAGTGGGCTTGCCGCTGGAACAGAATAGAAATGTTTGAGTCAAAAAATTAAGAGAGCAAACCAAATTGTTTCCTCTTCCTTCATTATTTAATTTATGATGAGACAGTAGGGTTACCAGATGTCCAATAAAAGGAGTATGTGTTTATGATAAAGGGTCTGGAGGCTAAACCATATGAGGAATGATTGGAGGAACTGAGAACGTTTAGTCTTATGAAGAGAAGGATTAGGAGGAATATGATAGAAGTCTTCTAGTATTTGAGAGGCTATCAAACAGAAGAATGGGTTAACCTATCCTCCAAAGTCCCTGAGAGCAAGACAAGGAGTAATGGGTGGAAACCTGTTAGAGAGAAATGGAACCTAGAACTGAGGAGAAATTTCCTGACAGTAAGAACTGTTTGTTTGTTTGTTTGTTTGTTTGTTTGTTTACTTACTTACTTACTTACTTACTTACTTACTTACTTACTTACTTACTTACTTACTTACTTACTTACTTACTTATTTGGATTTATATGCTGTCCTCTCTGAGGACTTGGGGCGGCTTACAACTTAAAAAAACAGTAACAATGTCCTAAATCCAATATTAATATAAATTAACTAATCTAAAATTCAAATTTGTTAAAAAACAATTACTCTCATTCATACAATCAAGCATTCATTCCATTCATTGTCCAGGGGCTAGTTATCTAGTGGCCCCAAGCCTTTCGGCACGAATGGGCCTTCAAGTTCTTATGGAAGGTCAGGAGGGGGGGCAGTACGAATCTCTGGGGGGAGCTGGTTCCAGAGGGCTGGGGCCCCCACAGAGAAGGCTCTTCCTCTAGGCCCTGCCAAGCAACATTGTCTAGTTGATGGGACCCAGAGAAGGCCAACTCTGTGGAACCCGACCGGCCGCTGGAGCTCATATGGCAGAAGGTGGTCCGATAAGTAATCTGGTCCGATACCATGTACGGCTTTGTAGGTCATAACCAACACTTTGAATTGCGTTCAGAAACCAATCAGCAGCCAATGGAGCCCGCGGAGTGCTGGAGAAACATGGGTGTACCTAGAGAGGCCCATGACCGCTTGCGGTGCTGCAATTTGAACGATTTGTAGTTTCCAAATGCTCTTCAAAATTACCCCCATGTAGACAGCATTGCAGTAGTCAAACCTCGAGGTGATAAGGGCAATTAATCAGTAGAACAGTGAGTCTTCAGAGAGGGGCGGCATACAAATCTCCGGTCACAATTCAAAGTGTTGGTTATGACCTATAAAGCCCTTCATGGCACCGGACCAGAATATCTACGGGACCGCCTTCTGCCGCACGAATCCCAGCGACCAGTTAGGTCTCACAGAGTTGGCCTTCTCTGGGTCCTGGCAACTAAACAATGGCCTTCTCTGTGGCGGCCCTGACCCTTTGGAACCAACTCCCCCCAAATATCAGAGTTGCCCCCACCCTCCTTGCCTTTCGTAAGCTCCTTAAAACCCACCTCTGTCGTCAGGCATGGGGGAATTGAGACTTTCCCTCCCCCTAGGCTTATAAAATTTATGCATGGTATGTTAGTATGTATGATTGGTTTCTAAATTGGGGTTTTAAATTAACTTAAATATTAGATTTGTTTACATTGTATTATTATTGCTGTGAGCCGCCCCGAGTCTGCGGAGAGGGGCGGCATACAAATCTGATTAATAAATAAATAATAAATTAATAAATCTAATAAATTCAATTCAAATTCAATCTCCAGAAGTTGTGGGTGCTCCATCACTGGAGGTTTTTTAAGAGGATACTGAACAGCCAGTTGTGTGGAATGTTGTAGGATCTCCTGCTATGGTCAGGAGATTGGACTAGAAGATCTCTGAGGTACCTTCCAACTGTGTTATACTATAGTCTAGGTCTGCCCAGCAGGCATTGCCTTAAAATGAAATATTGTTTTTATGACTTGTTGGATGGGGGGGAGCAAGGGTTTGAATTGTTTTCACAACAGCAGTCATTCAAACTTTTGTGTATGGTGTGACCTTGAAAATTGTCTGATTCTTTCTTTCCCTTGTCTGTTGACTGACATTATGGACTAGATTTGCATTATTCATTTCCTGATTCCAGCAATTGGCTTCAACCCAACCCTTCAAATCTATTATCACTGTAGTCTGTTGATCACATGACTTGTCATATGTTTCTATGAAGTTTGAAAAATGTATTGCCATTTAAATATATATATATATATATATATATATATATATATATATATATATTATCACGAGCATGTATTTGTGCAAATAATGATTTGTTGGAAAAATACTGCAGTTTTTTAAAAAAAAAACAGTCTTTCTGATGCTATATATATAATTTGTAGTCCTAAGTACATTTTTTGCTATTTTTGCTGTAACTTTTGTTATGGGTATCAAAAGTTTTAAAAAATTGTCCTCCTTATCCAATTGTCTATGCTCTCCTATGCCTGTTCAGGTATCTAGTCCCTTTATGAGGATGGAATTAAGTTTGTTTAGACAAGGAACAACAATTTGCTGAGATTACAATATTTTATTAATGAGATATAATTAATATCTTTCATGCCTTAACCTGTGCAGTTCCACACTTAAAGAGTTTCAATATTGTCACAGCTGCAAAGGGATTATGGAAATATATCTCCTTTTTTGCAAAATGCCAGAAATCCAATGAATAGATTGGATCCTTCTCCCATATGCCCTGGCAGAGTTGCAAAATGCAACAGTATTGGAAAATGATTCATCGTAGAATGGAACAGGTTTTGAAAGCCATAATTCCATTCCATCCTCAGATGTGTTTATTAAACTTCAGCAACCCATATATTTCTGTAAAGTACACCAAGCTGGCATTGTGTATTTGTAACAGTGGTGAGGATTCTGTATGTTTTTTAATCTGAAAAGAATCTTTGATACCCTCTATGGGAGAGTGGCTAACTAAACATTGGGAATGGATTTCAAAGACCTAAAATAACTGCATGTTTAAAAAGTGGAATCCTCAATCTGAGTATTGTCTTGGCAGTTCTGTGTTAGCAAAAGCTTCAGAAGACAAGGATTTAGGGGTAGTGATTTCTGACAGTCTCAAAATGGGTGAGCAGGGCAGTCAGGCGGTAGGGAAAGCAAGTAGAATGCTTGGCTGCATAGCTAGAGGCAGCGGTCCCCAAACTACGGCCCGGGGGCCACATGCAGCCCGCTGAGGCCATTTATCCGGCCCGCAGGTGATGACAGGAGCACAGGATGCGTCCATATCCTGTGCTCCTGGCCACTGTTCCCTCTAGCCTGTGTGGTCGCATGGCCGCGCAGGCAAAAAACAAACTCCTAGAGCCGGCGCCATTTCTCCTGGCCAACAGCTGATCTGCTGTCGGCCGGGAGAAACCCCCATGGGCTCTGAGCCCTGCCCAGCTTCTCCGGCTGTGTCTGGGGACCATGCCCTGCCCACTCCTACCGATATTCTTCCCGCCACCGGGAAGAAACAGGAAGCAACCCCCCTCAGGAAACAAGAGGCCTTGCCATCTGTGTGCAGAAGCAGAAGTAGATTTGTGCCTACACCAGAGCTGTCACCTTGCCCTCTCTCCACCTTTTCTATAAGTTGACTTGTGGGGAGTCTCATTTTTTCAGCAGAGAGAGAGACGCACTCCCTCAAGTTCATGGCCGGGCATAGAAGTTTTGTGAGAAAGAGGGAAAAGAGAGAGAGAAAGAAAGAAAAGGGAAAGAGGGTGAGGGAAATAGAAGTGGAGAGGAATGAAGGAGAGAGGGAAGGAAGGAAGGAAGGAAGAATGAAATGAATGGAGGGACAGAGGAAGGAAGGACTGTTTTTTTTGGGGGGGGGTAATTTTTTTAAAATTTTCTCTTAGCATACATTCAAACAACACAGTCTACCATCTAAGTTTCAATGAAAAAATGTGGTATTAGTAACTAATATCAATCATCAAAAAAGTTTTTTTTCTAATTTTGTCATCCAGTTACATTCATTTTCTTTTAATTAAATTCCCTCCTTAATGTTCCTTCAAAAAGTACAACACCAATTATATTTCTAACTTATTATCCATTATACCAAAGTGCTTCCTTTCTTTATACATTTTCCTATAAGCCAAGAAAAGCTTTTATAGCCAATCAGATGTTAACAAAAGAAAATTAAAAACAAAACATTAACATATATGAATTTCAGACTTCTCCCCTCTAAATAGTATGTTCCCATTTTGTTTTTACTTTAAAATAAGGTATGTGCAGTGTGCACAGGGAATTGTTCATAGTTTTTTTTTATAGTCCAGCCCTCCAACAGTCTGAGGGACAGTGAACCGGCCCCCTGTGTAAAAAGTTTGGGGACCCCTGGCTAGAGGTATAACAAGCAGGATGAGGGAGGTTGTGATCCCGCTTTAAACGTATCAGGAAAGACTTAATGAACTCAATCTTTATAGTATGGAAGACAGAAGGGAAAGGGGGGACCTGATCGAAACATTTAAATATGTGAAAAGGTTCAGGAGGGAAGTGTTTTTAATAGGAAAGTGAAGACAAGAACAAGGGGGCACAATCTGAGGTTAGTTGGGGGAAAGATTAGAAGTAACGTGAGAAAAGATGTTACTGAAAGAGTAGTAGATGCTTGGAACAAACTTCTAGCAGACGTGGTTGGTAAATCCAAAGTAACTGAATTTAAACATGCCTGGGATAAACATATATCCATCCTAAGATAAAATACAAGAAATAGTATAAGAGCAGACTAGATGGACCATGAGGTCTTTTTCTGCCGTCAATCTTCTATGTTTCTATCTAATATGCAATTCCATTTTATTTGGAAACCATTTGAATCAACTGCTCTACATGTGAAGTGGTGCCACATCCAAAATGTGGTTTATGTTTTAACAAGACATATAATCTACATATTTTTCAGTGCTCACTTTATGTATTAATCACTATCTATAGTTTTTATTAGGCATACAAGGATTTTTCATTATCTGATATTTGTTGACTATCAGGCCCTATTTTATCTCTTATGGGAAAGGAATTTTATACCAACAATTGTTAAAATATAATTTTGCACCTGTGCTTGTTGTTTTTTTCTTTTTCTTGTGGGTAATGATAATACCAAGTCTGTAAAATTAAATGCATTAAATGGGAAAACAAACACATTAACAATATAACTGAACAAATTCTATGCACTCAAATCAACAGCAAATATAAAAGTCTTTTAAAAAATCATTTTTAAAAAAATCTGTACTTGGAAATCTGAGAAAAGGAAATCTGTACCCTTATAATATATATTAATATTGATTGTTTACTGATTGCTTATTCATACCCTATGACCAGTGAAGGGCTACCAAAATCTTTACTACCACACTGTGGGCGTGGCTTATGCAGGACCCCCTGCATTTTCTTTCAACATCTTTCAATGCAAATTGGGTGCTCTGGGGTAGAGCTCCATTTTCGCTGCCCCACTGCATTATCCCCATGCTGGCAGTAGCCCACCTTTGCTACATTAAGTGTTGTACCTCATGATTCTTGATAAATTTATCTTTTCTTTTATAGGTGAAAATCAAAAAATTAGAATAATAATAATAATTTATTAGATTTATATGCCACCCTTCTCCGAAGACTCGTGGCGTCTCACAACAATAACAAATACAATAACAGTAATACAAATCTAATTAATAAAAAATAGAATTAAAACCCCTTAATATTAAAAAGCGCTATAATCAGAAGTGGAGGGAGTTAATCTCCCCATGCCTGGCAGCATAAGTGAGTCTTTAACATCTTGCAGAAGATGGGGGGGGTGGGGGCAATTCGAATCTCCAGGGGGAGTTGATTCCAGAGGGTCGGGGCCGCTACAGAGAAGGCTCTTCCCCTGGGTCCCGCCAGACGGCATTGTTTTGTCAATGGGACCCGGAGAAGGCCAACTCTGTGGGACCTGATTGGCCATTGGGATTCATGCAGCAGAAGGTGGTCCCCAAGGTATTCTGGTCCGATGCCATGTGGGGTTTTATAGGTCATTACCAACACTTTAAATTGTAACCTGAAACTGATTGGCAGCCAGTGCAGGCTGCGGAGTGTTGATGAAACATAGGCATATCTGGGAAAGCTGACGATTGCTCTCACAGCCACATTCTGCACAATCTGAAGTTTCCGAACACTTTTCAAAGGTAGCCCCATGTAGAGAGCATTTCAGTAGTCAAACCTCGAGGTGATAAGGGCATGAGTGTCTGTGAGCAGTGACTCCCGGTCCAAATAGGGCCGCAACTGGTGCACCAGGCAAACCTGGGCAAACGTCCTCTTCGCCACAGCTGAAAGATGGTGTTCTAATGTTAACTGTGGATCGAGGAGGACGCCTCGTGCAAAATTGTATTTACAATATTTCAGTAATGCAACTTAAAAGATGAAAGTAATATATGAGAGAGATTCATTGCATGCAAAGCTAGATTGTTCAAGCCTTGATTTGTCATAATTGTGATGATTACGGGTACAGCTCATTAAAAACCCCAAAATCCACCATCTCAGAAAATTAGAATATTACGTGTGATCAATAAAACAAGGATTGTACATAGAACAGTATCGGACCTCTGAAAAGTATAAGCATGCATATGTACTCCATACTTGGTTTGGGTCCCTTTTGCAGCAATTACTGCCTCAATGTGGCGTGGCACTGATGAAGTGTTATGGAAGGCTTCAATAGAGGCCTTCAGCCAGGGATGGGCAGCAGGCAGGATGGGGTGGAACACAGTTCCACCGGTGGAAATGAAGCTGCGTGCACAGCTCCAGCTGATCGGCGGCAGTCACTTCCTGGATTACTGGTCTCGGCTTGGCTCTCCTTTTTTCCCCTGCTGCTGCTGCTGCATTTGCGCTCCTTGCTTTTTTCCTCTTTCCTCCTTCCTGGCTTCGGATGAGCTTCCCTCTCTCCTGCCCGTATCCCCTTCAGCCTCACGCGGCCACCTCCCACCTGAGGTGCAAGTGGAAGATGTGCGTGGAAGCAGTGCTGTCAGCATTTATGCTTCTGGCAGCACCAGTTTGCCTAGCTACCCAGCCTGAGGCAGAGGGACCACCCAGGAAGGAGAGCACGAGAAATGCGAAGCAAATTGTCACCCCAGCGAGCAACAGTGGTAAGGTTGTAAGTCGAGGACTTAACAGTTCACTTGAACGATGATGATCGTTCAAGCCACTCTCACCTGGTCACATGGCTGGCAAGCCACTCCTACCCAGTCACATGACCATTAAGCCACACCTACAAAGTAAGCCACACCCACAGTGTGGCAGTAAAAATTTTGGTTGCCCATTACTGCCTTCAGCTCTTCTACATTGTTCGGTCTCATGTCTCTCATCTTTCTCTTGGCAATGCCCCATAGATTCTCTATCGGATTCAGGTCAGGGAGTTTGCTGGCCAATCAAGCACAGTAATCCCACAGTCATTGCACCCACCCATTTTGGTGCTTTTGGTAATGTGGGCAGGTGCCAAGTTCTGCTGGAAACTGAAGTCAGCATTCCCATAAAGCTTGTATGCGGAAGGAAGCATGAAGTGCATCAAAATCTCCTGGTAGATGGCTGCATTGACCTTGGACTTAAAGAAGCACAGTGGACCAACACCGGCAGATGATCAAAAGCAACGTGAGAAAATATTATTTCACTGAAAGAGTAATAGATCCTTGGAACAAACTTCCAGCAGACGTGGTTGGTAAATCCACAGTAACTGAGTTTAAACATGCCTGGGATAAACATATATCCATTGTAAGATAAAATACAGGAAATAGTACCAGGGGAGACTAGATGGACCATGAGGTCTTTTTCTGCCGTCAGTCTTCTATGTTTCTATGATACAGCTCTCCAAATTATCACAGACTGTGGAAACGTCACACTGGACTTGAAGCATCTTGCAGTGTGTGCCTCTCCATTCTTCCTCCATACTCTGGATCCTAGGTTTCCAAATGAGATGCAAAAGTTGCTCTCACCAGAAAAGAGGACTTTGGACCACTGAGCAACAGACCAGGTCTGATTTTCTTTAGCCCAGGTAAGATGCTTCTAACGTTTGTTGTTCAGGAGCAACTTGACAAAATGAATACGACATTTGAAGCCCATGTCCAGGATCCATCTGTGTGCAGTAGGCTCATCCCACTCCTTGTGAAAGTCCCCAACACTTTCGAACGGCCTTTTCCTGACAATCATCTCCAGGCTACGATCATCCCTGATGCTTGTGCACCTTTTTCTTCCACACTTTTCCCTTCCACATAACTTTCTATTAATGTGCTTTGATACAGCGCTTTGGGAACATCCAACTTCGTTTGCAATTACCTTTTGAGGCTTTCCCTCCTTACGGAGGGTGTCAATGATAGTTTTCTGCACAACTGTCAGGTCAACAGTCTTTTCCATATTGTGATTCCTACGGAGACCATTTAAAGGCTCAGGAAACCTTTGCAGGTGTTAGGGCTTAATTAGCGGATTAGAGTGGGACATTTTGAGCCTAGAATATTGCACCTTTTCACAATATTCTAAGTTTCGCATTGTGGGTTTGGCGATTTCATGATCTGTACCCCATAATCATAATAATTATGGCAAATCACAGGTTAAACTATCTTGCTTTGCATGGAATGAATCTCTCTCATAGATTAGTTTCACCTTTTAAGTTGCATTACTGAAAAAAATGAACTTTTGCATAATATTCTAATTTTTTAAGATTCATCTGTATATACACTGAGAGCTTATGCATCAAAAATAAATTCCTTGTGGGTCCAATCACACTTTGCCAATAAAGAATTCTGTTCTGTTCTGTTCCCTTCATGGCACCGGACCAGGGAATCTATGAGACCGCCTTCTGCCGCACAAATCCCAGCAACCGGTTAGGTCCCACAGAGTTGGTATCCTCTGGGTCCCGTCAACTAAACAATGTCGTTTGGCGGGACCCAGGGGAGGAGCCTTCTCTGTGGCAGCTCCGACCCTCTGGAATCAGCTCCCTCCAGAGATTAGAACTGCCCCCACCCTCCTTGCCTTTCGTAAACTCCTTAAAACCCACCTCTGTCGTCAGGCGTGGGGGAACTGAAACATCTCCCCCTGCCTATGTGATTTTTTGTGTATGATATGACTGTATGTATATATTGGGGTTTCTTGTTTTTTAGACTTTTTAAATATATTATTGTTATTTTAGATTCTAACTATTAGATTTGTCATTATATATTGTTTTTATCATTGCTGTAAGCCGCCCCGAGTCTACGGAGAGGGGCGGCATACAAATCTAATAAATAATAATAATAATAATAATAATAATAATAATAATAATAATAATAATAAATAATTCTGTTCTATTCTATTCTACCCTACCTTCGCGATTGGGTGGCATAGAAGTCAAATAAATATTTGTTTTCTCTTAGGTTTAGGAAGGAGGCAATGTCAGATCCCTGCCTAAAAACATGCTGAGATAACAGCAAGAAACGTGTCCAGACAATCACCAGAAGTCAAGACTGATTTGAAGGCCAACCCATCCAAACGCTATATGGAAATATAATGTTTTGTGTATTCTGCAGTTTAGGGAAAGAGCCACATTCTTCCTTGCCAGTCCTCTGGTGAAACCACTGCCACTAAACCATATTGGATTGGAACAGGTTAATTGAAATCATTTCACTCAGTTCTCCTGATTAGGACAACCTGCCCTACCTTCTGCTCAGGGAACAATGTGAAAACATAACTTGGAGAAGTTTCACACCTGCGTGTAGCGGCCAAATCAGTTGATACCGATGCCCAATGTCTATTTGATTGCAGTTCTATGGGCTGCTTTTTCCCCCTTCTGCAATACCCTTCCCAACCTTTTCACTTGAACCTACACTTTCAATAGGAAACCATAGTAGCCTTGCTTGAATCAGTAATCATTCCTTCTCTTGCCTCCAGCTGTCTAGATTAATGTGGAAATCCCCACTGCAGTTATAATCAGAATGGCCTTTAATTATGACTGTCAGAGCCAGCATGTTTCTTTTTCTTCTCCTCTATAATCTAAAGTGTGCCTGTTAATCAGGTCCAGAATCATTGGATTGGATTTATGATAATGAATCCTGACAAACAGCCCTAGTGGAATATCAGCTCTGGGCACAAGCCTTCAGTCCTGAGCAGCATCCAACCACCTATATAGATGCCTATATAAATAAGTCAGGAGCCATACCTGTTTTTTCCCTCTATGGGTGCACTAATAAGAGAAGGAATCTGCTCATTGAGAAAATGAAGGTTTATTAACTTAGCTTTGGCTGACCAAAGTATTAAGTCTGATAGATTAGGATATTATATATACAGAACAACAGATGATTCTTTGGTGCTTTCTGAATTTTTTTTTTACTTTTTTGCAGACATTTCATTACCAACCTAGGTAACATCATCAGTGCTAATAACTCATTTCAACCCCGAGCTACAGATATTTTCTTTTATTGATACAGAATTGGAAAAGGGACCTTAGAGATCTTCTAATTTAACCCTTTCAGGCAGGACACTCTATACCAGTGTTCCCCAACCTTGGCAACTTGAAGATATTTGGACTTCAACTCCCAGAATTCCCCAGCCAGCATACATTTTGAAATCATGGAAATAAGATTAAACAATTTTGATGAAAATAAACTGAAGAAGCTGATGGCACGATGGAATAAGGTGAAAGGTTATATGCTGAGTAGAATCTGTGATGCAAATGTGAAAAATAAACTCCAATCACTCTTTCAATAATAACAAATGCAAAGTAGAGCCAAGGAAATATATATATATAAACTAGTAAATATTTGAACCCCCCGCAATTGGTGGTGGTGGTGATGGTTTTTTGTCGGTCAGGTGATGAGCACACGCACTGTGCACTGTTTTATGTTTGTTTTATGTAACCATATTTACAAAATCAATAAAAATATAATTTTTTTAAAAAGTTGCCAAGGTTGGGAAACACTGCTCTATACTATTCCAGAAAAATGGCTGCCCAAGCTCTTCTTAAAAACCTCCAGTTTTGGAGCACCCTAAACTTCTGAAAGCAAGCTTTTCCACTGATTAATTTTTCTATCAGGAAATTTCTCCTAGTTCTAAGTTGCTTCTCTCCTTGGTTTCTCTGTAATTCTAGGTTGGATCTTTTCCCATCTGTTACTTACAGTCCTGCCCTCAGATGTTTTGATGAACAAATTGACTTTCCTCTTCTCTGCGACAGCCCCTCAAATATTGGAAACATACTGTCTTGTCACCCCTAGTCCTTCTCTTCAATATGTAAATAATATATGACAAGGTTTGGACATTATTAATTGTCACAAAGTTAATACCCAAATAAATAACAATATTGTAAAAGGGGCTTTTGATTTGTTTACTAAAAAGTTATTCCTTTGGGGGTATTTCTATTTCTATTTTAAATATATATAAGAAGCCTACCAATTTATCATCTTCCCTCTGTAAGTACTGGTGGGTGGGTGTGGAGTGCTGGCTCAGCAGCTGTAAGCTGTGTTGAAACTTCCTGGTGAGTCAGTGGGGTAATACCTGGGGTCATTGATGTAATTGATGTATGCTGATTAGTTGATGTTTGTGGATTGGGGGTGATATCCTGAGTAGTTGGAGCTGGCAGGCTACTTAGCTGTTTTGTAATGTGTGTCAAGGGGTGTAACAATTTTTGTTTGGCTGCGAGTTTGTCAACCTCGTCGAAACATCGCCAGACATCTTTGAAACCTTCGCGGAAAGTGTTCTGCCGGGCTCTCAGGTAGGAGGCTCCCAAAAACTCAAGGGCACAAATTTCAGACACACACACGCTTGAAAATTCAAAACAATGTTCTTTATCCCAAAAGTCAAAACAAACTAAGCACTCTTTTTGTATTGTAAAGAGCACTCGTCCCAAAACAACGGGGTAGTCTGTACAATTAACCTTAAGCAGTCATTAAGTACTTAGCTAGCAGCTGTGAAGAAACTTCACACCCCTTCTTCCAACGAAGTGAGACACACACACACACACACACGTTGCTCTGCTTTGTTTTCAAAGGCATGAAAAATCAACAAGCAAAGTCCAGAAACCAGCAACCCAGGATTCCTGAAGAACTGCAATCAGATACTCTTTCACAACAGCTAAACCCACACGCTGCTATTTATACCAGCAGCCCTAATTACTGGAACCCCATCCAACCACAGGTGGCCTCATTTTTTCTTGGAATAATCCTTTAGTTATTGTCTGCTATGCATTACTCTACGCATGCGTGGATGTGTAATTAATTCCTGTTCAGAATCCAAAGATGATACAGATCATTGATCTCCTCCTGGGCTGTCTTCCACACTCTCCTCCTCCCTGTCACTCAGGCCTCCTTGGTCAGAGGAGGCTTCATTGGCAGATTCCATCGGGAGCAAAACAGGCCTGCGGCATGTGGATGTCTCCCCCACATCCACCTGCACATTCCTTGGGGCAGGAGCTGGGCCAGAGCTAACCACAACAGGAAGGAACCCAAATATGCCAAGACCTTCATACCTGTACCCATGAAAATCTACAAAAATATATATACAGTGGTACCTCAAGATACGAACCCCTCGTCTTACGAACAACTCGTGATACGAACCCGGGGTTCAGAAAAAATTTGCCTCTTCTTACGAACTTTTTTCGAGTTACGAACCGGCGTTCGGAGACTGCTGGGAAGCCGCGCGGCTGTTTTAAAAGGTGACAGCCGGGCGGCGGGGCTTCCCAGAATCCTCCCGAACGCCGGTTCGTAACTCGAACAAAGTTCGTAAGAAGAGGCAAAATTTTGCTGAACCCCGGTTTGGTTCGGGAGGTTGCTGGGAAGCCCCCCAGGCCGGCTGTGACCTTTTAAAACACCCGCGCCGCTTCGCAGCTGTCTCCCGAAGCCGAACGCGGAAGTTCGGCTTTAGCGTTCGGCTTCAGGAGACAGCTGGGAAGCGGCGGGGGTGTTTTAAAAGGTCGCAGCCAGCCTGGGGGGCTTGCCAGCACCCCCCCGAACCCGGGGTTCGGGGGGTGCTGGCAAGCCCCCCAGGCCGGCTGCGACCTTTTAAAACAGCCGCGCGGCTTCCCAGCAGTCGCCGAAAGCCATTTTTTTGCGGGGGGGGGTTTGGTTTCACGGATTAATTGACTTTACATTGTTTCCTATGGGAAACAATGTTTCGTCTTACGAACCTTTCGTCTTACGAACCTCCTCCTTGCACCAATTAAGTTCGTATCATGAGGTATTACTGTATCCCAATTCCTGCAGTGATTCTGGCAGTGTACAAATAAAACAATCCAAATAGATTGAAAATGCAAGCAAAATAAATTAAACTATTTTAATGACAAGGAAAAAAAAAACAAAGTATGTTTAATAAGCCATCACATAACGATTTAGTAGACTCCTATCATGCGATCACCAAGCCACTGACAAAACTATGCTTTGCGGGACTCCCAGAAGCCTACAGCAGTGATGGCGAACCTATGGCACAGGTGCCACCGGTGGCACGTGGAGCCATATCAGCTGGCACGCAAGGTGTTACCCTAGCTCAGTTCCAATATGCATGTACATGCAGGCCAGCTGATTTTCATCTCACCTGGAGTCGGCATTTTTGGCTTCCAGAGAGTGTCCCAGAGGGGTGGGGGAGAGCATTTTTGCCTCTGGAGCCTGGGGTGGGTGAAAAAGGGGTATACCTGGTTCACCAGAGTTTGGGAAATGGGCTGTTTCAGCCCTCCAGAGGGCTTTTGGGAGGGGGGAACCATTTTTGCTGTCCCCAGGTATTGTATTATGGGTGTGGGTACTCGCACATGCGCAATAGCACACGAACACACATTTTTAGCACCCAAGGAAAAAAAGGCTCACCATCACTGCCCTACAATATTGGAGCCAGCTTTACCATGGGAGAAACATTGCTATGCAATAGGTCCAGAAATTCTAAGACAATATGAGTTGCCTCCAAAATTTGGATGTCCATCATTCAAGAAATGGCAGCCAAATTGTAACTTTTAATGTAGCAGAAGAAATGAAGGGAACATTAAACAGATTAATTTTTAATGAATTTCATCTCATTTTCATTCTCCTGACAAATGCATATACAGTACCATCAATTATTTGTCCTAAACTCTTAAGATTGTTTGCTTCTCCTCCCAATTTAAATAGTCAAGATTGGTACACCTCCCTATGAATTGCATATTCCATGGTGACTTCCCAGTTCTCAGAGATGGTGGATCCTTTGTCTGGGCTTTATCTGAATGAAATTGTTTTTAGTTGTCACGGAAAAAGCATGGCCTTTTCCATACTAAAATTGATCTTAAATGGAAATAACTGGTTTAGATTTTTTTTCTCTCTTTGTGCATTAGAAATGGGAATGATATTCCTAATGGAAATAATTATCTTTTTTTCTTTTTGCTTAAATCCCAAGTACAGGGATAGATTCATTAAAGAAATCCGCCCCCAATGTTAGGAGTTGTGGAAACTCGGCCAGCATTCTAAATTCTATTAAAGATTTATTAATATTATTGTCATTTCTGCCATTTTATTGTCAGTTGTCTATTATGTTAGTGGATTCCTCCTGGTTTGGACTAGATCACTTGAACCATTAGCGACCCACTGGAGATGTAATTTTGGCATCACAGATCTGGTTGTGTCTGTGCGCACCGCCATCTCTTTTTTGAACTTTTGACAATTTTTTCCGTTGTTTGTATGGATTCTCATCATACTCTACTCACCTGAAGCAGCTCCTCAGCCATGGTTTGGCATGAAACCATCTTCTGGGCATGTGCGGAAGTGAAATTGAATGAAGGGACACACGAAACGTCACAATGCACTCCAATAGCGTAGGTAAGTAGAACCCACCCCTGAGTGCAGTCCTTCCTTAATGACCACCCTGTTTAAAGTTATGCTTCTGAGAAAGTAATTTTGCCAGCGGTTCTCAGACTTGCGAATATTGAAGCATCCCATAGTCATGATCAATCATTGCTGTCTTCCAGCAAGCAAAGGATGTTGTAGCATGTTTTTTAATGTTTGTTTTTGAAATGTTTAGCTTTTTTTAAAAAAAAAATTTAAACTAATTATTTCTATTAATTGGATTTAGAAGTGTTTTATATATTGTATTTTTATTGAAATGTTGTAAGCCGCCCTGAGTCCACGGAGAGGGGCGGCATATAAGTCCAATAAGTAAGTAAGTAAGTAAGTAAGTAAGTAAGTAAGTAAGTAAGTAAGTAAGTAAGTAAGTAAGTAAGTAGTCAGTCAGTCAGTCAGTCAGTGACTTGCAATAAAATTATGAGTCATGATCCTAGTGACATCTTATTTAATGTTCTGTCGGGCTCTCTGGTAGAATCCTCCCAAAAATTCACAGGTACAAATATCACACACACACACGTTTGAAAATTCAAAACAATGTTCTTTATAATGAAAATTCACTTAAACCAAGCCCTCTTTTGGTATAGCAAAGAGCACTGGTCTCCAAACAAACTGGTAATTTGTACAAGTCCCTTATCAGTTCTGTGATACTTAGCTTGCAGCTGTGAGGCAATTCACAGTCCTTCTTCTTTCACAAAGTGAAATACACTTTGCTCTGATTTAGTTTCAAAGCAGGGAAAAATCAGCACACAAAAGCTCAAAGTCAGTAAAGCAGTCATGAAACACAACAATCAGATAATCCTCCACAATGGCCAAACCCACAGGCTGCTATTTATAGCAGCCTCACTAATTACCACAGCCCCACCCAACCACAGGTGGCCTCATTTTCTTTGATAATAAACTCTCAGTTGTTCTTGCCTATGCATCGCTCTCCACATGTGTGGCTGTATCATTAACTCTTGTTCTGAATCCAAGGAGGAGCTAGATAATTGATCTCCTTCTGAGCTGTCTGCCACACTCTCCTCCTCCCTGTCACTCATGTCTTCTTGGTCAGAGGAGCCTTCATCAGCAGATTCCACCGGGGGCAAAACAGGCCTGCAGCATGTGGATGTCTCCCCCACATCCACAGTCCTTGGGGCAGGAGCTGGGCCAGAGCTAACCACAACACTTAATAACCATAAGTGATTCACTTTGGTGAAAGCAAAACTGTAGGTCCAGAACGGTCATGTGATGTTTTGCTTAACAACAGACTTGCCAATTCCAGTTGTGATCATTAGGTGAGGCCTATCTATGGTACGTTTTCTTGTTGCGATTCACCGAGAACTGGTTTAGCTTGGAGAAACAAAGCAGTAGATCATTTTACAAAATAAAGTTATAAGATGTCCCTCATTTCCTTCTGTCAGAAAGTGCTGGCATCCTTCGGCAATGGATTGCTTCATGCCAGAGAACAAAATCAGAAGGAATATAATAATTGACAGAATTATTACATTGCCAGGCATCATATTACTTTGTAAAGTAGAAAAAAAACCCTGCATGTGCAGCCATTGCCATCCCTATCACGATTAACTTGTCTGAGGACAGAACTGGAAAGGTTAGCACTTGATCTGATTGTCAGCTAATCTATTTAACCTATTCCATGGAAAGACAAACAATTTAAGCTGTAGCCATCCAAGGATGACATAACCGCCTTTTTACTAGTAAGTGACCCTTTCTGCTTTGTAACCTGCCGCATTTGGAGCTTAGCTTTGATTTGTTTTTAAAGAAGGAATAGCTGTGATTAAAGTGGTTGGAATATCAAGTTAGGCTGAACAGCTGGTGGCCTTCTCACAAAAAAGTTAGGTCAGGGAGCCGCATGTGGCTCTTTCATCCTTCTGCTGTGGCTCCATCGTCAGTTGGCTCCACAATTGATAGGACCACACTGTATGAAATAGTTTTGTGAGAAACCATGTGACTGGAGGCTAAAACATATGAAGAATGATTGCAGGAATTGGATATATCTGGTCTGGGTATAAAAAGGGCTAAGGGTGACATGAGAATAGTCTTCAATATCCAAGGCAGTGGTGGCGAATCTATGACAAGGGGGCCATAGATGGCACGTGGAGCCATATCTGCTGGCACAGAACGGTTGCCCTAGCTCAGCTCCAACGTGCCGGCCATCTGATCTTTGGTTCGCACAGAGGCTCTGGGAGGGCGTTTTTGGCTTCCAGAGAGCCGCCGGGGACAGGAGAGGGCATTTTTACCCTCCCCCAGCTTCAGGTAAGTCTTTGGAACTTGGGGAGGGCAAAACATGAGCCTCCTGTGCCCACCAAAAGTTGGGAAATGGGCCATTTCCGGCTTCCAGAGGGCCTCCAGGGGTGGGGAAAGCTGTTTTCACCCTCCTGAAGCATTGAATTGTGGGTGTGGGCACTTGCGCATGCGCGATGGCATGCCTGCACGCTCTTTTGGCACCTGAGGAAAAAAGGGCTCACCATCACTGATCTAAGGGATTGTCACAAAGAAGTGGGGGGGGGGGGACAACCTAGTCTCCAAAGTACCTTAAGGCAGGACAAAGAGCAATGGATGGAAACTAAGGAAAGAGAGAATCAACCCAGAACTAAGGAGAAATTTCCTGACATTTAGAGCAATTAATCAGAGGAATGAATTACCTTCTGAAATTGTGGATGCTCCATCACTGGAGATTTTTAATAAGAGGACGACCATTGGCTTGAAATGGTATAGGATAGGATCTCCTGCTTGAGCACAGGGTTGGACTGCAAGCTCTCGAAGGTCTCTTCCAACTGCTATTCTGTTATGATTTGCAGAACATAAAGTCATGGGAATTCCATACTGAGCCCATCTGGTCTTGGAGTACTATAGGAACACTGCTAACTGATCACAGATCAATTCTGCAGCTAGGAAAGACTGAAATATTTGTATTAAAGCTACTTCCACGCCACTCTTAAAGCTGGTTTTAAGCCCAGAGTAATTTCTGCAGTACTAGACTTGCATTGGTTGCCGATCACTTTCCGGTCACAATTCAAAGTGTTGGTTATGACCTATAAAGCCCTTCATGGCACCGGACCAGGATATCTGCGAGACCGCCTTCTGCTGCACGATTCCCAGTGGCCAGTTAGGTCCCACATAGTTGGCCTTCTCTGGGTCCCATCGACTAAACAATGTTGTCTGGCGGGACCCAGGGGAAGAGCCTTCTCTGTAGCGGCCCCAACTCTCTGGAACCAGCTCCCCCCAGGGATCAGGACTGCCCCCACCCTCCTTGCCTTTCGTAAACTTTGTAAAACCCACCTCTGCCGTCAGGCATGGTGAAACTGAGACATCCCCCCCCCCCCGTTGCTTATGTAGCTGTATGTATGATATGTTTGTGTGTATGCTTTTTTATTTACTGGGGGTTTTAGGCTTTTTAATGTAAAATTGTTATTTTAAACTTTAATATTAGATTTGTTACTGTATATTGTTTTTATCATTGCTGTGAGCCACCCCGAGTCTGCGTAGAGGGGCGGCATACACATCTAATAAATAATAATAATAATAATAATAATAATAATAATAATAATAATAATGAAAGGTTGAGTTGTCATGTGAAGGTTTAATCACATGCTACGGTACATGGGATTCACCTGTGGTGTATGTTCCGTTTTGGGCTTATTAGGCTTTTTGAGCCAGGTAGAAACTTCTTTCTGAAATGCCCTTCACAACCAATTGCTCTTTTTTAAAACACCAAGTGACAAAATTCATTCATTCATTCATTCATTCATTCATTTGACTTATATGCTGCCCCTCTCCGTGAACTCGGGGCAGCTCACAACATTTCAATAAAAATGTAGTATATAAAACACATCTAAATCCAATTAACATAAATAATTAGTTTAAAATATTTTAAAAAGCTAAACATTTAAAAATCAAACATTCAAATACACACTACAAACATCCTACACATTCACTGGCCAGAGGCTGGGGTCTAATGACCCCAAGCCTAGCGGCATGAATACGTTTTCAAATTCTTACAAAAGGCAAGGAGGGTGGGAGCAGTGCGAATCTCTGGGGGGAGTTGATTCCAGAGGGCCAGGCCCCCCACAGAGAAGGCTCTTCCCCTAGGCCCCGCCAAGTGACATTGTCTAGTTGACGGGACCTGGAGAAGGCCAACTCTGTAGGACCTAAGCAGACGCTGGGATTCATGCGGCAGAAGGCGGTCCCGTAGGTAATATGTTATATTTATATGCACCTCTGCTTTGGAGGTGCCTCACAAATGTCTCCCAACATAGGACACCCAACACAGACATTTCACCTAATGTTTTCAGTTGGCCATATCTTCTTCTGCCACCATTTGTGCAGTATTTCATGAAGAAATTTTAACCTCTGGTTACGAACTTAATTCTTTCCGTGACAGGTTCTTAAGTAGAAAGGTTTGTAAGAAGAAGCAATTTTTCCCATTAGAATCAATGTAAAAGTAAATAATGTGTGTGATTGGGGAAACCACAGGGAGGGTGGAGGCCCTGTTTCCTCCCAGGAGATTCCTAAAGAAGGCCCACGGAGGCTTCTTCCTGCCTTTTCTGGTTACAATTTCGGAAGCTCGGGTTTGTAAGTGGAAAAAGGCAAAAACATCTTGAGCACCCGGTTCTTATCTAGAAAAGTTCGTAAGTAGAGGCATTCTTAGGTAAAGGTACCACTGTACAATGTAAAATCAGGATAGCATAGTCAGAAGAAACCCCTCCTCTCTGTGGCAAACCCTCATATATCTGTATACAGCTATCATGTCCCCTCTGCCCCTCATTTTCTCTAGGCTATCCATGCCCAGTTCCCGCAATCTCTCTTCGTAAGTCTTCGTTTCAAGTCCCCTAATCATTTTGGTTGCTCTTTTCTGCACCTTCTCCAGAATTTCAATGTCTCTTTTGAAGTGTGGTGACCAGAACTGGATGCAGTACTCCAGATGTGGTCTGACCAGGGCGTAGTAGAGTGGTATTAATACTTCCCTGGTCTTGGAGTGCATCCCCCTGTTGATGCAGCTTAGGATAGTGTTGGCTTTTTTGGCCGCTGCTGCACATTGCTGGCTCATGTTTAGTTGATTATCCACCAAGACTCCAAGATCTCTTTCGCAGTCACTACTGCTAAGTGGGGTTTCTCCATCTTCTAGTCCATTCCACTGCAAAAGTAGGAGACCCTATACAATTCCAGCCATATGCCTGTCCAGTCTTTTCTTAAAAACCTCCACTGATGAAACACCCACGACTTCTGAAGGCAAGCTGTTCCACTGGTTTTTCTGTTATGAAATTCCTTAGTTCCTGGTTATTTCTCTCCTTAAGTTTCCATTCACTGTTTCTTAGCCTGCCTTCTGTTCCTTGTGGTAGCCCTTCAGATACTGGAACACTGCTATCATGTCATCCCTAGTCCTTCTTTTACTTTTTGCAATTTTATTTTATACATATGTGGGCCCATGAATAGTTGATGAGCATAATCACGTGTCAAATGCATAGACAAAGTATTTTCAGCAGCCTCAGCAGTATAGTAAGATTGGCCCTTGCTTTATCGTTAGTGGGAGGTCACTGCTTTTATTTATCAAATTTTAGCATGCCCGTTAATCTAATTATGCCTTCTTTGTCCTGTATTATGGTATTCAGTCTCCACCACCAATATCTGTGACACCAAGGTTGTTATGCATGGGGGTGGCTGGGCAACATCTGTGATGAAATCACATAGAACATTTCTGTTCACAATACAATCTGGAGAAAACCTTTTTTCTTTATAAATGTAGACAATGCAGCATACACTCTTTGGAAAGCAAGAATTAAGAAGAAATGGTAAGGAGGCAAACTTAAATTCCTTTGCCTTTCAAAACACGTTAGAGGTTAGCTTTTATATTGCATTTGCTTTAATTCCAAGTTCTGGAAATTAGTGGCATTTTGTTTCATTGCTTACAGGCTATATTTCTTCTTATCATTTGTTGACTTTCATTTGACTTTTTCAGTGGAAATATTCCCTTTGTGCTGGGAGGGTTTCATCCTGCACAGAAAAAACTGCATTATAAATGAACTGTGATTGAGGAGTGGGTATCTATTCAAAACAATTTCATTGCTAATGATTTTCCACTTTCCTATTCACCCATTAGTAAAACAGAAAGCAAATTTATTCAAACTGCCCTCTTCAAAACATTTTGCTTTGTAAATTGATTCCATTAGCATTGCAAATTCTGATCCTTTAGGTCCTGGGGTTACTAACCAGTTTAGGATACGGAAGGTTAAAGTATTTAATAGAGTTACATGCACTGTTTATCAATCAAACTAGAATCTGCATTGTAGGTGCATGATGTGTAAACATCTTTCTGTCTACAAGACATGTGAATTGGCATTTTTATCCTAGTGCTGAATGATTGGTTTTCCTTTTTAAAAAATTAAATGTAATGGTTGTTTTAATGTAGTATTAATTAATTAATTAATTAATTAATTGGATTCATACTGATGTTTAGTTTTTGTATATGCTGTGAGCCGCCCCGAGTCCTCAGAGAGGACTCATCAAATCCAATTTAAAAAATAAGTAAGTAAGTAAGTAAGTAAGTAAGTAAGTAAGTAAGTAAGTGAGTGAGTAAGTAAGTAAATAAATAATAATAAATAAATGAGAAACTTGGTAATATGTGTTAAAATTATAAGTAATTTTATCTTGTACAGTCTGGAGCAGCATTTCCCAACCGGTGTGCCGCGGCACACTAGTGTGCCGCGAGACACAGCCAGGTGTGCCGCCAAGCTCCTAGGGAAAAAGGAGAGCTTAAGGAGAGCCCTGCCCAGCTGGAGATTCCCTGGCAGCACCAGGTAGAAGCCGGCAATGCAGCACCCTTTTCTAGTGCCGCGCAAGGAGCTGGGCGTTGGAGTTTGGGGTGGGGAGCGATGAAAGTGCGGAGGCCGGCGCCGCGGCTGCCCCCACCCCCCAGTGCCTCCGTTCCCCTCGCGCCCCTGGCTTCTTGCCGCTGACGGCCGCCCGGCCGCCCGCCCTCCCGCTCGATCTGCCCCTTTCTCCAGCTCCTCCGGCGAGCGCTCGGAGAAAACCTTCTCACAGCGGAGGTCGAAGAAGGTTCTTTGGAACGTTGGGGGTGCGTGCGCGCACGCGCCCTATCCCCCAGCCAGCCTACCCGGAAAAGCTTTGCCGGCCTCCGCAGAGAAGGAAGAGAGAGAACAAGAGAGAGAAAGAAAGGAAGAGAGAGAAAGAGATAGCAAGAGGGGGGAAGGAGGGAGAGAGAAAGAGCAAAAGAGAGAGGAAGGAAGAGAGAAAGAAAGAGATAGCAAGAGAGACAGAATGAGAGAGAGAAAGAAAGGAAAGAAAGAAAGACAGCAAGAGGGGGGAAGGAGGGAGAGAGAAAGAGCAAAAGAGAGAGGAAGGAAGGGAGAAAGAAAGGGATGGAGAGAGAGAGAAAGAGGGAGGGAGAGAAAGAGGGAGGGAGAGAGAAATAGAGCAAAAGGGAGAGAGATTTTTTTTGTCCAAACTTTTTTGCACCGCACCCCCCCCCCTCAATGTTCCCCAGGATTTTGAAAATGTGAATAATGTGCCGCGGCTCAAAAAAGGTTGGGAAACACTGGTCTGGAGGACAGAAGGGAAAGGGGGGACATGGTCGAAACATTTAAATATGTTAAAGGGTTAAATAAGGTTCAGGAGGGAATTGTTTTTAATAGGAAAGTGAACACAAGAACAAGGGGGCACAATCTGAGGTTAGTTGGGGGAAAGATTAGAAGTAATGTGAGAAGATGTTATTTTGCTGAAAGAGTAGTAGATGCTTGGAACAAACTTCCAGCAGACATGGTTGGTAAAATCCACAGTAACTGAATTTAAACCTGCCTGGGATAAACATATATCCATCCTAAGATAAAATACAGGAAATAGTATAAGGGCAGACTAGATGGACCATGAGGTCTTTTTCTGCCATTAGTCTTCTATGTTTCTATCTTATGACTAGATCCAAACATAGAGAAGTATAAGGATGTGATATTCACACTTTGAATATGCTTTGGCCAGTTTGCTAAGCCATGTTAAAGTTTGCAAAAGCAAACAAGCAAATCTGCTATATAGATATATATTTATATATAGTAAAATATATAAATATTTTTGTGTCTGTGGAAAAGAAATTTTATGACTGCTTGCTTGCAGGCATTTCAATACCCATCTAGGAAGTGCAAGTGAGAATGGGTTTGCTGCCTGTTTATTTGCAGTAGCTTGCCTTGTCAGTTTTTCTGGAGATTGGTCTGTTTATTTATATCACTCCTTCCGTATTTTTGCATAACTCAAGGCAGAAAATATATTCAACACACCTGCCTTCTATTTTACCCACAACTGCAACCCTCTGAGGTAGGTTGGGCTGAGAAAGAGTGACAGGATAAGAGATTTTGGACACCTGCTTTGTAGTCTGAGGCCTTAATGACTAGGTCAGAGTTGTTCTCTTTGTCTTTTTCCTATACTTACCATGGACATAGGCTAAGATCAACAACATAGATCACTGTTTTTCAACCACTGTGCCGTGGCACACTAGTGTGCCCTGAGACATGGTCAGGTGTGCCGTGGGGAAATTAAACATTGTTGTGGTTAGCTCTGGCCCAGCTCTTGCCCCAAGGAATGTGCAGGTGGATGTGGGGGAGACATCCACATGCCGCAGGCCTGTTTTGCTCCCGATGGAATCTGCCGATGAAGCCTTCTCTGACCAAGGAAGCATGAGTGACAGGGAAGAGGGGAGTTTGGCAGACAGCCCAGGAGGAGATCAATCATCTGTATCATCCTTGGATTCTTAACAAGAATTAATGACACATCCACGCATGCGTGGAGTGATGCATAGGAGACAACTGAAGGATTATTACAAGAGAAAATGAGGCCACCTGTAGTTGGGTGGGGCTCCAGTAATTAGGGCTGCTGCTATAAATAGCAGCGTGTGGGTTTGGCCGTTGTGAAAGAGTATCTGATCGCAGTTCTTCAGGAATCGTGTGTTGCTGTTTTCTGGAGTTTGTTTGTTGATTTTTCACGCCTTTGAAACCAAAGCAGAGCAATGTGTGTGTGTGTGTGTGTGTGTGTGTGTGTGTGTCTCACTTTGTTGGAAGAAGAAGGGGTGTGAAGTTTCTTCACAGCTGCTAGCTAAGTAATGACTGTTTAAGGGAAATTGTACAGACTACCCGGTTGTTTTGGGACGAGTGCTCTTTGCAATACAAAAAGAGTGCTTAGTTTATTTTGAATTTTGTGATAAAGAACATTGTTTTGAATTTTCAAACGTGTGTGTGTCTGAAATTTGTACCCTTGAATTTTCGGGAGGCTCCTACCAGAGAGCCCAGCAGAACAAACATGGGTCCCCAAACTACGGCCAGCATGCCGGATATGGCCCGCGAAGGCCATTTATCCGGCCCGGCGCCAGCCGCCTCCATCCGAACATAAACATTCCACTCACAATCCCTCCAGCTATCAGCGACAGGAAGAGTGGAGGCACAGGGAATTCTCACTGACCAATCACCTTCTAGGATTCATCCCAACCACTAGCGATGAACCAATAGCAGGCTGTCTCTCATCCAAGGAAGGTCCCCGCTCAGGCTGCTGTGCACTTGTCATTGTGTGGCCGCGGCAAGTAGTTGAAGCTGCTACTCTTCCCCATGATCCCGATTTCTAATCCTGGTCACGACTGGAGATAAATCTTATTTTGGTTGGTGGTGTGCCCCAGGATTTTGTAAATGTAAAAAATGTGCTGCGGATCAAAAATGGTTGAAAATCACTGACATAGATAATTACTGACTTGTGTGACATACCATGTCCAGTACCAATGTAGCATCAGCAATAATGTGCTAAATTTGAAGGGGAGGAGCTGGGTGTCCTGTGGCTTTATTATATAAACCAGGATAATCTGGTTAATTGTTTTGCATATCACATAAACAGAAAATCTATTAATTTGGTAACCGGATTAAAAATGCTTTAACAAACAACTAGCAAGTTGGCACTTGAACAGCAGCATACATGATATCCATAATGATGTACACTAATTGAGTAAGGATTTAATTTGAGGAATCTGCAGACATGAGGGGATTGGGGAAATTTTGGGTATTGGTGTTTCTAAGGAACCAGACTCTTTGTTATCAAGCTTAATTTGAAAAACTGAGCCTAATTTATTTAATTAGGAGGAGCCTCATTAATGTTTTAATCGTGCCTCGGTCATTTCATACAAAAGTGAGGTACATCACATTATCTCAAATTCTGTTTATATCTACTAGCTATATATTATTGTGGGATGTCTTGATCAGATGAAATTAAGGTTTTTTTAATCCAAAATTCCTTCCCTACATCTTCTCCTGCTTTTAATGGAGAATGGAGAATTCTATGAATTCATATACAAACTTAAAGTAAACCACTCCAAACTGGACTGCAGGAAATACGACTTTAGTAACTGAGTAGTAAATGCATGGAACTCACTACTTGACTCTGTAGTATCATCACCTAAGCCCCCAAACTTTACCCTTAGACTATCTACTGTTGACCTCACCTGATTCCTAAGAGGTCAGTAAGAACATAAGAAGAGCCATGCTGAATCAGGCCAAAGCCCATCGAGTCCAGCATTCTGTGTCACACAGTGGCCCACCAATTGTCCATGGGGATCTTGAGCAGAAAGAGAAGGCAAGACCCTCCCTTTCCCCTGACCCCCAACAAATGGTACTCAAGGGAATCCTGCCTGCCTCCACCAACATAGAGGCGGTACATGGACATCCGTTTCAATAAGCACCGATACACTTGGCATCTCTGAATCTATCTAATCCTGCCTTGAAGCTATCCAGGCTGACAGCTGTCACGACCTCTTCGGGAAGTGAACTCCATAAACCAACGACCCTCTGGGTGAAGAAATATTTCCCTTGATTTGTCCTCGCTTTCTTACTTATGAGCTTTAGGGAGTGCCCCCTTGTCCTAGTGTCGTGTGATAGAGAAAATAATTCTTCTCTATCCACCTTTTCTATCCCATGTATGATTTTATACACTTCGATCAAGTCACCCCTTAAACGCCGTCTTTCAAGGCTGAAGAGACCAACTCGTTGCAACAGGGCCACCATCAGGAACTTTGGGGCTCCATACAGCCTAAGTGTCTGGGGGGGGCCCGCCATTTTAAAACTATTTTAAGTCGCCAAGCCACTCCATCCCCCGGGGATCATTTCCCGCTTCACACCAAGCGAGGCGGTCCCATAGGCCAGTGTTTCCCAACCTTGGCAACTTGAAGATATCTGGACTTTAACTCCCAGAATTCCCCAGCCAGCAAATGCTGGCTGGGGAATTCTGGGAGTTGAAATCCAGATATCTTCAAGTTGTCAAGGTTGGGAAGCACTGCCATAGGCTATTTCAGGAACTGGGTTAAGCCGATTGTGTGGACTCGTCCAGGAGAAAGAAAGAAGCGGGAGTGACAAGGGAAAGAAAGATCCTCCTGGCATCGGTCAGGCGGAGCGAGGCTTATTTACGGCTCCTTGGCACTTCTCCATTCTTGTTGACAAAACCATGTGCTTTCTAGCGGGGGGAGGGGGAGGGGGATCCCACACCTGGCAGCCACCAGCGAGGAGCTGGAAAGGACGAGGGGAGAGAAAAAGCAGGGTACCAGCAGTTGGGCGGATGTCTTGAGGGGGCACTCCCATCTGGAAGGAAGGGAAGAAAGGCGAGGGCGAGCTATGAAGGAAGGAGGGAGGGTGGAAGGAAGGAAGGAAGGAATGGTAAAAGGGGCGATCAAGAGAGGAATGGGTGAATGAATGGACGGAGGGTGGGAAGGAAGGAAGGAAAGAGGGAAGGGACAGGAACAGAGGAGGGTGCAAAGAAAGCAAGGAAAGGTGTGAAAGGGGAGAGTAAGAGAGGAAGGAGTGAAAGAAGGGAGTGAGGGAGGAAAGAAGGGAGGAAGGAGAAGGAAAGCAGGAAATGGAGGGAGGGAAAGAAAGAAAGAAAGAAAGAAAGAAAGAAAGAAAGAAAGAAAGAAAGAAAGAAAGGGGGAAGGGACAGGAACAGAGGAAGGAAGGAAACTTATGAAAGGGGAGAGTAAGAGAGGAAGGACTGAAGAAAGGGAGGGAGGGAAGAAGGTAGGAAGGAGAAAGAAAAGAAGAAATAGAGGAAGGGAAGGTAAAAGAGAGAAAGAAAAAGAGAAAGAAAGAGAAAGAAAGAGGATGAAAGAGAAATAAAAAGAGAGAGGGGGAATGAAAGAAATGGAAAGAGGGAAGGAAGGAGAGAAAGCAAGAGAAAGAAAGAAAGCAAGATAAAGAAAAAAGAATGAAAGAGCAAGAGAGAAATAGAGAAAGAAAGAAAAAGCAATGAAAGAAATTGTGATTTTTACTATGCCAGCTCCTTCCCTCCCCCGCTCCCCACAAACCACCTACCCCTCTACCGCAAGAGGGAAGCGCCCGAGGCGCCGGGTTCTTCCCTTTCTCCCTCGCCCGCATCCTTGCCGCGTTGACTCACCAGGAGAAGGCTGGAGACCCACGCGGCTCCTCGGGGGGTGTTGCGGAAGGCGGCGGCGGAAGCCCCCATGCCTGGCAGGGGATGATGGGCAAGGGACGCCTCGGGGAAGGAGGGCAGGGCGGGAAGGGAATGAGGGGGCTGGCGGGGGTTTAGGAAAGGGGAGCCCGCCGGGCACGAGGGAACGCTGGCTGGGCAGGGCTCTGGGGCCAGCCTTGCAGCTCCTCGGCGGGAGGAGCTGAAAGCCACTGGGCGAGGACTGGGCTCAGCAGGAGAAGCGGCCGGCTTCCCATAGCGATGGGGAGCTTGGCTTCCGGAGGGCCGAGCTCCTTCATTTCATTTCATTTCATTTCATTTATTGGATTTATATGCCGCCCCTCTCCGAAAACTCGGGGCGGCTAACAACAATCATGAACAATGTACAGTAAAAAATCCAATACTAAAAGACTAACTTAAGACCCCTAAATGTATAAAACCAACATACGTACAAACATACCATACATACAGTTGTATTAGCCTAGGGGGAGAAGAAGTCTTAATTCCCCCATGCCTGGCGGCAGAGGTGGGTTTTGAGTAGCTTACGAAAGGCAAGGAGAGTAGGGGCAATTCTAATCTCTGGGGGGAGTTGGTTCCAGAGGGCCGGGGCCGCCACAGAGAAGGCTCTTCTCCTGGGTCCCGCCAAGTGGCATTGTTTCGTTGACGGGACCCGGAGAAGACCCACTCTGTGGGACCTAACTGGCCGCTGGGATTCATGCGGCAGAAGGCGGTTCCTGAGATAATCTGGTCCGGTGCCATGAAGGGCTTTATAGGTCATAACCAACACTTTGAATTGTGACCGGAAACTGATCGGCAACCAATGCAGACTGCGGAGTGTTGGTGTGACATGGGCATATTTGGGAAAGCCCATGATTGCTCTCGCAGCTGCATTCTGCACGATCTGAAGTTTCCGAACACTTTTCAAAGGTAGCCCCATGTAGAGAGCGTTACAGTAGTCGAGCCTCGAGGTGATGAGGGCATGAGTGACTGTGAGCAGTGACTCCCGGTCCAAATAGGGTCGCAACTGGTGCACCAGGCGAACCTGGGCGAACGCCCCCCTCGCCACAGCTGAAAGATGTTTCTCTAATGTGAGCTGTGGATCGAGGAGGACGCCCAAGTTGCGAACCCTCTCTGAGGGGGTCAATGTTTCTCCCCCCAGGGTAATGGACGGACAGATGGAATTGTCCTTGGGAGGCAAGACCCACAGCCACTCCGTCTTGTCCTTCCGCAGCTGCCATCGGGGCTCCCTGCCTTTCTGCCGGCCTCCCTGCCTTCTTTCCTCGCGGGGGTGGGGAAAAGGTGGGGGCCGCGGTCGGAGAAGCTCCGCAGAGGCAGAGTTCATCGCAATCGGGGTTGGAGAGTTTTTGGTGGGCGCTCCCCCCCCCATTATTCAATTTGGCCGGGCCCATGACGCCACTCCCAGTAGTACCGGTCTATCGGCGGCCCTGCGTTGCAACCTCGTTTCATAAGGGAGGTGCTCCATTTCCTTTATCATTCTTGTTGCCCTTTTATGCACCTTTTCCAGTTCCAGCTCCAGTAAGGGGCGGGCATAAGTGCACCAATGTGCCTACCGTCCCCTGTCCTTATGTTTCTCTCTTACCAGTATCATGTATATAAACATTGTTATATTTTTGCATACTACCAATATGTACTTGACAAAATAAATAAATAAAAAATAAAATAAAAATATGTGTGGCACAATCACAAAGAGCTTCACAGTCACTGCTTTAATGTCACATGGCTATCACAAATATGGGAAAGGATATCTTAGAAATTAAGAATGAATGACAGAGTTATAGCATAACAGTATGATTTTGGGAAACATCACTAAAGTCAAATATAGTTGTCACTAATATGTCATAGAGGACTAGACTTTTTACCCATCGAAATGCCTCAGAAGTCAGCTTTCCTCAAGACTTAGAAAAAGCTTTAATCTGACAGCTCAATCTATATGTGAAAAAAGCATAACCCACCATTTTCTATAGTTTATGAAGATCCAGATGCACTTATCACAGCAAAGACACATCAGAAATGCTGAGTCTCTTTAGTCAAGGTTAACATTTGCCCAGAAGGCAAATAATGTATTGTTTGGAAAAAGCCTGCTCGCTTCATCAAGATGTGCAGAGGTTAAATGTAACAAACTATCATCACCGAACATCTGCTCACAGGGACGGTTCCAATTAAAACAAACATTTTAATCTGCAGCTAAATACATTAAACTGTTTTGTTAGCTTGTTTGTACCGTTTTATTGTTGACATTTTTATAGTGCTGTGGAATTATGTTTGTACGCCACCTGGAGGTCCAAGTTGATAAAAAGAGGGGATTATAAACTTTCGCACGTTGGATCTATCCTTTTGAGTAGATCCATTGAAATAAATGGAAATCAATTTGTCGTGATTAACTTAAGCTCCGTTGATTTCATTGAATTTAATCTAGATATAATTAAGCCTAGACCCAACCCATAATAATTAAATGGCTCTGTTAGTGTGTTTGCATCTAATTATAGGTGAATATTGGAGTTTCTAACCTATGCTTTTAGATCCTAAATTTCATTCTCCAGAGCATCTGAATTATCATTCCTAACCTGACAGTATTTTGGCGCCATCTAGTGGCGTATTAAATATTAGAGGGGGGGAAGTAAAGGAGCCTGAAGATAGATTGCACACCTTGAAACATATATATAAAATAACTGCACAGTATACACATTCTATTGATGAAACACATGGGAGTGTAAAAAGTACTCCTCCTTACAACTCTGCAGCTCGCCCTAATGAATGGATGGGCATGTGGAGAAAGCAAAATTGCACAATGAAACCTTACTGTTTTTTTTCAAAGACATCGTTTTGTCAAAAAAAATTAAAAATGCTCAAAAGACCAAAAGCTAGTGTTTTATTTAAAAGGTCAATAACAAAAGGCTGTTCAGGAATAAAACAGAAACCAATTCAGAAACTGGTGGCATAGGACAAAGCTCTTCAAATGAATACAAAATAGTTTACTCCCTTTTAAAATTAAACACAGTTCTTCTCAATCTACAGTATATTCAAAGATAAAATGAGCTGTTCCAGTCCTCAAGAATCCTTGTTCTTTTCAAGTGAATGGCTTCATACATTTCGAAATGCCTGCACTTAAGTAACTGGAGTGGATGGAGCGACATTTCATAATAGAATGATAATATAAAAAACAACATGTAGGTTACTGTCCTCGATGTATTGATTATAACCTCCCAAAATATTTTCAGGCAATACAGTGATACCTTGTCTTACAAACTTAATTGGTTCCGGGACAAGGTTCTCAAAGTTAAAAGTTTGTAAAACGAAACAATATTTCCCATAGGAATCAATGGAAAAGCGATTAATGTGTGCAAGCCCAAAATTCACCCCTTTTGCCAGCCGAAGCCCCTGTTTTTGCACTGCTGGGATTCCCCTGAGCCTCCCCTCCATGGGAAACCCCACCTCCGGACTTCTTTTTTTTTTGCGATGATGCGATTTCACTGAGGCTCCTCTCGCTGGGAAACCCCACCTCCGGACTTCCGTTGCCAGCGAAGCGCCCGTTTTTGTGTTGCTGGGATTCCCCTGTTGGGATTCCCCTGCAGCATCACAAAAACACAGAAGTCCAGAGGTGGGGTTTCCCATGGAGGGGAGCCTCAGGGGAATCCCAACAGCACAAAAACGGGTGCTTCGCTGGCAACGGAAGTCCGGAGGTGGGGCATCCCAGCGGCGGTGGTAGGTTTGTAAGGTGAAAATAGTTTGTAAGAAGAGGCAAAAAAATCTTAAACCCCGGGTTTGTATCTCGAAGTTTGTATCACGAGGCGTTTGTAAGACGAGGTATCACTGTACTTTAAACAGTGTATCACAATATTATCAACATGTATTCATCACCTTCTATTACGCTGTAGAAATGAAGTTTTGGAAATATAACAGAGGGATATGCAAATTACTAGATTCTCGCCGCCCCGAGTCTTCGGAGAGGGGCGGCATACAAATCTAATAAATTATTATTATTATTTATGAAACAGCCCAATGAGCTTTGCTGGAGAATATTTCCAACGAATCTAACCCAAGTTCTAAGCCTTGAATTATGCAACCATGTCACTTCACCCCCTCCTTGTTTAGCAACTAGCCTGGTTAGTGACCATTTGCAAATAGGATGGCAATAATTCATTTTTTAATCAGTGTTCATATTTATGACTAAATTTTGTGCACCTGATAACAATGCACACTGGAATAAATGACACTGCTGTACTGTAGCTGTACTTACGAGAGAACTTTATCTTAATGTGATCTTCACAATATGCCTTTCTCTTTCCATGCCAGGTGTTCACTCAGCAATCATTTCACTTAACAACCTTGTTGTTAAAATGAAACTCAGTCGCTAAACAAACAGTGGGTGGAAAAAAACTTCAGCTTGCGCAAATATCTTATTCTTCCGGTGCCTATCCAGTTCCCTTTTTAGTACAAATTTCATTCAGACAATGTACTATATGTATGAGTTTATGTATAAATATGTTGGTGTGTGTGTGTGTGTGTGCATGTAATGTGTATGTGATCAGTGGAGAAACCCTTTTTTTTTTACTAGTTGTTCTGTGAGGCAGGGAAAGGATACTGCAAAAATCCCCATTTCTATCCCATTCCTGGGGAAGGGATATTACAAAATCTCCATTCCCACCCCTCTCTGGGGCCAGCCAAAGGTGGTATCCTCGGAGATGGGTGGCATATAAATCCAATTAATAATAATATTTATTATTATTATTATTATTATTATTATTATTATTATTATTATTATTATTATTATTATGTCAATACAACACAGCAAACGAGATCACTATGCTGGATTTCGTATTTCATCACCAGTCGGGCACTTCCCAAGCACCTAGGATTGTGTGATGTAGCGACAAATTATGTTTGCCGATCCCAGTAAAGTGGCCTTTTGCAATTGACAGATGGAGATTTTGTCAATTCCGATGGTTTTCAAACGTCCGCTGAGATCCTTTGGCACTGCGCCCAGCGTGCCAAGTACCACCGGGGCCACTTTCACTGGCTTATGCCAGAGTCATTGCACCTCGATTTTTAGATCTTCATATTTCACTAATTTCAGTTCTTTGCCACTGGCAAATGGTAGTTCCGGCACAAGTTCCAGTGGATCATCATCCAGTAGATTATTATTATTATTATTATTATTATTATTATTATTATTATTATTTATTATTATCCGATTCTTTGGACTACTCAAAATTTCTACTGCCAGTTCTCCAGAACCTGTCGGAACCTAGATTTTGATGTATCTTGTGGAACTAAACATGGACAAAATATTAAATTGCCACTTGATGTTCATTAAAGAAGCGAGTTTCTGGCCTTTCCCCTCTGTATTTATTTATTTGTATGCCGCCCACTCCCGAAGGACTCAGGGCGGCTATATATATTTTATTACATTTAAAATTTAAAACTCTACTCTGTATCAAGGATGCAGCCATAGAAGTGGTCCAGCAGCATTAAGTATTTAGGGGTGCAGATAAGGGACAATCCTAATAGGCCTTCCATACGTCATTCTTAGTGGAGTGTGCAAACCAGTGTCTGCATTTCCTGCATTGGCCACTTTTTAAAATTTTATTTATTGTTAGAGTTGGAAGGGACCATGCGGGTCATCAAGTCCAAACCCCTGCCTAAGCAGCTTGGTGTCATCTGCGAATTTGATTAGTTGCCCTTCTATTCCCTCGTCCAGGTCATTGATGAAAATGTTGAAGAGCACGGGGCCCAGGACAGAACCTTGTGGTACCCTGCTGCCTACTTTCTTCCATGTGGATTTGGAACCGTTGAGGACAACCCGTTGGGTGCGGTCGGTCAGCCAACTGTTAATCCATCCGCATGTGTTGTAATCTACCCTGCTTTTTTCTAATTTGTTGATTAGGAGATTTTGGTCAACTTTATCAAAAGCTTTGCTGAAGTCTAAGTATATGAGGTCCACTATGTTGTGCTGGTCTACTGATTTGGTTATGGTGTTGAAAAAGGATATGAGATTGGTTTGGCATGATTTGTTTCTGACAAACCCGTGTTGGCTGTTAGATATTATCCTGTTTGTTTCCAGGTAGTGGCAAAGCTGGTTTTTTTTTAATTTTCTCCAGTATTTTTCCAGGTATTGAAGTCAGACTAATAGGTCTGTAGTTGTCTGGATCCATCTTTTTACCTTTTTTGTGAATGGGAACTACATCAGCTCGTTTCCAGTCATCTGGTAGGTCTCCAGTGACCCAAGATTTTTGGTAGATGAGGAGAAGAGGTTCTGCTATGGTGTCTGCCAGTTCTTTTAGGACTCTGGGGTGAAAGAACTGGCAGACACCATAGCGGAACCTATTTGCAGAGGCACGATTGAAAGAGTTTTTACAAACTGCATCCCAGTTTGGTTTGGTGTTACAGTGCTTCAAAGAGCAAGTCCATTCAGAGAGTGGTAAGGACAGCCGAGAAAATTACAGGAAGCTTGCTTCCTGTGGATAGTGTTTATAAGCACTATGTGCTTAGAACTCAAAGCATTGTCAGAGATCCCCCACACCCACTTCACAGTCTGTTTCTGTTGCTCCCTTCTAGGAGGTTTTGAAGTACAGTGGTACCTCTACTTACGAACTTAATTTGTTCCATGACCAGGTTCTTAAGTAGTAAAGTTTGTAAGAAGAAGCCATTTTTCCCATAGGAATCAATGTAAAAGCTAATAATGCGTGTGATTGGGGAAACCACAGGGAGGGTGGAGGCCCTGTTTCCTCCCAGGAGATTCCTAGAGAGGTTCCACAGAGGCTTCTCTCTGCCTTCTCCGGCCCTGTTTCCTCCCAGGAGATTCCTAGAGAGGCCCCAAGGAGGCTTCTCCCCACCTTTTCCGGTTACAGTTTCGGAGGCTCGGGTTCGTAAGTGGAAAATGGTTCTCGAGAAGAGGCAAAAAAATCTTGAACACCCGGTTCTTATCTAGAAAAGTTTGTAAGTAGAGGTGTTCTTAGGTAGAGGTACCACTGTATTTTTAGCAGGGCTACCAGATTATCTAACAGCTTTGTTTCCTATGCCATCCGTCTGTTAAACTTGCAAGATTCATTTTTCTTGTCATATGCATGTATACATCTGAATTAGACAGTGTTGTTTCTCCATGCCATATAATGTATGGGGGTATATGCATAAATTTGAATTTATTTATTTTGTCATGTTTATGTAGTGTATATTGGAGGTGGAGACCCTTTGAGAGCTGTATGCAACAAAATTTCATTTTATGTATGTCGATTAGTGTAGATTCAAAGCAACACTAAAGTTATTCTAAGTCTAACAAAAGTTGTTCTAATTACTATAATGTGAATATTAGTTTTTGCCAAGCCTTTCCTCACACAAGTAATTCATCAGCACAGTCTTCCATTTTGCTTTAACATTTTGGGACGGTAAAAGGTTGCAGCTCATTTTAATTCTTTCTTTGATTCTATTTCATGAGCAGATGATTAACCTTCAGTGCTGGATAGCATACGGGGCTCTAGACTGTGTGCAGTCCACTTAGTTATTATGATGACCATTCAAAGTCAGTGTATCTTTCCAAGACAGACTCCAAAGCTTTAATCTGATGATGGATGAGAATGCATTAAGGATCCTAATGTTTTTCCAATAATTAAGGAATAAATGTTTGCTCCAGAGGAAAAAGGGTTGTAGAACATACATTTTAAAACTCTGGCACGTCTGATAATAAATATTTACAGTGATCTGGCATGATCTATAAACATCCATTCACATATAAACACCCATATTTTACAAATAAATTTCCCTTTAATTTTTTTTTAAGAAAAACACTTCAGTACTGGTTTGACATGTGGGGTTTTTTTTTAAATTCTTAATGATCTTTTTAAGAAGTGGAGGGGGGGCTTATGTGTACAATTTTCAAGTTTTTTAGACAAGTGTTTTAACTTCAACCAATTGCCTCAGTCTAAAAAGGAAAGGCAAATCTTCATAATCCAGCCCATTTCAAAAATCTTCCCTTCCCTTTTTAGTGACTCGTGTTACAAGAGTATTAGCTGCTCTTTTTTATCCCCTTCTATAAACACAACAGCCAATAAGGCCACTCTATAAACAATTGCTTTTGGTTATTTAAAAAGTGGTCAATAATATCAATCATTATGTATCATCCAAGTATTTATGCTTGTCTACTTTTTCATATAAATCAGGAGGAGGCCCTTTTGTCAAGGGCGGAACACCTTCAATCAAGGTTGCAAGCATTCCAACTACAAACAGTGCAAAATATAATCAATATCATTCTTATGCTTTTTCCCCCTATGCTCTCAATGGCAAGAGATACAGATAAAATTAATTCTAGTCAACTTAAGAGCCTTGGTGGCGCAGGGGTTAGAGTGCAGTACTGCAAGCTACTTCTGCTGATCACCGGCTGCCAGCAGTTTGGCAGACTGAATCTCAGTAGGCTCAAGGTTGACTCAGCCTTCCATCCTTCCAGGGTCGGTAAAATGAGGACCCAGATTGTTGGGGGCAAGAGGCTTACTCTCTGTAAGCCAGTTAGAGAGGGCTGTAAAAGCACTGTGAAGCGGTATATAAATGTATATGCTATTGCTATTTAGGGTTGTGGCTATTTCCATAAGAAACAACAAGAAATTTAGTAGCAGGGACCTACTAGTCCCATTTGGACTTTCGGAAGGCGCATCACAATTAAATGAAAAATAGGCAATAATGTACATCAGGAGTGTCAAACTTGCAGTGTCACGTGACGTATCAGGACTTTCTTCTCCCTTTGCTAAACCAGGCGTGGGCGTGGCCAGTGCGCGATGCAGCTGGCCTATAAGTTTGACAGCCCTTATTTATTTATTTATTATTTGTTTATTTATTTGTTGATTTATTTGTTGATTTATTTGACTTTTATGCCACCCCTCTCTGAGGACTCGGGGCAGCTTACAACATATATAGGAACAATATAACATCCTAAATCCAATTAATATAAATTAGTAATCTAAAAAACCCCAAAACTGTAAAAAACACTCATTCATCCCATGTGCATTCATGGGAAATTATTTAGGAAATACTATTCGATTGTACACATTCTCCCTCCCCTCCCGAACCATTTAAAACAAGGGTAACAGAAATCTAAATAGGATGTACACAACATTGAGGGTCAGACAAAGTTAGAATGATTGTACAACGTGATTAGCAAGATAAATCGAGAAGATTAAAAAGAGTGACAATTTTGTACAAGTAAGAAAAATAAACAAAGTGATACTTAAGACAAGAGTAAATGGCTAAGATAAACATAGTAAGATCCCGTGGAGCAAACTGCTGTAGTAACAAATGAAAATATTTCATCCATACACCTGCCGTCCCAGGTGTAAGGAAACATGCACACCCACAAGGAAGCAAACAGAGGAATGATTAATGAGTAAAACTAAATGTGCAGGTAGTCCTCAGTTAACAATGGCAATTGGGACCAATAACTTTGTCACTAAGTGACAATGACTACACTGATTTATGACAACAGTTCCAGCAGCTCTAGTTGCCATTAGAAGAACCTTGCGTTATGCCATCCGATTGTCATTTGCGGACTCCTGCTGTCTTTCCCGTTGCTTCTGCTAGTTGGAAGCTAGCAGCGGAAATTGAAAATAAAGACCATGCGACCACAGGATGCTGCAACCATTTAATCGCAAGCCAGTTGCCAAGCACCTGAATCAGGATCACAGGACCACGGGGACGCTACGATGGCCACAACTTTGAGGACCAGGCACAAATCTCCTCATTCAACACTGTCATAACTTTGAATCAACGGCCATTAACCTAGAATTAGTTGTATAATGATAGTTCTAAATGCATACAGCAATAGGAACAAAGCCATGGAGAAGCATATTTCAGAGAGATACTTATCTTTTAATCAAAAATGAAGTCAGAGTGCCAGACTGGGATTGCACTGTTAATTAAGACTGAGGCCCTCTGTGAGTTTCATGCCAGAATCTCCTTCCTTCAGCTGTGATTTGCTACTTTTTAAAAAGTGTAACATTTTAGGCAAGTCACATGTAAGTTGCATCATCAACTTACAATTTCTTAGCTTTTCCATTACACACACACACAAAAAATACTGACTAAATGCAGCTCAGCTGGATTTTAATTTCCAGATCACTGTCAGCGCTGAGGAAGGAAGGAAGGAAGGAAGGAAGGAAGGAAGGAAGGAAGGAAGGAAGGAAGGAAGGAAGGAAGGAAGGAGATACAAGGCTACAAAGGTCTTGCTACATGTCACAAATAAAGCAGGGGGTTAAAAAAAAAGGTCCAGTGTGCTTCTCTTTCACTTCACTGCTCTGGAGCAATGAGGCTGTCAATCCTAAAATAAATAGGGAGATTATAGTGCAAACATGGTCACCTTAATAAATAGATCATGCATAATGCAAATTCCTCAAGTAAATTAGGACAGGGATTGTCAGTAAGAAAGTAATAATACAGAAATAACATGCTTGGAGGGAGACATTATATATGACTCCTGCCCATTTAACCTTTTTCACTTCTGCCTCTTCAAACAGGTTCATAATTCATGATTCTACTTCAAAAGAGCTGACATTCTGAACACTTTAGTATTTAAAAACTCTGCAAAGGAGGCCAATTATCTGACCTAGAATTCATCATGTTTTCTCCTAAATGGCCATTTGGAGTGTTGTGACACATGATCAGCTGCCAACAGAACCAGACGGACAAATTCTTCCACATCGAAGGCGTAATTTGTAAATTTTGGATGTTTTCCTAATGTCGGGTGATGCCCCTGAAGAAATAGGAGTTAGAATTATTTTAAGGAAGCACTGAGGTAAAACTAGCATATTGAGTAATTATTATAATTCATAATAGTTGATTTATTGATCCACCACAAAACTATCGTATCAGTTAGAAACCCCTCGCAGCAATGCTATTGACAGCCTAAACTAATGGCCAATTAATTTCATTACTCTTCCTCCCCCAGCTATTAATATAAAATGACTCCTTAATCAGAGCAGAGAATTTAATTTGGGCTGTAGAACAGAATCATATTTCATGTAGAAGAACTGAGAAGGGTAATACAAAAACAATTAAGACACAAGGAAATAAAGTCCTTTCCACCCATCCATCCATCCCACCCAACTTTCTATTACCTCATCCTGAGGGAATACTTTATCCTGCTGTTGCCAGGTGATGTAATGGATACCTCTCAGCCTTGCAAGGTCTAAGTAGCAACGTTCATCTTTACAATTGTACCTACAGGGAGGCAGAAATGACGGGGATTTTTCAGAAACAACTTTACCAGAAAAGTAACGAGTTGGTGTTATCTTCTTTTTTTCAGTTCTGTCCCTATAGAAAGGAGGAGCAAGTTATGGAAAGCCAAAGATCAAATGCTTCATGTTTATCCTTGCTAGTTTGTAGTTGTATCACCTATGAAAACAGTGAATAGAGAGAACGGGGAACTGCAACAGCTACACACAGTTTTAAAACACAGTACTGTGGTACCTCTACTTACGAACTTAATTTATTCTATGACCAGCTTCTTAAGTAGAAAAGTTTGTAAGAAGAAGCAATTTTTCCCATAAGAATCAATGTAAAAGCAAATAATGCATGCGATGGGGAAACCACAGGGCGGGTGGAGACTCTGTTTCCTCCCAGGAGATTCCTAGAGAGGCCCCATGGAGGCTTCTCCCCGGCTTTTCTGGTGCTGTTTCCTCCCAGGAGATTCCTAGAGAGGCCCCATGGAGGCTTCTCCCCAGCTTTCCCAGTGCTGTTTCCTCCCAGGAGATTCCTAGAGAGGCCCCACAGAGGCTTCTCCATGCCTTTTCCGGCCCTGTTTCCTCCCAGTAGATTCCTAGAGAGGCCCCATGGAGGCTTCTCCATGCCTTTTCCGGTTACAGTTTCGGAGGCTCGGGTTTGTAAGTGGAAAATGGTTCTTGAGAAGAGGCAAAAAAGTCTTGAACACCCGATTCTTATCTAGAAAGGTTCTTATCTAGAAAGGTTCTTATCTAGAAAGGTAAGTAGAGGTGTTCTTAGGTAGAGGTGCCACTGTATCTTTACGGGCAGCAAGAGTAGTCCAATCAACAAACCTGGCCATGTTCTCATGAGAGAGAAGATAAAGAAAGAAGCAGCCACAAAGAACAAGCACATCCTCTTTGTGGTTGATATCCACATGACTTGCCTCAGAGTGAAAGATTAGATGTGATTTTTAAAGTCTGTTTAAAAATGATCCAGGCAACAACTAGCTTTTCTGACAAACCACCCAGAAAAGGAGACTGGGTTTAGCCTGGAGGCTGCCTGCTGTCAACCTCAATCCAATAAAAGCCAGCAAACAGGGTTACCACATCGATTTGAAGAAGGATTTCTTGATTTTTACCAATTACCACCCAGGTAATTTTGACAGCTCCTATGACACAGGAAGTCGTGCCATCCTTCACTGTCACGCATATATTAAAAACCACAAATTTGGAGCTTTCTCTGCAGCAGGAAATCCATCTTCGTGTAATGCATGCCCACACCCTCATACAAAGATATTAAACATACAAGCATAAATGCCAAGGAAAGACTTACAGTTCGAAGATGACAGCCCAATCTGGCAAAAAGAGAAGATGAGTAAGGCCTGCTCCATGCATTCCAATAAAGACATCAGAATTGTGGGTTATCTTCAGCTGGTCCTTAAATTCGAGCTCCCTATATAAAGCAATATAAGTAAGGATATATACACATATGCATACACACACACACACACACACACACACATATATATAGTGGTACCTCTACTTACGAACTTAACTCGTTCCGTGACCAGGTTCTTAAGTAGTAAAGTTTGTAAGAAGAAGCAATTTTTCCCATAGGAATCAATGTAAAAGCAAATAATGCATGATTGGGGAAACCACAGGGAGGGTGGAGGCCCTGTTTCCTCCCAGGAGATTCCTAGAGAGGTCCCACAGAGGCTTCTCCATGCCTTTTCTGGCCCTGTTTCCTCCCAGGAGATTCCTAGAGAGGCCCCACAGAGGCTTCTCCATGCCTTTTCTGGCCCTGTTTCCTCCCAGGAGATTCCTAGAGAGGCCCCACAGAGGCTTCTCCATGCCTTTTCCGGTTACAGTTTCGGAGGCTCGGGTTTGTAAGTGGAAAATGGTTCTTGAGAAGAGGCAAAAAAATCTTGAACACTCGGTTCTTATCTAGAAAAGTTCACAAGTAGAGGCATTTATAGGTAGAGGTATCACTTTATAAACATACGCACACACACACACGCACACCTATATGCAAGTTTGTGCATGCCAAAAAAAAAGCACAAGAAATCACAATTTGAAAATAGCTCAAGGCTATGAAAAAATGAAATGTAATGAATAAGAAACACATTAAAATAAAAATATCCTTGAGCTACATCATCTTGTGTATTTCTAAACTGCCTCACAACGACACTTCCCTAGGTGGTTTGCAAATCTATTAAAACATACAATATACAGTAAATCAAAGAGACACAAAATGACCAAACAACAGCATGATAAGTGATTAAAACCACTAGCAATAATAGCAAATGAAATGCAGCTGACAAAAATCAAAGTAAAGCCAACGGCAAAACAGAAAAAGGATTTCCTAAAGTGCCTGAAATAATAATGTATTTCAAAATGTTCATCCAGCACATTATTTATGGGGAAACATTTTCCCCAATGGGTGCCAGCAATGAGAAGACTCCTTTAACAAAATGAAATTCAATGGTGAAAAAGTATGGTTCTACATATGTAGACAAGTACATTACTAAATTTATATCCATGGAGAACTTTATGGCAGTATGTTTTTCAGAATAATAATAATAATAATAATAATAATTATTATTATTATTATTATTATTATTATTATTATTATTATTATTATTAATTCAATTTGTATGCTGCCCCTCTCCGTACAATAACAGAGAAACCTTGTATACATCATTCCTTAGAAAGTATCCTACAGTTTTGTGGATTATTATTGTTCATAAGATGATGTTTGATAGTTGAGAAACAGAGGTGTGAAAAGCATAAAGAAATTTATTGTTATGAAGTTATGAAGTGGAAACTGTGCTGGAGAGAAATAGGATATTATTATATCATTATAATTGATTTTGATTATTAAGGAAAGAAAATATTTTTGTGATAAAATGGTAAATAAGAAATGTTGGTTCAGCTGATAAAATAACAAATTATACTGAGAAACTAGGAATGGATTGGATAGAAAGGATTGTCTTTAAATTAATGAGTTTCATCTTGAAAAAGGTTTGGAGTAAGGGCAAATGGTGATATAATGTTAGAAAAGAAGAAAGAGGAATATAAAAATTAAAAAATAGAGAAAGAATATTATGGCAGAAATCAAAATATATAAATTGTACTTGGGGATGTTATAAATTGTACACATTTTTTTTGACCCGGTCAATACTCTGTTCAGAGAAAATACATTGTTTGTTTATTTGTTTGTGTGTAAAAACTATAGAAAATGCAAAAAAACCCTTTGTCCTACAATTTCATTAATTCAAAGTAACTGGGCTGTACGCAGTTCGTGGCTTTGCAATATGGAAAAGCATTTTGGCTTGTTCAAAGGAAGACACTGAATGCTTGTTCTCAGCCCACTGCAATTGCTCTTCAGAGGTTGTGGAGAACCTTCTGAAATACAAACTCCTATTAAGTAAGAAGGATCAATGATAGTCTCACGCTAGCCACTGCCGCGTATAAGAATAGTGCATGTAACATCTTTGCTGTATGGGCTCCATTGGATGTGGTGTGTTTCTGAGTCCAATTCAAGATGGTAGCTATAACTTTTAAAGCCCTACATGGCATGGGGCTGAGCTATCTAAAAAAACCATCTTCACCCCATCACATCAGCCTGTATCATCTAGATAGGAAGGGAAAATATATTATTTTGACTGCCAGAGTCTGGGAAGAGCGCCTTTTCTCCCACTGCCCCTGCTCTTTGGAACATTCTCCACTTCCTCTATTAAGCAAGGGGAGCCCCCACTCTCCTGGCCTTTCATAATTATTTAAATATTGCTCTGCTTGCGACTCAAAGACGAACCCTGAAATTCTCCTCTCCTTCCGCTTTTTAATTAACTCTTAATGTAAACACTTTAGCTCACCTTGCCTATTTTAGTTTTTATATTTTTAACTTTTATTTTTACAACGCCCAGAATCCCCCTGTGAAGATTTATTTATTTTATTTTATTTTATTTTATTTTATTTTATTTTATTTTACTTTATTTTACTATTTTATTTTATTTTATTTTTATCCTGCCCCTCTCCGAGGATTCGGGGGTGACTTACAACATGTAAAAACAATACAGTTCTAAAATCCAATAATAACTAAAAACGACCAGTCTAAAACCCCAATTTAATTTAAAAACAGTCATTCCAATCCACCAACATAATGTCCATTCAACATACATTCATCCATAGACAGGGGCTGCCGGCACAAATGCATATTTAAATTCTTATGGAAAGTGAGGGTGGGAGCAGTATGAATCACTGGGGGAAGCTGATTCCAGAGGGGCGGGGCCCCCACAGAGAAGGCTCTTCCCCTAGATCCCGCCAAGCGACATTGTCTAGTTGACGGGACCTGGGGAAGGCCGACTCTGTGGGACCTAACCGGTCGCTGGGGCTCATGTGGCAGAAGGCGGTCCCGTAAGTAGCCTGGTCCGATGCCATGTAGGGATCTATAGGTTATAAACAACACTTTGAATTGCGTTTAGAAACAGATCAGCAGTCAATGCAGCCTGCGGAGTGTTGGAGAAACATGGGCATACCTGGGAAGACCCATGACCGCTCGGGCGGCTGTATGATCTGTAGTTTCCTAACACTCTTCAAAGGTAGACCCATGTTCCTAGGATGGATGAATGGATGATTGATAGACAAACAGACAGAATGAACAGAACAGAACGACCCTCTATCCCTGTAGATATTAATATGTCATATACTGGTTTGATATGAAGAATTGCAAGCCAGCTCTATTTCTCCTTTCAGACATACTTACTTATACTTGTAATTCACTATTTGGACATCAAATAATGGCAGTTTTTTCAAAGCATTGGCAAGCTGAAAAGAGAGGGAAAAACAAAAATGTTCAAGACTATTAAAATTTCCTTTTTCTATATGGCAACCATAAAGCAAAGAGATTTAACCGAAGGGGAGAAAAATGAGCAAACCTCATTCTGGTTTAATATCTTTCTATACTCTGTAGTCCGGGCAAGTATAGTAACTCTGATTTTCCCATCCTATTGAAAACAAAAGCAAACAAATTCAGCAAAAACAGTTCATTAATCAATTCATTGTACCAAAACAAAGAAAAGACCAGTAGAGTGACAACAGAAAAAATTACTGGCCTTAACAGCAACTATTAGTAGGCGATTAAACTGTCTCTTTCTTTTAATCACCTCATTTGTACAATATGCAAGAAGGCTGCAAACACCTCAGGTGAAGCTTTAGTAGGAGTATTTGCCACAAACAGCTAAGCCACTTAAGAGACTTCTAGCTACCTCTATGCCAACTCAGAAAGTCCCTGAAGAAGCATGGGCTTTTAAATACTTTATATTTATTGAATATAAAATGAATAACATCACTGAATACTATTACTGAATCTGAACAAGGCCACTTAATACGCAGGTGAGTAATGGAGCAAAAAAGTAAGATTAGCCCTCCAAATAAAGTTATTTTCCTTTCCAATTAAAAAAAAAAATCATTCAATCCTCAGGGGTAAATTGTTTAAAAAAAGGAATACAAAGGTTTAACGGCATGAAATCTATTAAGACCAGCAGGAAACGTGTAGCAAATGGATGTAGAAAGCTGGAAAATGTTAGACCCTTGTGATGAATATGCTTTATATTCTATAGTTAATACTTTAAGGAACTGAACTGATTTTTCTTTTGCAGCCTGTAAAAACTGACAAAAATAACAGCCAAGTTAACTAAAAAAATATATCAGAGCTACTGAACTTTGCTGTCAAAGGCCCCATCCTAATTACAATTATGTATTGCTATATATTTGTTGCTTTTTTATATTATCTTTCATCTGTACAGTGATCCCCCGATTATCGCGAGGGTTCCGTTCCAAGACCCCTCGCGATAATCGATTTCTCGCGATGTAGCGGTGCGGAAGTAAAAACACCATCTGCGCATGCGCGCCCCTTTTTCCATGGCCGCGCATGCGCAGATGGTGTTTTTACTTCCGCACCTGGGAAGACCCAGCAGCTGAGGAGCCGCCTGCCTGCCCGCTTGTCCGCCGCTTTTCTGCTTGTCCGCCGCTCTGGGAGTTGAAGACCCAGGGAAGGTTCCTTTGGCCGCCCACCAGCTGATCTGCTCGGCAGCGCAGTAGCAGCGAGGAGCCGAAGATGGGGTTTCCCCGTTGCCCACGCAAAGGGGAAACCCCATCTTCGGCTCCTCGCTGCTACTGCGCTGCCGAGCAGATCAGCTGGTGGGCGGCCAAAGGAACCTTCCCTGGGTGCCACCCGCCGCTCAAGAGCAAGAGGGGGAGAGATAGAGAAAGAGAGAGAAGGAAAGAAAGAGATGAGAGAGGGAGGAAGAGAGTGTGAGAGAGGAAGAAGCAAGATAGAGAAACAGAGAGAGAAAGAAAGATGGGAAAGGAAGGGAGTGACGTCATCGGGTGGAAAAATCACGATACAGTGGTCCCTCGATCATCGCGAGGGTTCCGTTCCAGGACCCCTCGCGATGATCGATTTTTCACGAAGTAGCGGTGCGGAAGTAAAAACACCATCTGCGCATGCGCAGATGGTGTTTTTACTTCCACCGCAGCAGCGAGGAGCCGAAGATTGGGGTTTCCCCGCCGCCTCGCTGCTGCCGCTTATCCGCGCGCGCGCCGCCGGGGCTTCCCCCACCCACCCGGTTAGTGTTGTTGCTTCCCAGCTGGGAAGCGGGCCTCGCGCGCGCGCCGCCGGGGCTTCCCCCACCCACCCGGTTAGTGTTGTTGCTTCCCAGCTGGGAAGCGGGCCTCGCGCGCGCGCCGCAGGGGCTTCCCCCACCCACCCAGTTGGTGTTGTTGCTTCCCAGCTGGGAAGCGGGCCTCGCGCGCGCGCCGCCGGGGCTTCCCCCACCCACCCGGTTAGTGTTGTTGCTTCCCAGCTGGGAAGCGGGCCTCGCGCGCGCGCCGCCGGGGCTTCCCCCACCCACCCGGTTGGTGTTGTTGCTTCCCAGCTGGGAAGCGGGCCTCGCGCGCGCGCCGCCGGGGCTTCCCCCACCCACCCGGTTAGTGTTGTTGCTTCCCAGCTGGGAAGCGGGCCTCGCGCGCGCGCCGCCGGGGCTTCCCCCACCCACCCGGTTAGTGTTGTTGCTTCCCAGCTGGGAAGCGGGCCTCGCGCGCGCGCCGCCGGGGCTTCCCCCACCCACCCGGTTGGTGTTGTTGCTTCCCAGCTGGGAAGCGGGCCTCGCGCGCGCGCCGCAGGGGCTTCCCCCACCCACCCGGTTAGTGTTGTTGCTTCCCAGCTGGGAAGCAGGCCTCGCGCGCGCGCCGCAGGGGCTTCCCCCACCCACCCGGTTAGTGTTGTTGCTTCCCAGCTGGGAAGCGGGCCTCGCGCGCGCGCCGCCGGGGCTTCCCCCACCCACCCGGTTGGTGTTGTTGCTTCCCAGCTGGGAAGCGGGCCTCGCGCGCGCGCCGCAGGGTCTTTCCCCACCCACCCGGTTAGTGTTGTTGCTTCCCAGCTGGGAAGCGGGCCTCGCGCGCGCGCCGCCGGGGCTTCCCCCACCCACCCGGTTGGTGTTGTTGCTTCCCAGCTGGGAAGCGGGCCTCGCGCGCGCGCCGCAGGGGCTTCCCCCACCCACCCGGTTAGTGTTGTTGCTTCCCAGCTGGGAAGCGGGCCTCGCGCGCGCGCCGCCGGGGCTTCCCCCACCCACCCGGTTGGTGTTGTTGCTTCCCAGCTGGGAAGCGGGCCTCGCGCGCGCGCCGCCGGGGCTTCCCCCACCCACCCGGTTGGTGTTGTTGCTTCCCAGCTGGGAAGCGGGCCCCGCGCGCGCGCCCACGCCTTTGCTCGCGCCACTTACCGGGGCAAGAGGGGGAAGACCCAGGGGAAGCCGCTCAGCCCGGTGGGGAAACTCCACCATCTACGCATGCGTGGCCATAGAAAAAAAAGGCCACGCATGCGCAGATGGTGTTGTTTACTTCCGGGTTGAAAACTCGCGATATAGCGTTTAGCGAACATCGAGATCGCGAAACTCGAGGGATCACTGTATAGCGTTTTGCAAAGATCGAGATCGCGAAACTCGGGGGATCACTGTATCTCCATTAAGTATGCATTTAGCCAGCATCCGCTTGTGCCCTGTACCATAAGTCTTAAGTCCTTTCATGCCCACAAGAGATCTAGGTCCAGCCCAGCTTGAATTCCATTGGCTCTTACCTACTGCCAATTCACTTGGACCATTAGACATTCAAATTCTTGTAGAGAATATCAGCATGCAATAAATCTGTATTCATTTGAAATGCTTCGGTTCCTGATGCACTTGACAAAACCCTCACAATGTTGTGACTAATGTGAACGGAGAGGCAATGATTGAATCAAAGCCACACAACCAGTTACATAGCTAAGGAGATAGGGGAGGCAGGGTTAACTTGTCATCTCTTCTGCCATAATCCATAGGCAATAGCTATGTTTTCAAATATAGAATTCTCTATAGTGTCTTCCCAAGTAATAATAGGAATGCTTTTAACTAAAATACACCGATACAGGATATCAGAACTGTGAGGACACAGTTTCTTAAAACTTTTCTTCTCTCAGGATTCCTTCCTACTTTAAAAAAATTATGGAGTACACCAAAAGAGATTTCGCTTATGTGGGTTATATTTATTGATATTTACAGTATTTAAAATTAAAATGGAAACATTCATAGAATAGTTATTTACTGACTCATGTAAAAATAGTAATATTAAATCTTAGTCACTATTAGCTACAATTATTAGCTACTATTCTATTTCTCATTAAAAATCCTATTACAGTGAGACCTCATTTTACGAACCCCTCTTCATACGAACTTTTCGTGATACGAACCCGGTGCTTAAGATTTTTTTGCCTCTTCTTCTGAACTATTTTCACCTTACAAACCAGAGCCGCCGCCGCTGGGATGCCCCACCTCTGGACTTCCATTGTCAGCCGAAGTGCGGGGATTCTCCTGAGGCTCCCCTCGCTGGGATTCGAAGCAGCACCGGCAAAAATGAAGGGATTCCCTGCTTTGAATCCCAGCGAGGGGAGCCTCATGGGAATCCCAGCGCTTCGGCTGGCAACGGAAGTCCGGAGGCAGGGATTACCAGCGGCACAAGGCAAAAGGGGTGACTTTTGGGATGAGGTTGCATGCATTATTTGCTTTTACATTGATTCCTATGGGGAAAATTGCTTCGTCTTACGAACTTTTCATCTTATGAACCTGGTCACGGAACAAATTAAGTTCGTAAGACGAGGTATCACTGTATTTTTAAAAATAAAAGTAACAATGAGATGAATGACACTGTTTTGCAAATATCATCAAAATCTTGTAAATACCGTATATACTCGAGTATAAGCCGAGGTTTTCAGCCCCAAAAATGGGCTGAAAAACCTGACCTCGGCTTATACTCGAGTCACCACAAGAGGGCGCCGAATCACCACAAGAGGGTGCCCTGCCAGCAAGCTAAACAGGGAGGACGGGGACGGCATGAACTCTCTCCAGGCTTTAGAAGCCTCCAGCCAGAGAGAGAAGCAGATTTGTTACAGAGATCCACTTAGTACAGCTGCAGGGGAAGGAGGAGAAGGAGGAGGACAGCTCTTTCCTCCTCCTCCCCCGTGGCTGTGGGCTATTCTGGCTCTCCTCCGCTTCATTTCCCTGTTGCCGTCCCAAGTGGATCTCTTTAGCAAATCTGCTTCCCTGCACAACACATGGGGCAATAAAGGGAGACGGAGGAGAGAGCCAGCAAGCTAAAGGGGGGGAGGGACCGGAACGGCATGAACTCTCTCCAGGCTTTAGAAGCCTCCAGCTGGAGAGAGAAGCAGATTTGTTACAAAGATCCACCTGGTATGGCAGCAGGGGAAGGAGGAGGAGGAGGAGGGCAGCTCTTTCCTTTCCTCCTCCTCCCCCGCGGCTGTGGGCTATTCTGGCTCTCCACCTCCTCCTTTCCCTGTTGGCGTCCCAAGTGGATCTCTTTAGCAAATCTGCTTCCCTGCACAACACATGGGGCAATAAAGGGAGACGAGGAGGAGGGAGGATCAGGGGTGGGAGATCAAGCCAACGAGCCAGCCAGCAAGCTAAAGAGGGGGGGGCAGCATGAACTCTCTCCAGGCTTCTAAAAACTCAAGTTTAAAGAGCCCTGGGTTAGGGTTAGAAATGCAAGAGTCTTCAAACCTTGAAAAATTAGGGCTTGTGGACTTCAACTCCTACTCCTGAAGTAGCATGGCTGGTGCAGGAATTCTGGGAGTTGAAGTCCACTAGTCTTAAAACTGTCAAGTTTAAAGAGCCCTGGGTTAGGGTTAGAAATGCAAGTCTTCAAACCTGGAAAGATTAGGGCTTGTGGACTTCAACTCCTACTCCTGAAGTAGCATGGCTGGTGCAGGAATTCTGGGAGTTGAAGTCCACTAGTCTTAAAACTCAAGTTTAAAGACCCCTGGTTAGCTTGGTTGCTGATTGAGCTACTTTTTTTACTTTTTAATTTATTGTTATTACCAGATGGCTTTCGTTTACCCTCTTTTAAATTTACAGAGCTAATTTTGGTTTCCTTTAAAATAAATATTCTAAAACATTTAATCTACTGATGTCTCAATTAATGTCATTTTATTGGTTTCCATTTTTATAAGTTACCAGTAGCCACTGCATTTTCTAACCTCGGCTTATACTCGGGTCAATCAGTTTTCCCAGGTTTTTGTGGCAAAACCTGGTGCCTCGGCTTATACTCGGGTCGGCTTATACTCGAGTATATACGGTAATTTTGATTCCATAGAGACTTTAAGAAACACTGTCAGGATATGAGAAAAGTCTTGGAAGAGGAAATGATGGGGGTGGAGGGAGAGCATACAAGTTCAGTTTCATTTCTGCACAGCTAGTCTTCAAGTTACAATTGGTCGCTTAACTGGTCCCCCCAGGTCACATGATTGCACTTTGCATGCTTAGAAAGCACCTGCATTCCCAGCTGCTTGCAATATCCTGCAGTCACTTGACTGCAAATTAACCAGCATGAAATCCAAATTGTTGGGGGCAATATTGCTGACTCCATAAACTGCTTAGAGAGGGCTGTGAAGCACCGTTAAGTGGTATACAAGTCTAAGTGCTATTGCTATTAATGGTTGGGCAGCATTTGCTTAATAACAATGTTCACATTACCAGCGTCATGTTCATTTAATAACCACTACAGAGAAGTTTGTAAAATTGATAAGTCACATCAGAGGTGTCAAACTCATGGCATCATGTTGCTGTGACATTACATTTTTCCTCTTCACGAAGCTGGGACGGGTGTGGACTGTGGGTGACACATCTGGCTTGCGGGCTGCCAGTTTGACACCCCTGAGTTACATGGTTAACTACTTAATAACCAGCATGACTTAGGACTTAGAACCGGCCTAAATTATGGTCATATGTCAAGGACTACTATTGCAACCAAAGAAGTACCTTAGGCCCATCTTGGGTGATATTTAATCTGTGCAACACGTGTTGGGAAAAGGCTCTGAATAATCCTGTCCCGTGACAGCCGGAGATCTGCAATTAGACCAGACACAGGAATAAAATGTAAACATGTTTATGCTTTAATTTTTTACCATTTATAGAATTAGAGAGAGAGGGGGATTAAAAACCCTCATGTTTATTCAGACCAGGGGTGGGTTCTTACTGGTGCGGTCTGGTGTGACAGCTCCGGTGCTGTCTTTGCCAGTCTATGCATGCCACTACCTCTTTTTATAATTTTGTGCGATTTTTTTGGCTCTCTGAGCATGCGCAGAAGGGAAATCGTCCCTCTGTGTATGCATGGAAGCAAAATTGCACTGTGGACGTGTGCATGAAATCTCATGATGCGCACACAGTGCACCAGTAGGAAGATAAGAGGAACTATCTTCCTACTATATAAGCCCTTCATGGCATCGGACCAGAATATCTCCGGGACCGCCTTCTGCCGCACGAATCCCAGCGACCGATTAGGTCCCACAAAGTTGGCCTTCTCTGGGTCCCGTCGACTAAACAATGTCATCTGGCGGGTCCCAGGTGAAGAGCCTTCTCTGTGGCGGCCCCGACACTCTGGAACCAGCTTCCCCCGGAGATTAGAACTGCCCCCACCCTCCTTGCCTTCCGTAAACTCCTTAAAACTCACCTCTGCCGTCAGGCATGGGGGAATTGAGGCATTCCCCCTCCCTCCTCTGGGCCTATATAATTTATGTATGGTGTGTCTGTGTGTATGTCTGGTTTAATAATGGGGTTTTTAAATGTTTTTTAAATTTATTAGATTTGTTATGAATTGTCTTATTGTATGCTGTGAGCCGCCCCGATTCTACGGAGAGGGGCGGCATACAAATCTAATAAATAAAATAAAATAAATAAACCTACCTCGATGCAGACCCAAGTATTCTGGTTTTTTTTTTTTAAAGGAATGTGGTAATCTCAGATTTACTTACCAATGGCGTATTATAAAACAGGCCAAACCTCATTCGAGGCAATAGTGTAAAAACTACTTCTTTGAAGCAGACCTGGAAAAGAAGATTAAGAATTTACAAGGATTTTCCTTAATATATAAGGAGAGAGGGGAAAAAAGAGCACAGAGAAGAACAACGAAGATGATTAAGAGACTGGAGACTATAACATATGAAGAACGGTTGAAGGAATTGGGTATGTGTCATAATGAAAGGAAGGACTGGGGTGACGTGATAGTAGTGTCTCAATATTTGAGAGGCAGCCACAAAGAAGATGGGGTCAACCTGTTCTACAGAACAACTGAAGGCAGGACAAGAAGCAATGGGTGGAAACTAATCAAGGAGAGAAGCAACCTACAACTAAGCAGAAATTTCCTGACAAAGTTAGTGGAATGACTTGTCTCCAGAAGTTGTGGGTGCCCCAGCACTGTTTTTTTTAAAAACAGAGTGGATAATCATTTTGTCTGAAATGGTAGGTTTTCCTGCTTAAGCCAAGAGTTGGACTAGAAGACAAGGACTTTTCCAACTCTTTTATTCTGTTATGAAGCAGGATCTACCGTATTAACACTGTGATGGAACGTACCATATTTTTCATAGTACCGGAGTATAAGACACACCTTTGTTTTGGGGGAGGAAAATAGGGGGGGGGATCTACCTACCAGGTATTCATCTGGTTAGTGTCCTTAATCTGATCAGCTTCAGCACATTATTTTATCCCCTGGTTAGAGTTGAAAAAGCCTTTTAGAGGGAGTAGGGATGAAAAGACTTAGGGTGGGAAAAACTGCTTCGGAGGGAGTAGAATTTTTTTTTAAACGCTGCAAGGCAGGAAGATCGTTAGCACTGGGTTAGGGCTGGAAAAGCCTTTTTCAGAAGGAGTAGGAATGATAATAAGTTTCAATTCTTAGGGCTGGTAAAATCCTTCTTTGGAGGGAGTAGGAAGGTGGAAAGATCATTAGAGTCTAGCTAGAGCTGGGAAAAATACCACTACATTTGAAGTATAAGACGCACCCAAATTTTCAGTCTCTTTTAGGGAGGAAAATACTTATACTCCAAAAAAATACAGTAGTTCAGAATATTTTTTGTTACTTTGTTGTATACTTCCCAGAATCCCTTGTTTTGGGAGATGGGTGATTTCTCTTGTGATATATGACAATTATAAACTCTCATAACTTAGAAACATAGAAACATAGAAGATTGACGGCAGAAAAAGACCTCACGGTCCATCTAGTCTGCCCTTATACTATTTCTTGTATTTTATCTTAGGATGGATATATGTTTATCCCAGGCATGTTTAAATTCAGTTACTGTGGATTTACCGACCACGTCTGCTGGAAGTTTGTTCCAAGCATCTACTACTCTTTCAGTAAAATAATATTTCCTCATGTTACTTCTAATCTTTCCCCCAACTAACCTCAGATTGTGTCCCCTTGTTCTTGTGTTCACTTTCCTATAAAATATTAACATAAAATATTTTCAAGAAGTATTGTAATGTTAATTTAACGGTGGAAGTTAGGGCACAATTTTGAAAGGTAACTGGCATCCTGTTGCCATTCCACACATACACTTCCATTTATTAATTTTTACTACCATGGATAATAATAATTGGCTGCATAGCTAGAGGTATAACAAGCAGGAAGAGGGAGATTATGATCCCGCTATATAGAATGCTGGTGAGACCACATTTGGAATACTGTGTTCAGTTCTGGAGACCTCACCTACAAAAAGATATTGACAAAATTGAACGGGTCCAAAGACGGGCTACAAGAATGGTGGAAGGTCTTAAGCATAAAACGTATCAGGAAAGACTTAGTGAACTCAATCTGTATAGTCTGGAGGACAGAAGGAAAAGGAGGGACATGATCGAAACATTTAAATATATTAAAGGGTTAAATAAGGTCCAGGAGGGAAGTGTTTTTAATAAGAAAGTGAACACAAGAACAAGGGGACACAATCTGAAGTTAGTTGGGGGAAAGATCAAGAGCAACATGAGAAAATATTATTTCACTGAAAGAGTAGTAGATCCTTGGAACAAACTTCCAGCAGTAACTGAATTTAAACATGCCTGGGATAAACATATATCCATCCTAAGATAAAATACAGAAAATAGTATAAGGGCAGACTAGATGGACCATGAGGTCTTTTTCTGCCATCAGATTTCTATGTTTCTATGTTTCTATAAAAGTTTGAATTATTTGTTATTTATTTATTATTAGATCTCAATGCCACTCCACCAAGGTGACTCTAGGGTAGGTTTTGATATTGGCTTTTTATATTTCCTGTAAATTGTAGCAAATATACTGCATTGTATTTATGTTTATATGTCCAGAGTGGCCTCTCATAGAATACATACAAACATACATACATATTACCAATAATAATCTTTTCAAGTTTCATAAGTTATGTTTTGTGAAACTGGGAGGGACTATTCCTTTCCTTTCATAGAAACATAGAAACATAGAAGACTGATGGCAGTAAAAGACCTCATGGTCCATCTAGTCTGCCCTTATACTATTTCCTGTATTTTATCTTAGGATGGATATATGTTTATCCCAGGCATGTTTAAATTCAGTTACTGTGGATTTACCAACCATGTCTGCTGGAAGTTTGTTCCAAGGATCTACTACTCTTTCCTTCTTTCCTTTAACCTTTCCCTTCCTGTCTTTTGGGATTCATTTCTAGCTTACATTAAACTATAATGTAGTTCTTTGATTCATTCAAATTCAAGTAAGAATTTAGTTTATGCAGCTGTGTCAACTGCAAACAGGCAAATTCTTATCTTTAACTATTACAACTCCAGAAATCAAAGGAGCAGATGAAATTAATAACTACAAAACATTAAACCTAAATACCACAAAACAAATAATTCATTATGTAATAAAGTTTCAAAAATGATGCAATGTTCCATACCGTTTTTGAATCATACGATTTTAAATGTATTATTTCATAGTCCGTAAATGCCTTCCATGTTTCACTGAATAAATCTCCATATCCATATGTACTCTGAAATAACAAAAACAAATGCAAATAAGATTTCCCTTAATATAGTCCAAATTTATATGTGTCCATTTCAAACAATAAGAGTATAAAGAATTTCAAAAGAATTCAGCATAAAAAGAAATAAAACATTCATGGAGAGATATAGTAAAAATAAATATAAATTTCAGTAGTCCCCAAGGATTAAAATGATAATAATAATAATAATAATAATAATAATAATAATAATAATAATAATAATAATAATATATTAGATTTGTATGCCGCCCCTCTAAAGACTCTAAGATATGTGAAGAAAAATATGACATTGGTGAGACTGTACGAATATGATCTGATAACTGAACATGTTCTGTTCTGCATTTTCAATGCTCTTATTCTGATTTTAAGAGCCGAAATACCGCGTTTCCCCAAAAATGAGACCCTGTCTTACACTTTTTTTGAACCCTGATAAGCACTTGGTCTTATTGCCATGCACTCAAAAGCCCAATTGGGCTGATTATCAGAGGATGTCTTATTTAGGGGGGAAACAGGGTAACAGTGTACAGTTAATATATTCTTTTAAAAGTTCACATAATTTCATATTTATCCACATTAACCTAAGTTTTTTTTTAATTTTCAATTATATTTTAATAAATTTGAAGCTTTTTTACAGACTGCAAATATACTGGAGTCTGCTGCTCATCAACACAACTAATGCCAATTAAAGATCAGCGTTTGATACAACTGGAAGATACTAAACTGACCTAACAACTATTTGACCATCATATATCTGAAATGATGTGTTACCAAAGACTCTTGATAAATAGCGAATTTGTCATTTATATTTGTTCAGAAACATGCTAAAAATGTGTTTTTTTAATATAAAATTATGTTTTTGTTTCATTCCACTTATATAGAACTTTTAATGTTTTATTGAAAAGCTAAAAAATTTCAAACATTTGAGTAGAAAAATGTATATGATGAGTCTCAGCTATCCAGGTCAGAGTTGTCCCAAAGATGCTTTTTCACACATAAACTGGACTTGCTTGTTTGTCTGAGCATTTTACACATTAAAATTCACTTAATAAAAAGTAAATTCAGCTTTACTAAATTGAATAATAATAATAATAAGGGTTGTAAACCTGCAACAGCTAAATCAATAAAGAGAATGCATAAACTTCTTCAGTTTTATACAGTGAGATAAAACAGTACACTGGCGCCATCATCTGGCAATACTGGGAATTAAACATACAATTTTTTTTTAGCTCAGGACGAATTCGCATTGCTTTTTTCCAAATAGGAGAGCGTCAAATGAGAAATCCAGCAGAAGAATCATGTTAGACAGGCAGGTGGTCCTCAATTTACAACCAGTCTCTTAGTGACCATGCAAAATTATTATTATGGATTCCACAATTCCATAACCCATTTCAAAATTATGACAGCCGCACACATAACCCCACGGTTACGTAATCACATTTTGGGTGCATGGCAACAGAACTTTATGGCTGTTTCCAGCATCATGCAATTGCATGACTGCAATTGGCATGTTTTTCTGCTGCTTTCTGGAATTTATTTCTGGTTTGTGGCAAAAAATAAATAAATAATTGTTTCATTTAACCATAGCATTTGCTTAACAACCACCACAAAAAAATGTCAAATGATGCCTCAATTTACAATCACGAGTGCTTTTAACAATAATTCTGGATGTGGAATTATTTGTTGCAATACAGCCTCATAGACCAGGGGAGGGGGAGGGGAAATATAAGCATTAAGAATAAAATTCTAATTGTCTGCAAACAATTTAGAAATGTATAAGTGAAAACACTTAAAGGAAGAGAGAGCAAGGTCACCTCTTTTGTTTTTAAAGTTGTGTGTATATTTTTGTGTGCTACTTATATTTGTATATAAAATTAATCTTTTCTAATAAAATATTTTTTAAAAAGAATAAAATTACAAACATTTAATAAAAAAAGCAAATCTTATTCCTTGAGCAGAACCTTAACCGAAATATGCCTCATTTAACTACACTAACTGTTTGCAGTAGTTTATACCAGTCTACAGCTGACTGAATAGAATAGAATAGAATAGAATAGAATAGAATAGAGTAGAGTAGTTGGAAGGGACCTTGGAGGTCTTCAAATCCAACCAGTGGTGAAACCCATTTTTTTTACTACCGGTTCCTTTGGGCGTGGCTTGGTGGACATGGCTTCGTAAACGTGGCAGGGGAAGGATACTGCAAAATCTCCATTCCCATCCCATTATGCGGCCAGCCGGAGGCGCTATTTTCCAGTTCAAAATTTCCATTACCAGTTCTCCAGAACCTGCTAGATTTCACCTCTACATCCAACCTCTGCTTAGGCAGGAAACCTCAGATATTGGAGCACTGCTTTCATACAAACCTAATTCCTCTTTTCATTAAACTAGACATATCCAGTGTAGTTTATGCCCATAATTAACAGTCCTCCCACAATAGTATAACTACTATTCATCCTAAACCTAAACCGTTACGCCCTAGCCTAACCCTAACTATTCTTATCTATCTATCTATCTATCTATCTATCTATCTATCTATCTATCTATCTATCTATCTATCTATCTACCTACCTACCTACCTACCTACCTACCTATTTATTAGATTTGTATGCCGCCCCTCTCCGCAGACTCGGGGCGGCTAACAACAACAATAAAACAGCATAGGACAAATCTAATATTTAAAATAATTAAAAAACCCTTATTAAAAACCAAACATACACACAAGCATACCATGCATAAACTGTATAGGCCTGTATAGGAATACAGTATCTCAATTCCCCCATGCCTGACGGCAGAGGTGGGTTTTAAGGAGTTTACAAAAGGCAAGGAGGGTGGGGGCAATTCTGATCTCTGGGGGGAGCTGGTTCCAGAGGGCCTTGTGCTTCTACTTACAGTATCCCACATAACAATGTTGATGTCAGTGCTGAAGATGTTGGTAACATGCTGAGTGATGTAAAGATTCACAAAGTCACAAAAATGATGGTACATGTTGACACCTAAAAGAAGGAAGAAAAATTAAGCTTGTTGTAGTAAACACAACCAGAACTACCATAGGCAATCATTTAGAACTAAGGCTTAGGACTTTATGCAAAAACCTATGTTCCCTATGAAGGAAATGAATAATGAGTTACTCTTTTATAGAAGTGTTTAGTGCGCTAATAAGCTATAATGCCCTTTTCTGTTGCACAGTAACCACAGGATGAACTTAGTAATACAATGTAGGATGACTTGCTACAAATTCTCCTGGAAGACAGGAACATATCCAAGGCAAGACCACATTCAGTTAGATAAGAACATCCGCCCAGGACGAAGCTATCAATGAATAAGATAAGGTATCTGTTACTCTGAAGAAATTGTCACGCTGACCCTTTAGAGCAGTGATTTTCAACCTTTTTTGAGCCGCAGCACATTTTTTACATTTTAAAATCCTGGGGCACACCACCAACCAAAATGACACAAAATGACACCCTAAGACACTTTCCTCTCTTTTTCCATCCTTGTCTCCTCCCGACCCTTGTGTGTGTGTGTGTGTGTGTGTGTGTGTATACACACTCTTGAACCATTTCCAAAAACAGGTGAGGGCTGGGTTTTTTCTCTCTCTTATTCTTTGGGTGCTTTTTACCATATGTTTTAAATCAAGAGTCAATTCTCTCTCTTTTTTGTTTCTCTCTCTTTTCTCTCATTCTCTGTCTCAATCATTTTCTCATTTCTCTTTTTTTCCTCCCCTTTTTGCTCATTTATCTCTCTATCTCTCTCTCTCTCTCTCTTGCTTTCTCTCTCTTTCTCTTTTCTTTCTCTCTTTCTTTCTCTCTCTCTCTCACTCTTTCTCTATCTCTTTCTCTCTCTCTCTTGCATTCTTTCTCTCTGACATTTGCTTTCTCTCTCTCTCTCTCTCTTTCTCTATTTCTTTCTCTCTCTCTTGCTTTCTTTCTCTCTCTCTGTCTCTCTCTCAGCAAAAAGCTGCGAGACTGGAACCTGAGCTTCCTTTTTCGCAGCACACCTGACCATGTCTCACGGCACACTAGTGTGCCATGGCACACTGGTTGAAAAACACTGCTTTAGAGCAAGGGTAGGCAAAGTTGGCTCTTCCATGACATGTGGATTTCAACTCCCAGAATTCCTGAGTTAGCATGATTGGCTCAGGAATTCTGGGAGTTGAAGTCCACAAGTCAGAGAAGAGCCAACTTTGCCTGCCCCTGCTTTAGAGTATAGAACAGTGATGGCGAACCTATGGCATGTGTGCCACAGGTGGTATGTTGAGCCATATCTGAGGGCACGTGAAGCGTTACCTTATGTCAAATCAAGCATGCATGTGTGCACTGGCCAGCTGATTTTTGGCTGTTTTTGCTCTCTCCAGGCTTCAGGAAAGCCTGGGGAGAACAAAAATAGGTCAATAGGCCAACCGGAAGTTCATTTCTAAACTTCCGGTTGGATCATATTTTGCTCTCCCCAGGTTTCATTAGGCTTTTTCTGAACCCTGGGGACAGCGAAAAACAGCCCAATGGGCCTACCAAAAATCTGGAGGCTTCAGTGAGGCCTGAGCGCATACGCACGGGAGCAGTGCAGGGGTTGTGTGAATGCATGGGGGGGGGGAAAGCATTGCATTATGGGTGTGGGCACACGGGCCATGCTTTCGCTCACACGTGCACCCTTTCAACATTCGAGCCAAAAACGATTCGCCATCACTGGTTTTAGAATGACTTAAGAAATGACTTAGGAGGATAAAGGGATATGGGGAGGAACTCTTGGGTGTGGTGTGCATTATATAGAACAGTGTTTCCCAACCAGTGGGAACATGGTCAGGTGTGCCTCGCAACTTTTTTCTGAGAGTGCGAAGAGCAAAAAGTTGTGAGACCGGAAGCTGAGCTTCCTTATTTGCGCCTTCCAAGTTTTCTGACAGCTGCAGCGCCCCGTCCGGTTGGAGCTTCCCTGACAGCGGCAGCAGGTGAGCTTTGGGGCCCGGTGGGAGGGCGGCGGCAGTGGGAGGGCAGCAGAAGCAGCGGCACCGGGCAGTCGCCGCTGGGCGATGGCAGGGTGGTCGGCTGCAAGCCAGAACTCCAGGACAGAGGCACCGATGGCAGCAGCTGGACATGTTGCTGTACGCCGTACATGCTGGCATTGCGTGGCTGGCACTTGCCTGCTGGATGGGCCGGGACGGAGGCTCTAGCCCCACGCCCATGCCCAGCGCAACACCAGTGTGTACGGCGTCTAGCAACACGTCCAGCCGCCGCCATCGGTGCCTCCGTTCCAGAGCTCCGCCTCACAGCTGACCACCCTGCCACCGCCCCACCGCCCCATAGCAAGAGAGAGAAAGAAAGATATAGCAAGAGAGGGAGAGAGAGGGGGAGAGAGGGAGAGAGAGAAAGCAAAGAGAGAAAGAGAGATAGCAAGAGAGAGAGAGAGAAAGAGAGGGAGAGAGGGGGGAGAGAGAAAAAGAGAAAGATAGCAAGAGAGAGAGAGAGAAAGAGAGGGGGGAAGGTGGGTGAGGGAAAGACATAGAGGGAGGGAAGGAGAGAGAGAGAAAGAGCAAAAAAGAGAGGAAGGAAGGGAGAAACAAAGAGGGATGGAGAGAGAGAGGGAAAGAAAAAGGGAGAAAGGAAGGAAGAGAGATAAAGAGGGAGAGAGAGAGAAATAGAGCGAAAGGGAGGAAGAGATTTTTTTTGTCCAAACTTTTTTTAGGGCCCCCCCCCCGCTCAATGTTCCCTAGGATTTTGTAAATGTGAATAATGTGCCGCACCTCAAAAAATGTTGGAAAACACTGGTATAGAAGGTATAAAGTGTATGGATTGTAGAATGTGCTTTGCTCTCCTTGTACTCAATCCACTTGGGAAGAGACTCAGAGGCTGCCTTTGCAAACGCTTTTTGAAATAAACTTTTGATGGCGAACCAGACTTGTCTTCTGCATTGTATTAAAATAATTGGGTCTCGTATCTCGCACATCAGTGCACCTATGCCAAAAAAACCAGGTACAAAATGATGACCTACTCAATTAATTCACGGAGTTGCCATTAAAAACACATTTAAAAAACTGAACAAGGTTGAGCTTTGAGACGAGCTCGCTATTATTGCCAGCATATGGGTTTTAAATGAAAGCCAGTCGTAAGAAGCTACTAATTTGATCAGAGCAGTAATCTTGATGGATTTTATATTCTTGATTTAAAAAAAAGAAAAAGAATACCGCCATCTTCGAAACGCTGCTTGCCTTGCACTAAATGTTTTTATTTCTTTGTAAATCATAAACTTCTGGATGGTATTTAAACCTTAATGAGTTCATTTTTTTAAAAAAAAAAATCAGGTTATGATAGTTTTCTCAGCTCATTTCATTGAACTTCAAGCTTTAGATAGCCCTCAATTTACAGCCAGTACATCAGTATAGAGCCATGACAGTATAGAGCAGTGATGCCAAACCTTTCTTATCTCGGGTGCCAAAAGAGCATGCAGCTCGCTATCGTGCGTGTGTGAGTGCCCACACTCATAATTCAATGCCTGGGGAGGGTGAAAACACTCCCCCCACCGGAGGCCCTCTGGAGACTGGAAACGGACTGTTTCCCAACTTCTGGTGGGCCCAGTAGCTCGTGTTTCACCCTCCCCAGGCTCCAAAGGCTTCCCTGGAGCTGGGAGAGAGTAAAAATGCTCTCCCCCATCCCCCTGGATACTCTCTGGAAGCCAAAAACGCCCTCCCAGAGCCTCTGTGCGACCCAAAAATCAGATGGCTGTCACATACATGCACATTGGAACTGAGCTAGCCGCCCTGAGTCCATGGAGAGGGGCGGCATACAAATCCAATAAATAAATAAATAAATAAAATAAACAGCTCTGTGCCAGCAAATATGGCTCCATGTGCCACCTATGTGACCTGTGCCATAAGTTCGCCATCACTGGTATAGAGCCATGATAGTATATCAGTATAAAGCCATGACGATGAACCTATAGCACATGTGCTGGAAGTGGCACATAGAGCCATTTCTCCAGGCACGCGATCTTCCAGGTTCCTGCCCAGCGGCCAGCTGGTCTTCACATGCATGGGAACACCAGAAACTAGAAGAGCAGCCGCTCAGGGTGCATGCATGCATACTGATCACCTGATCTTTCAGTTTCTGGTGCACATGTCCATGTGAAGACAGCTGGCTGGTGCACATCCACATGCTGAAAACTGGGAGATCAGGTCAGCTGCTCTTCCTGTTTCTGGCAGATGCATGCACAATGGCCAGCTGTTGTTTGCATGTGCATGCTTGCCAGAAACCAGAAGACCTGGGGGCCAGTGCACATGCATGTGCCAGGAACTGGAGGAGCAGCCACCCAGTGCGCATGCATTCACACCGGCCACCTGGTCTTCCAGTTTCTAGCATACATGCATGCACAATGACCAGCTGGCTGGTACGCATGTGCACACCGGAAACTAGAATCTTATATTCCCGACGCACACATGTGCACTGGGTTCATGATCTTCTGGTTTCAGGCTCACACATGCTCATTGGCCAGCTGGTCTTCGCTTGCGCATGCACATTGAAAACTAGAAGATCAGGTGGTCAGAGTGCATATGTATACCAGAAACCAGAAGAGCAGCTGCCTAGCACTTGCTCTTCCCATTTCCAGCATGTACATGCGCAAACTCCCATTTTAGCACTTGATGCTGAAAAGGTTCACCAACACTGGTATAGTGTTGAGGTTACACACTTTGGAATTTGAAAACATAGAAACACGTTGTACCTGCATCAAGTTTCATGAAATAAGTTGGCTTCTCAACAATGACATCACAGCTGCCGTCTTCCAATGGCCTGGAGCTCATCTCTGCATATGTCTGGAGTTCAGCAAACCTGTAAACGGAAGCACGCAAACCAGGGTCTGCATTTCCTGCATCACATGAGTAGAGCACACCTTTCTCCTTCTTGACTTGATCGAAGTGTATAAAATCATGCATGGGATAGAAAAGGTGGATAGAGAAAAATTCTTTTCTCTATCACACAATACTAGGGCGAGGGGGCACTCCCTAAAGCTCATAGGTAAGAAAGTGAGGACAAATCAAGGGAAATAGTTCTTCACCAAGAGGGTTGTTGGTTTATGGAATTCACTTCCAGAAGAGGTCATGACAGCTGTCAGCCTTGATAGCTTCAAGGCAGGATTAGACAGATTCATGGATGCCAAGTGTATTGGTGGTTATTGAAACGGATGTCCATGTGCTGGTTGAGGCACGCAGGATTCCCTTGGGTACCATTTGTTGGGGGTCAAGGGAAAGGGAGGGTTTTGCCTTCTCTTTCTGCTCAAGATCCCCATGTACAATTGGTGGGCCACTGTGTGACACAGAATGCTGGACTCGATGGGCTTTGGCCTGATTCAGCATGGCTCTTCTTATGTTCTTATGTTCTGTCTTAGCCATTTCAGAGGCGCAATTGAGAGCGTTTTAACAAACTGCACGAGTGGTGGGTTTCAATTTTTTTTACTAACTGTTCTGTGGGTGTGGCTTGGTGGGCAAGGTATGGATTGGTGGGCATGGCAAGGGAAGGATATTGCAAAATCTCCATTCCCTCCAATCAGCTGGGACTCGGGAGGCAGAAACTGCATGGGGGCAGGACCAATCAGAGGTGGCATTTACCAGCTCTCCGAACTATTCAAAATTTCTGCTACCGGTTCTCCAGAACTGGTCAGAACCTGCTGAAACCCACCTCTGAACTGCATCATTGTTTGGCTTGGCGGCTGCAGTGCCTCAGAGAGAAAGTCCCTACAGAAAGTGGTAAGTACAGTCGAGAAGATTATAGGTAGCTTGCTTCCCATCATTCAGGATACGGTTTATAAGTGCTATGTGCTTAGAGATCAAAGCATTGTTAGAAACCTCACATTATCGACCACGATGACCTCCCACAGACTTCCTCCAGTGGCCCCACCAGGCTCATTTTTGCTGGCAGAGGCACCACGGACCAGTCCTTCTGTTTCCAGAGTGGCCCCGTAAGCCAAAGCTAAGCATTCCATGGACTGGATCTGGCCCATGGGCCTTGAGTTTGACACCTTAGTCTATATTCTATTCTAATTAACGCCATTTAAATTAGTCTTCAAAAATGCTTTCCAGGCTGATTTTTAACCAATAGACCACATACACTTTCTCCTACTGTTGGTGAAGTTTTACCAAATTTGACAATTAAAATTATTTTTAATTGTAACTGAAGCCTCTTCTATAAGGCTTCAAAAGGTTAAGCTCTGCTTTGAATTCAGACTTGTACAACATCTTTGATCTATAAATTAAGGGCTGGGAAAAGTAGAGACAGTATTCCCTCTATCCAACTTTCACAGATCCAGTTAATTGGAAGATTCGTGTCAAATGTGTTTACCATGAATTTCAAGATACATCAGCAAAGACATAGTTATTAGTGACTGCCTACAGCTACATAACAGACAGAATTTGAGACCAATTAGCAAGATCCACAGAACAGTCCAGCATGCGCAAGTTGCCAGGAGGAATTATCAGTGTTCAAAAACCTCCAGGTCCCCTTCATTAAACACGATCATCTTGCAGGACATAGAAACATAGAAGACTGACGGCAGAAAAAGACCTCATGGTCCATCTAGTCTGCCCTTATACTATTTCCTCTATTTTATCTTACAATGGATATATGTTTATCCCAGGCATGTTTAAATTCAGTTACTGTGGATTTACCAACCACGTCTGCTGGAAGTTTGTTCCAAGGATCTACTACTCTTTCAGGGAAATAATATTTTCTCACGTTGCTTTTGATCTTTCCCCCAACTAACTTCAGATTGGACTAAGGAAACCTGATACTTTGTAGAATGCTTGCTCTCTGGAATAGCCTCCCTTCTAAGATTCAGAGGACACCAACCTTCTTAGCTTTTGGAAAGGCCATTAAGACCTGGCTAATTTCCCCCGGGATTAAATAACAAAATAAAAGAATAACAGAGTTGGAAGGGATCTTGAAGGTCTTCTATTCCAACCTCCTGCTCAGACAAGAAACCATTTTTTAGATAAATCATTGTCCAATGTCTTCTAAAAACCTCTAGCGATGGAGCACCCACAACTTTGGAAGCCAAGTTGTTCCAATGATTGGTTGTTCTGACTGTCAGGAAATTTCTCCTTCAAGGTTAATTGTCTTCTTGTTTAGTTTCCTTATAAGTCTGAATGTTAGAAGAGCTTATAACACTTAAATTGGCATTCTAAATGTAAACTGTAAATGTAAAAATACAAAAGGAAATTGAGCCACCAGCAACTAGGACAAATAGTAACATGGTGGCTCAGTTTCCTTTGGTCTTGGATTATTTCTATTATATTTTTGCTTGGTTATGAGTTTTTTAAACACATTTTTCATAAAATGACTACATTTATGTATTTAACCCTGCTGTTCTCTTCAAAAACACTATACACTTGTACTCTTCCCAGGTCTATTTGACCCTGACCGAAAATTGCTTATTTTAGGTACTTATATTTAGTTTTTTTTTTAAAGCTCATTTCACTTGGAAACTAGTTTGAACATTTCTGCACACAATGAAATGAAAATTGAACTAAAAAAATTAATGCTTATTGGTTTATTTTGCACATAAAAGCCCCCCCCTTTGTGATTTTTTTTCCAATTTATAGATAATTTTGCTTGCAAAATGCATTCTATTTTACTAAGGTTGGTGTGAGATTGGTAGCTTGAACATTTCTGAACATAATTACATGAAAATTGAACTGAAAAAATTGATGCTTATTGGTTTATTTTGCTCATAAAAGGGCCTCCTCCACCCCCCAATGCTTATAAGTAGGCATATACTCGAGTAGGCTTATACTCGAGTAGGCTTATACTAGAGTATAAGACCCTATGGTCTTATATTCAAAAATAAACAAATAAGCATTAATTTTTTCAGTTCATTTATATTTTTCTTATGTTCAATTTTGTATATCAAACCTTTTGGGGGGAAATCCCTTGGAGATTTGTAGCCTAAATAAAATATAAACTGACACAAAATGCTAAAAAATGGGGATGGGGGCTTTTTGATCAAAATAAACCAATAAGTATCCATTTTTTCCAGTTCAATTTTCATATCAGTGTGTGCAGATATGATAAAACTAGTTTCCCAGTGAAGAAAGCTTTCAAAAAGACCAAATTTAAGTACCTAAAAAACCTCCTTTTGGTCCCGGTCCTATACGACTCGAAACAGTAAGTTTTTTTCCCCAAAGGAATTTGCCCCCACCCCCAAAAAAATATTTTTATGATGATCAGCAATGTTAAATTTAGTAAATCAATGCCTAAGATGTTAAAAATATTTCGAATTTGGAGCCTAAATAAATTTTAAAGTGAAAATGGTTGCAAGCAGCCGGGGGGAGAGGGAGGCCTTATTTCTGATTTAAAAAACCCAAAAAACATCATTTTTTTCAGTTCATTTATATTTTTCTTACATTCGGTAATGTTCAAACTACCAATCCCACCCCAACTTTAGTAAAATTGAACGCATTTTCCAGACTAAAATGTCTATACATTGAAAAAAAGATCACAAAAAAAGGGGAGCCACCTTTTATCAGCAAAATAAATCAATAAGCATCATTTTTTTCAGTTCAATTTTCATATCATTATGTGCAGAAATGTTTAGACTACCTTCCAAGTGAAAAAAGTTTTCAAATTGACCAAACATAAGCATCTCAAATGAAGAATTTTCAGTCCGGGTCAGGGTGACTCAGGAAGAGTACAAGTGTGACTTTTTTTTCAGCAAGAAAGAAGCCCCTCACCCCCCCAAAAAAAATTCTCATAGAGAGAACCCCTGAAATGATGCAAACTCGTGAAATTTCAAGTTTCAGGTATGCAGGGAAAACTTTTTACAGGGTCTCAAAGTTCGAAAACAGGTCTCACAGACCCGAAGTTAACAGCAGGGTTAAGTGGGGCAGCCATATACATTTTCTAAATAAATAACTAAACTTATTGCTCCCATATGGTTTCTGTGGATGAGCTAGTTTCTTGTCCTGCCCTCTGGTGCTTTGGAGAATAATTTGACCCCCTTCTTCTTTGTGGCAGCCCCCAAAGTACTGAAATACTACCATCATGTTGCCCCTAATTCTTCTTTTTTCTAGAGTAGCCAAACCCAAATCCTGCAGCCGTTCTTCACATGCTTAGTCTCCAGGCCTTTGATCATCTTAGTTGCTCTTCTCTGAACTTTTTAGCATAGTGGTTAGAATGCAGTACTGCAGGATGGCTCTGCCCACAGCCAGGAGTTCAATCCTGACCAACTCAAGGTTGATTCAGCCTTCCATCCTTCTGAGATAGGTAAAATGAGGAGTCAGATTGTTGGGGAAAATATGTTGACTCTATAAACCCCTTTGAGTGTGCTGTAAAGCACTATGAAGCAATCTAAGGGCTATTGCTATAGCTCAGTCATGATTAGAGAAACAGAAACTATGTCCATTCTGCCATGATATTTGTAAAGAAATAAAATAACACACTTAGCAAGACTTACCAAGATTGCAAAGGACTCTTTTGTTGACCTTCAGCAAGGAAAGCTTTCGTATTCATATTGCAGTGGCCACCTATTTGACCTTTCTTGAAGAAATCTTCATTAAATCTAACCAGGGAAGGAAAGAAGGTGAAAACAGGATTTAAAAAATTTAAAAGCAAAATAATACAGTGATCCCTCGATTTTCGCGATCTCGATCTTCGCGAAACGCTATATCGCGATTTTTCCCACCCAATGACGTCACTCTCTTCCTTTCTCATCTTTCTTTCTTTCTCTCTCTCTTTCTCTATCTTGCTTCTTCCTCTCTCACACTCTCTTCCTCCCTCTCTTATCTCTTTCTTTCCTTCTCTCTCTTTCTCTATCTCTCCCCCTCTTGCTCTCGAGCGGCGGGCGGCGGGCGGGCGAGCGGCGGGCGGGCAGGCAGCAGCGAGGAGCTGAAGATCGGGGTTTCCCCTTTGCGTGGGCGGCGGGGAAGACCCAGGGAAGGTTTCTTCGGCCGCCCAGCAGCTGATCTGCTCGGCAGCGCCGCAGCAGCGAGGAGCCGAAGATCGGGGTTTCCCCTTTGCGTGGGCGGCGGGGAAGACCCAGGGAAGGTTTCTTCGGCCGCCCAGCAGCTGATCTGCTCGGCAGCGCCGCAGCAGCGAGGAGCCGAAGATCGGGGTTTTCCCTTTGCATGGGCGGCGGGGAAGACCCAGGGAAGGTTTCTTCGGCCGCCCAGCAGCTGATCTGCTCGGCAGCGCCGCAGCAGCGAGGAGCCGAAGATCGGGGTTTCCCCTTTGCGTGGGCGGCGGGGAAGACCCAGGGAAGGTTTCTTCGGCCGCCCAGCAGCTGATCTGCTCGGCAGCGCCGCAGCAGCGAGGAGCCAAAGATCGGGGTTTCCCCTTTGCGTGGGCGGCGGGGAAGACCCAGGGAAGGTTTCTTCGGCCGCCCAGCAGCTGATCTGCTCGGCAGCGCCGCAGCAGCGAGGAGCCGAAGATCGGGGTTTCCCCTTTGCGTGGGCGGCGGGGAAGACCCAGGGAAGGTTTCTTCGGCCGCCCAGCAGCTGATCTGCTCGGCAGCGCCGCAGCAGCGAGGAGCCGAAGATCGGGGTTTCCCCTTTGCGTGGGCGGCGGGGAAGACCCAGGGAAGGTTTCTTCGGCCGCCCAGCAGCTGATATGCTCGGCAGCGCCGCAGCAGCGAGGAGCCGAAGATCGGGGTTTCCCCTTTGCGTGGGCGGCGGGGAAGACCCAGGGAAGGTTTCTTCGGCCGCCCAGCAGCTGATCTGCTCGGCAGCGCCGCAGCAGCGAGGAGCCGAAGATCGGGGTTTCCCCTTTGCGTGGGCGGCGGGGAAGACCCAGGGAAGGTTTCTTCGGCCGCCCAGCAGCTGATCTGCTCGGCAGCGCCGCAGCAGCGAGGAGCCAAAGATCGGGGTTTCCCCTTTGCGTGGGCGGCGGGGAAGACCCAGGGAAGGTTTCTTCGGCCGCCCAGCAGCTGATCTGCTCGGCAGCGCCGCAGCAGCGAGGAGCCGAAGATCGGGGTTTCCCCTTTGCGTGGGCGGCGGGGAAGACCCAGGGAAGGTTTCTTCGGCCGCCCAGCAGCTGATCTGCTCGGCAGCGCCGCAGCAGCGAGAAGCCGAAGATCGGGGTTTCCCCTTTGCGTGGGCGGCGGGGAAACCCCGATCTTCGGCTCCTCACTGCTGCGGCGCTGCCGAGCAGATCAGCTGCTGGGCGGCCGAAGAAACCTTCCCTGGGTCTTCCCCGCCGCCCACGCAAACTCCACCATCTGCGCATGCGCGGCCATGGAAAAAGGGTGCGCATGCGCAGATGGTGTTTTTACTTCCGCACCACTATATCGCGAAAAATCGAGTATCGCGAGGGGTCTTGGAACGTAACCCTCGCGATACTCAAGGGATCACTGTAGCTCATTTTTGAAATTTAGGATGTAGAAAATGCTTTGTCTTAGGGTGAGCCATGAAAGCTTTGTTTTAGATGTGCTAGAATCATAAAACAGATTAGAAGGAAAGAAATCTGGTTCATTTCTAACACATTTTCCTCCCACTGGAAACAATCAAGTAATATACGAAAACATTTTTTTAACACATAAGAATCATAAGGGATTTGTTAGCTGATTTGGGTACTATATTTCCATGTACCATCCAACACATAAGGAGTCATGAACAATTCTTTTCTCTCCAAATGTATCACTAAAGATATGGCCTCCACAGGCTTTGGTTAATTATGATGCCTCAAGAAGAATTATACAAATGTCATGCTCCGAAGTTTCACAGGGTCAGAGAAACTCCAATAGATGAAAAAGAATTACTTTAGTTGCAAAACAAAGCTTAATAATTGTATGAAAATGCCTCCTTGGTTGCTGTGACTGTAAACCTCCAACTGACGATTTATTCCTGTACTTCCAACATATACAGTTGTACCTCTACTTACAAACTTAATTTATTTGTAAGAAGAAGCAATTTTTCCCATAGGAATCAATGTAAAAGCAAATAATGCACGCAATTGGGGAAACCACAGGGAGGGTGGAGGCCCTATTTCCTCCCAGGAGATTCCTAGCGAGGCTCCACGGAGGCTTCTCCCTGCCTTTTCCAGTTACAATTTCGGAGGCTCGGGTTTGTAAGTGGAAAATGGTTCTTGAGAAGAGGCAAAAAAATCTTGAACGCCCAGTTCTTATCTAGAAAAGTTCGTAAGTAGAGGCGTTCTTAAGTAGAGGTACCACTGTACTACTTGAAAGTTTCTCTCTTAAAGCTGACAATAGTTCCCTAAAACAGAAGCCTTCCCAAATTAGCAAATTAGAAGGATTTCATGAAGAAGGGAGAGTTATAAAAATCACAACATGCAAAACAAAAGTATTTACTGGTATTTATTTTTTTCGCCGTTTCAAAATTTACAATGCTCACAGTGCATTTAGAACAGTGAAGTATCAGTATCGCTTTATAAAGCTGTAGTAGAGCCACACCTGGAATATTGCATCCAGCTTTGGTCACCACATTACGAAAAAAATGTTGAGATTAGGAAACAGTGCAAAGAACAGCCACTAAGATGATTAAAGACCTGGGGACTAAAACGAATGAAGAATGCTTAAATTTGAGTTTGGCTGGTCTAGGAAAAAGAAGGACTAGCGGGGACATGCTAGGAGCATTCCAGTATTTATGGGGCTGCCAGAAAAAGGAGGGGATCAATTTATTTTCCAAAGCTTCAGAGGGCAACAATGGATGGAAACTAATCAAGGAGAGAAGCAACCTGGAATTAAGGAGAAACCTTCAGTAGTGAGGACAATTAATTAGTGGAACAGCTTGCCATCAGAAATCATGGGAGCTTCATCACTGAAGGTTTTTAAGAAGAGACTGAATAGTCACTTGTCTGAAATGGTATAGGACTGTGATGGCGAACCTATGGCATGCATGCCACAGGTGGCACGCAGAGCCACATTGGAGGGCATGCAAAACTTTGCCCTGTGTCAGCTCCAGCATGCATGCGTGTGCTGGCCAGCTGATTTTCAGCCTTGGGAAAGGCCGTTTCACCCTCCAGACACCTCACGGAAGCTTCCCTGAAGCCTAAGGCAAAAAAAATTCACCTAACAGATAAACCAGAAGTTTTGAAAAACACACTTCTAGTTTGACGTTGTGCTGTTTTTTGCACTCAGGAGGGTTCAGGAAAGCTCCGGAGTGCAAAAACAGCACAACGGGCAAACCAGAAGTGCATTTTCCAAACTTCCGGTTTTCCATTGTGCTGTTTTTTGTACTCCGGGGGATTCAGGGAAGTTTCCCGAAGCCCTGGATTGCAAAAAACAGCACAACAGGCAAACTGGAAGTGCGTTTTCCTGAACTTCCGGTTTTCCGTTGTGCTGTTTTTTGTACTCCAGGGGATTCAGGGAAGTTTCCCGAAGCCCTGGATTGCAAAAAACAGCACAACAGGCAAACTGGAAGTGCGTTTTCCTGAACTTCCTGTTTGCCCATTTAGGCATTTTTTTTTCACCTACCTGGCTTCAGTAAGGCCTGTGCACATGCCGGGGGGGGGGAGGTTGCACATATGTGGGGGGAGGGGAGGGGTGTGGGCATGTGCACATCCACACACACCCGTTTGGCACACAAACCAAAAAAGTTTCACCACCACTGGTACAGGATCTCCTGCTTGAGCAGAGGGGCTGGACTAGAAGATCTCCAAGGTCCCTTTTAGCTCTATTCTGATTCTGACAATTTTATATTTTTCTTATTAGAAACGATATATGATAGAACATGGTTACAATTTAATGGGACAGCATGAATTTTAGCTCTTTAGCAAAATTTTATCTCACAAAAAAGGATTCTGGGCAGCTTATGCAGTTTGACATGAAGAGGTTGAATCGCTAAAAACTTCCAAGATTCTTAGGGTCTGAACTTCTTGAAAATATTAGCAGTCATTGTTGACATTAGTGAGGTAGAGAGGCCGCAAATCTAATCTGATCTAAGGCAATTTCTTATATGAAGCAGTGGTTGAGGGTGACAGATAAGACACTGAACTGATAAAGGTGACTAAGCACAATCTGTTCCCTCATGAAAATGCAGTAGATTATTTCTGATCCTTTAAGCTTCTTACAGTAATTCATTTGTCAAGCTTTTCTCTACAGCTATGAAAATCAGTAAAACCCACTGTTAAACGCTGTAGATTTCTGTGTTCCAATATTGATCTATTAATAAGTGGAAATAAAAGAAGAAAATCAGTAAAGTTTTGCTGCATGACCAGGTGCCCTAAACTCAGAATGCAACTCCTTAAACAGGATTATCAAATAAATATAAAATAAAAAGTTGGCACAAACCTATCATGGTTTCTTTTGGGATGCCTTAAATCCATATATAAATTTGTTGCTTTGCAATACTGGAGGTAACGGGAACATTCAAGTGAAGAATCTCCCTGAAAGAAAATGACATAAAGATCTGTAGGTTATTATGATACAGCTGGCTGACAAGTGAAAACGAATTATGTGAACTAAATCAAAAATCTGCAGCACTATGTATTTGAATATTTAAAAGGTCACTGATTGGGGCTGAGGTGGTGGTGACTGCAAATGTTCCCTGCTCCCAAATTCAATGAGACATTTTTGTCTTTGAATCCAAAGTGTTGCACAATCTTTGCACAGTTCCATCTTGTACACAAATCACAACCTTTATCATTCAACATGCTGGCGGTGACCTAAAAAAATGCTTCAGGTTTCAAGGGGCGAGTACAAGTGCACTAGAGTGCCTTCCGTCCCCTGTCCTATTGCTCTCCTATATTTCCTATATCTTTTCTTCTATTCCTATATCTCTTCTTCTATTCTTTCATTGGTATGTTCTATTACTATACCTTCTTTTCTATTATTTCTTAGATATATTTTACTATGAGTATCTCCTCTATAACCTTCATCATGTATTTTACTATGTGTATATAGATATATACCCACTAAAACCCTCATTGTGTATTGGACAAAATAAGTAAGTAAGTAAGTAAGTAAGTAAGTAAGTAAGTAAGTAAGTAAGTAAGTAAGTAAGTAAGTAAGTAAGTAAGTAAGTCCTGGGTGCAGAAAGCCCTCAACTTGCCAAAACATCATAAGTCATTGCAGCTGTAAGTCAAGTCAGACCTGATTCTATTACAATTTTTATGGCGGTCATTAAGCAAATCACTGTGGTTGTGAATCCATCTTCCCTGATGGACATATTTTGCCAAAATTGACAAAAAGATTCGCAAATAATAATCACAGGAATGCAGGATACGACAACCAGTATTAAATGCAAGCCAGTTGCTAAAGGCCCAAATTGTGATCATGGAACCATGGAGGGAATATGACAATTTATGTGACAATGTCATCCATAAGTCACTTTTTACAAGACTGCCATAATCCTGAACCATCATTACACAAGCAGTTGTTGTACATGGAGAACTACCTAACTGCATGACTATTCCCTTCTGATTCATTCCAATCTAGATCAGCGTTTCTCAACCAGGGCAATTTGAAAATGTGTGGAGTTTAGAGGGCTGGGGGGGGAATTCTGGGAGTTGGAGTCCACATACATCTTCAGGTTGCCACGGTTGAGAAACACTGCTCTATTATTATTATTATTATTATTATTATTATTATTATTATTATTATTTATTAGATTTGTATGCTGCCCCTCTCCGTAGACTCGGGGTGGCTCACAGCATACAATAAGACATATAAAACAAATCTAATAAATTTAAAAAACATTTTTTAAAAAACCATTATTAAACCAGACATACACACAGACACACCATACATAAATTATATAGGCCTGGGGGGAGGGAAGGGGAATGCCTCAATTCCCCCATGTCTGACAGCAGAGGTGAGTTTTAAGGAGTTTACGGAAAGCAAGGAGGGTGGGGGCAGTTCTAATCTCCGGGGGGAGCTGGTTCCAGAGAGTCGGGGCCGCCACAGATAAGGCTCTTCCCCTGGGACCCGCCAGATGACATTGTTTAGTCGACGAGACCCAGAGAAGGCCAACTCTGTGGGACCTAATCGGTCACTGGGATTCGTGCGGCAGAAGGCGGTCCCGGAGATGCTCTAGATGAAAGGCAGGAGTAAAATTCAAAATTTTTCCCTACCAGTTCTGTGGGAGTGGCTTGGTGGGCGTGGCTGGGAAGGATACTGCAAAACCACCATTCCCACCCCATTCTTGAGGGAAAGATATTGCAAAATCTCCATTCCCGCTCCACTCTGGGACCAGCCAGAGGTGGCATTTGCCAGTTCTCCGAACTACTGTACTCAGATTTTCTGCTACCGGTTCTCCAGAACCTGTCAGAACCTGCTGAATTCCATCCCTGATGAAAGGATTTCATAATCCCTTGATTACACATTGTCCCTGTTTAGGCTATGGATATATGAGTTCTCAGTAGTTGAGATAAGTTTCCCCCCAGATATTTGAAACACACACATACACACAAACATAAACACAGAGTTTGTAGAAAGTTGGTGAAGATTTGGTTATTTCACCAAGTCTCAGAGAAAAAGTTCTTGCACTATCCCACTAGAGGATGAATCCTTTTTATTCTATCTTGAGCATCAACTCCCAGATTTCATATATTATTATTATTATTATTATTATTATTATTATTATTAATTGGATTTGTATGCTGCCCCTCTCCGCAGACTCGGGGCGGCTAACAACAGTGGTAAAACAACATGAACAATCCAATTAATAAAAACAACTATAAAACCCTTATTATAAAAAACCAAACATACATACAAACATACCATGCATAACTTGTAATAACTTAGGGGGGAAGGATAACTTAACTCCCCCATGCCTGGCGACAAAGGTGGGTCTTAAGTAATTTGCGAAAGACAAGGAGGGTGGGGGCCATTCTAATCTCTGGGGGGAATTGGTTCCAGAGGGCCGGGGCCGCCACAGAGAAGGCTCTTCCCCTGGGGCCCGCCAAACGACATTGTTTGGTCGATGGGACACGGAGAAGGCCAACTCTGTGGGACCTTATCAGCCGCTGGGATTTGTGCGGTAGAAGGCGGTTCCGGATGTATTCTGGCCCAATGCCATGTAGGGCTTTAAAGGTCATTACCAACACTTTGAATTGTGACCGGAAATATAGCTTCTTTTTTTTAATGAATGATTTTAGTTTTAAAATCTGATTAGCTCTTTTTAATCCCCAATTAGAAATCTGTTGGAATTTTATTCCACTCAGTTGATTGGAGTGGTTTATATTCTTTGTAAATAACAATAAAGCTAAAGATGCCTACCGCATTCTTAGCCTTGCAATGAGTCTTCACATTTTTCATCTTTTCTTGAACGTAACCAAAATCAGCTTGCTTCCAGAAAATATCCTGGGCCTGCTCAATGGTCTTAGCCCTGGCATACAAAACAAAAGACAGGAATCTCTTTAAGAAGAGTGAACTACAGCAGAATTTCAGGCTGCAGACGGATAGGTTCTATTGCATAACCTTTGACAGGGGTGTCAAACTCAAGGCCCCAGAGAGAATTTAGATGGTTCTTAATTTATGACCATAATTGAGACCAAAATTTCTGTCACTAAGCAAGACAGTTCTTAAGTCAATTTTGTCCCATTTGTCTTGCCACAGCTGTTAAATAAATCACTGCAGTTGTTAAATTGGTAACAGGTTTGTTAAATGAATCTGGTGGATTCCCTATTTGACTTGGCTTATCAGAAGGTTGCAAAATGTGACCATGTGACAGCCCCCCCCCCCCAGGACACTGCTATAAACACCATCATAAATACGAGTCGGTGGGCAAGCATCTAAATTTTGATCACATCACCATGGGGTTGCTGCAATGGTTTGAAGTGTAAAACATGGGCATAAATCACTTTTTTTCAGTGTCGTCATAACTTCGAAAGGTCACTCATTGAAATGTTGTAAGTTGAGAACTATCTATAGCAGGAGTGTCAAACTCAAGGCCTAGGGGCCGGGCAGGGCCCAAAGGGCCATCCTGGAAACAGTGAAGAATCAGCCTGCAATGCTTCTACCAGTGAAAATGGAGCTCACTCACGTCGGGGGACCTGACACTCTGCCAAAGCAAATAGTCTCCCAAGAGGGTTGCAGGAGGCCATGGCAGCAGAAAATGGAACTCGGGAGCCCATTTTCCTTGGCAGAGCGCTCAGGCCACTATAGGCGCTGCCGACATGAGTGACATTGAGCTGGCCATGCCAAAACATGGCCACATACCCCTAAGGTCATACACAACCTTGATGCGGCCCTTAATGAAATTGAGTTTGATACTCCTGTTATAAACAATGCCCTAAAATAGTGAAGCAATGAAAAGGGCATTGTTTTCCATTGTTCTCCCTCTACGCAGGAAAAATAACATTTATGGATACCTTGATTAAAACAAAAAAATAAACAAACCCTTAAAAAGGATACATGTTGGCTACCTGCACACAAACATGCAGATTTTTTGGCAGTAATATGTAGCTTCTGTATGGTTTTTTTTTTGCTTTTGTGGTGTTTCTCGACTTACAACCTCAGGATTCTAGACTGATATTACAAAAGTCCAAGTGTGCTCAGCTGCCAAAGTGAGACAATGATAGCCAACTCTTTGATTGATTATGTGTCATCAAGTTGTTTTTGACACCTAGCAAGCACATAGATAGATCTTCTCTATGATGATTTATCCCTAATTTGGCCTTTCTAGTCTTTCAATGTGATTTATCACCAGGTATAGATTAACAGAGTTGGAAGGGACCTTGTAGGTCATCTAATCCAACCCCCGGCCCAAAGAGGAGACCATGCACCATTTGTGACAGATGGCAATCCAATCTCTTCTTGAAAGCTTCCAGTGATGAAGCTCCCACAACTTCTGAAGGCCAGCTGTTCCACTGGTTGATTGTTCTCACTGTCAGAAAATTTCTCATTTTTAGGTTGAATCTCTCTTTGTCCATTCTCCATCCATTATTGGCCTTTGGAAAATAGCTTGAACCCCTGCTCTCTGTGGCAGCCCCTCAAATATTGAAACACTGCGATCATGTCTCTCCTTTGTAACACAGTCTGTCAACCCTACTGCTGATCATCCTCTTCTTTTTTCTTCCATATTTCCCAGTATTAGAGTCTTTTCTGGCCAATTTTTTTACTAGAGATTAAATAGTATGGATTTCAGATTGGGGTCATTCTTTGTCAAGTGGACCAGGTATCCCCACTCGACCACCTTCAATTTCAATGAAACTTTGCACATATATTCCTTATGGTATAAAACTGAGGTGCCCAAAATTTTAGGATATGGAGCTAAAATTTTGCACACCTCAGTTTTATACCATAAGGCAGTGGTTCTCAACCTTTCTAATGCCATGGCCCCTTAATACAGTTCCTCATCTTGTGGTGACCCCCCAACTATAAGTTTAGCGCCAATTCTTCCAACAGATCTTTAAGCTGATTGGCAAGAGGTCAGAGGGACAACCCCCTATTAACACCTGATTGGTTGGATTGTAAAAATATTTATTATTTTATTTATTACTTAGATTTGTATGCCGCCCCTCTCCGAAGACTCGGGGCGGCTCACAACACGTGGAAACAAATCATAAATAATCTGACAATTTAAAATATTAAAGATTTAAAAAAGACCCCATATACTAACAGACATACACACAAGCATACCATACATAAATTAGACATGCCCAGGGGAAGATGTTTCAGTTTCCCCATGCCTGACGGCAAAGGTGGGTTTTAAGGAGTTTACGGAAGGCAGGAAGAGTAGGGGCAGTTCTAATCTCCGGGGGAAGTTGGTTCCAGAGGGCCGGTGCCGCCACAGAGAAGGCTCTTCCCCTGGGGCCCGCCAACCGACATTGTTTAGTTGACGGGACCCGGAGAAGGCCCACTCTGTGGGACCTAATCAGTCGCTGGGATTCGTGCGGCAGGAGGCTGTCTCGGAGATATTCTGGTCCAATGCCATGAAGGGCTTTAAAGGTCATAACCAACACTTTGAATTGTGACCGGAAACTGATCAGCAGCCCATGACTGCTCTCGCAGCTGCATTCTGCACGATCTGAAGTTTCCGAACACTTTTCAAAGGTAGCCCCATGTAGAGAGCATTACAGTAGTCGAACCTCGAGGTGATGAGGGCATGAGTGACTGTGAGCAATGAGTCCCGGTCCAGATAGGGCCGCAACTGGTGCACCAGGCGAACCTGGGCAAACGCCCCCCTCGCCACAGCTGAGAGATGTTTTTCTAATGTGAGCTGTGGATCGAGGAGGACACCCAAGTTGCGGACCCTCTCTGAGGGGGTCAATAATTCCCCCCCAGGGTGATGGACGGACAGATGGAGTTGTCCTTGGGAGGCAAAACCCACAGCCACTCCGTCTTATCCGGGTTGAGCTTGAGTCTGTTGACACCCATCCAGGCCCCAACAGCCTCCAGGCCCCGGCACATCACTTCAAAATATGTTCCGAGATGCCAGAATAGAAGCTTTAGTTGCTAACACCATTGGAAATTTGTCTTCTCCCATGGTTTAGGCGACCCCTGTGAGATGGTCATTTGACCCCCCCCAAATGGGTCCCGACCCCAAGGTTGAGAACCACTGCCATAAGGAATATATGTGCAAAGTTTCATTGAAATTGAAGGTGGTTGAGTGGGGACACTGGTCCACTTGACAAAGAATGACCCATTGCTAAATTATTCTCTTGTATAAAGTAGACCCTTAATATGCAATAGTTGCTTTATCCCTCTAATATATATTTGTGGAAGAAATCAGAAAGGTTAAAAGCTATCCCAAACAATGACTACCCTTCTCACATTTTCGAATGTATATATGCATCACTGAATATTTAAAAATAAAATAAACATGGGAATGTTTAGTATTGGAGTTGACCTAAGGGAAGCAGTAAGTGGGCAATTTAAATAGAATGACCTCTGTTGAAAAGTATGAAGAATTTTTTGGCTACGGATCATGGGAATGTTAGCTAACATTATCTAAGAGCAAAAATATTCGCCTTTGTTGTTCTCCTTCCCATTCTGGAACAGATCCAGGGGAAATACCAAAAGGTTAAAAAATAGAGAAAGGTGGCAGATAAAGTTTCACCCAGCTCTCATCCAGAGTGGATTACAATTGTCATAAAGCCAGAAACATATTGGGCTATGTTAAGGAATATTGTTAAAAGGAAATGATCCAAGAACAAAGAATTCAATTTTTTTCGTTCTGAACTTTGATGAATCTCCTCAATGCCATGATGTTCCAGGGTGGGGAGGGGGAAATCGGTTGTTTCTTGATGTGAATCCATATGAGGTGGTCCGAATGCAAGATTTTCTCCTTCAGGATTGGAAGACCCCGGAATGCCTGAGACTTCTTCAGATATGAAAGATTTACTTCTAAGAAGCTGGGGTGGCGCAGCAGGTAGAGTGCTGGACTGCAGGCCACTGAAGCTGACTGTAGATCTGTAGGCCAGCAGTTCAAATCTCATCACTGGCTCAAGGTTGACTCAGCCTTCCATTCTTCCGAGGTGGGGAAAATGAGGATCCGGATTGTAGGGGCAATATGCTGGCTCTGTTAAAAAGTGCTATTGCTAACATGTTGTAAGCCACCCTGAGTCTAAGGAGAAGGGCGGCATAAAAATCGAATGAATGAATGAATGAATGAGAAAGAGAGAGAGAGAGAGAGGGAGGGAGAGAGAGAGAGAAAGAAAGAAAGAGAGAGAGAGAGAAATACAGTAAGAAAGAAAGAAAGAAAGAGAGGGAGAGGGAGAGAGAGAAAGAAAGGGAGAGAGAGAGAGAATGAAAGAAAGAAAGAAAGAAAGAAAGAGAGGGAGAGAGAGAGAGAAAGAAAGAAAGAAAGAAAGAGAGGGAGAGAGAGAAAGAAAGAGAGGGAGAGAGAGAGAGAGAAAGAAAGAAAGAAAGAGAGGGAGAGAGAGAGAGAAAGAAAATGAGGGAGAGATAGAGAAAGAAAGAAAGAAAGAAAGAAAGAAAGAAAGAAAGAAAGAAAGAAAGAAAGAAAGAAAGAAAGAAAGAAACTACCAAATCCATAATCTACAGAGTTGTGGTCCCAGATTGATGAATTGTATGTATGTGTATGCCTAGTTCCATGCCTATAAGATCGAAGACTTTCCCTCTTCACTTGTTAGAACATTGCAGGGCACTTATGAAGCTACCACCCATCTCCTTCCAAAAATGACAGTATGACTATACATTTGTTGCTTGTATCCTTACAATTTATATTGATTGGTTCCTAATATGATTTCATTGCTTATTTGTACCTGGACTATCATTAAGTGCTGTACCCAGTATCGGATTCCTACCAGTACGGATGAGGACGCCAGACCGGTAGTAAAACTGGAGCTGTGTGTGCAGATTTGGTCTCTGGTGTGCGCGCATGTGTGTCCCAGTGAGACGTTGCTTCTGCGCATGCTCAGGAAGCAAAATATTGCAAGGGGATGTATACGCACACAAGATTTGCTTCTGCGCATGTGCAAAAGCAAAAAATTTGCCAAAATCTCACACTTGCGCATGCCCCACAAAATTTTGCTTCCTGAGCATGCGCAGAAGCAAAATCGTGCCAGGATGCACATGCATGCCAGAGACCCAAAGCTGCATGCACAGCACACCAGGAGAAGCACATCAGGAGCAGAAGCTGCATGCGCAGCGCATTACCAGTGTGCCTTATGATTCTTGATGAAATGTTCTTTTATGTACATTGAGAGTATGTACACCAAGACAAATTCCTTGTGCGTCCAATCACACTTGGCCAATAAAATTCTATTCTATTCTATTAACCTTCTCTATGGAGACAATAAACTACCTCCCTCAGCAACTAAATTTTCTAAGTTTTAACCAAAATAAGATCTTTCTTTGCTATATATTAAGGTTTGAATAGTGTGAGACTATTTACTCCAAGGGGCATGCATAAGCACACCATTGTCCCTACCGTCCCTGTCCTACTATCCTATTGTCTTCTTTTATCATTATTTACCACTTATGGTATGCTTATACAAACTACAATCCTATATTTGTTTGAATAAATAACTAAATAAACAATTAAATAAATAACTAAATAAACAATTAAATAAATAACTAAATAAATAAATTAATTAATTAAATTTAAAAAAATAATAATTAATAAAATAAAATAAAATTAAAATAAATAAATAAAATTAAATAAAATTAAATAAAATAAATATCCATTCTGCGAAGCAGGAAAACCAAGACTGCTGATTGGTTAAACCAGTGATTTTCAACCTTTTTTGAGCCGCGGCACATTTTTTACATTTACAAAACCCTGGGGCACATTGAGCGGGAGGGGGGGGGTGTAAAAAAAGTTTGGACAAAAAAATTCTCTCTTCCTCCCCTTCGCTCTATTTCTTTCTCCCTCCCTCTTTCTCTCCCTTCTTTCCTCTTTCTTTCTCTCTCTCCATCCCTCTTTCTTTCTCTTCCTTCCTTCCTCTCTTTTTTGCTCTTTCTCTCTCCCTCCCTACATCCCTCTATGTCTTTCTCTCTCTCTACTTCCCTCCCTCTTTCTCTCTCTCTCTTGCTTTCTTTCTCTAGTTCTTTTTCTCTCTCTCTCGCTCTTTCTCTTGTTTTCTTTCTCTCTCTCTCTCTCTTGCTTTCTTTCTCTCTGAGCTTCGCGGCACACCTGACCATGTCTCGCGGCACACTAGTGTGCCACGGCACACTGGTTGAAAAACACTGGGTTAAACCAGCCGGCAGCCCTCTATTTAACGAGAGCTTCCCGGCTGGTTCCTTTCCTGGATCTATGACTCCTATAATTTTATTTATTTATTTATTTATTTATTTATTTATTTATTTATTTATTTATTTATTTATTTACTTACTTATTTTTTTATTATAAAGAGCTGCTAGTTACTCCTTGTCTCCCAGTCTCTTCAGTATCAGAAATTAACACTTCTCTTGTTCTCTATCTTAACAAGTGGAAGACACTAGCTTGCACACATGTTCGTGGGCATACTGCTGCCCTGATCACAATCCCAATTCTGCCACTAATTTGCATGGACTGATGCCACTTCCTGGATTTGTTTGGACTGGCCTCACTTCCCTTCATGGGAACTTTCAAAAGCCATTTGTTCATGTGAATGAGGAAATGGTCTGTTCATAAAAAAGAAGCTTCCTCTGTCTTTTTATATCCAAGGGTTTTTTCTCATTTCCGCTGAAGGGTGAAAGTGAAGAACAGAAAGAATGCGATGAACAAACCAAGGAAGGGGCTCAGATAAAATGCTCCCTCCTTGCCATTTTTGTATCTGTCCTATTTATCAACACCATTTTATCAACACCGTATTATCAGCACCATTTTCTAGTCTTCCCTGGCCATATTCATTTCTTCATCACCCATTTCCTGCCAGCAAACAAATAGGTTTTCCTTCCCAGCTACAGGTAGTCCTCAACTTACAACCGTTCAGTTACAGCAGTACTGGAAAAAAAAGTGATTTATGATCGTTTTTCCACACATGACTGTCGCAATATCCCATGGTTACAAAATTTGGCAACTGGCATGCATTTATGATGGTTGCAATGCCTTGATTCACTTCACAACTTTGTTACTAAGTTAACAACTGCAGTGATTTGATTAGCAACTGTATCAAGTAAGATCATAAAATGTTTCAAAACTCTCTGAATAACTGTCTTGCATAGCAGCTGAAATTTTGGGTTCAACTGTAATTCAGGGTTTGTGGCCTGAAAACTGCATCTTCAATACACCAGTGGGAAAGGGAGAGCATTTTCTTGCAGTCTTTCCCCAATTACCTGTGCTTTTAAAAACTTTGTTTTTCCATGAACATTCTGCAATCTTCATTTTTCAATATAAAAGTTTTCCAAATAAACAGGAATAGTCATTCAACAATTCCTTTCAAATCCAACTAATTTTAAGATTCCGTGTTGCTAAACCTCTGCAGTACTCTTTAAGACAGAGATCTCCACATTACAAAACTTAGCCAAAGTGGAACTTTATAATTCAAATGTGGGTTGTCTTTTTTAAAAAATCAAGAATCTCTTTTTTTTTTTAAAGACAAGTTTCTAAAGCAGTGATTTTCAACCTTTTTTGAGCCGCGGCACATTTTTTACATTTACGAAACCCTGGGGCACATTGAGCAGGGAGGGGGCGGCGGCTAAAAAAAGTTTGGACAAAAAAATCCTCTCTCTCTCTCTCTTCCTCCCCTTCACTCTATTTCTTTCTCCCTCCCTCTTTCTCTCCCTTCTTTCCTCTTTCTTTCTCTCTCTCTCCATCCCTCTTTCTTTCTCTTCCTTCCTTCCTCTTTTTTGCTCTCTTTCTCCCTCCCTCCCTACCTCCCTCTATGTCTTTCTCTCTCTCTCCTTCCCTCCCTCTCTTTCTCTCTCTCTCTTTCTCTCTTTCTTTCTCTTGTTTTCTCTCTCTCTTGTTCTCTTTCTAGCCCTCTCGCGCTCTTTCTCTCTTGCTTTCTTTCTCTCTCTCTCTTGCTTTCTCTCTCTTGCTTTTTTTCTCTCTTTTTTTCTCTCTTGCTTTTTTTCTCTCTCTCTCTTGCTTTCTTTCTCTCTTTTTTTCTCTCTCTTGCTTTCTTTCTCTCTCTCTCTTGCTTGCTTTCTCTCTTTTTTTCTCTCTCTTGCTTTTTTTCTCTCTAAGCTTTGCGGCACACCTGACCATGTCTCGCAGCACACTAGTGTGCCCCGGCACACTGGTTGAAAAACACTGTTCTAAAGCATCCATATCAACATCCTGTGCAGACATTGTCTGAATGCATAAGCACTCAACAGTAACCATTTTGCAATACTCACAATATGTGTTCAGGTGTTCAGTAGGTACATAATATGTAAGCAGTGAAATTTATATGAAATTTTACTTCATCCATTTTCTTCACACTTACCACCCAATTTCAGCATAATCACACGCTGGATATCCAAACCTGTTTTCTGGCTTGCAGGATTTCTCATAACCCCAACAAGCTTTCAATTTCTTCAAATGTTTCTGTCAATACAGAATTACCATTAAAATGATGCAAACAAGATTAATTTACCCAGTTGTGCAATTAAGATGATCAATTTCTGCTTTTGAAAAATGTGATTAAACATTTTTTTAAATCTTGAGGGGGTTGCAAAGAAAAAATAAAAAAAAATCAGAACTGCATCTATGTTATATTCCAGTGAATATAATGCTTGAGTACCAAAAGGGCATGCGCGTGAGTGATAGCGTGCATGTATGTGCCCACACCCATAATGCAATGCTCCCCACTCATGCATGCATAACCACCCCTGCTACCCCAAATACAGACCTCACTGAAACTTTCAGATTCCGGTAGGACCATTGGGCAAGGAGGAAGCTGTTTTTGGCCTACTGAGGGTCCAGGGAAGCAAAAAATAGAGCCAACGGGCTTATTGGAAGTTCAGAAACAAACTTCCGGTTGGATCAGTTGGGTCATTTTTCACCATCCCCAGGCTTCAGGAAGCCTATGGAGGGCAAAAAATGGCACAACGCCCAACCAGTAGGCCTGTTGGGTGAGTTTTTTTAACATCCACAGGCTCCAGAAGCTTTCCTGAAGCCTGGTGAGAGACAAAAGGGCCTCACCCCTGCCCTATGGAATGCCCAAAATCAACTGGCCAGCACGCACACTGGAGCTGACATAGGGCAACGCCTTGCGTGCCCTCAAAGATGGCTCCACGTGCCACCTGCGGCACCCATGCCATAGGTTCGACATCACGGTTATATTCATTGCTTACAAAAAAAAAACCAATACCTACAAATGTATCATATTTATGCCCACCAGGCTACCAAAAAAAGAAGTATCACTCTAATACAGCCTTTCAAACTGTCTTATAAACCCACTCTAGCCAGATATTATGGATGTTGCAATCTGAAGTTCAGGGAAGCGTGTTCTAACACGTAAGTAAATAAATACATATAACAAAGTAAACATGTTACTCAGTGTCATCAGCCATACATTATACCACTGTTATATCAACACATACAATGCCCCCTCATCTTAAAAAATACAATTCTGGCAGGTTCGCAAAAGCAATAATAGAAAACATAGCGGGTGGGGGGAATTAGATGCCTCCAACCTCTTCCTCCAATGTATTATTTCCCAACTTCCAACTTCATTTTACAGAAAGAACCAGCTTTTTACATCTTTCTGGAAGGCCAAGAAAGTGGGGCATATATATAATGCCTAGTTATTTATTTATTTGTTTGTTTGTTTGTTTGTTTGTTTGTTTGTTTGTTTGTTTGTTTATTTGACTTCTATGCCGCCCAAGGGGAATGGTGTTACAGCTCACTGGGCACCCATTTTGCATTTTTCTCCATTGTGAACAATATCCATTTATTCCTATTGTTTTTCTATTCTTTTGTCATCATGGAATAAGGATCCACTGTCTAGTGCAGAGGTGTCAAACTCAAGGCCCAGAGACTGGATCTGGCCCACGGGTGCTTATATCTGGCTCATGGGGTCAAGGCTGACTCAGCTTTCATGTTTGTTTGTTTGTTTGTTTGTTTGTTTGTTTGTTTGTTTGTTTGTTCGTTAGTTAGTTAGTTAGTTAATTAATTAATTAATTAGATTTGTATGCCGCCCCTCTCTGGAGACATATTTCCAAGGTCGGTAAAATGAGGACCCAGATTGTTGGTGGCAATATGCTCACTCTCTGTAAACTGCTTAGAGAGGGCTGTAAAGCACTGTGAAGTGGTATATAAATCTAAATGCTATTGCTATTCTGGAAACAAAGAAGAACTGGCCCGTGGTGCCTCTGTCAGTGAAAACAGAGCTCAGGAGGGCCACGTGTGGGTTGTTCCAAGCTCCATTTTTGCCAGCAGAGGGTTGCAACAGGCTGTTGCAGCCAAAAATGGAGCCATGGAGCCCATTTTCTGTGTCAGAGCACTCGGTCCACCACAGGCATCCCAGACATGAGTGACATTGAGCTAGACATGCCCACTCTGGCCACCCCAGGTCAAACATAACCCTGATATGGCCCTCGATGAAATCAACTTTGACATCCCTGGTCTAGTATCTTCAATGGCAATGATTCTATCACCAAAGCTAAAAATTGGAATTCATCTAATGTTTGCATCACTTTTAATTGATACGATTCTAAGACTGAAGCAAGTCTCCATTGGGTTAGGAAAAGGAATACTGTACTTACTTTATATGGGCAAAAATGTTCTTTCCTGCAAGCACTGGCAATGCCTGGATTATTGTGTAAAAAATATGGGATGTGTTCTTCTGGCAACATGATGCTTTCATAGGAATACCTTGGCTCTTGTAAAACGTTGCTGCCATTATGAAGGTGTCCGTCTGGTCCCCTGGCCACTATTTTTGGAAATAGAGCTCCCAACGTAAGCAGTATTAACATGGCAGTGGGAAAAACCTAAAGTAAACACACCAAAGATTTATGGGCTGTAGTATAACAATTCACCAGCCCTTAAACGCTTATTTTTAAACTCGTGCAGTTATATTCCCTGACATCAGAGAAATTCTTGACACTGGCATACTATTAATATTATAGATTCTAAACCAATGAGTAAGAGAAATGTGTCATCCCCAAGAGATTCTTGGGAATCAGGCAGAAGAAACTATGTAGGTTTCCCAAGAGTTCTATTTTCTCTGCTTCTAAAAAAGAATGGAAAGCAAAATAAACATAGTGCAGAAACATCTGATAAGGCAGTGTATTAAATTTCATAAAATGTCTATCTTGTTTATCTCTGAAAACAGGGCTGTACATGTGCATTTTTAAAAAATTGACATTTAGCCTTATAATTAAAGAAAGGCAGTCAAACTCAATTGCAAGAAGTTGCTTTAAGAAAATGAGGAGAGACCAGATCAGAGGTAAAATGCTACCAGTTCGGCCCAGTTTGGGCATATCAGTAGCAGTGGTCGCCAGTGGTTTAGAGCAGTGCTTCCCAACCTTGGCAACTTGAAGATATTTGGACTTCAACTCCCAGAATCCCCCAGCCAGCATTTGCTGGCTGGGGAATTCTGGGAGTTGAAGTCCAAATATCTTCAAGTTGCCAAGGTTGGGAAACACTGGTTTAGAGAACCAGTAGTGGCAGCAGTACAAGGCTCCACCCACTTGGCCATCTCCATTTTCTTGTTTTTAACCCTCTGCGCACGCACAGAGGGTGATAATGCGCCCATGCAAAGCGCAAAGTGCATACCCACAAAGCATGCACTTCAAAACTGGTAGGAAAACTAAGTAGATTTCATCGCTGGATCAGACCTGATACAAACTTCTCACAAAACAGTATCTGGAGTTATTTTCACAAATACACCTGGATAGGCTTACATCTTTTATGTGGATTTACTAACTTTTTTAAAAAAAAGACCTTTGTTTGAATTTATTTCTCACCCAATGCCAATAGACTATTATTAGTAATATGGAGAAAAAAACTTGTGTAATAAAATTAGCTCTTGCATTTTTGTTTTTGTTCACCGCTAGTGTGAAAATCTAATGTATGAAACGTGTTTGCCTACAGCAGACACAATTAATTAATATAATACCTAGGTTGTGATTACAGTAAGACTTCATAAACTTTCAGAGGTAACTGTTAATAACCTTAACACTAACCCACTGGATGAGAAAAAAAAGTACATGACAGCCCAAATAAACAGATGGATTTAATTAAATGCTGGATTTTTAAAAAGTAACAAAAGCAATAAAAATCATTTAATTGATTTATGCACTAATGTATAAAGTATGCCACATATAGGTAGTCCTTAACCTGTGACCATTGCTAAGCAAGGCAGTTGTTAAGTGAGTTTGTCCCATTTTATGACCTTTTTGCCATAATTGGGCTTGACACGTTGTATAAACTCAACCAAAAAAACCCCTCATCTAGATTTAGCCTAACTTGATTTGCTTTGTAAATAACTGATTTCTATTCCATAGTATATGACATATGCAGAACGTTTACTATGTTTCCTTTTAAGCATGAAATTTAACCACCTGCAGGCATTCAAACGTTGACTCGGTATTTCAAAGTGATCATTTTACAATTCTAATTCTATCTTTTGGGTTTTCTCTTCATAGAGATGGATTTGCAGAGAGAGAACCAGAATGGGACAGGAAGCCAAGCCAACAATCAGCATTCCTGTTTACTTAATTTAGCCAGAGAAATACCTATCCATCCATCCATGCCATTACCTCTATACCCTTTCAGGTTAAGAAGTGTTATGCAAAATACGGAAAGGAGTTAGAAATAGTAAGAAAAAATTAATCAAGATGTGAAATACAAAAAGAAAAAAGAAGAAAAAGAAAACAAACTTGAATCTAATGAGCACCAACATACCTTTCTATCCTTTTTAGGTCCATACACTGCTTCACACACTGCTTAGAAAGAGGTCTGTTGCTTTTCTCCGGTGTCAGATCCAAAACTGGAGAGCCAAAATTATGGTTTACTTAATCATCCATTCAGTGAAATTTAGGGATTTATTCCCCAAATCCTGTGTCATAAATCAAAAAAGTTGAGTTCACAAACTGTACAAAACCAAACCAATCATATTGGGAACAGACTGCAGACTGCATTTTTCTCATTACAACATTTATTTCATCTCCAAGATGGTATTATCGAGTCTGCAGAGAGGGGCGGCATACAAATCTAATAAATAAAAATAAATACATAAAATCAGGTAAACAGAAGTTGTGTCCTTTCTTCCTCAATGTTCCTCATGTCTATAGCTATTTCCAAATTTTAAAGTCACACTTTTGACTTCTAAAGTTCTTCTTGGAGCCTTTGCTATATTTACTCTTGTAGTTCCCAAACTCTGACTCCAATTTAACCACATGTAGCCGAAACCATCTTAAAATTTGGCAAGGGAGGAAGGTCTGGAATGATTTGCCCAAAGCACCCTGTGTTTTTCCAATCTTGGACCAATGTGTTAAAATGCACTAACTATAAATCTTAATGAGACTGAAATACATGTGACAATATTGTCCATGCCTGAAATAATATTAAGACAGTGGTTGAAACAATTGTACAGTATTTCAGTATTTGTTGTTAATTGTAGTGAATACAATTAATCTTTCAGAAAATGTATGTTGAAGCAAAGACCTCAGTGCCCTCTTATATACTGTATCTTATATTGTTCTATTCATCTGAAAAATATCTCACTTTTCCCTATCAAATTCTAAAATGTAAATTCAGATTACGGCACAGGGAACAAGGTACAATAACTACAGGAGTAACTCAGCAATAAACCATTCAAAAGTTAGCACTGCAGAATTGGAGAGAGGAAGGAGAAAGGTTTCCATAAACGAGAGACAAGTTTCCAAAGACAACAAAGGAAGGGGACAATGGAAGCCTAAGTATACAAAAAGCCACATACAGATCTTTAGTTATCATTCCTAGGACAGATCCCGATAAGTGAATAAGGAAGTCTGTAATCCAAGATATTTGTACCAGCAGCTTGGGAAAATTTTAATAATGAAAACAGTGGTAATAACCCACACAGCATTTCAGACATAAACACTCTAGAACATGTCCAGAGATTCTTTACTAGAAGAGCCCTATACACATCCACTCGCAACAGTATACCCTACACAACTAGATTTACAATCCTAGGTTTAGAAAGCTTAGAACTACATTGCCTTAAACATGACCTAAGCATAGCCCATAAAATCATCTGCTACAACATCCTTCCTGTCAATGACTACTTCAGCTTCAACCACAGCAACACACAAGCACACAACAGATACAAACTTAAAGTAAACCGCTCTAAACTCAACTGCAGGAAGTACGACTTTAGTAACCAAGTAGCTGATGCATGGAACTCACTACCTGACTTTGTAGTCTCATCACCTAACCCCCAAAACTTTTCCCTTAGACTATCCACTGTTGACCTCACCTGATTCCTAAGCGATCGGTAAGAGGCGTGCATAAGTGCACCAACATGCCTTCAGTCCGCTGTCCTTATGTTTTTTTCTCACTAGTATCATATATATGAATATTGTTATATCTTTGCATACCATCAATACGTACATGACACTGTTGACCTCATCTGGTTCCTAAGCGGTCAGTAAGAGGCGTGCATAAGTGCACCAACATGCCTTCAGTCCACTGTCCTTATGTTTTTTTCTCACTAGTATCATATATATGAATATTGTTATATATTTGCATACCATCAATACGTACATGACAAAACAAATAAATAAAACAAAATAAAACAAATAATAAAGAGTTAGAAACATAGAAGACTGACCTCCTGGTCCATCTAGTCTGCCCTTCTACTATTTCCTGTATTTTATCTTAGGATGGATATATGTTTATCCCAGGCATGTTTAAATTCAGTTACTGTACTGTGGATTTACCAACTATGACTGCTGGAAGTTTGTTCCAAGCATCTACTACTCTTCTAGTAAAATATTTTCTCAGTTGCTTCTGATCTTTCCAACTATCCTCATATTGTGCCCCCTTGTTCTTGTGTCCACTTTCCTATTAAAAACACTTTCCTCCTGAACCTTATTTAACATATTTAACCCTTTAACATATTTCACAGAGTAGGCAAGCTTTCTGAGAATATTTTAAAAAGAGCAAGGAAAAATTAGAGAAAAATTGTTCAAGGAAGGCATTTTCTGGCAACAGAAAGCCCAATCCCTGAAATCAGCAATGCTCTTTATGGAGACGATAGACCTGGGAGAGAGATCTCTCATTTGGATCTTGCAAACGCACCAGCTTGAGATGAATGAGATTTCCTGCCAGCCCCATTTTACGAAAGGAGAAAAGCCAAACAAGCGATTTTTTATATATATTTTTTGGTTCTCCTCCATGAGGCTGGCATGGAGCGAAAGCGCTGCAAGTGCCTGAGGGGACGAGTGAAACCCCCAGAGGAAAAGCCTCCCTCAGGTGAAAGGCGGGAAGGTCCCAAGCGCCCGTCGTGGGAGAGTCACACACTTACACCGAGACGCACCAAAAACTCTCCAACACCGGGGAAAAGCGCGCCAAGGCGAGCCGAAAGGATCAGAAGCACCTCGCCGAACTCCGCCTCTGCGGAGCTTCTCCGACCGCGGCCCGCGCCTTCCTTCCCACCCCCGGCGAGGAAAGAAGGCAGGGAGCCCCGATGGCAGCCGCGGAAGGAGGAGCCACCGCAGGGGTGGCTCGGCCCTCCGGAAGCCAAGCCGCGCTGCTGGGGATGCACAATTGGGGAAGCTGGGAGAGGGCTGAGCCCGGCCGGCTTCTCCGCCGTCCTTGCGTCCCCCCGAGGATTGCGAGGGCAAGAGAGCCGCGCCGGAGAGTCTGAAGCTGGTTTTAGCCGGGAGGTTCGGCATCCAAACAGGCTGCTTGTAGGTCTCTCACGAGGGCCTCTCCTTGGCAACCGGCCGCCGCGGCTCTCTGGGATGTGAACGGAGGCTTTCCCACGTTCACGTGATAACGGAGGATGCCCGAGCCCTTGGGAGTCTTAAAACGGCATGTCCCCAATTTTAATAAACTGGAATACCAAACAAATTAAAAAAGAAAAAAAAAACCCAGGGAGACCGAGGGCTACTTTTTTCTAAAAGGGGAGGAATTAATATTAGGGCATATTTTCAATAAGCATCAAGTAGGAATAAGAGAAGGTAACTAGACGGAGCTTAAATGTATGGAATGAAATCTTGCAAGGTTGGAAAGTTTGGAATGATTTGCCCAAATCACCCTGGGTTTTCCCAATCTTGGACCGGTGTGTTAAAATACACTAATACACTCATTAAATCTTAATGAGACTTAAATACATGTGACATTATAATATCCATGACTGGAATACTATTAAGACAGTAATTGAAACAATCGCATGTCAGTATTTGTTATTCATTGTAGTGAATACAATTAATGTTTCAGAAAATGTACGTTGAAACAAAGACCTCAGTGTCCTGTTTGGTTGTTGTTTGTGTGCTTTCATTCAAAACTCTTCTAGTAATGTCTTCTTCATTCTTGGATTCATTATTTGTTTCTTTAGTGAAATATATCCAGGAAAATCTTCTGTCCCATTTAGTTGAAATTGTTTATGAATTAAAAACTTGGAGAACTTGTATACATATAAACTGGGTGAAACCAAGCAGTGTCTTCAAGAGGGATCTTGGAGTCCTAGTGGACAACCAGCTAAATATGAACCAGCAATGTGCAGCGGAACCAAAAAAGCCAATGCAATCCTATATAAATTTCTATCTATATTCATTTTCTATCCAGTTATAAAACTTAATCTGAACACTATAATATTCAGATTCTTCCCTATCTTTAAGTTTCATTGTCATTCTATTTATCTCAGCATAATAAAAAAAATTAAGTACTGCATATCTTCTTTAGCTTGTAATTCAGAAAGGCACAAATACTTTTTCATATACACAAATACTTTTTCAGTTTAACTATACAGTGATCCCTCGGTTAGCGCGGGGGTTACGTTCCAAGACTTCCCGCGCTAACCGATTTCCGCGTTATACTGGATGCGGAAGTAAAAACACCATCTGCGCATGCGCGCCCTTTGTTCCATGGCCGCACATGCGCAGAAGGTGGAGCGACGCAAGTTCGGAGGCTGGCAATGCAATGGTGATTTTTCCGGGCTCCTCGCCGCTACCCACAGGGCAGCGCTGGCGGCAATGGCAATGGCAACCCTCCCTCCTTCCCTTCTCTCCCTCCCTCCTTCCCTCCTTCCTTCCTCTCACCGGCTTTCTTGGGGCAGCGCTGGCGGCAACATCTGCATAAGAGCGTCCCCCTTTCAGCATGTCCAAAATGTCAATTTTCTCTTTAATTGTGAGTATCCTCCTGGTATTTTTAGCGTCGCCGCCTCCATTCCGTGTGCAACGTTTAGGAGGCATCTTCCAACAAGTCTGAACAAGTTCCAACAGTTGCAAAGCTTTTTTTGCGTTTGCAACGATTGGTCGAGATTTTGGCCAATCAGCAATCAGTATGACGTCATCGGGCGTGAAAAACCGTGGTGTAGGAAAAAAAACGCGGACTTATTTTTTAATTAATATTTTTTGAAAAACCGCGTTGCAGCGTTTCGCGCTAATCGAGAACGCGCAAATCGAGGGATCACTGTATTTCATTTTGTTATGTTCTGTATTTAATTTCTTTGGCTTATTATTAATACTTTGCTTACCTTACAAATAAATCATGATAATTTTGTATCACCATACATACCCATAAAAACCCAACCATGCATTGAGAATCTATTTAATCACTGATTATTTGCTTGCAAACTATTATTAACAGCCACCAGAATGCATTTTTTAATTTATTATGCTGTTCGAAAAAACTGCCTAATATTATGTTCCCGGGTCTATTTGACCCGGACTGCAAATTGATCATTTTAGGTACTTATATTTGGTCTTTTTGAAAGCTTTTTTCACCTGGAAACATGTTTGAACATTTCTGCACACAATGGAATGAAAATTGAACTGAAAAAATTAATCCTTATTGGTTTGTTTTGCACATAAATGTGCCTCCCCCCCCCCCCGTTTTTGTGAAAGTTTTTTCAATTTATGGATAGTTTTGCTTGCAAAATCCATTCTATTTTACTAAAGTTGGTGTGGGATTGGTAGCTTGAACATTTCTGCACACAATGATATGAAAATTGAACTGAGAAAATTAACCCTTATTGGTTTATTTTGCACATAAATGTGCCTCCCCCCCCGTTTCTGTGACATAGTCTTCACTTTATGGATAGTTTTGCTAGCAGAATACATTCAATTTTGCTAAAGTTGGTGTTGGATTTGTAGCTTGAACATTTCTGAACATAATGATATGAAAATTGAAGTGGAAAAATTGATGCATATTGGTTTATTTTGCATATAAAGTTATTTCAATTTATATAAAAATTATGCTGTTAATTTCAAACTTACATACTTTTTTTTAGTAAAATGGATTTCTTTCATAAAATTAGTTATCTGGCTACAATGTGGTTGATTTTCAAAAGGATATTCCAAATATTTCTAGACAAATATGTATAAACAGTGACAATAATGGCACACAGCAAGGCCGGGGGGGGGGGTGTCCCTTTTGTGGCAAAAATAAACCAATAAGAGCCATTTTTTTCAGTTCATTTATATTTTTCTTATATTCAGAAATGTTCAATTTAGTATATCAAACCTTTTGGGGAAAATTTCTTAGGGATTTGTAGCCTTAAAAAATAGAAATTGACACGAAATTCAGAAAGGATGGGGGGAGGGGCTTTTTGATCAAAATAAAAATATAAGTCTCAATTTTTCCAGTTCAATTTTCATATCATTATGTTCATAAATGTTCAAACTAGTTTTCCAGTTGAAAAAGTTTTCAAAAAGATCAAATTCAAGTACCTAAAAAAAATAGTTTTGGTCCGGTCATATACGAACAGAAACAGATTCGAAGTTATGAATTTTTTTTGCCCAGAAAACAATTAGCCACCACCCCAAAAATATTTTTTGATGATCAGCATTGTTAAATTGAGTAAATGAATGCCTAAGATTTTAAAGAATATTTTGGATTTGGAGCATAAAAAAATAAAAAGTGAAAATGATTGCAAGCAGCCGAGGGGGGGGGGCTTATTTCTGATGTTAAAAAACCAGTAAGAATCATTTTTTTCAGTTCCTTTATATTTTTCTTATATTCAGAAATGTTCAAGGTACCATTCCCACACCAACTCCAGTAAAATAGACTGCATTTTGCAAGCAAAACTATCCATAAATTGAAAAAAACTTTCACAAAAACGGGGGGGAGGCACATTTATGTGCAAAATAAACCAATAAGGATTAATTTTTTCAGTTCAATTTTCATTCCATTGTGTGCAGAAATGTTCAAACATGTTTCCAGGTGAAAAAAGCTTTCAAAAAGACCAAATATAAGTACCTAAAATGATCAATTTGCAGTCCGGGTCAAATAGACCCGGGAACATAACATTAGGGAGTTTTTTTTTTCAGCAAGAAAGAAACCTCCCACCCCCCAAAAAAAATTCTCATAGAGAGAACCCCTGAAATGATGAGAAGTCATGAAATTTCAAGTTTCCGATATGCAGGGAAAAGTTTTTTACAGGGTCTCAAACTTTGATTTCGGGTCTCACAGACCCGAACAGAACAGCAGGGTTAAGAAAACATAACATTTCAAATATTTTACTCAAAAAACCCGAAATTTAAATATATTATTTACAATGTTAAAAGTGTTTTATAGTACTGTACCATGTTAATGAATATACCTTATTTAAAACCAATTTATAAAATGTTAGATTTTCTTAGATAGCTGAAAACATAAAGCATGTTAATACAGACACATTGAAGATTTAAATAACTAAATCATACTGCTGTAATTCATTATATTTTTTTTATTAAAAGCAAAACTAATATTGTCAGTGAATATTAAGAAGGGCCTTGCCTGATTATTTGTCCAAATGTACTGAGATGCCCAAAGCGCTTATTGGCAGAAGTATTTTACTATATATTCTAAACTCTATATTTCTTAGTACCGGTAATTTGTTTCTCAACTTTATTCTCTATCCCTCACAATCAAATGTGTAACTTTATTTCTATAATAGAAAAATAATAAAAGTAACAGAATTTGCAATCTGTTATGAACACTTGCATCTTGCAATCACTTTTTATGTTAACATTAAGATAACCATTTTTCAGAATATAAAATGAATATATTCATGTTCTTGTACATATCAAAGCAATCATGGATCCACAGACATGCAAAAAATGCAACAGATTTATAGTGGAAGAACACATTAAAAATGATCAAACTATTTTCAGAGTAAAAGATAAACAGCCTGAAACATGTATTTTTTTTTATTTTTAATTATTTTAAAATGTAAAGGTAGATTAAATTTCATACACATGACATTTCTTGACCCACATTGAAGAAATGTAAAGGAAATAGGATGTCAAACTGCCAAAATTACATTGCAGACTGCCTGTATTTTAGGTCTAAATTTAACCAGTGGTTATGAATAGGCCACATGTGACAATTATTAAAAGGACAAATTATTCAAGGGTTGGGTTAAAAACCTTTTAAGGATTTTGTTCTTAAGGCAAACAGAGATGTCCCAATAACTGATTGTATTCCTCTTCTCAAAAGTGAAGAATATTTATTCTAAATTAATGTAATTCAAATAAAATATATAAGTAGTTTAAAATTAAATAATATGCATATATTTTTATAAAGTCATAGATTGAATTTTACATCCAATTATTTTATATTTATCAATGTATTATTTTGTTAATTAGTCACATAATATAAAGCAAAATTACATTGTCAGCAACCATTGCTCATTTTTATTTTAGAATTACTGTACTGAATTGCTAACACAAATTATTTTTGAGTCAATAGATTTTCTCATTAGCGTGTACTGCAGTTCAATATAGTCAGGAAAATGTATGCATACTATAAAATATAAACATTTAACGTTTTCTTGAATAATTTACTTCCTGAAAATGAAACATTGCAAAATATAGATGGGTGATTCCTTAACTAAATGATTCCTAAATTTAAAAACCCTAAATATAGCAACTAACAGGTGGTGAATCCTCAATATCTATGCTACAGCTTTTTGCATATAATATTAAAAACATTTTCCTCAGTATAACAGGAGCCCATAATACACTTTCTTCAACTATTCAGAAACCATTCAGTTGCAGAAGGTTATTATTATATGTTTCTTCCCAGAATGATTATTCAGGAAATAAGTTAGTTACCAAGTTTTCTACTTTAAACTAAGTGAAACCTTTGTGGAGTTAGCCCAGGCGCAAATCTTATTAACATAAGATAATTCTATATTAACCAGCTAAGAAGTAAGTTACCTCTCCATGTTTTCAAAGAGTGATCTTTATCTATTTGCCAGCAGGTAAAATCTTGGTAAACATATCAAATAATTTTTCACTTTTTAGGAACATATTTTTAAAACCTTAAAAGATTTATCAAGTCAAATATTTCAGTAGGATAAAATTAATTTTCTAAAAAGATTCCTTATAACCATGTAAAAATGAACCACTATAAGATGACAACAGTAATGAATATCAAGAGTCTGATATTGGTGATTCTTCTGCTTCGCTTAAAGAGCTAGAAAGTCAATTTCAAGTACAATACTCATTTATATTCTGACAAATATTTTCTTAAAGAGTAGTTTTCAAACCATTGCATCTCATTTGAAACATTTGGAACAGGTTTACTCGTTTTTGAAATGTTAGCGCATTGACACACACTGAATTAGGCCATGAGGCAAAAAGAACTATTTGAGTGTAAACTTTCTTACAAACATATCCCTGCATTGCCTTTCATAGTTCTTTAAACTAATAAATGTTAGGCTATGTTTTGGTATACTATGCTGAAACACAGCAAAATATTTTAAAAATATACCAAACTGTATCAAGTAGGGGATATCTTGTTGCTTTTAAAAGGTAAGTTGCTTTGTGTTGCTTGCTTTAAAGAGGCAGTACTGTATAGTAAATCACATGAGCAGGATATCAAGGTTATAAAGACATCCCATCTCTTTTATTGCGTATAGCAAATCAAGTCATTGCTATTAATATAGTTAAAGTACCCACAATATTTTCCTTTAAATATCCATTTCAATAGGAATAGATAAGTATGAAGAAGTAAATTTGTATCAGTGCAAATTTTCAAATACATTTTTTTGAAAATCAATGCCATATTAATATATTTTTGCACAATAGAACTTTTCCTTGCTTTCTTCTTTTTCAATTTTTTTCCAGAGATTCCTAAGTTCTCGGGCAGATCTGGAATCAATGCAAGCATTGCAGAGGTAAGAGTATCCCAATTGCCATCACTATCCCTTTTACTGGCATAAGGACAACACCATCAATGTGAGAGTTTCGATCATGTTTTCACAATTAAAGTTATTACTGTACAAGTAAATATGTATACTATGAGAGCCAAGAGAGTAAGCTGGAGATAAAAGATTTTAAGTATTAACAAATAATTTAATGGCTGACAGCCGGTCATCAACAGTGATTCCTGCCATCACATTAACTCAACATTATAATCACTTTATAGTACATTTTTTACAAACGTAACTACATTTACAGAAACAGCTCTACAGTTTAATGCAACATTGTTTTCAGATCAAAACCTGAACAATAATTAGCTATGTCTTTGCTTCAGAAGTTCATCAATCTGAGTCTTGTACATATTTTTTACATCCTCAAGGTCCAATCGCAATTCTTCTGCTTCTTCTGCTTTCTCTCCATACATCTGAAGGATGGTATTGTATCTCTGATCCAAATCCTGAAACAATATTGTCTGGTAATTATAAAATTGTTCCCACAAAGGTTCTTTTTTTCTGTCATTAATTTTTTGGTTAATATAAAATTTAAACCTTTTCATGCAGTCAAAACACTTGTTACTATCACTTATTTTATTATACAAATAATAGTAGTTGCCTAAAGGTCTGTTGCTACATGGTTTTATATTAGTAGTAGTAGTCTCCTTTAAGTTTATTCTGAAATAAATTGACAGAAACCTACCCTTAATTGTGCATGTAACTTGGGGATCTCCTTAATTTTTTCTTCTAAGTCATCGTTTTGATTTGTTAATTTCACCAGCTCTTCAGCCATTACTGATCGAGTTCTTTCAAGGTTTCCAATTTCCAACTAAAATAATATTTGACAATAAGATTTCAAAACCCATTCACTAATTCTTTAATTTAATTTGATTTTCTTTAAGTTAAGTGTTAGTACTATATGCAAAATACAATAGCCTAATACAAATAAAGAACACATCTTAAAACCAACTTAATAAGCATTTATAATGCAAGTCTGAATAGTCATTGTGAACTTGGAAAAGAGTTGTATATTTTCTAACTTGGCGTACACAGGATAAAGTAAAACGAATAAATGAAAATACTTTACTAGTGCACAAGAAAATTTAGATTTGATTTAAGGAAATTCAAGCTCATGAAAACAACATTTAGAAAATTCTTTTATGCAATCATTCTTTCTCCCTAAAGGTCTCTCTCAGCTACGTTACTTGGCAAAATAATTATTTGGAGTAATTGTTATTTCAATTACTTTTTTCTTATTTTTGGCTTGTTAACAACAGAAACAATCTAAAACATATGTTTGTCCTACTATATTAATCCAACTAAGTTGAACCTACATTAGTTAATTACTCTGACTGGCATGTTATTAATCTTGGTCACACACTGTCTAAATAATTGATACATGATTCTCTGTTTACCTGGAGATGAGAAATCTCTCCATCCCGTAATTTTAATTGTGACTGAAGATTTTCTATAATACTTGAACCTGCTCCCATTCTCACTACATCATACAGATTGGTCCCACTTGCAGACACAGAACCAAAGGAATGGTCATACTGATCATCCTGCAATGCGATATAACCATGAAATTAAATGCTGATAAAATACAAGTTAAACTGGAGCCAAATTATTTATGATTTTGTACCATAATAATGTTTATTTATTTTTTTTAACTCTGAAAAGAAAGTTAATAAATTCTTTTTAATGTATTTATTATTTAATTTGATTTTTAGGCTGCCCTTTTCTTATGGACTCAGGGCGGCTTACAAAAGAGAACCAATACAATAGAAAATCTAAGAAACACAATATAATAAAACCCAACAACAATAAAAACCAAGTCTATAATCCAGCTTAATTAAAACACATTTAATTAAAACTTAATTAATTAATTAATTAATTAATTAATTAATTAAAACACATTTGACTAACATTCATTCATCATTCATTCTGTCAGCCGTAGCATGAAAGCATTGCCCAACAGCCCCAAGCCTGCCGGCAGAGATTTGTTTTTAGTGCCTTCTGAAAAGTCAGGAGGGTGGGGGTGGCACAATCTCCAGGGGGAGCTGGTTCTAAAGGGTCGGAGCTGCCACAGAGAAGGCCCTTCTCCTGGGCCTCGCCAGGCGACATTGCTTGACTGACGAGACCCGAAGAAGGCCAGGTTTATGGGCTCAAACCGGTCATTGGGATAGATGAGGCAGTATGTGGTCCCATAAGTAATCTGGTCCTAACCCATGATCGGTAGCCAATGCAACCAACGGAGTGATGGTGAAACATGGGCATACCCCTGTAGGCCCAACACTGTTTGCACGGCTTCATTTTGGATTAAATGCAGTCTCCAAACATTCTTTAAAGGTAGCTCCATGTAGAGAGCATTGCAGTAATCAAGCCGCAAGGTGATGAGGGCGTGAGTGACTATGAGAAGTCACAGTATGGCAATGTGGATAGACCAAGCAGATAGAAATCCCTGCATAACCATGACAGGCATTAAAAGACCTCTGGCTAGTCACTATTTTTAAACCCTAATGTATTTTTCATTTATTGTAAAGATTTAATTGTTTGGAAAGAGATTACATATGACAGATGAATGCAACTTCTAAGACATTAAAAGATGCCTTGGAAATAATAGTAGCAAAATGATTAGTTATTAATTAATGTTCTAGAGAGTTTACTGCAAAATAGTTTTATCATCTGCTCTTAAATGATATATAAATTTTAATCTGCATTCACCAAAAGTGGATTAAGACAAAAATCTAATTTTATTTACTGTATGCCCTATATTTTGCCCTGCGGCTTTACCATTCCTATTTCACATTTAGTGATAAAACTATTTGAAAATGTGCCCTCATCTGAGCAAAGAAGCTTTTAGTGGATTCAATAAAAATGCTATAAAAATGCTTTGAACATGCACAAGCAACAACAAAAAAAGGGGGGGAGGAGGAGGTTGAAATGTATAAAGAGCAATACCTGACATACGAAGGATGTTTGGAGTCCTGCCATATCAACTCCACTTATGGAGCTTGAGCGTGAGAGTGTTGGCGTGCTGGACACAGTTTCCATTGTTGATGAAATGTAAAATTTACGCTCCTGGGAGAAAAAAGAAACAAGAAAACCATGCAAAATAGTATTTTGGAGAGAGAATAAATTCCAATAGCGCAGATATATAAAATGCAATTTCTTCTCTTACAAGTAGAATTGTCCTATTTTCCAACAGTTTAATAGCGATAGCACTTAGACTAGTATATCATTTCATAATGCTTTAGATCATTCTCTGGGCAGTTTACAGTGTCAGCATATTGCCCACAGGAATCTGGGTCCTTATTTTACTGATGTCGGAAGAATGGAAGGTTGAGTCAACTTTGAGTCCAGTCAGGATCGAACTCCAGGCTATTCGCAGAGTTTAGCTACAACAGTGCATTCTAACCACTTTGAAACCAGGGCTCTAGATTTAACCCTTTCATTTTAAGTTATATGCAGGCCCTGCTATTCACCGGATAATGCTCAGGCAGCAGAATGAGTATTCAATTTTTTATTAGTACCTGATGCTTCATTGAAATCATTACCGTTTTATGTCAGCTGTAATATATTTAATACAAACATCTCAAATTATGTCCAAGTTAATATTCCAATTGAATAAGAGAGAATGTCTTAATGCAACCAAGAGAAAAACAAAGTCAGTAGAAGAAACCCAATGAAACAGGAAATAGCAGGCTATCCTGGGTTACCCAAAGCATAAAATATATAACAAAACACCTATACTGATGCTGACTAGAAAAGATGATACTTTCAAGACATAAAACAAAACTAAAGTACTAAAATTCAAAATATCTCCCATCTTCTAACATTTGTTTACGTTTTTCACATCCAGAATTATCAGACAGATAAGATCAAGTACCTTTTCTCTTGCAGATTCTTGGACAAATATTGTTTTCTTTTTTTCTTGTTCTACTTTCATTTTTTCCATTTCTAACTGAGTACATAGTAACATCTGAGGAAAGCAAAATAATATGTATTAACTGATTCTTTTTCCTGGTGAAGCAACATTATACAAAAAATGTTAGTTGAACAAACCTTTTCTTTCTTTGCCCCTTCAACAACTTTTACATATTCTTCTTTAAGATTTTCTAGCTCAACTTCATGCCTTTGTGAAAAGGAAATTACAGAAAAAAAGGTATTACACATATCCTGAACTGGTATTAAATATGCAACTGTTTACTAAATTATTATTACACTGATAATTTACATGAATATAAAATGACTACAAAATCTACACTCAATAATTTTGGCTATTTAATATGGTCACCACCTGTGTTTATCAATATCACAGATGGATTTGGTTGTCACAGAGTGGTGCGTGTTGTGATAATAGCACAAATGGTTGAGTGGTTAAGATCCTAATTCTTCATATGCATTAGCATTACAGCAGTTGCTTTCAAAGTATTTTTTTAATTACACCACTATCACATCTCAACTTCATTCATTGAACCATATCCATGTAGTTTTTAGAGAAATTGAGAGAAAACTTTTACAGAAATTGAGAGAAATTTTTTACCTATTGTTTTCATTTTCTAGTTTCTTTAGCCTGGATTTTTCTGCTTCAAGTTGAGCTTGAAGGCGACTATTTTCTTGCCTCAGGAGACTATTTTGGGATTCAGTAGAAGACAATTGGATTTTGTTGGAAAGAAGTTCTTCTGTAGCAGCACGTTCTCTTTCAGTCTGTGCTGCTAAAGCAGCTTGAGATTCACCTAAAGGCAAGAATAAAAATATGGTGCACTATGAAGTCTTATGAGTTCACAATCTGGGATTTTAAAAAGCACAATGATGAAAAATGTTTTTAAATGAGATTCGTTAATTCTACTAACTTGACTACAACCAAAGAGCCAATTTTAGGCAGATCTATACCATTCATTTTCTAGATATGATTACCAGTATAAGACGCACTGGAGTATACGACACACCTTGGTTTTTGGGGAGGAAAGTAGAGAAAAGAATCTGCTCACCAGATATTCATCTGGGTAGCATCCTTAGTCTGGTCAATTTCAGCACATTATTTTATTTGGAGAAAGCAACAATGAAAGAGCTTGCAAACCAGTAAAATCTGGGAACATTGTTAGAACCCGGTTAGGGCTGGAATGGAAAATTCTAAGCAAGTAGAGTAATGAAAAAACCTGCAAAGGCTTGGAAAATATTCTTCACAAAGAATAACAATGAAAAGTGGGTAAGAGCTGGGAACATCGTTTGCACCTGGTTAGGGCTGGAAAGAAACATTTGGAGCAAGTAAAACAATAAAAAAACCTACAAAGACACGGTTTGGAAAACATTATTCACAGAGAGTAACAGTGAAAGAGCTTGTAAGCGGGAAAGAGCTGAGAATATTGTTAGCACCTGATTAGGCCTGGAAATAAACATTTGGAGCAAGTTAGAGCAATGAAAAAAACTCTGCAAAGATTTAGGGCTTGGAAAACATTCTTCATAGGCAGTAACAATGAAAGAACCTGCAGTAGCTGGGAACATTGTTAGCACCTAGTTAGGGCTGGGAGGGGGGGGGGAAGCTTTGAAAAAAGCTGCATTCAGAGTATAAGATGCACCTGAATTTTCAGTCTCAGGGAGGAAAAATGTGCATCTTATACTCTGAAAAATACGGTAGTTTGTGATATCACAGCCAATCTAATGCTCCTAACAGAAATTCCAGAGTCATATTTCCAGATACATAATTCCAGATACATATTTAATTCTTCCAGGAATATGTGCAAATCCCCAATCAATTAAAGTGCTCTGCATAAAAGGCTTCTGACACGTTCAGTCTCAGAGAGTGACAATTTTTTTCCCCTTACCAAGTCTCTCAGAAAGATTTTTCTCAACTTTTTCCCATGACAAGGTCTGTCCTCCCAAAGTAGCTTGCAAGTTTTCTATTTGCCGGAGCAAAGGCCTAGTTGCAGATGTAACGCTTTGACTGAGTTCTTGGTTGCGAGTCTCAGCTTCTTGAAGTCTCTGAAATTTTAAGCGGGGGTAAATATCACTTGTGTTCAAGAAAACCATGAGTAATATGAAATTTTGCCAGAGCCTTATATACGATCAAATTCCTTACAGGAAATACAACCCACAGAAATGTTATATAGTGCTTACATGCATTTGTTACCACAATTAACATTGCTAAGGAGGATAAATTCTGCTACTAAACAATTATGTGAATATTTCATACATGAATACTAAGCTGAATTCAAGTACCTAACAGAAGCATGCATAGTATTTTGAATTGGAACCGCCTGCTCTGAACTTTTATTTGGGAAACTAGTCATACTGATCTTGTCTGGATTGTTTTGATCTTATCATCAACTTATCAAAGTGGTTTGAACTCCAAATAAGGGCACTCTGGACTAAGAACACTTCCAATAAAGTTGAGACACTTATTTCATGTTTGAAATATTTTTTTTTAAAGTTTTAAAATATACGGTGTCATCATCATTTTAGCCATTGTCTATCCACTGCAGGACAGGCCTTTTCCATGTTTCCAACCGATACAATCCTCAGCTTTCTTTTGCCAATTAGGCCTGCTATACTTGCTGTCATCAATCCATCTTGTTTTAGGTCTTTTTCGTGGACACTTTTGATCCAGTGGGATCCATTCTACGACTGTCTTGATGCACCTGCCATCAGTTCTTATTGCTATGTGACCAGCCCATTTCCATTTCAATTATTTTATTCTCTTAATGATATAGTATACTTTTGTTTGTTCTCTAATCAATTTGCAGGTCTTTTTATCTTGTCTTATGAGGTCAAACAGGTACCTTTCCATGGCTCTTGTATCAATTGTGAGGTTAGTGTCCATGTTTCACTAGCATATATATATGTTAGAGCAGGTAGTAAACACTGATCAAAAACTTCTCTTCAGACATGGGGGGAGGCTGTTCTTGAAAATTATGCTTAGCTTGCGGATCACACTTAACATGCTTTTCAATTTCCTTTATTGTATCGCCTTCCACTAAAATCCATGGGAAAAAGTATATACAGTGGTCCCCCGATTATTGCGAGGGTTCCGTTCCAGGACCCCTTGCAATGATCGGTTTTTCGCGAAGTAGCGGTGCGGAAGTAAAAACACCATCTGCGCATGCGCAGATGGTGTTTTTACTTCCGCCGCAGCAGCGAGGAGCCGAAGATTGGGGTTTCCCCGCCGCCCACGCAAACTCTTCGCTGCTGCTGCGCCCGCCGCTTGTCTTGTCCGCCCGCCGCTTGTCCGCCGCCTGCCTGCCCGCGCGCCCGCCGCGCCCGCCCTTCGCCCGCCCACGCCGTTCGCTCGCGCCGCTTCCCAGCTGAGTCCTGAAGCCAGAAGGCAAAGGCGAACTTCCGCGTTTGGCTTCGGGACTCAGCTGGGAAGCGGCGCTGGGGTTTCCCCACCGCCCAAGCAAACTCCTCGCTGCCGCTCGCCCGCCCTTCGCCCGCCCACACCGTTCGCTCGCACCGCTTCCCAGCTGAGTCCTGAAGCCAAACACGGAAGTTCGCTTCAGGACTCAGCTGGGAAGCGGCGCGAGCGAACGGCGTGGGCGGGCGAAGGGCGGGCGAGCGGCAGCGAGGAGTTTGCGTGGGCGGTGGGGAAACTCCTCGCTGATGCCCGCCGCTCGCCCTCCCGCCAGCAAGAGGGGGAAGACCCAGGGAAGCCGCCCAGCAGCTGATCTGCCCGGCGCCATCTACGCATGCGTGGCCATAGAAAAAAGGGCACGCATGCGCAGATGGTGTTTTAACTTCCGGGTTGAAAAATCGCCATATAGCCGTTCGCAATGATCGGGATCGCGATACCCGGGGGATCACTGTATATAGTGGTCAACTATGTCTAGTTCTTCTCCAGATATAAAAAATGTTCATTCTTTGGTGAATTTATTAAACGTAACCTGGCTCTTTTTCAGATTTATTTTTATGTCAGCTTTGTGAAGTTCTTGTAGGTATCTTTGTACCTCTTCTGGGTTTTACCAGAATGTCAATGTAGCTTTATAACATTATAGAAGAATTAAAGACACTACATCAATTCAAAAGAAACTGCTATGGTACCTGCTGAAGGTCACTAATTTCCTGACGTAAATAATCCTCCTTTCTAGCTGCTTGTTGTTCTGCACGTTGCAATGCAATTCTCAAGTCTGCTACCTATACAACAGAAATAAAGATTCAATGGACCGCACACTAAAGATACATTTCTAACACATTTTAGTCTACTAATATCATACAATATATTCAGATTTAGGAAATTCATGTTTGCAACAATTATTCTTCTTAACAAATTAACATTTTTTTAGCCACAGCATGGATCACCAGCAAACAATTTGAGGTATAATTACAATGGTTCAACTGAATGGCACTACAGACAAATGTTGCTACAGAATTGATGCAACAGCGAAATTTAATACACAAGCAAACAAATCCTTCAACATTTAAAAGTTGTAATCCATTAGAAATATATAAACTTTCCTGTATATTTTACTTAAAATGTTTCATCAGCTTAGTGATTTCTGACATAACAGTCTTAATAATTCATCTACCCACAATTATAAATATATTAGAAAAACTTAATACAAGATCATGACCAATTTAAGAACAACGAATATCAGAATAGTAATAGCAATAATATTGTAGGTACGATTGCAAAAGCCAGATTCAGAGAAAGAGCAAGTAAAATCTTCAAAATATTAATTTGGAAACAGCAATCAAAATACCATGGGTATAAGACAGACCATCCAATCACTTCTGGATCAAAACAAAGATCACTGCTTCCTTGAGGAAATGATCAGAAAGCAGAAATTTACAAACTTTGGACATACCCTGTTTCCCCGATAGTAAGACACCCCCGAATGTAAGACGTATCGGGGGTTTCAGGGGGGTCGGCTAATATAAGCCGTACCCTGAAAGTAAGACATATGTCTTACTTTCGGGGAAACACGGGGGTATTGCCGCCTCCCTCTCATCTAGCTGTGCACCGCCTCCTGCCCAAGCCTGCGCCGTCCCCCTCTCCATACGTTGCCGCGTCTGCCACCTCCCTCTGATCTTAATGAGCGCCGCCTCCTGCCCACTTCCGCGCCACCCCCCCTCCATACGTCACCGCGTCTGCCGCCTCCGTCTGTTCAGGTTGTTAATAAATGTTAATTTTATGGTTAAAACAAAAAATTCGTCAATTTTTTTCCAATATAAGACATACCCCGAAAGTAAGACATAGTGGGGCTTTTGGGGATAAAAAGAAAGTAAGACACTGTCTTACTTTCGGGGAAACACGGTATAATGAGTAGAAACAATATTATGTCTGCCAAAGTTGAGAGAAGTAATGCTAAAGAAAACAATGGATAAAGAAATGTATTCAATTCCCTACTGTTTTGGGAAGAAACACAGATTATTGAAGTGAGCATTTGTATGTGTATACCCAAGACTTAAACATGGCCCGATGACATCTAACTAGCTATCTGACACAAGATATTTCAAGATGCATTCTTCAATGTTAAATCTAAGTACAGTGGTACCTCGAGATACGAGTTTAATTCGTTCCGGACCTGGGCTCTTAAGTCGAGCAGCTCTTATCTCGAACGACTTTTCCCCATAGGAATTAATGTAAATAATTTTAATTGGTTCCAGCCCTCAAAAAACTCACAAAGTTAGTCTAAATTATGCAGAAAGACATGTTTTTAATGAAGAAATGTACATGTACATATAAATGAATAATGAAGTTTCTTTCACTTAACTTGTAAACTTTCTTAAACTTTTAAATTTACATATGTTCAACTTCTCTGCCACCCAATCCTGTAGGACAGAGGTCCCCAACCCTTTTTGCACCAGGGACCGGCTTTAAGCGATCAAGAGAGGAATGGGAGAATGAATGGACGGAGGGTGGGAAGGAAGGAAGGAAAGAGGGAAGGGACAGGAACAGAGGAAGGAAGCAAGGAAACTTATGAAAGGGGAGAGTAAGAGAGGAATGAGTGAAGGGAGGGAGGGAGGGAAGAAGGTGGGAAGGAGAAAGAAAAGAAGAAATAGAGGAAGGGAAGGTAAAAGAGAGAAAGAAAAAGAGCAAGAAAGAAAGCTGCAAGCACCCCCCCGAGCCCCCCAGGCCGGCTGCAACCTTTTAAAACACGCGCGCCGCTTCGCAGCTGTCTCCTGAAGCCGAACGCGGAAGTTAGCGTTTGGCTTCAGGAGACAGCTCCTTGGCGCTTGTATCTCGAATTTGGGCTTGTAAGTAGAACAAAAATATCTCTCCCCTCCCAGCTCTTATCTCGAGTTGCTCTTAAGTAGAGCAGCTCTTATGTCGGGGTTCCACTGTACTTCAAATACATTACAAAATACAGTATTACAATACCACCTGCAAGAATTCTTCAGCATTTAATTGCACACTTACCTGAATTGCTAAAGCTTCTTGTTGTTGATGAGCCTCCTCCTGGGCCTTTTCCAGAATTAAACCCAGCTCCTCCTTAACTTTAATTTCATGACTTAATGCTGCTTCTTGCACTTCACAGTCTTTTGCAGCATTAGTTTTATGAAGATCTGCAAGTTCTCTGGGGGGAAAAATGTTCCCATGGATAGTTATCTGAATATTTGTATCTTAGTATCCTCCAAATGTAGTCTAGGATTAGAAATAGTATCTGAGACAGCTTCATTTTAGTTTAAACCAGGGGTAGGCAAAGTTGGCTCTTCTATGACTTGTGGACTTCAACTCCCAGAATTCCTGAGCCAATCATGCTAGCTGTGGAATTCTGGGAGTTGAAGTCCACACGTCATAGAAGAGTCAACTTTGCCTACCCTTGGTTTAGACAGATCTATAAAGTTACCCAACTCGGTGGCTTTGTGCACTGTAATATACAAAAACAAACAATAAAGAAGAAAAATAAATTTTAATTTTTTAAAAAAAATACTTTGTCATTGTCAATACAATAAAATTGTATAGACAATGAAAGTCACGTGACACCCAGAGATCCAAAAGAAAATAAAACAAAGAGGTTATATAAACAGAAAATATAAAACCGCAACCAAGAGCAATAATCAAACAATCAAAATGGGTTTGAGGGCTACAGGAAGAAGAAATGAGGAAAACTCCGCAGACATGTAGATGCTCATAACTTAGCAATAGATAAAATCCGGTATTTCATTCATGTATTATTTATTATTTCAATTTATATGCCATTATAATTAAAAGAATAGTAAAACATCAAAATATCACAAAATTCAAGTGTATTGGCTGCAGACAGTTAAAAATGGGCATATCTATTATTCTGGCCCAGTGACGGGGGAAAGATTATGGAAGGAGTCAGCTTTTCAAGGGTTTTTTTGGAGGCTGGCAGATCAGAATCAATACATCATGTTGGATAGATCCTCTATGAGAGCAGCTTTCTCTTACTCCTACCACATCATTTGATATTTTAAAATGAAAGCACACATATTGCACAACAAAATACTTAAGTGCTATATAGGGAAAACATTCCTGGCCCAGATTCATTATTTTGATAACAGACTTACTTGTATGCGTTATCAAGAGCTGCCTGTGCGCTTCTGTTTTTTTCTTCAAGATCTTCAAGATCTATTTGAAGTCGTGTAAGATCCTTCACTTGGCATTCCACAACGCTATTTAGCTGCTTGATGTTCTCTCTATGTTGTTTTTCAATTTCTTCTTTGCCATCCAATACCTGCAATAAAGAAAAGCTATAACCATCCACCTTATAGTTTTTAATCTATGAAACTATTTAAATTACTTTATGCATGAAATGATTTTTAGAACACCTTTTTTGTCAGAATGCAAAAAAACACAGAAAAGTAAGCAGTGAAAACAAAGCAAGCAGGTACCGTATTTTTCGGAGTATAAGACACACTTTAATTTGGGGGGAGCAAAAAAACCCAAACCAATTCTGAGCATTTAACTAGAATGGGTGGGGTGAGGGACAGACAAGCACCAGAGATTCACAATTCTCCCGCTTGATTCCTCAAATCGGGTTTCTTGAGACCTTGATTTGGAGATTTTTATTTATTGATTTTGGTGGTGATTAGGCGTTGATTGCTTACCTGAACGCCTCTTCTCGTACGGTGAGTGGGTACAGCAGTCACATGGGTTGCTCCTGTCCAATCCGTTGGAACTGAGCCTAGTATTAAAAAAGACTGCTGGATCCGCCCCTTCCCCAGAATTCGCGAATCCGTAGACTAGGCTCAGTAGTGAAGCTCCTTAATGTTCAACTCTCATGTGTTATAAGAAAATAGAATAGAAGGTAAAGAAGACCACACAAAGGGAGGGAAGTGACTGCTGTACCCACTCACCGTACGAGAAGAGGCGTTCAGGTAAGCAATCAACGCCTATTCTCCGTACTGAAGGAGTGGGTCCAGCAGTCACATGGGACATACCCAAGAGATAGGTCCCTAGGGTGGGAGTACATTGCTATCGTGAGAGATAACGGATTGGAGTACTCTTCTGCCGAAGGCAGCGTCCGCTGATGCGTACGAATCGATTTTGTAGTGCTTTATGAAGGAATTTGGCGAGGCCCAAGTGGCTGCTTTGCAGACTTCTTCCAACGGAGCCTGAGTCGCCCAAGCGGCAGATGTGGCAGCACTTCTGGTGGAATGCGCTGTAATATTCCTTGGAATGGAAAGGGAAGCTGTCTCGTAGGCCTTAGAGATGGTCCCTCTGATCCAACGACCTATTACTGTAGAAGACACTCTGGATCCCAAGGATCTGGGATGGTAGGCTATGAAGAGTGCTTCAGACTTCCGGATGGATCTTGTGCGTTGGATATAAACCTTTAGCGCTCTAGTGAGATCCAGAGTGTGCCATCTAGTTGCCAGGGGATGCTCTCGTTGGAGGCAGAAGGAAGGTAATATGATATCCTGAGATCTGTGGAACATGGAACTAACCTTTGGTAGAAAGGTGGGGTCCAGTCGCAGAACCACCTTGTCCTGGTGAAACTGACAAAGGTCCTGTCTGATAGAAAGGGCTGCCAACTCAGATATGCGTCGGGCGGATGTAATCGCCACCAGGAATGCTACCTTGAAGGATAGGTACCTGAGGGACGCAGAGTTCAGGGGTTCGTAAGGTGCCTGAGTAAGAGAGTGGAGAACCCGTGGCAAGTCCCAGGTAGGATATCTGTGATTTTAGAAGGCCTGAGGTTGGCCACTCCTCTTAGAAATTCTTGGATTTCTGGAAAGGAGCGGAGGGGCTGCCTGCGAGGCCCCGCCAAGACGGAAGAAATGGCGGCCAGGTGTCGGCGGATGGTGCTGGTAGAGAGGCCTTGGTGGAAGCCTTTCATGAGGAAGGTGATTATCCTGTGGATGGGAAGACATAGGGGAGATAAGCCCTCCTGTAAGCACCACTGATGGAATTTGGACCAAGTATGGTCGTAGATCCGGTTGGTAGACCCTCTTCTAGACTTCAGGATGATTTCCACTGTGTCCGGGTCATACCCTCGCCGGTCTAAGTCCCTCCGGATAATAGCCAGGCGGTGAGGTGGAACCACTCTGGGTCTGGATGGAAGGAGGCCCCCTGTCGCAACATATCCTCCGAAACGGGGAGTCGCCAGGGGTCCTGGACGGACAGTTGTTGGAGGTCCGCGAACCAGGGCCTGCGAGGCCAGTGAGGGGCAATCAGAATTACTCGGGCCTTCTCCAGGAGGATTTTGTTGATCACGTCTGGCAAAATTGGAATTGGAGGGAAGGCATACAATAGACCTGGAGGCCAAGGACTCCTGAGAGCAGTGATTGCCTCTGCTCCCGGAGACGGGAACCTGGAGATGAAGTGAGGGAGCTGGGCATTGGCTTTGGTCGCAAATAGATCCAACACTGGATGGCCGAACCTGAGGCAGATTTGGTGGAACAGTGACTGATGGAGATTCCACTCGCCTGGATCTATGGTCGCTCGCGAGAGCCAGTCCGCTTGGACGTTGAGGCTCCCCGAGATGTGGTCGGCTAGAAGCGACTGGAGATTCTTCTCTGCCCAAAGGCCTAACTTCAGGGCCTCCCTCATGAGGGCCTTGGATCTTGTGCCTCCCTGTCTGCAAATATGGATTTTGGTGACTATATTGTCGGTGAGAATCAGCACATGCTGGTTGGAGATGTGAGATTGGAATTGTTTTAGAGCTAGAGACACGGCTCTTAATTCTAGTCAATTGATGGGCCTGGAAGCCTCCTCCGGTGACCATGTGCCCTGAGCTAAAAGACCCTGGGCGTGGGCTCCCCAGCCCGAGAGGCTGGCATCTGTGGTGACTACAAACTGGTCGGGGCACCGGAAGGGAGATCCCTTGTCTAGGGCTGGAGAAGTCCACCACTTGAGGGATCTGCGAACCGTCGGTGGAATGGTGATGCGACGATTCGAGTTGCTGTGGCCCGATCTCTGGAATGGTAATAGAAACCACTGTAGTTCCCTGGCGTGAAGACAGGCCCAGGGGACAATACCAATACATGACACCATTTTACCCAAAAGGGAAGATAGGGTGGCAATGGAGGCAGATTGCTGGGGCAGGATGCGAGCAATGAGATCCAAAAAGCTGCGTTTTCTCTCAGTGGAGAGGAAAACCTGGGATATCTCAGAATTAATGATAGATCCCAGATGCAGAATGGAAGTGGATGGATCAAGGTGGCTCCTTTTAAGATTTATGGAGAAACCATGATTCTGTAGAACCGACATGGTAAAAGAGAGGTCTGCAGCCACACCAGTTCTGGAATTTCCATGAATTAAAATGTCATCTAAATAACATAAAATATGAATGGGAGAAGCCCGGATATGAGCCGCCAAGGATCCCAAGAGTTTAGTGAAGACTCTGGGAGCTGAGGAGAGCCCAAATGGCATAGCCCTATACTGAAAATGCCTGCCTTGGAAGGCAAAGCGCAGAATTTCCTATGGACCTTGACAATGGGGATATGGAGGTAGGCCTCCGTGAGATCCAGAGACACCATAAAGTCTCCCCGATGTAGAGCTGCTAAAATGGAAGATAAGGAATGCATTTTGAATTTCCTATATTTTATGAACCGGTTCAATTTTTTTAGATCTAAGATGGCTCTCCAGCCTCCAGAGGTCTTAGGGACCATGAAGAGGATGGAATAAAAGCCTAAACCTCTCTGGAGAGAGGGGACCGGTTGAATAGCTCTAATAGTCAACAAATGAGAAATAGCCTCCTCCATTCGGATACGAGATGGAGGGGAACTGGGAGAAGGACAAGAAATAAAACGGTTAGGGGGAGGTGAAATGAACTCTAACCTTAGGCCCCTTTCCACAGTGTCAATGACCCAGGGGTCCTTACAAGAACGGTGCCAGGCGGAAGAGAACCAGGCTAGGCGACCGCCTATGGGAAAGGAGGAAAACTTACCATCTGGCTCTTTGGAAGCCCTGGTAGAAGAGGATCCTCTCTGATAACGGGAACCTCTGCCCCTGGTGGTTCTAGATTGGGATCGAAACCGAGGGGAATACTGACCTGGACTCCTTTGAAATGCGAAGCCCTGATCCTGTTGACGCCCTGTGCGCCGAAAGGGCTACGGTTTAGGGGCCTTCTTGGTGGTAGGTCCCAAGACCTTTTTCTTGTCTGTGGTCTCTGTAAGGAGAGGGACCAGAAGGTCTCCGAAGAGGAGGTTACGTTTCAGCGGACCCATGGCTAACTGCCACTTCTGTCTTACTCCCGCCTGCCAAGGGCGGAGCCATAGAAGTCTTCTGGCCGTTGTGGAGGCTGCTACTGACCTGGCTGCAAATCTGGAAGATTGGAGGGTAGCATCTGCTACATATTGGGCAGCTGCGAAGATTTTGTTGAAATCCTGTTGGCCCCGTAAGTCATCTGGAGGCAGGTGTGGTTGGAGCTGACGAAGCCACAAGAGCATAGCTCTGGAAAAGAAGGATGCCGCTGCAGCACTCTTAATGGCCCATGAGTCTGCAAGAAGACTCCTTTTGAGCATTTGCTCAAGTCGTTTGTCCTCTGGCCGGAGGACCTCCTCTGCTTCGCCAGGCATGGCGGCAGTCGAGTGGAGAGTCTTCACTGGTTCATCTGGCTTGGGACATGTTAGGAGTTCCTCATAGGCGGAGGAGAGCTTGTAGAGCTTCTTGTCCTTGGGAGTGGGAGTAAGGCCAGCAGTTGGGTGGTCCCACTGTTTAAGCAAGGCATCCTTAAACAACTTGGGCATAGGAATTACCTCATTGTCTTCCTGTTCTTTCATGAAATAAGGAAGATTTTCCTCCGGAGGGTCTGAGGAAGAAGTAGCCTGTTTTTCTTGCCCGGCTAGCCCCGTGGATACTCTAGCTTTAAGCAGGAGAGATTTGAAAAGCTGCGAAGGAAAGATAGCAGCTGGGGCTGGAATCTTAATCTGAGATTCCTCATCTTCCGACAGACGCTGAAATGGGTCATCATCCTCTTCTGCATCCACGTCCTCATCCTCTTCCTGAGAGGAGTCAGAGACCTCCATGGCTGGGGCTCTGTAGGAAGGAGAAGAACTCACGGGACGGGAGGAGCGTGGAGGGGGATGAGACAGAGAAGGCACATTGAAAGATGAGAGTTTAGCGTCAATGGTGTTAGTCAGAATAGTCAAGATAGACTGAAAACTCCGGTGGCAAGGAAGAAATATCAGCCGGAAAGGCCGGAGGATCCCTGAGGGCCTGAGCAGGTTCTGGCTGGGAGGAATCCTCGGTAATATCTGGCTCCTCTGGACCTAAACCCCATAGGTTAGGTTGGGGTGGATTTAGGTTTGGCTCATCCAGGGATAGCACAGGAACCCCAGAAAGAGGCAGGTTAGAGGCCTCCGGGGGGGTTGGATTGATATGTTTGGCTGATTTAACATGTATTTTTTGTAGGGCTAGGTGTTAGAATGTTGAACGAGCTATCACAATACAACCGCAGGATATGCGAACTGAGCGAATTCTGGGGAAGGGGCGGATCCAGCAGTCTTTTTTAATACTAGGCTCAGTTCCAACGGATTGGACAGGAGCAACCCATGTGACTGCTGGACCCACTCCTTCAGTACGGAGAAGTATGCTGAACTGCTGGGCAGTTTGTGCCAGAAGACTTAAGTTAATTCAATACCTAGATTACTATTTCAGGCTTTGTGTGCTCAGGTCAATCACTTTTCTCCCCGATTCCAAAAACAGGGCTTGCGGAGATCAAAAAAGACCATCACGTTTTGGGCAGCAGGCAGTGCCGGTTGCACGCCATGTTTTTAGAAAAGATTTTAATATTTTCAATCTTTCCCAAAATGTGACTTGCAACTGGCACTGCCCACCCCCTGAAACGCGAAGCTCTTTCTTGATCTCTGCATGCTCCGTTTTTGCCAAAACTCTGATGGGTGGGGGCTGGTGGGCGAGTGGGGCTACATTTGGAGTACAGTGATCCCTCGAGTTTCGCGATCTCGAGTTTCGCGAAACGCTATATCGCGAGTTTTCTACCCGGAAGTAACACCACCATCTGCACGCATGCGTAGATGGTGGAGTTTGCATTACCGCCGGGCAGATCAGCTGCTAGGCGGCCAAAGGAACCTTCCCTGGGTCTTCCCGCCGGCATGGGGGGCTTCCTAGCACCCCCCGAACCCCCAACCCGGGTTTGGGGGGGTGCTAGGAAGCCCCCCATGCCGGGGGAGACCTTTTAAAACACCCGTGCCGCTTCCCAGCTGAGTCCTGAAGCCAAGCGCAGAAGTTCGCCTTTGGCGCTTGGCTTCAGGACTCAGCTGGGAAGGGCGCGGCTGTTTGAAAAGGTGGCAGTCGGCCTGGGGGGCTTCCCAGTACCCCCCCCCCAACCCTGTCTCCTGCCGCCGGTTTAGCCAGGAGAGGAGCGGCAAAGTGACTTGGAGGAATGGGAAACTCAAACCGCCCAGTTTCAGCTTTCCATTCCTCCACGTCACTTCGCCGCTCCTTCTGGCTGGTGGGGGGGGGGGAGTTAGGAAGGTTCTACTTCTCCCCCCCAGCCAAAAACTCAAAGCCTGTCTCCTGCCACACAGTTTAGCCAGGAGAGCAGCGGCGAAGTGACTTGAAGGAATGGGAAACTCAAACCGCCCGGTTTCAGCTTTCCATTCCTCCACGTCACTTTGCCGGGGGAATCTGGGAGGGAAGATGACGCGCCGGCAGCACAGGGGCGAGGGGTGGGAGGCAAAGCTCTGCGGGTACAGCCCCTTTCGGCCAAGCCTCCCCCCCCCCGCCAAGCAGCCAGGGAAGCCGAGCCGGGCGTGGAACATCGGCGCGGGAGGCAGGAGACGATCGGGCGACCGGAGCAGCAGCGCCGCCGCCGCCACGCCCGGCTCGGCTTCCCTGGCTGCGTGGCCGGGGAGGCTTGGCTGAAAGTGGCTGGAGCCGCAGAGCTTTGCCTCCCCCCCCCCTGTGCCGCCCGCGCGTCATCTTCCCTCCCAGACAAAAAGGCCACCCTTCGGCTCTGCAGTTTCAGTGGGGTTTCCCCGTTGCCCAGGGATTCCTGAACACACCACAGCCACCTCCGTTCGGGCGAAGGAATCCCTGGGCAACGGGGAAACCCCACTGAAACCGGGCGGGTTAAGCCTCCTTCGGCGACTGCGGAACTGCTTGCTGTCAACTTTGCACTGGGCAAAGAACTCTTCACCTCCCGCCAGGCACGGACGAAAGGCGTGGAAGTCTATTGTAGCAGCTGCTACAGCGGAGACATTTTGGGGGGGAGGCAGGAGGCAGGAGATCTGGCCCTTCACTTGCCCTCCCAGCAAAAGGCAAAGCCGCGCAGCTCCCCAGCCGCCAAAGGAGGCTTAACCCCACCCCTCTGTCCCACCCATCGCCCGTGGCCGGCAGAAAAGCGGGGATAGGCAGGAGGAGGTTATGCCGACCACGGGCGATGAGTGGGACAGAGGGGTGGGGTAAAGCCTCCTTTGGCGGCTGGGGAGCTGCGCGGCTTTGCCTTTTGCTGGGAGGGCAAGTGAAGGGCCAGATCTCCTGCCTCCTGCCTCCCCCCCCCCCAATGTCTCCGCTGTAGCAGCTGCTACAATAGACTTCCACGCCTTTCGTCCGTGCCTGGCGGGAGGTGAAGAGTTCTTTGCCCAGTGCAAAGTTGACAGCAAGCAGTTCCGCAGTCGCCGAAGGAGGCTTAACCCGCCCGGTTTCAGTGGGGTTTCCCCGTTGCCCAGGGATTCCTGAACACACCACAGCCACCTCCGTTCGGGCGAAGGAATCCCTGGGCAACGGGGAAACCCCACTGAAACCGGGCGGGTTAAGCCTCCTTCGGCGACTGCGGAACTGCTTGCTGTCAACTTTGCACTGGGCAAAGAACTCTTCACCTCCCGCCAGGCACGGACGAAAGGCGTGGAAGTCTATTGTAGCAGCTGCTACAGCGGAGACATTTTGGGGGGGAGGCAGGAGGCAGGAGATCTGGCCCTTCACTTGCCCTCCCAGCAAAAGGCAAAGCCGCGCAGCTCCCCAGCCGCCAAAGGAGGCTTAACCCCACCCCTCTGTCCCACCCATCGCCCGTGGCCGGCAGAAAAGCGGGGATAGGCAGGAGGAGGTTATGCCGACCACGGGCGATGAGTGGGACAGAGGGGTGGGGTAAAGCCTCCTTTGGCGGCTGGGGAGCTGCGCGGCTTTGCCTTTTGCTGGGAGGGCAAGTGAAGGGCCAGATCTCCTGCCTCCTGCCTCCCCCCCCCAATGTCTCCGCTGTAGCAGCTGCTACAATAGACTTCCACGCCTTTCGTCCGTGCCTGGCGGGAGGTGAAGAGTTCTTTGCCCAGTGCAAAGTTGACAGCAAGCAGTTCCGCAGTCGCCGAAGGAGGCTTAACCCGCCCGGTTTCAGTGGGGTTTCCCCGTTGCCCAGGGATTCCTGAACACACCACAGCCACCTCCGTTCGGGCGAAAGAATCCCTGGGCAACGGGGAAACCCCACTGAAACCGGGCGGGTTAAGCCTCCTTCGGCGACTGCGGAACTGCTTGCTGTCAACTTTGCACTGGGCAAAGAACTCTTCACCTCCCGCCAGGCACGGACGAAAGGCGTGGAAGTCTATTGTAGCAGCTGCTACAGCGGAGACATTTTGGGGGGGAGGCAGGAGGCAGGAGATCTGGCCCTTCACTTGCCCTCCCAGCAAAAGGCAAAGCCGCGCAGCTCCCCAGCCGCCAAAGGAGGCTTAACCCCACCCCTCTGTCCCACCCATCGCCCGTGGCCGGCAGAAAAGCGGGGATAGGCAGGAGGAGGTTATGCCGACCACGGGCGATGAGTGGGACAGAGGGGTGGGGTTAAGCCTCCTTTGGCGGCTGGGGAGCTGCGCGGCTTTGCCTTTTGCTGGGAGGGCAAGTGAAGGGCCGGATCTCCTGCCTCCTGCCTCCCCCCCCCCCCCCAAATGTCTCCGCTGTAGCAGCTGCTACAATAGACTTCCACGCCTTTCGTCCGTGCCTGGCGGGAGGTGAAGAGTTCTTTGCCCAGTGCAAAGTTGACAGCAAGCAGTTCCGCAGTCGCCGAAGGAGGCTTAACCCGCCCGGTTTCAGTGGGGTTTCCCCGTTGCCCAGGGATTCCTGAACACACCACAGCCACCTCCGTTCGGGCGAAGGAATCCCTGGGCAACGGGGAAACCCCACTGAAACCGGGCGGTTTGGACTTTCCATTCCTCCAAGTCACTTCGCCGCTCGTGTCCTGGGTAAACCGGGCGGCAGGATACAGGCTTTGAGTTTTTGGCTGCAGGGGGAGGGAGTTAGGAAAATCCTACTTCTCCCCCCGCAGCCAAAAACTCGCAAGGTAAGGTTCGGGGCGGGGCGGGCGGGGCCCTTTTGTGCCAGTCGGGGAGGCGGCGGCGGCTGCAGCAGAGGCGGGCGGGGGAGGCCGGCCCGCCGGAGGGGCGATGCTGGCGGCGGAGACAGGCGAAGTCCCGCCCGCCCCCCGCCCGCTTGGCCCCGGGGGGCTGAAGGGAGCCAGGCGGGGGAGGGCGGGGGCTACTCGGTTCTTCCTCAGCCGGGGGTAGCCGGAGCGCCGGCCAGGCGGGGGCGGGCGAGGCGAGGGCTGCGGGGCGTGCCGGGCTCCAAGTTGCCGCGCTGCCTTTGTAAACCTGCCCGAGGGAGGCGAGGGAGCCCCTTTGTTGGCCGGCGGCCTGGCCGGCCCTTGGCGCGCGGTGCCCGCGGGGACTGCTGCGGCGGGGACTGCCCACTGCCTTCGCCCAGACCAGAGGCATCGCTCGGCTGGGTTTGCAGATCCGCGGAGGCATCGCCGAGGGCGGGCTGAGCGGCGCTGTGTTGGGAGCCCGTGCCGTGGGAGCGGGCGGCTTGGCCTCGCTGCGGCGGCGGCGGCTTTGCGGGTCCTCGCTGGCGGCCTCGCCGGGCGGAGGAGGCTGCGGGGCTTTCTAAAGGGAGGAAGAACTTGCTATCGAGCCTGCTAATGAAATCCAACCGGCGGAGGGTCTGAAATTCCACCCGAGGGGAAATGGGGGAAAAAAGCCCAGCCGGGAGCGCGGCGCCAGGCATTGTTCTCCGGACCCCTCCCGCAGCCTGGAGAGGGAAAGGGCCGCTGCGGGTTGGATTTCATTAGCAGGCTCGATAGCAAGTTCGATAGCGGCGGGCGAACGAGGCGAGCGGCGGGCGAACGAGGGGAGTGGGGGGGCGAACGAGGGGAGCGGCGGGGCGAACGAGGGGAATGGGGGGAGAACGAGGGGAGCGGCGGGCGAACGGGGCGAGCGGCGGGCGAACGGGGCGAGCGGCGGGCGAACGGGATGTGCGGCCGCCGAACGGGGCGAGCGGCAAACGGCGGGCGGGCATCAGCGAGGATCCGAGGCGGCGGGGAAGACCCAGGGAACGTTCCTTCGGCCGCCCAACAGCTGATCTGCTCGGTAGCGCGGCAGCAGCGAGGAGCCGAAGATGAGGTTTCCCCGTTGCCCAGGCAAAGGGGAAACCCCATCTTCGGCTCCTCGCTGCTGCCGCGCTACCGAGCAGATCAGCTGTTGGGCGGCTGAAGTAACCTTCCCTTGGTCTTCCCCACCGCCCACACGCAAACTTCACCATCTGCGCATGTGCGGCCATGAAAAAATGGCCGCACATGCGCAGATGGTGTTTTTACTTCCGCACCGCTATATCGCGAAAAATCGAGTTTCGCGAGGGGTCTTGGAACGGAACCCTCGCGAAACTCGAGGGATCACTGTATAAGATGCACCCAGTTTTTGACCCTTGTTTTGGGAGTAAAAAGGTGCATCTTATACTCCGAAAAATACGGTATTTAATTATTGAATAAAATATTGTAAGTATGACAAAAGCAGATGATAGTTTTGCTGTAAGTGGTATGCTTCCATGCCACCATGTTTAATTTTTTTAAGCAAATTAAAAAGGCTATGTATTTTCAAAGATTTGTTATTTTGTATGTCAGAAAAAAGTAAAACAAATAAGACTGTTTCTAATTAGTTAAGCATGTATTGATTTATCAATTTATTTAGCCCCATTTAAATTTCATGAAAAATAAAAATGTTTTGCTTTGATTTTAGAAAACAAACTTTCATTGTAACTTCTTGAGTTCCATGCCTTTTAACAGAGTACTCAAATTATTTCAAATGTTCTTCAAAAAAGAACAGTGGGAATCTGAAATAAACCACTATTGGCATTTTTTGCTCTGGAACCATAACAATAAGACACATGATAGCTCGTTGACTATGTCTGAACCAACCTATGCCTTCAAATTTATTTAAAATAGAACACTGAAAAGTTTTTTAAAAATCTCCCATTGGAAAATATGGACGCCAGAAAAAACTACCTTCTAGAGGGCAACTGTCACACTAAACCCAACAAGAAGCAAGCAATGATAACTGGATTTATGCCAACAGACTAACAACAACAGCAATAAAATATAGAGTTATTTTTGCCTGTACATTTAAGAGCATCATCTTTATAAGGCATATATGTGTGGACATTTAGTATTATGAATATGGCTTTTCTTGCAACAGCTATAAAAATACAAGTTTGGCAATGCCCCAAAATAAATCTCTAAATAGCAGTACTATATCATTTTTGCATTTCCAAAGCTATTCCATCAAAGCTCAGTAAATATAAACATTACTACCTGCAATCTCAGCCAACAGTATTAATAGCCCTTGTTAAGTTATATTGTACACATCTGCATTGTGCCTCCAGAAGAAGAAATTACCCCAACCGAGAACAAATGGGACAAAAATATTACATTTTCCTCATAGCCTGAATAAAAATTGTTTTATAATTTTCTGTCTCTCACTTCCCTATTCCTGTTTTATCCTATCAGATATAGTCAACAGTATTAGGGAAAGCTGATGTTTTATTGGCTACAGCTGAAACTTTAAATATTAAGTTAATCATAATTTGGGAAGCCACAAGCAAGTGATATAAGTCAAAAGACTAAATGTTTCACAGGGGAAAATCTGGAAAGATATGGACTTGAGGTTGGATATGGACCCATATATTAAAGTACATGTGAAGGTATTACTTCAATGTCTAATTTAAAATACCTCATATAGTTAACTTTTCTCATGACTAGGAACCATATGCCTCAAAATCTACTTTGCCCTGAAAAACAAATTGGGTACTTTCAAACTAGGAAGACTGGGAGCAATTTCCTAGGAAGTTGAAAAACAATAAAATATTAAGGTGGTTTTTTTAATAGATCAGGTTTATACAGACAAGGGGGTGCGTGCTTATTAAACAATCTGCCAATCACAGTTAGAAGCAAATAACAACCTCATATTGGTGACATCCACAATAGCACATACTAGTACTCCAACCTTTGCAGTGTCTACAAAATTACATATGTGTGCAAATGTCAATAGTTTTACCTAGTCTAATAGAATGAGGTTGGGGAAGGAATGGAGGAATAAGAATAGCAATAGGAATAGAATAATTCTTTATTAGCCAAGTGCCGGGGTGGCGCAGCAGGTAGAGTGCTATACTGCAGGCCACTGAAGCTGACTGTAGATCTGTAGGTCAGTGGTTCAAATCTCATCACCGACTCAAGGTTGACTCAACCTTCCATCCTTCCGAGGTGGGTAAAATGAGGACCCGGATTGTGGGGACAATATGCTGGCTCGGTTAAAAAGTGCTATTGCTAACATGTTGTATGCCGCCCTGAGTCTAAGGAGAAGGGTGGCATAAAAATCCAATAAATAAATCCAATAAATAAAGTGTGACTGGACATATAATGTATTTATTTCCTTTTGCAGAAGCCCTCAGCATCGTAGAAAAGATGAGAAGAGTAATAGTAATACAGTGATCCCCCGCTCGTTGCGAGGGTTCCATTCCAGGAGCCCCCGCAACGAGCGGGTTTTCGCGAAGTAGCGATGCGGAAGTAAAAACACCGTCTGCGCATGTGCAGACGGTGTTTTTACTCCCACAGCGCTAGCGAGGAGCCGAAGATTGGGGGCGGGGCGGCTGTTTGCCGCCGGCATGGAGGGCTTCCTAGCAGCCCCCCAAACCCGGGTTGGGGGTCCGGGGGGCGCTGGCTCTCGGCGCTTTTGAGCTGAGTCCGGAAGCGAATTCGCTTCCGGACTCAGCTCAAAAGCGCCGATAGCAAGCGGCAAGGAACGGCTTGTCTCGGCGCTTTCGAGCTGACAGCTCGAAAGCGCCGAGACAAGCCGTTCCTTGCCGCTTGCTATCGGCGGTTTTGAGCTGAGTCCGGAAGCGAATTCGCTCCCGGACTCAGCTCGAAAGCGCCGAGACAAGCCGTTCCTTGCCGCTTGCTATCGGCGGTTTTGAGCTGAGTCCGGAAGCGAATTCGCTTCCGGACTCAGCTCAAAACCGGCGATACCAAGCGGCAAGGAACGGCTTGTCTCGGCGCTTTCGAGCTGACAGCTCGAAAGCGCCGAGACAAGCCGTTCCTTGCCGCTTGCTATCGGCGGTTTTGAGCTGAGTCCGGAAGCGAATTCGCTCCCGGACTCAGCTCAAAAGCGGCGAGAATGAACGGCGTGGGCGGGCGAAGGGCGGGCGGCAGCGAGGAGTTTGCGTGGGCGGTGGGGAAACTCCTCGCTGACGCCAGCAAGAGGGGGAAGACCCAGGGAAGCCGCTGCCATCTACGCATGCGTGCCCGGCACGCATGCGTAGATGGTATTTTTGACTTCCGGGTTGAAAAATAGCGAAGTACCCTGTTCGCAATGGTTGGGGACGCAATAAACGGGGGATCACTGTACAGCCATTCTACATGGATAAATATGCTTGGACATAAGGCAGTACAATGTTAATTAAGTGTTCAGCAGAGTGATGGGAAATACCTATTCCTTTGAAAATGGAAAAGGTTTTGTTGGATAATAATAAAATAATATAATAAATAATAATTAATAAATAATAAAAACTATGCACTGACAACATTGTGAATAAAACTAAATGAAGAAAGTAAGATGAAAGCTGGTCTTTTATTAATTTTGACTATAAATTTCCTGGCCAAACTTAAAATCACTAGTATTATTCAAGAGGAGAGTTGCACAAATTAAATTATCATTTTACATAACCACAGTATCAGGAAGTCTGGAAATTGCTATATTAATCTATTGTGTTCTACAGAAAAATCCCTGATTTGTCTGTCCATGCTGCTTGAGATATAAACATCTGTACAAGGAAGCTGCTGTACCATAATAGCTCTGAAATTATTCTATAAATGTATTTCAGTACATTTCCTTTTGGAAGCTGCCTTCTGTCTTAGGAGATAGATTTACCAAAATTCAATAATCAGCCAAGGAAGAATGTGTACAATCTAAAAATTAATCCAACCTGCTTCAGATGTTGCAATTCTTCTTCTAATTCTTTAATTTTCTTATTCTGCTTTGCATTGGTATTTTCTCTTTCTTTTTCCTTGGCTCTTAATTTCTTAATAATGTTAGAATTTTGTAACTGCTGTTTTGAAAGTTTTTCTCCTGAAAAGAAATATTGGATCTAATTAATTAATGTTATGCATATCTAATAGAGGAGCATAACTTCCTTATATCCTGGGGTACCACTCAAATTATCCAAGCAGTTGAAATATTTATTACAAGTAATATTACAATTTGCTTTAACCAAGTTCCATTTTAAAATAATACTTCATACGCACCTTCTTCCAATAACCCTTTAATTTGTTCATCCTTCTCCTTTAGTAATTCTGCTGTTTCATTGCTGTTCAATCTAGTTGCTAGATCTTCTTTGAGAATCTTTATTTCCTAAAATACATACAGTTCATTCATATTATTTGTATACATTAAACATGACTTTAAAAAAGGAAGTGTCATTTGAGGGTCTCATGAAGTAGTAAATGTCCTCTCTCAGTAAATATCCTCTCTTACTGGAACAATCATTCCTGAGCTTTCAAAAAGCTATTAAGAGCTAGGTTTTCTGGTATGCCTTTAGATTCTCAGTTGTCATCTTTGATCCCATCTGCAGGTAGGGGAACTGCTGTATGGGTTGTTAATGCTATCTGGCATATTTTGACATATTTCTTATATTGTTCATAATACAATGGAATAATTTTATATCCAATTATTATATTGCATTAAGTGGTGTAGTAGCCTAGTGGTGAAGACCTCACCTCCCATTTGGAAGGTTGAGATTTCAATCCTAGGTAGCAGATGTTTCTCTCCTAGGGCACAAAAAGAAAATAGCTGCTGTGAACTCCATGTAGCATCAAGAAGGGCATCTGGCCAATAAACACTCAACTACATCCAGTATCCCAAATTAAAGGATTAACAGGGTCATAAAAATGAGTTTTATTGTATTGTGTATGTATAAACTCAGAACACAGTTATGATTGGAGCAACATATAATTCAAATAAAAATATAAAGCAAGTAAAAAAATAAAAATTCAGGCAAACTAGAACAAATTCATAGAAGAGGACCAGAGATAAAATCCTAGGGAGATGGAAGGAACTAAATATACTGAGCCTTGAGAAGAAAGGAGAACAGATATAATACCATTCTAAACCCTGCTGTTCTGTTCGGGTCGTATGTGACCCGAAGCCAAGTTTGAGTCCCTGTAAAAAATTTTCCCTGCATATCTGAAACTTGAAATTTCATGACTGTTCATCGTTTCAGGGGTTCTCTCTATGAGAATTTTTTTGGGGGGGTGGGGGGCTTAGTTTTTGCTGGGCAAAAAAAGTTACAAATCTTCTGTTCCCGGGTCACCCTGACCCGGACCGAAAACTCTTCATTTGCAGTGCTTATGTTTGGTCTTTTTGAAAGCTTTTTTCACTTGGAAAGTAGTCTGAACATTTCTGCACACAATGGAATGAAAATTGAACTGAAAAAATTAATCCTTATTGGTTTATTTTGCACATAAATGTGCCTCCCCCCCCCCCCCGTTTTTGTGAAATGTTTTTCAAGTTATGGATAGTTTTGCTTGCAAAATGCATTCTATTTTACTGAAGTTGGTGTGGGATTGGTAGCTTGAACATTTCTGAATATAAGAAAAATATAAAGGAACTGAAAAAAATGATTCTTACTGGATTTTTAACATCAGAAATAAGCCCCCCCCCCCCCTTGGCTGCTTGCAACCATTTTCACTTTTTATTTTTTTATGCTCCAAATCCGAAATATTCTTTAAAATATTAGGCATTCATTTACTCAATTTAACAATGCTGATCATCAAAAAAATATTTGGGGGGGGGGATTTTTCTGGGCAAAAAAAAAGTCACGTTTAGTCTGTTCGGGTCATATAGACCCGGACCAAAATGATTTTTTTTTTAGGTACTTGAATTTGGTCTTTTAGAAAACTTTTTCAACTGGAAAACTAGTTTGAACATTTATGAACATAATGATATGAAAATTGAACTGGAAAAATTGAGACTTATATTTCTATTTTGATCAAAAAGCCCCTCCCCCCATCCTTTCTGAATTTCGTGTCAATTTATATTTTTTAAGGCTACAAATCCCTAAGGAATTTGATATACTAAATTGAACAATCCTGAACATAAGAAAAATATAAATGAATTGAAAAAAATGGTTCTTATTGGTTTATTTTTGCCACAAAAGGGCCACCCCCCTCGGCCTTGCTGTGTGCCATTATTGTCACTTGTTATACATATTTGGCTAGAAATATTTGGAATATCCTTTTGAAAATCAACCACATTGTAGCCAGAGAACTAATTTTATGAAAGAAATCCATTTTACTAAAAAAAAGTATGCAAGTTTGAAATTAACAGCATATTTTTAATATAAATTGAAATAACTTTATGTGCAAAATAAACCAATATGCATCAATTTTTCCAGTTCAATTTTCATATCATTATGTTCAGAAATGTTCAAGCTACAAATCCCACACCAACCTTAGTAAAATAGAATGCATTTTGATAACAAAACTATCCATAAAGTGAAGACTATTTCACAGAAACAGGGGGGGCATGCATTATATCAGAAAAATAAACCAATAAGATTTACTTTTTTCATTTCAATTTACATATCATTGTGTGCAGAAATGTTCAAGCTACCAATCCCATACCAACTTCAGTAAAATAGAATGCATTTTGCAAGCAAAACTATCCATAAATTGAAAAACATTTCACAAAAACGGGGGGGGCACATTTATGTGCAAAATAAACCAATAAGGATTAATTTTTTCAGTTCAATTTTCATTCCATTGTGTGCAGAAATGTTCAAACTTGTTTCCAGGTGAAAAAAGCTTTCAAAAAGACCAAATATAAGTACCTAAAATGATCAATTTGCAGTCCGGGTCAAATAGACCCGGGAACATAAGATTAGGGATTTTTTCTAAACAGAACAGCAGGGTTAAGTACCTGAAATAATAAAGAAATTTAAGCCCTATTCTGCATCACCATAAAGGGCAGGACATGAAGTAATTATAGGAAGAAATTCCAATATTCCAAATAAAGAACAGAGTTTAGTAATGGAGCCAATGAAAACCATGTTCATCTCTATTTCTCAAGTTAGCAAATTGTAAGGTCTGATAAATTTAAATGACGTCGTCTAGGTCTAGGATTTTCTCTTGAGGTGTATGAAATATTTTAAATTGTACTGAAATTTGAAGTGTTTCCATAATTATATCAGAATACTATCAGTTAGATATGATCAATCAATACTGCACTCATAATTTTTCCACCAAATATCATATTTCTCAAACCTTATATAATTTCACATCATTTATGGTGTTTTTCAAAATAATTTTTACGATACGGGTCAGAGGTTAACACATCTCATTCATAAACAAAGGGCAATTACCTTTTTAGCTGTATCTCTTTCTTTGCATGCTAGCTGAACCTTTTTTTCTGCATCTGCTATTCGTTGAGCAAATTCTTCCTTAAGAGATGAAATACTACTGTTCTCTTCTTTCATTTTGAAGATTTCACTAAACATAAAATAATTAAATAATTATGTGTGTACTGACATACATTTGAAATCTTTCTAAAATACATATACAAAACAGTAGCTCACAAAATGTATTTTTTTAGTTCTCAGGTTGAAGGTACTAAAACAAATAAGAGTCTGTTGAGTATTATCAATCGAAGAGAATAAACTTGGTGGCCACCAGAGCTATATTTTCCACTAATATTTCTTCTTCAAACTCTTATTAAATTCCTTGACACAGTTCATATAGGTAGTATCAGAGACCAACTGTGGCTATGTTGGTGTTGCTTATCTATTTATCCTTATTAAGACAGATTCCACATTATTTATTTATGTTAATTCATTTAAACTGTGATCAAGATTTTAAATTATCAGTTATAATAAATTAAATTTCAATCACAAAGATATTTAGGCAAAATGCATTAAAATCCATTTACCAAATAAAGTGGTCACAATGTTTTAACATGCTCTGAATAGGAAACTTACTCTTTAAGGTTATCACAGGCTTCTTCTAAGTGTGCCTTTTCTTTACTAACGCTTAGTAGACGTGCTTCCCTTACCTCTAGTTTTTCTGTCAGTGAATCAATAATCTGTAATTATAGACAAAAATAGTATAGTGGTTAAAAATAAAGTCTTTGGGGGCTTTAATATAAAAGCAAAACCTAAACGTCTTCTCAAAATCTTCCTTTAATGCTATAAATAAATTTAAGAGTTAACCTATGACAATTTGGGAACTTTCCAAAGGATATTATGTTTTTATTCAAGACAAACAACTGATCAATATACATAAAACCATGCAATGATCTACTTTTGCTAAAGAACTCAAATTGAAGCCGCACTCAGCTCCAAAGCCCTCTAGAATCTTGAAACCTACTACTTTTTTGACATAAAAACTTATTCCTTAGTTATTCAATATAACATGCGGGTTGTTGAATAAAATATGTAGCATAAAATACTTAATTGAAGAAGATATTTTCTCCACTATAAAATTATAATTATTTTAATGGAAAAATTTTCTAGCATATAAAATTTGCCTTAGATTTTATCAAATATATTTCAACAAATCCAAAGCAAACATACATTTTACATCTATTACTTCTTGCGCAGAATTGAATGCACATATGGATAGGAGACAAAAGAAGTTATTTTATAACATTCATTCTGGAGATAATCCTTAACAATCATTCACTCAGAAGCCATTTTTACAGTGGTGCTGAACAAGTGGTACTTATGACCATGCCTCCTATTTACAACACCATGTCACGTGATTGTAATCAGAGTACTTGGTGACTGACTTCCAAATAAAATGTTGCAGAATTCTGGGGTGACATGATCACCATTTCAACCTTCACCCCTGGCTTCCAAAAAGCAAAGTTAATAAGAAGAGTAACAGGGTATCATGAATGGTTAACATCACACTTAACAATGGTACAATCTTCACTGCTGGCTTCCAACAAGAAAAATCAAGAAGGAAGCTGGTAGGAAGCTGCAAATCATGTCACATGACTTATTAAGGATAGAGGATCCGATTAACAATGGCAACAAGTTGTGATAAAAATAAAAAGCAAATAAAACAGAAACCACATCAAAACAGGTCTAAGCAGAAGAACGGTACACCACTTCCCATGAGAGAAACATGATATACCCCATCTTAAGGTGACCAAAAAAAATACCTTGCAAAGCTCTTGTTTTTCACATTGTACAGTAGACAATTTTTCATTTGACAGCTGAACTACCACTTTCTCTTCTTTATGACTTTGTTCTTCATCAGTCTGTGCTGAAATAGCCAAGACATCAGGCTGTTCAGAATTAACAGGGGTTGCACTTCGCCCACTCTCTTCCATTTCCATTTCTTCCGTGGGAACAACAAGATTTTCAGTTGGGATTTCATCAGACATACTTTTTATAGGTTCAGTCTCATCACTCTTTGGAGTCGGAGAGTTTACAGCAATGGAAGCCGCAACACCCCCCCGACCTGATAATTCATCATCCGAGTTTATTTCACTTATGCTACGACTGTCTAAAGACTGTACACTAAAGGAGTCTATTCTTTCAAAAGCATCAGAGGAACAGCAACTCTCTGTCAATTTATTAAAATCTTCTAGGCGATTGTATTCTGTACAAGCCGATGCTGTCAGAAGCTGAAAGGAGGTTTGCATCAGATGGAGACTGGCTTTTGAATCAGCTCCTTCTTGCCTTGAACTAGCTGAGCTCTCACTTATAACACTTTCATGGTCCAAAACTTCAATATCACTAGTTGTAGATGTCCCTGAGGAGAAAGTGCTAATTGGAGGTGAAGGAGTATTGCTTTGCCTATCTTCGCTTTTTCGCTCTTTAGTGTCCAAACTTGGACTTTTTGGGTCTGCTGGCAAAGCTTGTGGAGAGATATCATTCTCATGCCCAGAACTATCACTCCTTGAATCTGATTTCACAACAGAAGTGGATTCTGCTACTGTGACATTCTGAGAAGATGCTTCTTGACCAGTGCTTGTACTATTGTTTTCATCATAGCTGATGGTGAGATTGAATTGTTCTGAATTGTTTTCCTCTACGTTTTCCTGATCATCGTTAAAGCTCTTCAATTCTACAGAAAAGTCTTTAGTTTCTGTTTCTGGCAGGTCAATATGCAGGGGTTCCTGCAGTGTGCTTTTTATTTCTTCTTTGGGATGCTGCGATTTGGCAGGTGGCTTAGATACCACTGGGCTTTGCTGTATGCTCTGGACACCGGTTGGTGGGAGAAAGGCACTAAAGAAAGATTCTGATTCATCAACCACAGTTCTCTGAACTGGTTTAGTAATGGCTGCAGGAGATGATGTTGACTGACTTTGGGTGTCTACATTTGTATTGGTCCCCCAAGTAGAAGTATCCCATCTTCCACCTGTTAGAGAACTTTTTCCTATTACAAATTAAAAAAGGAGAAATCAAAGATAAACAATTAAACATATAGTATATTAAAGAATTACATAACAATACAGATGTTATATTTCATATATAGTATATACGACTACAGCAATGATCATATGACCACAAAGTTTCTACTTTTCTGTACTTCTAAAGGGCAGTAGTCATATTTCCTCAAAAATACCTTTATTTATCACAGACTCCAATACAAAGGTGGGGGGGAAGCTGATTGTGGGTATTAGCTACAGTAGGTCCAGGCATAATAATAAATCATTTTTTTTTTCTAAAGTTCTCTTCATTTAAAAATTAGAACCTTCTGCTTCTATTTTTAACTGACTGCATTTCAAGGATTATGTTAGAATCTAAATAATTTGGAATTAGTTAAATACAGTTCACTGAAATTAAATCTCTAAATGAAGAATACTTTTTAAAATCAAAACAAATTAAAATCAGCCAAAGTTTGTATCTTAGACATAGCAGTAAACGTGTTAAAATAAAAACTGAAATTCCCAATGGTAACCTCCTTCTCTTAATCATAGTAGAAGTGGGAACCAAAATTTCTTTCACACAGCTGTCCCCTCTATCATAATGTTATTCTATCAGTGTTTAGGAAGTTTTGCATTGATCATGCAAGGACTTCAGAAAACCTGTATCTCAGGAAACATAGCCACAGAATAGAGTCTCACACATACATTTGGCAGTTATTGGTAATTTTAAGAATTACAAGAACAATGTATGTAAAAGACTTACACAGTCTATTAATAAAGAAAATTGCAGATAATTAATATTGGACAGTTACATTTTGAGAAAAATGTTCATTTAACCAACAGAATCAGATGCACCATATGTATGCAGGAAACAATATCCATGCTAGATAAGAATTTTTAAAAGATGCATCAGTTGAAGAAATATGTTAAATTAAATATTATTTAATAAATTATTGCAACTTCTTACACTAATTTTTATTTATATAGTTTGCATTGTTAACACTTTTCAAACTTTTTTTCACAAATACACTGGAATACTGAAGAACATTGGGCAACTACGTTTTAGATTGCTTAACTTCTTCATATTTTAAATTAAGTTTCAGGAAGAATATATATATGGTCATTTGAAGCTACAAAAATCATTATGTCACACAAAATCTGAATCAAAGGCTTTTCCTCAGGATGTTATATTATGTTCCTTATATAGCCTAGAAATGGGAATGGCAATATACCTTAGAACTAAGGAGAAATTCCCTGACAGTTAGAACAATTAATCTGTGCAACAGCTAGCCTCCAGTTGTGAATGCTCCAACACTGGAAGTTTTAAAGAAGATGTAGGATAACCATTTGTCTGAAGTGGTGTAGGGTTTCCTGCCTAAGCAAGGGGGTTGGACTAGAAGACCTCCAAGATTCCTTCCAATTTTGTTATTCCATTCTAATATTATAAGGCTACACAATTAATTTTGATGCAATTTAATCAAGCAGAATATATAGATTTGGGAGAAATGTATTTATATGTCAAACCACTAAGACGTACAACATAATTCAAATAAATTAACATCCTTAGAAAAGTATTATCAAAAATAATTCATGTTTTGGTATGCTCTTGTCCTTTAACCTATTTAATGCATTTACTCAACTGCATTCTAATTGAACAATGAGGAAAAAAATTATTATAACATAAACCATTTCATTTGTCACTATGTTCCGAATATACTTGTTAAATTGGTTTACTTTTTTCTCCCACTATTTCAATATGACAATATTCTGTAGTTTATTAACTTTGCCTTTGCCCTCAACTGGCAAACTACAGTTGAGAAAAACAAGTTCAACACTCCTCTGGGATAGTGTAATTATACTATTACAGTTACAAGACCATAGTATAATCTTTATACTGAAGTTGCTCAGTGCACCAATGTGATCTTCCGTAGACCAGGAAAGTCATAAATAGAACTGAACAAGAAATGCTCATAGTTCTTGGAGAGGGGCGGCATTCAAATCCAATTAAATAAATAATAAATAAATAAATATAACTAAAGGAAATAGAGAAAATTTGGAATCACCAAAAAATGAGAACAGGAAAAACAAAACACACAATTGTTATCAGTTGACAAGCACGAAATGTATTTTTAAGTACCAGAACAGCAGGATTTCATGTAAATAAAGATTAAGTGTCTAAAAGGAACAGAAGTGGGCATTTTTGTTTCTGGGTGAACCAGTTGTTACAGTACCTGATGTCCACCTCTACTTCCATCCTTCTCAGGTGGGTAAAATGAGCCAGATTGTTGGGGGTAATATGCTGATTCTGTAAACCACTTACAGAGGACTGTGAAAGCACTATAAAGCAGTATGTATAAGCCTAAATGCTAATGCTGACTTAGATATATCAGGACACATCTAAGAACAATTTGAAATGTAATTTTATTTCCCAACTTCCTGGATATGAAATCCATTCATTTTAATGGGTACATTTCGGTACATACAGTATTTACAGAACTGCAGTATCAACAAGGGCAGGGTAGTGAGTGAGTGAGTGTGTGTGTGGTATGTGTATTTTCCCCAATCCCCATCTAACATTTATCCTAGTCCACGAAAACACATAAGCAATGTGCAGAGTTGTCTGTTCGACATGCAGAATCCGATCACAGAGCCAATGTTATTGCAACCGGTTACTTTCTGCACAAACTTCTTTTCCTTTAATCTGGAGATGATGATGATGATTACAAAAAAACAGTACTACACAGTAAACGAGATTTATATGCTGAGGTTTGTATTATTATTGTTGTGTTGTACTGAGGTTTTATATTGTACTGTTTTTAAAGGTCTTATATTTTATATTTAAGGGATATTTATATCTTTGTATTTTGGTTGTAAGCTGCCCAATGTCCTTCGGGAATGGGTCGGCCTATAAATCCAAATAATAAAAAACTTATATAAATATATATAAAACTTATTATTATTATTATTATTATTATTATTGTATTATCATTGTTGTTATTGTTATTGTTGTATTATTATTATTATATTATTATATTATTATTATTATTATTATTATTATTATTATTATTATTATACACAGCAAACGAGATTTATATGCTGGATTTCGTATTTTTATAATAATAATAATAATCATTATTATTATTATTATTATTCAAAGACATTTTCCAAGAAGCAAGCCTGGGCGAAAGGGCTGACCTGATCATCTTGACACCACTGAAGAAACAAACGAAACACAGCGTAGCCACCAAAGGAGAGGCATGCAAGGTCTTATATGGGAAGCGTAAGGTTTGCCCATGTTTACGTGGTGTGCGCTCCCTCGAGGTAGGATCGGGAAGGGCAAAACCTCTCTCCTCCTCCTCTTCCCCGTCGCTCCCCTCCGCGGTCACTTTACCTGCCTCTCCTACACGAGACGGGGCAGCTCCGGCAGGACCCCCCTCGCCTTCCTCTTCTTCCTCGCCTTGGATATCCAGCACCCGATCGATGGACTTCTGCGCCTGCGACAGAGCCTGCTTGGCGAAGGTCGAGAGCTGCGAGGCGTTGAACCAACTCATTTTCCTCTGCTCGGGCCCGACCGGGCCCCTCCGCCTCGACCTTCCCCGCTTCTTTCCCTCAGCGGCATCCAGAGCTCTTAATGCCCGACCCGCCGCCCGCAGTCGGCCATGACGGAACTACCAACCCGGATGTGGCACGCGCCGGGAGGCGGGTCGCCTTCACCTACGCAGGCGCGGCCCTCCAGCTTCCACGTAGCAAAACAAGCCGATATTGCCCACGTGATGCCAATCCTCGTTGCCATGGCCACGCAAAGCGCCGCTCATCCCAGCGTTAGGATTTTCATCGTGGCAAATCCTCCCCATCTCGCTTTCGTGACGTCACTAGGGAGAAATTTTTCATTTCTGCGCCGGCGTAGTTTTCGACTTTTTGCAATTATACCGGATTCTCCCATCTCTATTTAAATCGATATAATTTATTTTTTAAAGTAAGCTGTATTTTCTTAACTACAAACAGCCCAGTGGAATACGCAAAGGCTTTTTCGGGCAAATAATTTCAATAGAGCTCTTTTGTAGAAGACAGGAAGTAAAAAAACCCACATCATCATACATTGTCAACAGGATTTAGTGGGTATTAGATCTAATTCTGTCATTATCCCCTTCTAGTTTCTTCTTGGCTGGTATCTGTTTATAGATGGCTTTTGTTTTAAAACAACTATTAACACTTACATTCATTCTGCAGTTCTCAACCTCGCAGTACTCACATAAATTAACAAAATAGGTTGATTTTAGATAGTATTTATTAATTAAATAGTCTAATAGTGAAACACCAATCCTGAATATCAGTGGGCAACACCATGCATAATAGTCTTTAATATTTGCCAATATACAAATTTAATTATCCATCGATGGTACTTGTGTACAATCTTTCACTCAGTTTGGGAGGGGGAAATCTAAATTTGGCAATACGTATAGCTGACAACGCAATAAAGGCATTAACTAAAGTGAGAAACAGGTTGTTTTATTAAACTTGTTGTCTGAACTAAAATATGAATACATATTAAAACACAATTTAAAGTCTGTGTCCACTGTACTCGTGTGCATCCAGAGTTCATAGGTGCTTTAGGAATGAATCCATTGGCCTTTAGGAGTTATGTGTAGGAGAGTGTTGGCATTATCAGATTAAAAATTGAATAAAACCACTATACAACAACTTTCTGTACATTATGAGCTTTACACAAGTAACATCAACCAACTAGTGGTTTGCAAGAACAGTTCTAAAATAAGAGCAATTTCTTTCATCAATGCTTATATAAATAGAGATAATGTCAGGATAACTCAAGTTTTTTCCCACTGTGCAGAAGTAGTTTGGAGATGTTCTTCAGTGTCGGTTTTTATCACCTGCATTCATTTCAAGTAGTAAAATGAAGTCTAAAAAGTACAGTTTGTGGTGTTGTGACATCCGCAACTGCAAGCTCCTGACCATCAACGAGGCCCAGCTCTGCAATGTTAAAAGCATAATACAGTATTTAAAAGTCATTTCTATATAGAGATGTATTTCCAGAATTGAAATTATTAGGTTCCTTCAAAAGTATTATTGGTCTGCAGGTAACCCTCAAATTACAATCACAATTGAGCCCAAAATTTCCATTGTCAATTAAGGTAATTGTTAATTGAGTTTTGCCCCATTTTACCATCTTTTGCCATAGTCCTTAAGTGAACCGCTGTAGTTGTTAAATGAATCATAAAGTTATTTAGCAAGTTGGCTTCCCCGTTGTCTTTGCTTGTTGGAAGCCAGTTGGGAAGATTACAAATGGTGATCACATGACCCTGGGATAGTGCAACTGTCATAAATATGCGATTTCCCAAGCATTCAATTCTGATCACATGACCATGGTGCAATCATTATAAGTGTGAAAACTGGTCCTGAGTCACTTTTTTCCAGTGCTAAACGAAGGTCTACAAGGACTATGTATAACATATACCAAAGTATCATTATAAAATTAGTAGTTTTATTTTAAAATTATTTTTACTTTTGTTACAGTTGGTGCAAGCTGTTGATTCTAAATAGCCTAACTTGTTTTGGGCTTTTTAATAAAAGTAGTAGGTAAACTCATCACTGAAAATAAGAAAAACTTAGTTTTTAATAAACTTAAACTCAAAAGCAGTTGATTTTAAAGGAATTGAACATTCCTATTATTTGTAAAGCTGCTGGTCATTGATGATTTTATGTAACATACATAATTTACTCTAATATTGTCAATATAGTTTTTTCACTCTATTCATTGCTGCAGTGATCCAGAAAAAATGGTGCTGAGATGAAGTTACTCCATAACTTCAATTTTCTTTCCACTATAGTTATATAATGGGAATCTCACTGAATGTGACCCACAGAACTTCTACATATCTAGAGAAAAGATCAAAAACTAAATCAAACCCCTTTGACAAAATTATTTTAATGTGTAAAAGGATGACACTGTATTTTATTGTATACCAATGCCATATACCATAGTTGCCTAAAACAATTTTTGGAAGCATTTTTTGATGCCTACTGCATACCAGATAAATACAAACAGGAATCAAGAGTGCACACACTTTTTAAAAAAATGTAGAAGCATGCCCCAACATGCTTTAATTATTAACTATTAAATAGTACCTTTTAAAGTCTTTGAAAGGTTTGGCCTTGTTCGTTCTTCAATTGAAGCTACTGACTGCAGGAGGAGAGAAAATGTACAACATGCATTCTATTATTTTACTTAGATCCAAACATTCATTTTGTGATTTTTACTTAGAACTGCATAAATGTGAGTGCTAAAATGAATCACAAATATATATTTGTATACATTTGTATATTTATATATCAGTTACCTGTAAATAAAGTGTTTTATTTCTTCCATATATTGTAGCAGTTATTGCAGGAGCTTTCATTTGTCTGTGCAAAGAAAAAAAATCAAGACTAGTCAAAATTTTAAAACAAGCATCTCCATGGTCTACAGAGCCTACATTTTTAGATTCTAATATTATTTACAAATCTATAAATAACTATCCAATACTTACAGTGAAGCACTATTTGTTAAATAATCCAAGACTTCCTGTAGTTTAGCCGATGGAGAAAATTCTATATTTTGAGGAAGTTGACTACAAGCCAGACAATTCTCCTAGAAAGCAACAAATGAAACATCTGATATCATTTTAAAAAGTGGTAATGAAATTAAAAAGGCTACAATTCTATGGTGAGGACTCTTTGCCTGAGATGAGGGAAATAGTTTCCAAAGGAAAGGAATGGATCACGAGTAATTTTAAATCTAAATGATCCAGTACTAACTGTCCCCTCTCCAAAAAATAGAAGTCTCTGATCAATTAGTCTCTTGTATTGAAACAAAGCTTTGTATCTGTCAGAAATCCTTGATTTTGATATAAGACTGTTCTGTCAAATTGACCCAAATCCTGTCCAAACATACAAGGTATTTTCTTCAAGTGAAAAAAATCAGTCTACTTTTTTTCTGGACCCAATACACACAGTGATTTTTGCTGTTATTCTTTCTTTCTAAATTCATATATAAAGTCTAACATTGTGTTCAGGTTCACATGACAGCTTACTAACTAATCCTAAATTGTCTGATATCAGTGATGTTTGATATATCTGAATATGAAATTCTTATATTAGCATTTCAGGAAGTAACTAGAATTCAGGGGTAGACAGCAGATTTTTTTGAATGTTCCAAATCTCAACTCCCACAAGTATTCCAAGAATACTCCTACAGTATTCTTCAGAGTATAAGACACACTTTTTTCTCCTTTAAAAGAGGCTGAAAATTTGGATGCATCTTATACTCCGAATGTAGCTTTACGAAAGCTTTTTTTCAGCCGTAAGGAGATGCTAAGAGTGAAGCAATCTTCTGTGCTTTGCCTGCTTTTTTCATTGATTCTCTCTATCAGCTGTGTTTTAAAAGCTGTTTTTTATCCTGCTCAAAACCAGCAAACACATGTGCTGAAGCTGACCAGATGAATACCTGGTAGGCAGAATCCCCCCCTCTATTTTCCTCCCCAAAAATTAAGGTGCATCTTATACTTCAGTGCATTTTATACTCAGAAAAATATTGTACCCGGATTTACAAAAGCTGTGTACTTGCAAACCTATTTTCAGTCATAGATTAGCCTCCTCCTATGCTATTGTGTTTATGCTTGCATAGAGCTGTATTAGGTTTTGCAACAGAAAAGGGAAATCACAATCAATGCTGTACACTTCTATAAGAGTATATAAGAACGCTAATTTCTGTAATAGATATTACAATATGTTTGTTATTGCTCCGTAGCCTATAACTGAAGTATTGCTATTGAGCATATGTATATTAACTTTAGCATCCTTAACTGTGAATCAAAAAGGAAACTGGCAGAGCTCTTTTTCTTTTTTTATTCTAAATACACGTACGCAGAATAGGCATTCAAATCTAAAGAGGATTAACCTGTTCTAAAAGAAATTTGTATCTGCTTGGTCACATGCCCAGCCTATGGCTGGACAACAGACAATGAAGAACTAGACTATTTGGTCAAGAGTCGAGAAAAATTACAAGGATATCCATTGGAAAAGATTTGAAGAACATGCAGATGGCTGCAAGAGGAAGGAAACTATCCCTTCTTTCTTTCTTTCTTTCTTTCTTTCTTTCCTTTTCTTTCTTTCTTTCTTGTAATGGAAACTACTTCTACTCACTGAAACTCATCAAAGGATACTATTTATAGCCTTTTATTATTCCAATCTAATTGCTTTGCTTAATAATGGGTGAACATAAAAGAAGTATAACAACTTCTATAGATGTAAAATGAACATTTGACAAAGTATGCTGATTCTGTGATTGTAAGGGCTATGAGTTCTTGCAGCTTTTGTATAAAATTCAATTGATGTATATATTAAAATATGCTAATTTTCTCCAGTGTGTGAATCAATAAGATGTATTGCATTACCATACCAATGACAACTCTAGGCCAGGATCGTATCATATTTTCTTTAGTAACCTTATCAGATGAGTTCTTACCACCATCTAACATGCCCCTTCCAACAACCAACAAGTCAGATAAGAACAGAATTTTGAATTAGGACAGTTAAATACACTTTTGACTTTTTGGGTACAGCACTTGAGAATAAAGTAAGTGAAGATCAAAACCAAACAAAGGTAAGAAAACTGTATGCAGCAATACTAACCTTCTTTTCAGCTTCAAATGTGTATGTATAAAGACCATCAACATCATTGAAGATCAAATAGTTGTTCAGAGGCATGTATGCGCTGCAAAGAAATGACTATTAGTATATAAGCAGGAAGCCTGCTAAATGTTTATAAGCAGCTAGTTCACAAAAATATTAATTAAGTTACCTTGTGGCTATTTTAAAGACTTCAGTGGCGCATATAGCTAGAAATAGAAAAATAACCAAATTATTTAAATACTTAAAAGGGGAAAATATAGGTAAAACATACTGTTTATAATAACCTAGAAATATAAGAATTTTAGTTGTGTTTAAATTTTCCTGAAAGCTTTGATACATTTATATTTAAGAAAATCAGATTTTATTTAAATAGAAACATAGAAGATTGACGGCAGAAAAAGACCTCATGGTCCATCTAGTCTGCCCTTATACTATTTCCTGTATTTTATCTTAGGATGGACATATGTTTATCCCAGGCATGTTTAAATTCAGTTACTGTGGATTTACTAATCACATCTGCTGGAAGTCTGTTCCAAGTATCTACTACTCTTTCAGTAAAATAAAGTCACATATTAAGAATGGACAGGGAAATTTCTGGAACTTGACTCACAAGGAAGCCAGGGGGAAAAAAGCAAATCTTATAGCTTTTCTCTCCTCCCCATCCTTTGGAATGCTCACCCCAGCACTGGCATAATTAGCAAGAAGGAAATTAATGCTTCTATTTACACACTTTGGGGAGGAAGGGATTACTAGTGAGTAAGCATTTACATGGTGGAGAATATAGAGCAAGAAAAAAAGCAATGTGCTTATGCCACTGATTTTCTAGTGCAGTTTCAACAAGCCCCCAGCCACTTAGGAGGCAAACAAAAACCTTTAGTGTGAAATTGATTATAGAGTCTTGTCAGTATCAGGCAATAGGAGCAGCAAGAGGGAGGGTTACTTAAACGATTTCAGAAAGTTAGAAAGTAAGGACAGGGAAAGTCAAACCTACTGTGTAAAGTATTTCTATAAAACAAGCCTCCCCAAAAGCAACCCCTCCTAGCTTCCCCTCTCCCAATTTTGTAGCAGTGAGGGGTTAGCAGCATTTTCCCCCATACAATTCATGATTCTAGTTGAAAAAACGATTTTAGGATTAAGCTATATATTAAACTAAACATAGTCAAAACTTTTAACCCTATGTTCCCCAAATCTAGTTTGTCTATAGAACTGCTGAAATACAACATTCTAAAGATTTAACCTGAACCATTTTCAGCCAACTCTAGCCAAATTTATTTATTTGGAAATAAACCCCATTAATTTCACTATAGTTTATGGGCAATAAGCATCTTTCAACTCAGGATGAACTTCCTTTTCTGGATGGATTTAAGTATCTGTTAATTGTATGCCATAAAATTCTTTTTTCTGATCTATTTAAGCTAGTCTTGTATAGAAAGAAAACCATTATCTGGAGTCCCCAGCATTATTGTTAAAAACAAAAAAGTAATTTATTTTTGATGGTACTATACCTGCAATTACAGCATTTGTTGATGCTACTGCTGGGATGATCCGCTTTACAACTCCTGCAATTTGGGAAAAGCATCATATAGCTTTTTTTTAAAAAAAACAGAAAACAGCAATAAAATATGTTGAATACCTATGGACTGACTTAGTGACTAACAAAAATTCCAAGCAGAGTATCTTTAGAATTAACAGCAGCAGTTAACATTTAACTGGGAATGGAAAACCATTCTGCCTTGGTACCAGACATTCTGACTCTGTCCTACCTGGGATCACAAGGTGCATGGGTGGTGATGTTCACAACAAGGGTAACTAACTAACTAACTAACTAACTAACTAACTAACTAACTAACTAACTAACTAACTAACTAACTAACTAACTAACTATGAAAAACTGACCAGAGTTAGCACTTTCGGACTTTTTCCAATTTTGGAAAAAGGCCTATTTTACTGTAAAAACATGGGTCCTAAAATGTTAGCCCTGAAATCACCATTAAGTATAAAAAGTTAATCATCAGAAGTACAAAGTTGACCAAGTGTTCTTGTTGAATCTTACCCTGTGTAAGCCTATAGGTTAGACCTTTAATATTAAATTGTGATGCTCTCTCTATAGATTTTTCAAAAATCCATTGTATGTGTTCTGGATCATCTCCATCTAGGGAAACACCTTCTGCAACAGAAAAGATAAAGCCCTTTAAACATACAATTTTCATTACCTGCAATTTATCTTACATCAAAACTATATACTTTTAACATTTTACAATCATGTAAATTTACAACAGTCCAAGCCCCAAAGCCTTCCCTGAAATATGTGTATTTGTATAATATGTGTAGGGGAAGAGCCTTCTCTGTGGCGGCACCGGCCCTCTGGAACCAACTCCCCCCGGAGATTAGAACTGCCCCTAATCTTCCTGCCTTCCGTAAACTCCTTAAAACCCACCTTTGCCGTCAGGCATGGGGGAACTGAAACATCTTCCCCTGGGCATGTCTAATTTATGTATGGTATGCTTGTGTGTATGTCTGTTAGTATATGGGGTCTTTTTTAAATCTTTAATATTTTAAATTGTCAGATTATTTATGATTTGTTTCCACGTGTTGTGAGCCGCCCCGAGTCTTCGGAGAGGGGCGGCATACAAATCTAAGTAATAAATAAATAAATAAATGTGACATTCCATGCGCTTGGCAACCAATCTGCATTTAGAAGTGTTTGTAGTGTCCTATATTCATATAATCATGATATTGACAACTCCCTTATCATTTACTTCTGATTTTCAGAAAAATAATTCTATAGCAAAGAATAGATTTACTTAATGACCTTGGCATTCACTTGACAACCATAGCGCAGGGGGGTCATAAAAGGTCATAAAAGTCATGTTACAACTATCAAATCTTACAACCTTCACAGCAAGCTCCATTAAGGGTGGGAGAGTGTGCGTTTCTCCACCCAGAGCCGCAATTTCTCTGCCTCACTTATGAGGGATCTGGAGTGTTTGCCCCCTCATGATTTAGATGGGCCTTGGTGGCCATAATGTCTATTAAAATCAGGATGTGGTGGCCTGCAAGAGCATTCTAGACGCCGCAGAGAGCCAGGTGGACTGCCCGGAGCTCCAACCAATTTATATTGTTCATTAGATCCTCCAGGGACCACTGCCCCTGGGCCAACGGAGACTGGAGGTGGTGCCCCAGCTGAATGTTATAGTTATGCATTGGGACTCCTTGTATACACATCCCTTTGTTATGGTCTGTGAAGTCCACCACTGAAGAGATTTTTCAGGATTTGTGAAACTGTGAAAACTTCACAGTTTTGTGAAGGTTCTTGGGGCCGATGACAGGCCAAATGGCATAGCTCAGTACTGAAAGTGGCGCCCCGTTAAAAAAAACCACAGGAACCTTCAATGGGAACAGTAGATGGGAACATGGAGGTAAGCCTCCTTGAAGTCTACAAATGTTAACAGATCATCCTTTCAGGTGCAGCCTGGTTTCTTCAGGGAGCAGCCTTACCTGCATCTGGTGGAGCTAGAGCAAGAAAACACGGTTAAAGGAAGCAGACGTTGCTGCCCTAATTGCCCAGGCAGCCGCCTGGTGCATTTTGCGGAAGGACATTTAACTGGGAATGAGAAACTATTCTGCTTTGGTACCAGACATTCTGACTCTGTCCTACCTGGGATCACAAGGCGCATGGGTGGTGATGTTCACAACAAGGGTAACTAACTAACTAACTAACCAACTAACAATGAAAAACTGACCAGAGTTAGCACTTTCGGACTTTTTCCAATTTTGGAAAAAGGCCTATTTTACTGTAAAAACATGGGTCCTATCCTTTGCCTTTTATCCTTCTACAACATCAGCAGGAAGGATGGCAGAGATCAGAGTGGCAATGGTGGCCTCACCAGACAAGTCCGGGAAGGCCAGCTCACTCGTTGCAGCTCTGCAAGGATGGGTGTGAAAGACCACAATGCCTGCGTGCTGGAAGCCTTGTCTTTGCAGCCCAGGCCACAAATGGCGCTAGAGCACCCGTTTTCAAATGGTGCAAGATCGGCAAGCTGACTCTCTCAGCGCCCTGCTGCAAGCCATTAATCCTTGGAGTTTGATACAACTGTTTGGCCAGTGACTCCAGAGCCACCACAAAAAGCTTAGTCTCTGGCTGATAAATGGAAGTCAACCCACACTTGTATTTTCTAAGCAGTGCACTGGAGAATTTATAAGTATTGACTTTTTCCAAAAGACTTAGAAAATCACAATAGAATGAAGCAGATTTACCATGATCTTAACTGTATCATAAAAGGCAAGAGAGATTCTCTGCATTATTATTTAATTTCTTACATTGATTCAGCTTTAAAAAGTGTTTACTGATTTACCTCCAAAAGGTTGTTCCTTGGGCCATTGCAATATTCTAACATATTCAATACAATGTTCTGGTAGACGAGGCATTGAAGCAATTGTACACATGGGAAAATTTACCTGCAAAAAAAAAAAAAGAATAATGTGAATTTTGCAAAAGATTTAAAAAAATGACTATTTTTTTAAAGATAATTATTTTTAGCTACCTGTGGTGGATAAAGTTCAAGTGTACATTCAATACAAGCTGTCATGCCTGGAATAATCACACGTGCATTTCCTTTAAAACCTTCTGTTCCTCCATCAATCAAAGGTATAATAGAACTTGGGTCTATCACCCCATCTTCATAGTTTAAAAGGGAAATCTAGGGGACAGAATAGAATGTATTAGGTTCTTTCCTTCTTTCTCTAGCAACAAAATATATAATTCAGCAAGATAAGCAGATGTGGCAATATCTGAAATAATTATAGAATTAACAGTAGTGGCCATTTTCTGATACCGAGTGTGACAGAATTATAGCAATCCATCTTTCAAAAGTTAACAGGAAATTATGATGTCTCATTTCTGTAAATACATTGTGTACTGTAATTTCAACTCCATAGTGGCTGAAATTATTGGTGCAAATTAAGTATATACATGTATTGACAGAGTTTTATATATGCAATATAATCCTTGACTGCAAGAGAATGCTATTCTAATTTTCATAATGCAAATGAAAAGCATGGATTGTCAGCAGCAGTAGCCCTCTAAAAAGAGCCACCTCATTAGAATCTATCATCTGTCATAATAAATTGGTGCTGGTGGAAAATGCAACTCATGCAATTATGTATTAAAATTATTCTTCAAATTTTAATTTGATATATCTGTTTTCTTCATTAGAAAAAATATTCTTGAAATTATACTGCAATTGTATTAAATTATATACATGTTATAAAATATATAAAAGTGTATGAATGGGGTAAAATATAAAAATGTATGAATGGGATAAAGTGGATGATAAGGGTAAAGAAATTTTCAAGAGGTAAATAAGGATATATGATGATTGAAAATAATCACTTTGGCCTAAATTTAATAAAATTAAATAGATGAAAGCAAATAGATGAGATATAATAGCAAATAGTATTGTAAGTTTGTATAATATATTGAAAAAGTTTATATGAAAGCTTTCCAGGTAATAAAGGAAAGGAGGCAGGATATTGTTGATGATAAATAATGAATATAAATGTAAATTCATTGTATTGTATTGAAGATTGAAAGCATATGATATTGCACTGTTTAAAAGTGGAGAAAAATAAAAAGCTTTTACCCACGAAAAAAAGTGTATGAATGGGGAAAACATCCAGAATAATTGAAACAAAGTAATTTATTAAAGTTCTATCAAAATCAATCTGAAATTCATTGTGGTGATTCTAAAAGTCATAATCTTGTAAATCACTTATATGAATTTTGAATATCAACCCGAGACTAAAAGCAGAAAAAATTATGAAAACAATGTGCATGATGATGTACCTAAAAGGAATGTTGCCATGTACAGTATTTTATATCAAAACTAAAAATGAAACATCCTTGAATTACTGAATTTTAGTGTCAGTATTTTGTAAAAACACACACACATTTTAATAAAAATACTTACCAACATGCCATTTATCCATCTTCTTGCAATAATTGAATCCAAACCACATACAATTATATGAAATTCTAAAAGAAAACAAATATAATCACTCCTTTGTTCCAAATAATTAACTATAATGATTATAGTGTATGAGTTTAGAATTCTCCTCTTTCTTAAGAAAAGGATTATCATCTTACTTGGCAAAACAGGAATTGCTATTTTAACAATAGAGTATGACAAACTTACGTCTATAGAAAGTTTCATCCAGATCCTGAATCTTTTTATAATGTCTAAAAGCATACAGTAAAGGAAATATTTTAAGCAATTATTGGGCCATTGTAGAATGGCTATTAATAATATCACAGTCTGCAAAGAGAACAAATATTTAATACTAACGCTAATGGGCTTTGAAACACTCCCCAGTTGATTAATTGTTATTTGAAGCATTTGAAATATTGTTTAAAATTAAATTGATGAAGTTCAGCAGCTTTTATGGAATAAACTAACCATTTTCAACAACTGGAGAAAACCAGAGAGCTTTCTATTGGTTTTTGAAAATATGTAATTCAATAATGTGGCAAACAGTTTCTGGAATGTTGTGTTTTGTCTTCAAATCACAACTGATTCCTCACAACTACAAAGTTTTGGGGCAACCTTTTGGGAAATGTTTTGCCATTGTTTTCTTCTATTGGAGAAACAGTCTCTGGCCTAAAGTAATCCAGTTGGCTTCTATACATACATAAGGCAGAATTAGAACTTGGGTTTATTCCAGTCCTACTCCAATGCCTTGCTCAATAGGCCATTCAAACTCTCATACAACAGTAGTCCAAATACTACTGTTATGGAGAACATAGCAATGTTCTATTTTTCTTCTAGATCACATCAATCTGGAAATTTCAAAAAAAATTCTGGTATCATACAGGTCGTCCTTGCTTAATAACTATTTGAAGTTGTTATGGACTTTTTAAAAAACGATTTACAGCTCTCATTAAAATTATGACTGACACAAACACACACACACCTCATGAGATAATTGCATTTTTGGGTTCTTAGCAAGTGATTTGCATTCACGACCTGTTATAGTATCCCATGGTCATGTGATCACAATTTGCAATATTTTTACCATTTTCCAATAGAAAATGGCCAAAACACCCATTGTATAGTATATATTTCCTGAACAATTGTGGTAACACAGCAAGCATAAAGAATTTTAAAATTGACTCAGGTTATATGTGCACTCCTTTATTGATCACAACTTATGACCAAAATTCTGGGCTGAATGGTAATTATAAATCAAAAACTACATGTTGTTTTCTAGGAGAGTAATTTGAATATCCATATTAGGACAGGCACGTCTTTGGGTTTATACAGTGTTTTTATCCCTGAAAGGCTCCGAACTACTTTAAAAATGTTAATGAGAGGACACAAGTCAGGAAAAGCAAAAATTAATATCTGCTGTTGTATATTTCATCAGCAATGTATAATGCTAGCTTAGAAAAATCAATCCATTTTCATGCTGCATTATTTTAATAAATGTAATGTATCAGTTAAAATACATATCTCAGAATAAGTGTTTAGTTAAGAATATTCCAAAATGCAATTAGCTACAGGTTGTCCTCAAATAACAACAGTTCATTTAATGACTGTTCAAAACTACAACAGGGTTGAAAAAAGTTACTTATGGCCGGTTTTTCCACACTTATGTCTATTGCAGCATCCCTGTAGTCATGTGATCAAAATTCAGGTGCTTGGCAATTGGTTCATATTTTTCACGGTTGCAACGTGTCCTGGAGTCGTCATATGATCATCTTCTGTGACCATCTGACAAGCAAAGTCATAGTCACTTAACAACTGTGTTATTAACTTAACAATGTCAGTGATTCACTTAACTATTGCAAGAAAAGTCATAAAATGGAGCAAAATTCACTTAACGGAATGTCTCAGTTAACAATAGAAATGTTGGATTCAATTGTGGTTTTAAATGGAGGACTACCTGTATAGTATTACAAATAAATAGAATGAGTATTCCTTGTAGCTTTTTTTTTTAAGCCCACTGCTGTTTAATGCCACGGAATGACTCAAACAATAAAGAAAAGATGGGAATGCAGCTATTCATCTCTGTATTCTGTGCTTTTAAAAAAAAAAATTAAAGAAACCAAGCAACATACAGTATTTCTTCATGGAAGGATACGGTACAACAGCACAATTGGGAATGCGGCTATTGAGAAATTCAGCAGCAACTTCTGCCTTAGGACGCCCAACATCTTTAGGTCTGCAAAGTACAGTACATGTCATGGCATTAAATTTCTCACACTCATATAATGTTTTCTGTAGCGACAATGATGATGTCAGCTCTTCAAAGCAAATAAAATCAAAGATGAGACAGAAAGTTCACACTTTCCCAGAAATCAATTTTTAAATAAATTATTTCAGTTTTCCCTTCAAGCTACAATTATTAGACCAAAGCAATTTTGGAGAACATGGGGGTAGACCAACAAAATAAGACCAACATAAACAATACAATTAAAGATGGCTCCAAATAGGCTAACACTTCCATCTTCAACATCTGTCTAAATGTCCTCGGAGATTTTGTCAATCTGATCTCTACAGGAAGAGCTGAAAAGCAGCTCCATCTTCCTTCATTTATTTGCTAATGGTGGAGGTACTAGGCATACTTTTTCCCTAGATGATCTATAAAGTCCAACAGATTCAGGTTGGAATAGTACTGATCTTTCTTAAATTAATAAATTGTCTCAGGATATTGTTCAGGTCCAAAGAGAAGCGTTAAGTTTAAAGCTTACCGAAACAAGAACTGCCTGTTTAAGTTAGATACATCAATAGTGTCCATATCGATTACATGAATCTGTCTAAAACCAGATAGTGCCTGCAAAGACACAGAAAAAAGGGTTATAAAAATAAAATAACCGGAGAGGGGCGGCATACAAATCCAATAAATATATATATATTGTTTTCATCCTTATGAACTTGCTGCTTCTGAAAACTATCAATATTTGCCAGTATTGTAATTAATAATTAAGGAACTGAGTCATAACTAGCCAGCTTTTATTTGAGGCCAAACAGTTTACAAAGTCTGCCCAGCTAAAATTTGATAAAAAATCTATAAGAGCATATTTCTGCTTAGAGGGATGGGAACACAACTTCAAAGAGAGATAGTATGGCAGAAAAACATGGTCCCATGCCATGTGTGCTTCAAAGATGATAACCAGCATCTTGAAATTTCACCTGGAATGGAACTGGGAACCACAGCAGCTCACACAATAGCTGTGTAATATAGGTGAACATAGGGTGCTCAACATTATATGCTGCTCTGTTCTGAACTTGCACAGGTAGTCCTTGGTTAATGACCACTCATTCAATAACAATTTGAAGTTACAGCTCAACATTACAGCCATCTCAGCAACCCTGCAGACATGTGTTAGTGATTTGGATGCTTGGCAACCAGCTCATAACCTTATTGTATGAAAACTCTCATATTTTAAGTATATAACAGTGTTTTTCAACCTTTTTTCTTCAGGTCAACCCTTTGGTGTCATCAGATTTCTGGTGGAAACCTGGTTGAAAACACTGCATTAAGCTGTACATCCTGAAGCTGAAATAGAATGATTTTATTGGCCAAGTGTGATTGGACACACAAGGAATTTGTCTTTGGTGCATATGCTCTCAGTGTACATAAAAAAAAGATACATTTGTCAAGCATCATGAGGCACAACACTTAATGATTGTCATAAGCAATCAAGAAACAATCAATATAAATCATAAAGATACAAGCAACAAGTCAAAATCATAAGTGGGAGATAGGTGATAGGAATGATGAGAAGACTAATAGTAATAGTAATGCAGCCTTAGAAGATGGAGGCAGAATCAGCAAGTGCTGCTACCTCACAGGGGTCCGTGGTTGCGGAGTAGCAGAGAGAGGGAGGGAGAGAAAGAGAGAGAGGCTGCGCCGCGTACCCTCACCGCCCGGAAATGTCGAGCCTGAGTGGGGCAATAAGCAGAGGCCATTTGCAACATTCCACCTGCTTTCCCTCCCCATTTTTTGGTGGCTGTGGGGGCCGGTTGGAAGATTGGAGTTAAGGCAAAGCCAGAGCGGATGCCTTCCACTCCACCTTCTGCTCCTCCTGCCCTCTCAGGCCCCAAGCGTGAGGGGAGTAGTAGGGCACACTCTCTTACAGTGCCCTGCTCAGGGAAAAGGGAGAGAAAGAGTTAGTCGCTTGGCCGAGCACGGAGGCGCGTACACAGACACGGGAAGGAGACATGAGGAGGAGCGGAAGAGAACCTTGAGCCGCCTGGTGTGCCTCGGCCCTAGACTGGAAAGTTCCGGGTCGGAGGTGCTGGAGAGGCAACCGCTCCTGCCTCCTCCTCTTCCTCCTGCCACTGCAGCCCGCACTTTGGCCCCGCTGCTGCAGCTAGGGACTAGAGGGGTGCTGCTGCTGCTGTCGGTGCCAACGCCGCCAACGCTGTCACTCCTCCTCCTGCTAGGCGGCTGCTTCAATTGTGGAACCCCTGGCTAGCCCTTGTGGAAACCCTTGGGTTCCACGGAACCCTGGTTGAAAAACACTGGTATATACACATAAAACCACATGGCATGATCCATTCCATGTAAGTCAAGAGGAAAGCAGGCAAAATTAACTATCATAATAAATAATAGAAAAGAGTAAAAAGTAAAAAGAATTTTTTTTAATTACCAGATTTTTCAGGAGTTCACATCCTAATCCTCCAGCTCCAATTATTAGAACTTTACATGTATTTAAAAGGAAATCAAGGAGCTGCAAAGAACGAAAACAAGCAATTTATTGGAAGCAAAACAAAATACTTTCAACAAAATGATTGCATTAAGCAATACCAAAAAAAGCCAAAACTTGTACAATACACTGTAAATCAGAATTTGCCTTCTGGACGTATAGAATTACTACAGAAAATCTTGCATTGTTGTTTCCACATGCAATAAATATTTAAGCACAATGCAAATAATCCAATGGCAATATAACTAATGTCAATGGATTTAACACCAGACTGCATACCTCTGAATTAATTGGTATAATGTATGCAATGCAACATCTTTTAATGTATGTGTATGTCAAATGCACATGTCAAATTTTTCAACTTTCAAACATTAGGGATGCCAAAAAATTGTGACATGCCTTGGGTATGGAAGCGATATTTTAGTTACTTTAATATAATTTAGATGTGCTTGATAACTACATATATAGCACAGTTTTTTAACATTTTGTTTGTTTCATAGGCACACACATACATATATTCAGCAATGAATCCCACTAACATAAGTGTGTATTCTTCTCAAGATTATATTCTTTAAGTTGTATATGCTTTCATTAATCAGGATTTGGAACAGCATTAACAAGTGCTCTCAGATTTATTTTAATCAATAATAAATTGATCAGATGCCGAGAAAAGTCTCGATGATCAGAAACATTCAGCAAGTGTGCACATATGCCATGAGGTTGGGAGAATAAAATACACAATCCCATAGCAATCTATTTTTCCTTAAACCAGAAGTTCAAAGGCTCAATGTTAAAACTATTCAACTTATCCATCTTCCTACAGTTAAATGTGTGTTTAAATATGTTGAGGGTATAAACAATTCAAGATTCTTAAGAACTGTACTTATAGACTGGATAGATAGATAGATAGATAGATAGATAGATAGATAGATAGATAGATAGATAGATAGATAGATAGATAGATAGATAGATAGATATGACAAAACTGAAATAAGCAATTCAATATTATTTTACTCTTTTCAATACAGCTTCTGAATTTCATAATTACTTCTTCTCTACCCAGTGTCCAAGATTTTATTCTTAAAGATTTTTGGCACTAAACATGATCTTTTTAACATACTAAATTTTGCAAAACTATCAGAAATGTATAGTTGGTTCATTTTTAGAAGTTTGCAGACTTGCTCATCTTTCATTACTGAGTGACAAACAGAAGCATTCACAATAGTTTGCAACACAATACTTGTATTTAAATGAACAGTTTCTCACTTGAGTGCCTGGCTCGAAATCAGGGTGTGTGAATGGTCCAGATCGCTCGAGGAACTTCTTGACATGGTTCCAGCGACCTTCCCAGTCTCCATTGTCCCCACACCCACCATCAACAGCCATTCTGCACAGAACATAGAAACTCAGCTGCAAAATAAGGTATGAAGACACGCACAAATAGACAAAAAACACGATCCCTCCAAGCTTAAGTCTTTCCCTTTAACTGCCGAAATGTGTTTATCACTGTACAATTCATAATGAGCTAGGCATTATAATAAAAATAATAAGATAATGGATAATAAGAAAATAAAGTACATAGCTATAGAAAAATTGACTGTTGATTATGGCCAATTAACATATGCCTGTTTATTGTAGGTTTACTAAATAAAATCCTGTTAAAATTAAATTAAGTATTAAGTTATGTTCTCTTAAAAGCTGAATGTCCTGGTTAGCTTTCTAGAATAAATATGAAAATATTTCAATTGAAAAATAACAAAAAAAAAATCTACTTACTCAGACTCTGTTTACAAAAAAATAAATTAAGCTTGGGGCATTTGACATCGATGCATATAGGCCACCCAATCCAAAAGAAGATTGGTTGTTTGAATAATTCATTTCAAAATCTAATAATTCAAGTAGTTTTACAATACCTAATTTAAATAAATTAAAATTTAGACATCTATTCTAAAAAAAATTCAATTATATTGCTATTATGTGTTTACTTTTTAATTATGCTCCACTGCAGAGTAATTTGTGAAAGTTTTCATCTGGATTTATTAAAAGGTGGTATATAAATCAAACAAATAAATAGTAATGTTTGATAATGTTAAAAATTAACCCGAAAGTGTAGTTGCTGGGAACTAATGTTCTTAATGTAGGTTGGCAGAAGGTATGGAAACGTTTCACATTTAACATGTTTCCAATTCATAAAAATCTATTTCTAACTTACTATCAACCATAAAATTATAGATTCTATTATTATAGATTCTATTATTATTTATTCTGATTATTCTGGAAACATTCCAAGCTCAAACTTGTTCCACCTAAACCTTATAAAATTATGTTTGCTTTAAGTCTCAGAGTTGGAATGAAAATAATTTTCTCCCATGAATGGAAGTTTTTAATTTAAATGTGCTGTTCAAGCCTATCAGTTTTTTTCACATCCAATATTCACATATTTTAATATTCACTATGAATATTAAAAATATGTGAATTTTATTTGTACAGAAAAAATATTTTCTGTAATATCCTCATTGCTATGCACAATATTTCTGACATGGCCAGAACAATCTGAATAAAGCTCAAAATGTTTGAAATGCAAAACACTTTGCACATTTTATTATACTATTTTAGGTAGTATTGAGAAATACTACATTTTGCAGCCAATAAATATTTTAAATTATTTTTTAAATCCTATTCTGTATTTTATTTTAAATATTTTTTTTATGATTCTGCAATTGAAAAATCATCCGTTCCCAAGAAATGTAACCCAAATACATACCGTTTCCACAAAAATGTATATTTTAGTTTTAAACCCAAAATAATATGTTTCTATAGACTGTATTTCATAAGACTGCTGTTATGTCATGTTCACTGCCCACAGCCATAAGACTGGGATGGTATGAAAATTATGCTAATAAAAGAAATCACTTCACAAGTTTAAGGAGTAACCATACCAAGAATTATCTTTGTCCAGTTTTTCTTCATGTGTAATTAGTTATCTGCTCATAATGCTAATTATTTTCTTTCTACATTATGTGCTGGCAAATATGAAACATCATGAAGAAACACCATTCCCTTTTTAATCTCTGCAGGAGTATCACTTACTTTAGCATTTACTTAATAGCAGCTAACTTTTAGGCAAAATTTAATCCAAAATTTGTATTTATTTATTTTTTGTTTGTAAAACTTTGATGCACAATGTGAATTTGGATAATCAGGAGATACAGCTCTGTGAAAAACTATTTTTCCTGCTTTTGGATTTTCCACGTTGTTGACATTTAATGTTAACAGAATTTCATATTTCTTAAACAAATCCAAGTAAAATTAGATGCTTGCTTCATTTATTTTTTAATATTATCCAATATGGACATGTGCTGATGTAAAAAAAAGTAATAACTTCTTAGATTCAATAATTTGCTGTACAACCTAAGAATGGAAACCACATGGTTCCTACAATTGGTTACCATAGTCTCACATTGTCAACTTGGAAATTTTATGGAGATTGTCATTTCAGGTCCTGCTACATAACATTAGAAACATAGAAACATAGAAGTCTGACAGCAGAAAAAGACCTCATGGTCCATCTTGTCTGCCCTTTTACTAGTTTCTGCATTTTATCTTAGGATGGATATATGTTTATCCCAGGCATGTTTAAATTCAGTTACTGTGGATTTATCTACCACGTCTTCTGGAAGTTTGTTCCAAGGATCTACTACTCTTTCAGTAAAATAATATTTTCTCATGTTGCTTTTGATCTTTCCCCCAACTAACTTCAGATTGTGTCCCCTTGTTCTTGTGTTCACTTTCCTATTAAAAACACTTCCCTCTGGACCTTATTTAACCATTTAACATATTTAAATGTTTCAATCATGTCTGTCGTCCAGACTATACAGATTGAGTTCATTAAGTCTTTCCTGATACGTTTTATGCTTAAGACCTTCTACCATTCTTGTAGCCCGTCTTTGGACCCGTTCAATTTTGTCAATATCTTTTTGTAGGTGAGGTCTCCAGAACTGAACACAGTATTCCAAATGTGGTCTCACCAGCACTGTATATAGCGGGATCATAATCTCCCTCTTCCTGCTTGTTATACCTCTAGCTATGCAGCCAAGCATCCTACTTGCTTGCATCCTACTATTAGTGCAAATAGACCTCATTTAGCAATCACAATTGGGACAGGCTGTGTTGTCATTACCCAAAATGGTCAGTAATGGGAAATCATCTGATCCTGAGTGTGGTTTCTTTTTACCCACTCCCCCCATCCTTTGGACTCATCATCCTGATTATGCTGCAGTAATTGTCAGTAAGAGAAAAGCAATTAACATTGGTATTTACATGGTGGTGGTGGATTACAACACAGCAGGAAGGTACATAATGGGATACACATTAAAAGGAATGTGCTAGTCCCAGCTGTTTACCTAGTACAGGTGTAGCTGCCAACCACCATCCCCCCAGCCACTTGGGAGACTAATAAAAAGCTTTAGTATGAAACTGATTAGGGTATTGTCAGTCAGCAGAGAGGAAGGTTCTAATCAATTAAGATCACAGCTGAGCTTGTTAACTTACAGTTAGCACTTTTTAGGGAAGTGCTGCCAAGAAAAGCAGCTCAGGCAGATTGCTTGTTTAGAAAATCTTTCTAGGGGACAGCAAAGAATAGGACAAGTGATGGACAGTCATAGAAAGACACTACAAAGGTCATAAATTCAGCATTGTTAGCAAAGTTACTAATTCACCACTCTTGTAACTGCAGAAGTCGCTGTCCAGGGTACTCACTAAATAAGGTAAACGTTTCTGAAAATCCAAAGAGGGATAAACACTTTCTCGCAGAACTATAATCTCCTACGGAAGAACCAAGGGAATCCACATCTGTGATTAACAGATACTTGTGACCTGTTCCTTTCATGTTAAATATAGTTTAATTCAGCCCTTGCCACAATCTTATTATAATTTTTAATCTCTTCAGTGTGACAGTAATGTGTCTTGGACATGATATTAGTCCTGCATTAAAACAATTGCACTTGTTACCAGTTGCTCCATATACTATAAAATCTAATGCAGCAATAACCCATTAGGCATCATTTCCAAGTTCTTATGCAGAAATATTTGACAATAATTTTACAAAGTGGCCAATATTGATGCAACAAACTGCTACCAAAATTAAGAATGAAGGGATTCTACCCTTTTCCACAAACATTTATTAGAGCTGTATCTGTCTTCATTTGATTTGTTTTAAGTTGCTAATTTGCCAATTTTGTACCTGTGAAACTTACCCCTAATTGTTGGGATTAGATAATACATATAAATTTCATTTTTAAAAACCTAATTATATCAGTAATACAGGTAGTCCTTGACTTACAGCAGTTCACTTAAGTGACCATTCAAAGTTACCACGGCACTGAAAAAAATGACTTATGACCATTGTTTCACACTTATGGCTGTTGCAGCATCTCCATGTCATGTGATTTACATTCTGATGCTTGACAACTGACTCACATTTTTGACAGCTGCAATGTCCCAGTCATTTAATCCACCTTTTGCAATCTTATGGCAAGCAAAGTCCAGGGGGAAACCAGATTCACTTAACTATCAATCATTTGCTTTAACATTTACAGTCATTTGCTTTAACAAATGTGACAATAGTTGCAAAATTGGAGGGAGGGGGAAACTCACTTAACAAAGGTTCCACTCAGCAACTTCAATTTTGGGGTTCAATTGTGACAGTAAGCTGGGGACTTTCTGAGATCACCCCATAATTCTTTCTCCCTCCCTTTGTACTCTGCTTGCCTTGAAACACAAAAGCTAAAAGGTACTTTGCAGGATTTGAAGTGGGGGGGTGTGTGGCACACAAATGTAATAAATAAATATATATGTCACATTTTTGCTGAATTTAAAAATTAAGGGAGACTAGGACAGATCTATTTCGGCCCTATTCTGGCTTCATCAGCTAGCCATAACCTCATTGGGACTTGAAAAAATTTAGCAAAAACATGTGATACGTATATGTGTGTATGTGTGTGTGTATGTGTGTGTGTGTATATATATATATATATATATATATATATATATATATATATATATATACACACACACACACACACACACACACCCCACACACACACACTGCTCAAAAAAATAAAGGGAACACTCAAATATGAATGAAGTTTGATTTACTTGGAGTTATATTGTGTTGTTTAAGTGTTCCCTTTATTTCTTTGAGCAGTGTGTGTGTGTATATATGTACCTATCACATGTTATTGCTGAATTTTTTAAAATTAAGGGAGACTAGGATAGCACAAAAAAACATATATATATGTGTGTGTGTGTGTGTGTGTTTTATGTCGGATCACCCTGGTATATTTGAAGGAACGTCACAGCTCCTTTTTGCCTCTAGGCCCAACCCAGGGCCACTTCAAGGCAGTTAATTTATTTATAGCCGACAACTATATTCTGTATGTGTCAAATGTCTTTTTAGCTAAAAAAAACATTTGACATATATATATATATATACACACACACACACACACACACACACATATACACACACACACACACATATACATACATACATACATACACACACACAGTAAGGGTATGGCTAGCTGATGAGGCCAGAATAAGTCCGAAATAATGCTATCCTAGTCTCCCTTAATTTTAAAATTCAGCAAAAACATGTGATATATCTACCGAAACATATCTCATCTATCACACACATGTGTGTATGTAAATAAAGAAACAGTAGCCATCAAGATCTCCAGAAAGTTTAAAAAATTATTTAAAACTACTATAAAACTACTAAGTTTTCTTCAGAGCATAAAATCCCCACTGAAGATGGGGACACTCTGACGAAGTCAATAGGCATTGATGAAAGCTTAGTAGTTTTATAGCAGTTTTTATTAAATGTTTAAATGTTCCGGAGATGGTGAGGGCTACTGCTTCTTTATTTATAACCATACCTGGAACTCACATTTTAGGACAATTCTTAATGTATGTATGTACTGTATGTATATGTATATATGTTTGTTTGTTTGTTTGTTTGTTTGTTTATTTATTTATCATTAGAGTTGGAAGGGACCTTGCAGGTCTTCTATCTAGTCCAATCCCCTGCTATTGCAGAAGACCCTACACCACCCCAAATAGCATGCATATGTATACGTGTGTGTGTGTGTGTGCGCGCGCATACACACCACACACTTATATACACACACATATGTATATACATACTGTATATAAGTATTACCAGAGGTTTAGAATCCTCCACCAGCAACTCTTTCCCACTCCTCCTGCCATGAACAGCATTGCTGTTTGCTGCTGCCCCGGTCTTTTCAGTGCAGCATGCTCTGCCAGGGCGCTGGAGGTGACGGTAAGGCAAGCCGGGCTCCTGCATTCCCCCCTTCCAAACAATCCCTCCGCCCCGCGGTCTCTTCCTTCCTCCTCCTCCTCCTCCGCCCGCCCCCCGCACTGACCCCATCTCTCTCTGCCTCTCTCCCGCTAGCCGCCGCCGCCGCTCCTCTAGCCTCCTTCTTTTCTTCTCCCTATAACGAGAGAATAAAAGAAGGGTCAGTCACCGACCGGGTCAGGCTCATAAGTCTCGCTCCCCCGCCACGACCAGGAAGGCGGGCGGGGGCAGAGGCGAAAAAGGGAGGGGGTGCTCCCCGCCACCACCCCGGAGCCTGTTCCAGGCAGCGACGGCGGGGAGGGATTAAGGAATGGAACCGAGCAGGCGCGGTGGTACTTACGGCTCCTCGCCATCCGCCATAGCAACCCCCCACCTCCACCTTTTTTTCCCTTTCCTTTTCTCTCTTCCCACAATGCACCACGACAGGAAGTGCCTTGCCGGCCACGTGCTTTGAAAGCTATAGAGTTCTGTTTTGCAGGCGGGGGTCTGTGGTTGCTCTGGGTCTCCGAGCGGATGTTAGGGGAAAGAGTTAAAAGGAAAGGTTACTGCCGCCACCTCCGGTTGTCAGGTGCGGGTCTCGCAAAGCATCAACCATGCTGTAATGCGGGGCTTGCTTCTGAGTAATAATGTATAACGGGGGGAGGGGGAGGGGGGAGTACTGTATATCGAGCAATGCTAGTGGTTGTCTTTCTGTGCAATTAAGGCTGGTTTCTTCCCGCTTGCAAATCGGAACCGGACGTGTTGAATTGATCTCTTAAAGACTGGAATAACAATCATTAAGTTTGTTAAGTGTTGCAGTTCCTAAAGGGACGAGATAAGACGAGCGCCACCTAAGGGATATACCTAGGAGAGGCAGCCAGAATAATCTATGGAGTTTCCAGGAAAAAAATGACTGAATACAGTACTGTAACAAAACCAGTAGGGATGGAATAAATTATTTATATTTATTTATTTTATTTATTTGGGCGGGTAAAATATTTACTGACCCCTCACATCCTGGACACAAATTGTTTCAACTCCTACCCTCAAAACGTCGCCACAGAGCACTGCACATCAAGACAACTAGACACAAGAACAGTTTTTCCACGAACGCCATTACTCTACTAAACAAATAATTCCCTCAACACTGTCAGACTTTCTACTAAATCTGCACTTCTATTCTACTAGAAAAAACTTTTCTTGTGTCTAGTTGTCTTGGTGTGCAATGCTCTATAGCGACGTTTTGAGGGTAGGAATTGAAACAATTTGTGTCCAGGATGTGAGGGGTCAGTAAATATTTTCACAGCCCTCTTTTTGACTCGTGCAGTATACTGGTCCTCAATGGAAGGCAGGTTGGCAGCAATTGTTTTTTCTACAGTTCTGATTATCCTCTAAAGTCTGTGTTGGTCTTGTTGGGTTGCAGAACCAAACCAGACAGTTATAGAGGTGCAGATGACAGACTCAATGATTCCTCTGTAGAACTGTATCAGCAGCTCCTTACTTAAGATTCTCAAGTAAGCCTTACATAAGCAGGTATTAAACATCAGACGAGGAAGTTGCTTTCTTTTTAAAGACAAGATGTGCAAGATGAGCATCTTTGAATAGGGCTTCTAAATGGAAGTTTAAATTTTGTCTATTCAGTAGAAGTGATTCTTACCTTAACCTTACTACCGGTAGAAGTGGTCTATAATGGGCTGGCTGACAATCAGCCAACAAATTAAATCCAGTCTAGGCAGGGATGCTTATTACTGAATAAAAAAATTTACTCCTAGTTTACCAAGTTCCAGAAGGGTTATTTTCTGCAGATACAAAACATAGGTCCTAAAGCAAACAAGGCTCACTGCAGTATTTATTGTTAACGGTGCACTCGGAAGGCCTGCAAACAAAAGAATGTGCTCCAGGGGTGAAATCCAGCAGATTCTACAGGTTCTGGAGAACCGGTAGTGGAAATTTTGAGTAGTTCGAACAACCAGCAAATGTCACCTCTGGCTGGCCCCAGAGGGGTGGGAATGGAAATTTTGCAATATCCTTCCCCCAAGATTGGGGAGGGAATGAGGATTTTGCAGTACCCTTCCCCTGCCACACTTACCAAACCACACCACCAAGCCACACCACACCCACTGAATCAGTAGTAAAAAAAATGATTTCACTACTGATGCATTTGCATTTATACATTGCAGAAAGTGATAGTCATGCATATGTATAATAAAAGGTGTCGACAGCATAAATATTCCGACCTAAAGTTATTTCCCATCCTTCTAAATGAGAAACAAATTAAGTAGCTGCAGAAATGTTGATAATTTACTGAGAACCCAGGCACTTCAAGGTTGCCTTGTATACATTCCTTGTATTTTTTTAGTTTACTAATGTGTTCCCTGTTCCTTTAAGAATTTGTTTTCTGACAATTCACCCTTAAAGATCAGTTCTATAGATTGTTCCCTGGATTTTCAGAGATTATTAGTAAAGAGGTGGGGGGGGGTTATGTTTACCCTCATGGCATTAGTTGGAATTGCTGCTGAATCATTCTTTATTTGCAACTACATTAGCCATTGTGTCCTGAGATAAGTTACCTTGAAGAGGGTTTGCTGGAACAAAATGTTGCAGTATTAATTAGTGTATGCTGTTGGAGTGAAACTAATCAGTATTGTATGTCCCTCCCTCCCTCCCATACTGAAAAGTCTTTACAGGTAGTCAGTTAATTTTAAGACCCAATTTAGAAAGCTTAAAACTTAGGATCTAGCTACCTAAGATAATTATCACCTTTCTCCTACAAACCGACCCAATTGTTAAAATCCATGGGTGAAACTGTATTCCATTTTTGTCACTGATTTTTCTTATGGATTCTAGATTCTGCCCTTTTGGAACAGTTGATCGATAAGTGGTACCTCTACTTACGAACTTAATTTGTTCCGTGACCAGGTTTTTAAGTATAAAAGTTTGTAAGAAGAAACAATTTTTTCCCATAGGAATCAATGTAAAAGCAAATAATGTGTGCTATTGGGGAAACCACAGGGAGGATGGAGGCCCTGTTTCCTCCCAGGAGATTCCTAGAGAGGCCCCATGGAGGCTTCTCCCTGCCTTTTCCGGCCCTGTTTCCTCTCAGGAGATTCCTAGAGAGGCCCCACGGAGGCTTCTCCCTGCCTTTTCTGGCCTTGTTTCCTCCCAGGAGATTCCTAGAGAGGCCCCACAGAGGCTTCTCCCTGCCTTTTCCCACCCTGTTTCCTCTCAGGAGATTCCTAGAGAGGCCCCACAGAGGCTTCTCCCTGCCTTTTCCCGCCCTGTTTCCTCTCAGGAGATTCCTAGAGAGGCCCCACAGAGGCTTCTCCCTGCATTTTCCGGTTACAGTTTCAGAGGCTCAGGTTTGTAAGTGGAAAATAGTTCTTGAGAAGAGGCAAAAAAAATCTTGGACACCCAGTTCTTATCTAGAAAAGTTCGTAAGCAGAAGCATTTGTAGGTAGAGGTGCCACTGTATAGTTTCCGTAATTGCATCTTTAAAACTGACACAAGCATTTCAAAGGAATAGTTGTTTCGCCAACTTTGCACTTTTCCAAAACATCTAGTAAAACATTTATTAGATTGTTAAAGGCTTGAAAAGGATCATAAAATCAGTATTCAGAGCTGATTAAATTATGCTATATTTATTTATTTTATTTATTAATAGAGTTGAAAGGGACCGTTAGGTCATCGAGTCCAACCCCCTGCCTGAGCAGGAAACCCTACAGCACCCCAGCCAAATGGAAGTCCAATCTCCTCTTGAAGGTGTCCAGAGTTGGGGAGTTCACCACCTCCCCTGGCAGGCAGTTCCATTGGTTGATCGCTCTGACCGTCAGGAAGTTCTTCCTTATTTCCAGGTTGAATCTCTCCTTGGTCAGTTTCCAACCATTGTTCCTCGTCCGGCCCTCTGGTGCCCTGGGGAATAAAGAGACCCCCTCCTCACCGTGGCAACCCCTCAAGTATCTGTAAACTGCTATCATGTCCCCTCTAGACCTTCTTTTTTCTAGGCTGTCCATGCCCAGTTCTCTCAATCTCTCTTCGTAAGTCTTGGTTTCGAGTCCCCTAATCATTTTGGTTGCTCTTTTTTGCACCTTCTCCAGAGTTTCAATGTCTTTTTTGTAGTGAGGTGACCAGAACTGGATGCAGTACTCCAGGTGGGGTCTGACCAGGGCATAGTAGAGTGGTATTAGTACTTCCCTGGTCTTGGAGCGTATTCCTTTGTTGATGCAGCTTAGGATTGAGTTGGCTTTTTTGGCTGCTGCTGCACATTGCTGACTCATGTTTAGTTGATTGTCCACCAAGACTCCAAGATCTCTTTCGCAGTCACTACTGCTGAGTGGGGTATCTCCCAGGCTGTATGTGTGTCTAGGGTTCTATATGCCTCTGCACTCTTATTTGAGAGAAAGATCTATTGAATACCACAGCCTACATGTAGTTCATTGACTATTGTCAGAAGGTTGCAAAAGGGCCTGACACTGCAGCCATCATAAATACATTGCAGTTGCCAAGTGTACAAAATTTGATCATATGACAGTGCTGCTAAATGAAGTCACTAAATGAATAGTTGTAAGTCATGGACTACCCATACAACATAGAAACATAGAAAATTGAGGGCAGAAAAAGACCTCATGGTCCATCTAGTCTGCCCTTATACTATTTCCTATATTTTATTTTAGGGTGGATAGATGTTTATCCCAGGCATGTTTAAATTCAATTACTGTGGATTTACCAACCATATCTGCTGGAAGTTTGTTCCAAGGATCTACTACTCTTTCAATAAAATAATATTTTCTCATGTTGCTTCTGATCTTTTCCCCAGCTAACCTCAGATTGTGCCCCCTTGTTCTTGTGTTCACAAGATAAGCTAGTCTAGATATAACATGAACAAACTGGATCGAATAAGATATTATATACTGTCACGATCAGGTCAAGAACAATGGTGAAATAGTATCCAGTCTGATTTCAGCCTGACGTTTTAGAAAAAAATATAATGCTAACATTGACCTTATCTACACCATTATCATCCAGCTGGTGGGTGGTTATTTCATTAACAGGACTTTTTATTGGCTCACAGGTGCACAAATGACATTTTATCCCAGTTGAACTGCAGGCCAAGGGAAAAATTGTACAACAGCTCCAAGCATTCCTTACATATGAATAAACTTACACCTGCCGAGTATAAATCTTTGTCTTTCCTTTCTTTTCAAGGCAATGTGCAAGGATGAAAGAGTAAATGAGAACTCTATAGCACACTGTTGTTGTAAATTAGATTTTTAATTGTGTCTTTATTTATAAATAACTCAAGGGAGCAAAGTTACTTAATACTCCTCCCTCCTATTTTGCCTCCACAGGTGCATTGGGCTGAGAGAGATTGATCGAAAGTCACCCAGCTGGGGTTTTTTTATGCCCAAAGTAGAATTAGAACTCATATCCTCATTCTGAGACCAGCACCTTAACCACTAGTTTAGATTTTTCTTTTCCTAAATCTCACTTTTGCTAATTACTTATCACTTTTTTTGACATGCTGTAAGTTTTGTTTACCCTCAGAGAAAATAGCACAGTGGATATGTCTGAAATACTCTTCCTCTATATTATAATTAGAGGAAGGGGCCCTTGATCTAACAGTGTACCACTGGGATCCAGCCGTAAATAGCATGCATGGTTTTTAACAGTCTTTAAATTGTTTTAAAACTGTTAGTGGTTTTAATATTACACTGTATGTTTTATTTTTTTGGTTGTGAGCCACTCAGAGTCCCCAAGGAGTTGGGCGGTATAAAAATTGAAAGAATGAATGAATGAATTAATTAAAGAAAGAAAGATATAGATAGACAGACAGACAGACAGACAGACAGACAGACAGATAGATAGAGATAGATTAGACAGACAGACAGACAGATACAGTGAAGGGCTACCAATTTTTTTACTACCACACTGTGGGCGTGGCTCATGCAGGACGCTCTGCATTTTCTTTCAACGTCTTTCAGTGCAAATTGGGTGCTCTGGGGGGAAGCTCCATTTTTGCTACCCCACTGCGTCCGTGCGTCCCCTCCAGGCAGCAGTCCACCCCTGGATAGATAGCCAGGCAGGCAAGCAGATAGATAGATAAAATAAGTTTATTCCACAAGCATAACACACCTTGGACTTTTTAAAAAAATGTATGTTTAAGTTCATTCCAGACCTTAACATAAATTTCATCATGAGCCAAGGTGGTGCAGTGGGTAGAGTGAAGTACTGCAGGCCACTAAAGCTGACTGCTAGATCTGCAGGTCAGCAGTTCAAATCTCATCACCGGCTGAAGGTTGACTCAGCCTTCCATCCTTCCGAGGTGGATAAAATGAGGACTTGGATTGTGGGGGCAAGATGCTGGCTCTGTTTTTTAAAAAGTGCTATTGCTAACATGTTGTAAGCTGCCCTGAGTCTAAGGAGAAGGGCGGCATAAAAAAATTGAAAAAATAAAAATAAATATAACGTTCCTCCATGCCTGCAAGATCACAATTCAGTCTCCTTGAAACTGAATTCTGACCCTACTTTTCACCCAAGTGCTTGTAGGATCCCCCAACTGTCAAGGTTTGTGTATGGTTTGATTTGATTGTGTATTTATTTTACTATAAGGGTTTTTTAAATTGGATTTGTACACTGTTTATTTTGTTGTGAGCCGCCCCGAGTTTTCGGAGAGGGGCGGCATACAAATCTAATAAAAGCAAACACTAAGAGCCAACACAATGATTCTGCCTTACAGTAAAACGTCCAATCTGAGGAGTATAAGGAGAGAAGACACAAAACATATTGGAAGTCTCTTTAGGAAAAGAAACAGAACATCCCTACTATAATAATAATAATAATAATAATAATAATAATAATAATAATAATAATAATAATAATAATAACAACAACAACAACAACAACAACAACAACAACAACAACATATTAGATTTGTATGCCACCCCTCTCCGAAGATACTAGTATCGTGGCAAAGCCCATCAACAACCTCCAACACTCTGTGTGCAGGCGCACTTGCAAATTTTGCAGGCGAGGCGAGCACAAACGCAAAGCCAGCCCGTCGCTCTTAACCCGGTTTTTGCTGACGTCTCGCCGCCGCCTCCTCTGGTAGCGCTGCTGCTATCGCCGCCGCTCCTGCCTCAGCAAAGCCGGATGGGAGAGCCACCATGGACGTGCAAGTCGCGCCGCTGAGATCGTGGGACGATTTCATCCCGGGCCACGACCGCTTCGCCGTGCCGGATTTCAAAGACATCTCCAAATGGAACAACCGGGTGATCAGCAACCTGCTCTATTACCAGACCAACTACCTCGTGGTGGTTGCCGCCGTGTTTTCCATCGTGGGGTGAGTAAGCGCGTGTCACGGAGGATGAGTGGCGTGGAGGGGGACTCCCCCCCGGGAGTAGCTTGGTCCCCTTAAGGGCTAAGCGGAGCGACGGCGAGCTTTACGCTCCGGGAATCTCTTTCTCGCCCGCCGCCCCATTGCAGAAGGAGAAAAACAAAGGACGCCATCGCTTGCAATGGCATTGCGTTTAGGCTGCTGTTCTGATGTGGGAAGCAGCTGCCCTATGGAGTAAACAAGCCTTCCGGTGAAGGAGAGGTGACCCCCTCCAAAATGCCTTGAAACCATCTTCCCCACCTGGAGCACCGTTGCGGTTGTGACAACTCCCCGAATTAGGCCTACCTTCCCCGCTTTAAGATGGAGGGAATGTCAATGTGTATATACGCAGCTGTTTGTCCTCGGTGCACGTTTTCTAAAGTTAACGAGGTTGTTCCATTTGGAGATGTCTTAATGTACTCAATCTGTATAGATATTTGGACTTCAAGTTTCCAAGGTTGGAAAACACTGGTCTGGAGGACAGAAAGGAATGGGGGGACATGATCAAAACATTTAAATATGTTAAAGGGTTAAATAAGGATCTGGAGGGAAGTGTTTTTAATAGGAAAGTGAATCAAAGAACAAGGGAGCACAGTCTGAGGTTAGTTGGGGAAAAGATCAGAAGCAACATGAGAAAATATGATTTTACTGAAAGAGTAGTAGATGCTTGGAACAAACTTCCAGCAGACGTTGGTAAATCCACAGTAACTGAATTTAAACATTGCCTGGGATAAACATATATCCATTCTAAGATAAAATATAGGAACTGGTATAAGGGCAGACTAGATGGACCATGAGGTCTTTTTCTCCCGTCAATCTTCTATGTTTCTATGTTTCTTTAGTGGGTAAAGCAGTGAATGGGATGGGGAGAGTTGGGCATATTTGAGAATCTGGGATTTAATCTCAGGATAAATATTTTAGACACAGTTAAAGGTTTGCTTTCATTTTATAAAAATAAAGGAAGCTGTTCTGCTTTACATAATAAACTGCAAGAGATGCAGCTCCATGAGGAAAAAAAAATAGATTTTTAAATCCCATTTTAGGAGTTGCCACATAAGGGTTTTTTGTTCTAAGGTGGTGGTTGGAGGTGGAGCAAGGAAACACTAATTTGGAGGCCATTGATGACAGAGGGTGTGACTAATAACATTTATTTTGGCCCTCCATGGCCTTTAAAGGGATTATCAACAAATTCTTTTAAGTGGTTGTCTCTTTTTAAAGGCAGCTGTATCTTTAAAAATAATGTTTTGTCTCTGCAGTGCTCAAAGGAGCAATAAAAAATGAAATCTTCACAGTGCTACTTTGTGTCCAGAGTATGTTTAGCATTTCAGTAGCCTTGTTGGTTAGCACTACTTGGAAAAAAATAAGTGATGTGTCACTGTTTAAATAATTCAGCATTTCAAAAGCATTTCTCGGTTAATAGGACTTTTTGGAAAAATATACTGTAAATAATTCTCCTTAAACATGAACACAATTTCATTTGGATATGAAAAAAAAAGAAATATGAAAATGCATTTGTATAAATAAAATGAAGCCAGATAATACATATTCAGTATAACCAATGAAGTTTGTTGGGCAATATTTGTGTTCTTTTTATCTCCTATACTGCTTTATATCTTCTCTAAAATTGAATTGGTGTTCTCTACAGCAGTGTTTCCCAACCTTGGCAACTTGAAGATATCTGGACTTCAACTCCCAGAATTCCCCAGCCAGCATTCGGAAACACTGCTGTACAGCATACATGATCCACAGTGCTCTTTGTAATGCCCCCACCTCAGCCAGTGTTGGCTTGTTTTTTTGAAATGATTATATCACAACTATTTGCCCTTAATGTTTTTGGACAGCTCACAGAAACAAAGAGGGCCTTTGAATATTTCCATTGATGGACAAGAGGCTGTAAGAGAAGACAATTTTTAATGCATCATGTTTTTAAACCAATAATTTTATAGGTCACCACTTGAAGCTTGCCACCTTGCTACCTTCAGGATGGTCTTCTAGAATTAGAATAGAATTTGATGTGAAGAGGATGCTATGAGTTCTTACATGTAGAGAAATCAGATGGGTTGGGAACCCAGAAAACTTCCAAGATTCACCCCCATTTCTTTAACACTCTGTGGCTTGCATTGGCTGCCAATCAGTTTCCGGTCACAATTCAAAGTGTTGGTCATGACCTTTAAAGCCCTACATGGCTTTGGACCAGACTACCTCCGGAACCGCCTGCTACTGCACAAATCCCAGTGACCGATAAGGTCCCACAGAGTTGGCCTTCTCCGGGTCCCGTCGACTAAACAATGTCATTTAGCGGGCCCCAGGGAAAGAGCCTTCTCTGTGGTGGCCCCGCCCCCCTGGAACCAACTCCCCCCGGAGATTAGAATTGCCCCCACCCTCCCTGTCTTTCGTAAACTACTCAAGACTCATTTATACCGCCAGGCATGGGGGAGTTGAGATATTCCTTCCCCCTAGGCCATTACAAGTTATGCATGGTATGTCTGTGTGTATGTTTGGTTTTATAATAAGGGTTTTTAGTTGTTTTATTATTGGATTGTCACATGCTGTTTTTATCATTGTTGTTAGCCGCCCTGAGTCTATGGAGAGGGGCGGCATACAAATCCAATAAATTATTATTATTATTATTTATTATTATTCACAGTGGCCTTTATTTATCCTTTATTTGAAGACTTTTTTCTTCTGCAGGGCCTCTGGGGGGTGGTTTCAGCTTCTTAACGTCACATTAAATATAAATAAATTGATTATTTATATTGGATACTTTCCTCTCCTGGCTATTCCTGCTATGACTATTTATAACAAAGGCATGGAATAAATAAACAAACCTTTTCCTCAGTAGGAAGAACTAATCCATATTTGTATCAACCCTTCCAACAGTTATTGATACTTAGTAGCAATAGCATTTAGACTTATATACCACTTTTATAATCCTCTCTAAGCAGTTTATAGAATCAGTGTATTGCTCCCAACAATCTGGGTCCTCATTTTCCCACCTTGGAAGGATGAAAGGCTGAGTCAACCATGAGCCGGTGGTGAGATTTGAACTGCTGAAATATAGCTAGCAGTTAGCTGAAGTAGCCTGCAGTGCTGCACTCTAAACACTGTGCCACCTGGTTCTTCAATTATATTACTAATTATTATTATTATTAATTATCAATTTGTATTACATATATTATTATAGCCAAAATACTGGTCTGTGTTTATCATCCAAGGGCATGGGGTGAGGTATCATCAATATGCCGATGATACCCAGTTATACATCTCCACCCCATGTCCAGTCAGCGAAGCAGTGGAAGTGATGTGCCGGTGCCTGGAGGCTGTTGGGGCCTGGATGGGTGTCAACAAACTCAAACTCAATCCAGACAAGACGGAGTGGCTGTGGGTCTTGCCTCCCAAGGACAATTCCATCTGTCCGTCCATTACCCTGGGGGGAGAAACATTGATCCCCTCAGAGAGGGTTCGCAACTTGGGCGTCCTCCTCGATCCACAGCTCACATTAGAGAAACATCTTTCAGCTGTGGCAAAGGGGGCGTTCGCCCAGGTTCGCCTGGTGCATCAGTTGCGACCCTATTTGGACCGGGAGTCACTGCTCACAATCACTCATGCCCTCATCACCTCGAGGTTCGACTACTGTAACGCTCTCTACATGGGGCTACCTTTGAAAAGTGTTCGGAAACTTCAGATCGTGCAGAATGCAGCTGCGAGAGCAATCATGGGCTTTCCCAAATATGCCCATGTCACACCAACACTCCGCGGTCTGCATTGGTTGCCGATCAGTTTCCGGTCACAATTCAAAGTGTTGGTTATGACCTATAAAGCCCTTCATGGCACCGGACCAGAATATCTCCAGGACCGCCTTCTGCCGCATGAATCCCAGCGGCCAGTTAGGTCCCACAGAGTGGGTCTTCTCCGGGTCCCGTCAACGAAACAATGCCACTTGGCGGGGCGCAGGAGAAGAGCCTTCTCTGTGGCGGCCCCGGCCCTCTGGAACCAACTCCCCCCAGAGATTAGAACTGCCCCTACCCTCCTTGCCTTTCATAAGCTACTCAAAACCCACCTCTGCTGCCAGGCATGGGGGAATTAAGACTTCTTCCCCCCCCCCTAGGCTGATACAACTGTATGTATGGTATGTTTGTACGTATGTTGGTTTTATACATTTAGGGTTTTAAGTTAGTTTTTAGTATTGGATTTTTTACTGTATATTGTTCATGTATATTGTTCATGACTGTTGTTCGCCGCCCCGGGTTTTCGGAGAGGGGCGGCATATAAATCCAATAAATTGAATTGAATTGAATTGAATTTTTGTTTTCTAAATATAAATATGGGGGTCTATCAGGAACCCAGGGGCATTCTGAGCCACGAAAACAATACTAGATTTAAGTTTGTAGCTTGACACTTCCGCTGTGGGTGAGCAGGAAGCTAGTGGGCTCCAGGGGAGGTGCCTGCATTGCTTTTTTTATGATTCACATCACCACATTCTGGTTTTTAGTATATGTAGGTTGGAGTGTCACAATAAAATGTATTGGAGAACGTTTTCTATTTCCTGTACAACAGATGTTAGAAAATAATCCAGTAGCAGCTCATTCGTTTGCTTATTAATTCAGATATTTGTTGCATGTTTGTTGCTGGTTTCCTGGTGCCACCAGCTTACTTTTCATGCAATATTTTCCATCCAGGGACATATTTTATTTCTCAGCAGGAGTATAGAGCACCCATTCAGTTTGATTATTTATATTGGATGCTTTCCTGTCCTGGCTATTCCTGCCATCATTATATACTGTATAACAAAAGTGTGGAATAAATAAACAAAGCTTTTCCTCAGTAGAGAGAACTAATGTAACTCTATATCCACAAAGAAACATGTGCTGGCTGATAACATTCAGTAAATCTCTCTTAAGAAGAACTATATTTAAGGGGCGTCATATGACTAACCTTGCTTCTGGTATCATCTATGGCAATGTTTTTCAACCAGTGTGCCGTGGCACACTAGTGTGCCGCGAGACATGGTCAGGTGTGCCGCGAAGCTCAGAGAGAGAAAGAAAACAAGAGAGAGAGAGAAAAAGAAAGCAAGAGAGAGAGAAAGAGAGAGAGAGAAAGAAAGAGAGAGAGAGAGAGAAAAAGAAAACGAGAGAGAGAGAGAAAGAGAGAGAGAGAAAGAAAGAGAGAGAGAGAAAGAAAGAGAGAGAGAAAGAAAACAAGAGAGAAAGAAAGACAGAGAAAGAAAGCAAGAGAAAGAAAGCAAGAGAGCAAGAAAGAAAGCAAGAGAGAGAGAGAAAGAGGGAGGGAAGGTGGGAGAGAGAAAGTCATAGAGGGAGGTAGGGAGGGAGAGAGAAATAGAGCAAAAAAGAGGAAAGAAGGAAGAGAGAAAGAAAGAGGGATGGAGAGAGAATGAGAGAGAAAAGAGGAAGGGAGAGAAAGAGGAAGGGAGAAATAGAGCGAAAGGAAGAGATAATTTTTTTGTTCAAACTTTTTTTAGCCCCCCCTCAATGTGCCCCATGGTTTTGTACATGTAAAAAATGTGCCGCAGCTCAAAAAAGGTTGAAAATCACTGATCTATGGTATGTCATGACTATAACTTGGAGGACTTCAGATGATATCAGGCCTGGTGGATTATGTATCTTCAATAAGATTGTATCAATGCCTGCCATTGGAGAAGAAGCTTTTCTGTAATGGCTTAACATTCTTTAAAAATAACAATGTATACAGACTCACTGATTCAAATGTTGCTCTTGCAAGACTAGATAATTGTGGGAAGCATACAGGGATAGGTTTGATAGGTGCTACACTGCTTCTTTTCTTAGTTTAGGAATGCACTAGCAATTTAAGTTTGAGTCCGAAAGTTTCCACTCAGTCTTAGGATTTGCAATGTTATTCATTTATTTGGTTATTTGTTTCTTTAATGAGATTTATCATCAGTCATTCGGTTGTGTCCAACCCTCAGCCACTTCATGGATCAGCACTCTCCATTTCCGGTCTTGCTTCAGATCTGCCACTGTCATCTCTGTGTCATCTTTTATTAGATTAGATTAGATTTATTGGATTTATATGCCGCCCCTCTCCATAGACTCGGGGCGGCTCACAACAATGGTAAAAAACAATTCATAGTAACAAATCTAATATTTAGCAATCTAAATTACAGTTTTAGGTTAAAAAATCCAAAAGAAACCCCAATATATAAAAAACAAGCACACAGTCGAATCATACACAGAAACTACATGGGCAAGGGGGAGATGTTTCAATTCCCCCATGCCTGACGGCAGAGGTGGGTTTTAAGGAGTTTCTGAAAGGCAAGGAGGGTGGGGGCAAGCCTAATCTCTGGAGGGAGCTGGTTCCAGAGGGTTGGAGCCACCACAGAGAAGGCTCTTCCCTTGGGTCCCACCAGACGACATTGTTTAGTTGATGGGACCCGGAGAAGGCCCTCTCTGTGGGACCTAACCGGTCGCTGGGATTCGTGCGGCAGAAGGCGGTCCCGGAGATATTAGTAGGGGTGTCAAATTCTATTTCATTGAGGATCACATCAGGATTGTGTTTGACCTCGGGAAGGCCAGGGGGCATAGCCAGCTCAACATCCTGCAGCCAGTGTGTGGCCCTTTCGAGTTCCATTTTCACTGGCAGAGGGCTGCAGGAGGATTTCTCAACTGAAAACAGAGCTTGGGAGGACTTCCTTCAACCCTTGCCCGAGCTCCATTTGTCGCTGGCAGAAGCATTGTGGGCTGGTCCTTCATGTTTCCAATGCAGCCCCATGGGCCAGATCGAAGCTGGCCAAATCTGGCCCGTGGCCCTTAAGTTTGACAACTCTGTTTTATAGAGTCCAGCCAACAAGTACTAGGATGGCCACCTTCTCTTTTTTTCTGCTGATTATTCCCACCATGATTGACTCATATATATTTTGAATTCTGAAATAAAACTTGTGATTGAAGAGTAGTGAATATAACCCTCTGTTTATTCTCTGTTTTGGGATATGTGGAGATATAATGCCATATACTGTAGTTTGGGACAATGTGAATAAATTTTTAAATAATTCTGTTTGGTAAAGCTGATTTATCCAGAAGAGAGTGTGGGAAGAAATATCCATCTGGTTCAGTTTCAAGCTGATAGAAAGGTACTGCAGTCTGGAGGCTGATTGAAAAGAGAGTCCATTTTTTGATAAACAGGATCACATGTTTAGGTTTCTGGTGCAGCTGACAAAATAGATTTGAGAGTGAGCAGTTTGCATACCTTCTTTGGGCTTTGCACTTGAACTTCCTGTTCTTGTGCAAGAACATGTATTATATTGGCTTCTGTCAAACTCCCATGGGGCCATGTAGGGGTTATGTAAGGCTCATAAATGGCTCTATAGGCAAATTACAAATCCTAGATGTTTGTCTGAGCTAGGTTTGGTTGACGTTTCTGAGGGTGATATCAGTGAAGGGGTGCTGGGCAATTCCTATTGTGGATGAGGGATAATCCTACCTTTGTTCAGACCTTGCTGCAGGACATTTCAAAAAATTTACATCTTGAATGGATTTCTATCTGTAGTCTTTGTCTTGCCTTATTTTGCCTAGAGAGTTGCCTTCTTTCAATAATAATAATAATAATAATAATAATTATTATTATTATTATTATTTATTAGATTTGTATTATTATTATTATTATTATTTATTAGATTTGTATGCCACCCCTCTCCGCAGACTCAGAGAGATAAATTCTTTATCTCTTAAGTGCTGACATCTGCTGAGGGCTATTAACAAAGGTGGGGCTGCTTTCTGTCTCCCAAGAACATATACCATCTCCGTGCTCCATTTCTCCCTTTAGGGAAATAATATAGTCTGCCTTTTTAATATAGAAACATAGAAACATAGAAGACTGACGGCAGAAAAAGACCCCATGGTCCATCTAGTCTGCCCTTTTACTATTTCCTGTATTTTATCTTACAATGGATATATGTTTATCCCAGGCATGTTTAAATTCGGTTACTGTGGATTTACCAACCACGTCTGCTGGAAGTTTGTTCCAAGGATCTACTACTCTTTCAGTAAAATAATACTTTCTCATGTTGCCTTTGATCTTTCCCCCAACTAACTTCAGATTGTGTCCCCTTGTTCTTGTGTTCACTTTCCTGTTAAAAACACTTCCCTCCTGAACCCTATTTAACCCTTTAACATATTTAAATGTTTCGATCATGTCCCCCCTTTTCCTTCTGTCTTCCAGACTATACAGATTGAGTTCATTAAGTCTTTCCTGATACGTTTTATACTTCAGACCTTCCACCATTCTTGTAGCCCGTCTTTGGACCCGTTCAATTTTGTCAATATCTTTTTGTAGGTGAGGTCTCCAGAACTGAACACAGTACTCCAAATGTGGTCTCACCAGCGCTCTATATAAGGGGATCAAAATCAAAATATTCTCAAAATATTTCATTCTTCTAGGGGTGGGGTGGCTTCCCACAACAGAACACATTTGTATCCCAATTTTTAAAATATCATTTATATTTAAGTTAGAAATGGTTCATAACCCTTATTGGCCTTCTTAATAACATCTTAATAACAATTATAATTTCAAAATCACGAAGATTCAAATCTATTATTACAATGAAATGTATATCCAAATTGCTGCCAACTCAGCTACTCATTTTCTGCATTCCTTGAACCTCAGAAGTAGACCACTCAAAGGAAAAGTCTAGTCTGTTAGTGAAATGACTAAGAAAAATTGTGAATCAGTGAGTCATATTGTGATGGTTGGAAATAGAAACATAGAAACATAGAAGACTGATGGCAGAAAAAGACCTCATGGTCCATCTAGTCTGCCCTTATACTATTTCCTGTATTTTATCTTACAATGGATATATGTTTATCCCAGGCATGTTTAAATTCGGTTACTGTGGATTTACCAACCACGTCTGCTGGAAGTTTGTTCCAAGGAACTACTACTCTTTCAGTAAAATAATATTTTCTCATGTTGCCTTTGATCTTTCCCCCAACTAACTTCAGATTGTGTCCCCTTGTTCTTGTGTTCACTTTCCTATTAAAAACACTTCCCTCCTGAACCCTATTTAACCCTTTAACATATTTAAATGTTTCGATCATGTCCCCCCTTTTCCTTCTGTCCTCCAGACTATACAGATTGAGTTCATTAAGTCTTTCCTGATAAGTTTTATGCTTAAGACCTTCCACCATTCTTGTAGCCCGTCTTTGGACCCGTTCAATTTTGTCAATATCTTTTTGTAGGTGAGGTCTCCAGAACTGAACACAAAAATTACGGGAATATACATATCCCTCCTCTGTAGTTGTGCTGGTTTGGGATAGTGAGAATTGGGAGTTATTGTCTGGCACATCTAGAGGGATCTGATTGGGAAAAGCTGATCTAAACACTGTTTTAAAAAATCCTTAAGATTGTTATTAATATTGATTGTTTCCTGACTGCTTATTTGACCCCTACGACAATCATTAAGTGTTGTACCTAATGATTCTTGACAGATGTATATTTTCTTTTATGCACACTGAGAGCAAATGCACCAATGATAAATTCTTTGTGTGTCCAATCATGCTTTGGCATCCCCCGTCTGGAAGGCCGAAAATCAGCTGGCCAGCATGTGAATGTGCGTTGTAACTGATATAGGGCAGTGTGTTGCATGCCCTCAGATATGGCTCCGCTAGGTTCGTCATCACGGCACTAGATCAATCTACAAGCATTTATGCAGTTAAATATTCTGAATGACTGCTTTTGGAACATGCTAATTTCTTACCATTAAGGCAGTGTTTCCCAACGTTGGCAACTTGGAGATATTTGGACTTCAACTCCCAGAATTCCCCAGCCAGCGTTTGCTGGCTGGGGAATTCTGGGAGTTGAAGTCCAGATATCTCCAAGTTGCCAAGGTTGGGAAACACTGCATTAAGGGGGTATTCATTGTTACAAATTTTTTTAAAAAACCTAATCTTGGTTATCACTAATTGTAATTTGGAAATGATAACAAATCCAATACAAAAGACCTAAATATGAAGTTTAATTTGCAATTTTCATCTTATTGAAACAATTTGATCTTATTGGGGTTGAACAATTTCATCTTATTGTACAATTTCATCTTATTGTGGTTTCTATTTGCATTCACTGCCTATGAAAAACTAGAACATTGAACGTTGACTCACTGCAGGGAAACATATGGCAACCTAGTAAACCTTTCCTGATCTCTTTCTGCCAAATCTAGTAGACTTGCCAGCTGTCTGCTGCTGTTATGATTACTGCTTTAAATGTGTACGTCTGTGTATGCTGAATCTTTCTAGGCAGGGAATCATCTTGCTCATCCTTGTCTAAGAAAATGTATTACTTTTAAATAAAGCAATTGGAGAGGGGGGAAAATCATGGTGCTTTTATTTCACTTATTCAATTTACATGCCAATCACACTGTCAAGCAACTCTAGGCAGTTTACAATATTGCGAAATAAGCCAAACATTAAAAACAATAAGCATTAAAAATGAAAGCTTTTCCTGCCTTATAGTTGTTTACTTGAGAGTCAGGGATCAGTCGCAACCATACCTGGTATTTCTCTTCTGGTACCACAGGCATTGTTTCTGATACTTCATCTTCCGAAAATTTACAGTAATGTGCACCCTGAGACCATCACATTGAAAGACAATCAACAACCTGTCAGAATATTGAAAAACATCCTAAGCAACATCTGAAGGTGTCTCAGATCCATTAGGTGCCTCATGGGTTCTGCCCCGTATGGTGTCCTAAGTAGCCGTTAATTTTGCTTAGACCAGAAGTGACCTGACCATGCATGGCAATATGATGTGCTCTGTGACAAATATGAGTTTTAATATACAACTACCTTCATGTGTCAAACCAGAGATTCTAGCAGCTGTAAAATGATTGGTCAGGCCCTCAGTCAAGGCCTCCATTAAACATTAATCTGAGGGAGTAAGACTCCCGGTCATCTCTCTGGCATAGCAAGGTCAAAAATTACTGTCTCCAAAACTTGGTAGCTCAGGTGTAATGTGGAAGCCAAAAACAATGTAATTCAGCACCCGAATCCACGGAGAGGGGCAGCATAACAAATCCAATAAATAAATAAATAATAAATAAAATTAGCTGTATAAGTGTTAATTGAGTAAAAGTCCTTACTCAGCATCGTGCTAGTATCATGCTAGCAAATTGGACTTCATTAGTTTGTGACTTGCCAAATTAATAACAACTCATCAATCAATGCTTCTAGGTAGAGGTATTTATTTACCATATGGCATACAGTGTCAGGGAAATCTATACATGCTAATAATAATAATAATAATAATAATAATAATAATAATAATATTTGGATTTATATGCCGCCCTTCTCTGAGGACTCGGGGCGGCTTACAGCATATAAAAGAACAATACAAAATCTGAAATCCAATATTAAACTAAAACTAACAATCTAAAATCCCAATTTAATTAAAAAACCAGTCACTTCTGACAGACCAAACATACATTCCATTTAACATACATTCATTCATAGGCGGGGCTGATGATGTCGGCACAAGTGTGTCTTCAGATTCTTCCAGAAGGCAAGGAGGATGGGGGCAGTACAAATCTCCGAGGGGAGCTGATTCCAGAGGGCTGGAGCCCCCACAGAGAAGGCTCTTCCCCTCAGCCCTGCAAAGCGACATTATCTAGTTGACAGGACCTGGAGGAGGCCAACTCTGTGGGACCTAACTGGTTGCTGGGGCTCAAGCGACAGAAGGCAGTCCTGTAAGTATTCTGGTCCGATGCCATGTAGGGCTTTATAGGTCATAACCCAAACTTTGAATTGCGTCATGACAACCTAAATTGCTAGTTCATTCTGTTTGGCGCTTCCGTGCCTATCCTTGGTGCACCACAGGAGGCGAACTAGATTACACCAGCTAACTAGAGGCATTCGGGTTGTTGGCTCTTCCAGGTTTCCACACCGGTCTCCTCGCTTCACCTTATGTCACAATGGCTCACATCCAGCCAGGTCAAGTACTGGCTTCTGCTCTCTGTGCACACAAACAAAGCTAGGCTTTGCCCACTGAAGTGGTACCCATTTATCTATGTACAGCATCGCATAATTTTGAATTGCTGAGGTGGGCAGGAACCGGGGAATATGCAATGGAGTTTGGACTGTCTCACAGAGCCGGTCTCGAAGGGGTGGAGTGCAGACTATTTCTATCCAGCAGTTCCAACATCATTAAGCCACTGTGTCAACACATCCCCTAGGCTAGGGGTGTCAAACTTGATTTCATGGAGGGCCACATCAAGGTCATGTTTGACCTTCGGGGGCCGGGGTGGGTGTGGCCAGGCTGGGCATGTCAGCATCACTGGTGGCAGAGGCCAGTACTTGGTACCACAGGCCAGTACTTAGTGTTTCTAGGACAGCCCTGTAGGCCAGATTCAAGCACCCGACGGGTCAGATCTAGCCCCAGAGCCTTGGGTTTGATACCCCTGTTCTAGGTGTACATTAGGCTATGGACAGCATTAGAAAGATGTTTGTTTGTTTGTTTGTTTGTTTGTTTACTTACTTACTTACTTACTTACTTACTTACTTACTTACTTACTTACTTACTTACTTACTTACTTACTTACTTACTTACTTATTAGATTTGTATGCCACCCCTCTCCATAGACTCGGGGTGGCTAACAACAGTAATAAACAGCATGTAACAAATCTAATGTTTAAAATAATTTAAAAACCCTTATTAAAACCAAACATACACACAAACATACCATGCATAAATTGTATAGGCCTACGGGGAAAAGGGTAGTTCAGTTCCCCCAAGCCTGACGACAGAGGTGGGTTTTAAGGAGCTTACGAAAGGCAAGGAGGGTGGGGACAATTCTGATCTCCGGGGGGAGCTGGTTCCAGAGGGTCAGGGCCACCACAGAGAAGGCTTTTCCCCTGGGTCCCGCCAGATGACATTGTTTAGTTGACGGGGCCCGAAGAAGACTGACTCTGTGGGACCTAACCGGTCGCTGGGATTCATGTGGCAGAAGGCGGACCCGGATGTATTCTGGTCCAATGCCATGAAGGGCTTTATAGGTCATAACCAACACTTTGAATTGTGACCGGAAACTGATCAGCAACCGATGCAGACCGCGGAGTGTTGGTGTAACATGGGCATACCTGGGGAAGCCCATGATTGCTCTCGCAGCTACATTCTGCACGATCTGAAGTTTCCGAACACTTTTCAAAGGTAGCCCCATGTAGATAGCTTTGCATGGTATTCAACTAATCCCCGACTGAGTCTTAGCCTAATATTTCTGAACTAACTTAAACTAAGTTGTTGCAGTCATTTTTTTTGGGGGGGGGGTACTAAATGCAGTATACAAAGCTTACCTTTTTTTAGAGTCACATTCCATATGAAATCAATACACAGCAGTGATTTCTGCCTGGAGTTAACTGTTCAGTTTTTCCAGGCAGAATTTCCAGAAAGGCTCCCACCCCTCTTCTCTAAATATAGCTGTGGCTGACCAGAAGTGACTCAGACATTGAAGAGAGACGGCTTATAGTACAGCCCTCTGGATTTCAAATGAGCAACAGCAGGTGGTCAACAACTGTTGTGAAGGAACGGGGGCTGACACTTGCTAATTCCAGCCGTATCTTTGGCATCCAATATTTTGACAATGAATCTTAAACGAACGGAACCCTATTGGATGTTTATGAGAGTGGATGCTAGTGGATGTGTCATAGCAGGCAGTGTTCCAGAATTAGCTTTGGACAGGACGGCAAGAATGGTTCATTCACAAACTAGGCCGTTTCAAAATGACATATTTCTTTGCCCAGAATATACAGTGGTGCCTCTACTTACGAACTTAATTCGTTCCATGACCAGGTTCTTAAGTAGAAAAGTTTGTAAGAAGAAGCAATTTTTCCCATAGGAATCAATGTAAAAGCAAATAATGTATGCGATTGGGGAAACCACAAGGAGGGTGGAGGCCCTGTTTCTTCCCAGGAGATTCCTAGAGGGGCCCCACGGAGGCTTCTCCCCACCTTTTCCGGCCCTATTTCCTCCCAGGAGATTCCTAGAGAGGCCCCACAGAGGCTTCTCCCTACCTTTTCCGGTTACAGTTTCGGAGGCTCGGGTTTGTAAGTGGAAAATGGTTCTTCAGAAGAGGCAAAAAAATCTTGAACACCTGGTTCTTTTGTAGAAAAGTTGATAAGTAGAGGCGTTCGTAGGTAGAGGTACCACTGTATACTTCATAGTACTACTTTATTATGGATGTTTCACCATTACCGTAGTCAAAAGTCCAGTAGTCTGTTCTTCTATGTCAGTGATGGCGAACCTATGGCACGGGTGCCACAGGTGGCACGAGGAGTCATATCTGCTGGCACACAAGCTGTTGCCCTCCCTCAGCTCCAACGTACATGTGTGTGCTGGTTAGCTGATTTTTGGCTCACACAGAGGCTCTGGGAGGGTGTTTTTGACTTCCAGAGAGCCTCTGGGGGATGGGGGAGGGTGTATTTACCTTCCCCCAGCTACAGGAAAGCCTTTGTAGCCTGGGGAGGGCAAAACATGAGCCTGCTGGTCTCCGAGGCACAGGGGAGGCTGTTTTCGCCCTCCCAAGGCATTGAATTATGGGTGTGGGCACTCGCTCACGCGCGATAGTGCATGCCCATGCTTTTTCGGCACCCAAGGGAAAAAAGGTTTTCCATCACTGTTCTATGTTGTCTTGTAAGAGTTGCCTTTGGTATATTCTCCTTCTTTGACAAAACAATAATGGATCATGATGTTATTTTCCAAAAAATTTCCAATAGTTTAGCTGCAATCTGTGGCCAAACTATAGTTTCCTTTGATGCAGATAAGGAAGGTGAAATTTGTGGATCTAATGCAGTCTCTCCCAATTAAATATCTGCCATGATGGGACTTGTCTTCTGGCATTTCTGGAGGATGTTTTAGAGAAAATTGAAAATTGAAAATTGAATAAATAACCTGAATTAGATACACAAACTATTTACTAAGTCTGCACTACTATTACTACTAGTTTTTTTTTCTCATCATTCCTATCACCCATTTCCTCCCACTTATGACTGTATGACTGTAACTTGTTGCTTGTGTCCTTAAGATTTTTATTAATATTGATTGTTTCTTCATTGCTTATTTGACCCCATGACAATCATTAAGTGTTGTACCTCATGAATGTATCTTTTTCTTTTATGTACACTGAGAACATAGGCACCAAAGACAAATTCCTTGTGTGTCCAATCACACTTGGCCAATAAAGAATTCTATTCTAAACACACACACAGAGAGAGCGAGAGACACACACACACACACACAGAGAGAGAGAGAGAGAGAGAGAACATTGATTTACTGTATACAGTGATCCCCCGGTTATTGCGTCCCCGACCATTGCGAACAGGGTAATTCGCGATTTTTCAACCCGCATGCGTAGATGGTGCCCAGCAGATCAGCTGCTGGGCGGCTTCCCTGGGTCTTCCCCCTCTTGCTGGCGGGAGGGCGAGCAGCGGGCATCAGCAAGGAGTTTCCCCACCGCCCACGCAAACTCCTCGCTGCCGCCCGCCCTTCGCCCGCCCACACCGTTCATTCTCGCCGCTTTGGAGCTGAGTCCTGAAGCGAATTCGCTTCAGGACTCAGCTCGAAAGCGGCCAGAGCGAGCACGGACAAGCCGTTCGCTGGCGCTAGTTCTCGCCACTTTGGAGCTGAGTCCTGAAGCGAATTCGCTTCAGGACTCAGCTCCAAAGCGGCGAGAGCGCGGGCGGACAAGCCGTTCGCTGGCGCTAGCTCTCGCCGCTTTGGAGCTGAGTCCTGAAGCGAATTCGCTTCAGGACTCAGCTCCAAAGCGGCGAGAGCGAGCGCGGACAAGCCGTTTGCTGGCGCTAGCTCTCGCCGCTTTGGAGCTGAGTCCTGAAGCGAATTCGCTTCAGGACTCAGCTCCAAAGCGGCGAGAGCGAGCGCGGACAAGCCGTTCACTGGCGCTAGCTCTCGCCTGCCTGCCCGCTAGCGAGGAGCCGCCTGCCTGCCCGCTAGCGAGGAGCCGAAGATTGGGGGCGGCGCGGCTGTTTTAAAACGTCGCCACCGGCATGGGGGGCTTGCCAGCACCCCCCGGACCCCCAACCCGGGTTTGGGGGGCTGCTAGGAAGCCCCCCATGCCGGCAGCGATGTTTTAAAACACCCGCCCGACTTTCCAATGAGTCCCGAAGACAAACGTCAAACTTCCGCGTTTGTCTTCGGGACTCATTGGAAAGTCGCGCGGGTGTTTTAAAACGTCCCCGCCGACATGGGGGGCTCGCTAGCACACCCCCGAACCCCCAACCTGGGTTTGGGGGTGTGCTAGCGAGCCCCCCATGTCGGCGGGGACGTTTTAAAACACCCGCGCGACTTTCCAATGAGTCCCGAAGACAACGCGTTTGTCTTTGGGACTCATTGGAAAGTCGCGCGGGTGTTTTAAAACGTCCCCGCCGACATGGGGGGCTCGCTAGCACCCCCCCGAACCCCAAACCCGGGTTGGGGGTTCGGGGGTGTGCTAGCGAGCCCCCCATGTCGGCGGAGACGTTTTAAAACACCCGCGCGACTTTCCAATGAGTCCCGAAGACAACGCGTTTGTCTTCGGGACTCATTGGAAAGTCGCGCGGGTGTTTTAAAACGTCCCCACCGACATGGGGGGCTCGCTAGCACCCCCCCGAACCCCAAACCCGGGTTGGGGGTTCGGGGGTGTGCTAGCGAGCCCCCCATGTCGGCGGAGACGTTTTAAAACACCCGCGCGACTTTCCAATGAGTCCCGAAGACAACGCGTTTGTCTTCGGGACTCATTGGAAAGTCGCGCGGGTGTTTTAAAACGTCCCCACCGACATGGGGGGCTCGCTAGCACCCCCCGAACCCCAAACCCGGGTTAGGGGGGTGCTAGCGAGCCCCCCATGTCGGCGGGGACGTTTTAAAACACCCGCGCCACCCCCAATCTTCGGCTCCTCGCTAGCGCTGCGGAAGTAAAAACACCATCTGCACATGCGCAGATGGTGTTTTTACTTCCGCAGCGCTACTTCGCGAAAACCCGCTCGTTGCGGGGGGTCCTGGAACGGAACCCTCGCGACGAGCGGGGGATCACTGTATATTTTTCATTGATAATCATTCACTAACTATGCTTCTCTGCCATTTAGAGTTTAAATACCAGTGGTTACTTCCTGAGCTATTTTAGTTTTTTGGGATGCAAATCACTTTAAAACCATCTTATTTATTTGTATCGTGTTCTGCTGTTTCTGTTTGTATTCTGCTGTTCGATTTAATTGTAATAATTTTTCAAACTTGTATTCCATCTGACTCCCAGTGACTTTGGGCAGCTTTCAACCATCTGCATTAACAAGAGGGATTAGGTTGACTTAACAGAGGGATAGAATCAAGATCACGTGAAGTGTTAATACCACTTTATAAAGCCGTGGTAAGACTATACTTGGAATATTGCATTCAGTTTTGGTCACCACAATGTAAAAAAAGATGTTGACACCCTAGAAAAAGTGCACTCCTTCAGGAGTGGCGGCATACAAATCTAATTAATAAATAATAATAAATTAACAAGGATGATTAGGGGACTGTGGTGGGATTCAAATTTTTTAACAACTGGTTCTGTGGGCGTGGCTTGGTGGGCACGTGATTGGGAGGATGTGGCTGGGTAGACATGCCCAACTTGACATTACTCACGTCAAGGGATTCCTTGCCTGGCATCTGTTTGCCTCAAAGGCCTCAACGAGATACAATTTCCCTGTCTATTTATTTACTACTACTGAACATCCAAAATACACTTTAATCCTATGTTGATATGCCATATGTGTACATAGATATTACACAGTATAGGCACACAAAAAGATACATTATCTAATATATATACTGTATGTGTATGTATGCACACACACACACACACACACACACACACTTCTTCTAAAACTATGCACGTTCAACCTCGCTTACTGCATTTGGAAATACACAACCAGAGACCACCTTTTGCCACACATTTAACTATAACTTCTGTACATTATAACATTACACAAGCCTTCAGATGTACTTCCCTAGCTTGCACATGACTGTTAGAGCCAGGAGATGTCATTGAGTAAAATGTGGTGAAACTCAACAAATTTTAGGCTCAATTGTGGCCATAAGTCAAGGACTATCTCTGCCTTCCTCTGCATGGCAGCCTTGTCCTAGTAAACTCCTCCTAATTTTTGGCAATTTTCCTCTCTGTTAGAGGCACCAAAATAATTTATTTATTCATTATTTATTAATCAGATTTCTATGCCGCCCTGGGACTCAGGGCAGCTCAGGGCAGCTCACAACAAAGAGAGAAATCTAATATTTAAATGTACTACAAACCCGCTACTAAAAACATGAAAATCTAATTCACATTAATTCAACAAAACCCCTACACATTTAAGAAACAGGCATCCACATCCATCTTCATTATTCCATATGATATACAGTTTCCTGCTGAAGCAGGGGGTTGGACTAGATGGCCACCAAGGTCCCTTCTAACCGTCCTATTTTATGATTCTGTAAGGATCTCCTGCTGGAGCAGGAGATTGGACTAGATGACCTCCAAGATCCCTTCTAGCCCTAGATTGCCATGCTGTTTCAAAGTGTCTTCTGAAGCCATGTCAGTGCCAGGATTTGTGGTCCTTCCTTCCTCTCCTTTTCCCCCCCTCTTCCTTCCTCCCTCCATGCAAATTTGTATTAGTGATCCCTTGTTTTTCACAGGGGATGTGTTCCAAGACCACCCGCGAAAAATGAATTTCCGCAAAGTAAAGATATTTTTTATGTATTTAACGAGTGTTTGGACTTTTAAAACCCTCCTTGTATTGTTAACAACCAACTGCTGCTGACCGCTGAGAGAGACCGGCGTCTCTCAGTGGTCAGCAGCAGTGGTAGCAGCTTTCCTGTAGTCAGGTGGCAGCGGACAATCTTCAGAGAATTGAGAAACGTCCACGAACTGGAAGATAAGACAAGCCGAGCCTTCCCTATGATGCGCAGGCTGAAGGAAGCCGCTGCTGCAGTCCCCCCCCCCCCCAGACAAACCATCCCTACCCCGGCGTTCTAAGGCGCGAGGCCTCTGCTGGGAATGGGGATGGACGGGGGGGGGGCACAACAATTGCCGTGAATACAGTATTTTGGATATTTATCTTTCACGGTTCTCCTGGATTTTCCTTCATTATCCGTGATATAGCGGCCATAAGCCCCCTTTGAAAAAAACTCGTGAAGTAGAGAATCCATGAAAGATGAACTATGAAAGAGCAAGGGATTAATGTATTTACTTTCTCCTCCTCCCCCCTCTCTCTGCTTGAGCAGGGGATTGGACTAGAAAAGCTGCAAGGTCCCTTCCAACTCTATTGCTCTGTTCTGAATCAAAACAAGAAAATATTGCACTAAAACTAAATTTTAAAAGAATAGCAATAGTATTAGCATTTAGACCCTCTAAGCAGTTTACAGAGAGCCAGCACATTGCCCTCAACAATCTGGGTCCTCCTTTTACTGACCTTGGAAGGATGGAAGGCTGAGTCAACCTTGAGTCTGCTGAGATTTGATCTGCCAAACTGCTGGCAGCCGGTGATCAGCAGAAGTAGCTTGCAGTACTGCATTCTAACCACTGCACTACCAAAGATAATATCATAAACTGAATAGGAATAAAGGCCTGAGAAGTAGTCTTTGTCTCCCTTGCTAAAGACCTGGTTTGTTTGTTTATTTAATGAGCTTTGTTTCATTTTAGGACCTTTCTTTACACAATTGTTAAGTGAATCACTGCAGCTGTTAAGTTAGCAACACAATTGTTAAGTGAATCTGGTTTTCCCCATTGACTTTGCTTGTCAGGAGATTGCAAAAGATTATCACATGATCCTCCAAGACACTGCAGCCATCATGCTAAATACATGCCCGTTGCCAAGCTTCTGAATTCAGACCATACCCCCATCCCCATTATGTGATTGGGATACTGCAATGATTGTAAGTGTGAAAATATTTATATCTCTACCTAAGAATGCCTCTACTTACGAACTTTTCTAGAAAAGAACCAGGTGTTCAAGATTTTTTTGCCTCTTCTCAAGAACTATTTTCCATTTACAAACCTGAGCCTCCGAAACTGTAACCAGAAAAAGCAGGGAGAAGCCTCTGTGGGGCCTCTCTAGGAATCTCCTGGGAGAAAAAGGTGGGGAGAAGCCTCTGTGGGACCTCTCTAGGAAACTCCTGGGAGGAAACAGGGCCAGAAAAGGCGGGGAGAAGCCTCTGTGGGACCACTCTAGGAATCTCCTGGGAGGAAACAGGGCCAGAAGAGGCAGGGAGAAGCCTCCATAAGGCCTCTCTAGGAATCTCCTGGGAGGAAACAATGCCTCCACCCTCCCTGTGGTTTCCCCAATTGCATGCATTATTTGCTTTTACATTGATTCCTATGGGAAAAAATTGCTGCTTCTTACAAACTTTTATACTTAAAACCTGGTCATGGAACGAATTAAGTTTGTAAGTACCACTGTATATCACTTTTTTTCCAATGCTATTGTAACTTTGAGTGGTCACTAAAGCAATGGTTGCAAATTGAGGATTATCTGTATGGCATTTAGAAGTCACGGGAACTCTAAACAACTTGCAGGCAGCCATACATCTCGGAGACATAAATTCTGAAGCCAAGAGGATGTGTGATTCTGCTTGGATACAAAGAATCCTGCCTGTCCTGTTGTGCCATTCTCACTTTTTGGACTCTCCTCACCACTGTCCATCTCTTTGCAGATTCCTGAATCCCCTGAATATGCTGGTTGGCATCCTGGTGGTGATCCTGGTCTTCACAGCATTCGTGTGTGCATCCTACCAAAAAGACTTCATTTGCAAGTTTAAGAAGCACTACCCTGCTGCCTTTGTCTTCGCAGTTTTGTTACTGAGCTACATCCTGATATCCTTTTTCGGAAGCATCGCGGTGTTTCTCTTTGGAATAACGTTTCCTTTGTTCTGTGAGTTTTTCTTACATGGCTCTCAGTAAAACTGAACATCTGTTTCTTCTGCAGCTTCATTCATTTGTCTCTGTAAAACATTAGGTGCAGGGGCGGATTCCTGTTACCGCAGCTTTGGTCACTTTGCATGTGCGCACACGTGTCCCAGCATGGTTTTGCCATGGTTTGGAAACATTGATTAAAGTCCTTAGAGAAAATGATGTACAAGCTGTTACACTTTCTAGGTTGTTTCTAATTTGTTGGAAGTGTTTCAACTACAGTAATACCTCATGATACGAACTTAATTGGTGCAAGGAGGAGGTTCATAAGATGAAAGGTTCGTAAGATGAAACATTGTTTCCCATAGGAAACAATGTAAAGTCAATTAATCCGTGCAACAACAACAAAAAACCGCAAAAAACCGCTGCCGCCTGGCTGTCACCTTTTAAAACAGGGGGGGGCTTCCCAGCAGCCTCCTGAACCCTAACGCCAAACCCGAACTTCCGGGTTCGGCATTGGGAGGCTGCTGAGAAGCCCCCCGGCTGTTTTAAAAGGTGACAGCCGGGCGGCGGGGCTTCTCAGCGAAAGTTCGGGTTTGGGAGGCTGCTTTGAGGAGGCGAGGAAGCCTATTGCAGCAGCTGCCACAGCCGCCGGCTTCCCCGCCGCTCGCCCGCCGAGGATGCTGACCTGCTGCCTCGGGGGGAAGCCGGGCAAGAGCGATCTTCTGCCGGCCATGGGCGAGCGGCGGGGAGTCGCCCATGGCCGGCAGAAGATCGCTCTTGCCCGGCTTCCCCGCGAGGCAGCAGGTCAGCAAGAGCGATCTTCTGCCGGCCATGGGCGACTCCCTGCCGCTCGCCCATGGCCGGCAGAAGATCGCTCTTGCCCGGCTTCCCCGCGAGGCTTCCCCCTCCTCGCCCGCCGCCCGCCCGTCCAGAATGCTGACGTCACTTCGCCCCTAAATCGGGTGGCAGCAAACATGCTTTGGGGGTTTGTCTGGGGGGGAGGGAGTTAGGAAGGTCCTACTTCTCCCCCCCCAGCCAAAACCCCAAAGCATGTTTGCTGCCACACGATTTAGCAGCAAAGGGACGTGAAGGGATGGAAAGCTGAAACAGCCCGGTTTCAGCTCCCCAATCCTCCACGTCACTTCGTTCCTGTCCTGGCTAAATCATGTGGCAGCAAACAGGCTTTGGGGTTTTGGCTGGGGGGGAGGGAGTTAGGAAGGTCCTACTTCTCCCCCCCAGCCAAATCCCCAAAGCATGTTTGCTGCCACACGATTTAGCGGCGAAGGGATGTGAAGGGATGGAAAGCTGAAACAGCCCGGTTTCAGCTTTCCATCCATCCACGTCACTTCGCCGCTAAATCGTGTGGCAGCAAACATGCTTTGGGGATTTGGCTGGGGGGCAGGGAGTTAGGAAGGTCCTACTTCTCCCCCCCAGCCAAATCCCCAAAGCATGTTTGCTGCCACACGATTTAGCGGCGAAGGGACGTGAAGGGATGGAAAACTGAAACCGCCCGGTTTCAGCTCCCCATTCCTCCACGTCACTTCGCTCCTGTCCTGGCTAAATCGTGTGGCAGCAAACAGGCTTTGGGGTTTTGGCTGGGGGGGGGGAGAAGTAGGACTTTCCAGCAGCCTCCGAACGCTGAACGCGGAAGTTCGGGTTTGGTGTTTGGCTTCGGGAGGCTGCTGGAAAGCCGCCCGGCTGTTTTAAAAGGTGACCGCTGGGCTGGGGGGCTTCCCAGCAACCTCCCGAACCCCGAACTTTTGCCGAACTTCCGGGTTGGGGTTCGGGGGGTTGCTGGGAAGCCCCCCAGCCTGGCGGTCACCTTTTAAAACAGCTGGGGGGACTTCCCAGCAGCCTCCCTAACGCGGAACCCGGAAGTTCGGGTTTAGCGTTCGTAACTCGAAAAAAGTTCGTAAGAAGAGGCAAATTTTTTCTGAACCCCGGGTTCGTATCACGAGTTCTTCGTAAGACGAGGGGTTCATATCTTGAGGTACCACTGTATTGTCTTATGATTAAGCATCAATGAAACAAAGTACAAAAGCAGTTGGGTGCTAAGCTGAACTCTGATAATTCATGTGCTGTATATTTAATCATATTAAAAGTGGATAATCTTGTTAATAGGATCATCATACTTTCATGATAATTAGTTTAGCAGATTTAACAGAAATTTTATTAAGCACATGTAATTATTTTAACCTGATTTTGACTTGATCAGTTTTGGGAGAGAGGCAATCAATGCAGACATCAAAGAGTTAGTGAGTGATTCTCAGCCAGGAAAAAGGATGCTTACCCATAGTATGTACAATATACAAAGATTTCACAGATTTCCAATAGAAAGCTGATAACAAGAATTACCAAACAGATACATAGATAACTGAAGCTGCACACGCAGCACAGCAATCGCTACCAGTATAGCGTCCTTTACCATACCAGTAGCATCCTGCTATTTCTCATTAACTGCAAACAGGCAGCGGCATCAGTAGATGCTTTTACTGGTGATATTCAGGTGCAGGGACTTTTATTTACAGTCCAGATGGCAGGGTAACAGTTTTAGCTGGCAAATCTATGGCATGGGTTCAACAAGTGGCAAGTGGAGCGATATCTGCTGGCACACGAGCTGTTGCCTTAGCTCAATTCTAACTTACATGTGTTAATCAGCCAGCTGATTTTTGGCTCACATAGAGGCTCTGGGGAGGGCATTTTTGGCTTCCAGAGAGTCTCCGGGGGGATGTGGGAGGGTGTTTTTACCTTCCCCCGGCTCCAGAGAAGCCTTTGGAGCCTGGGGAGGGCAAAACACAAGCCAACTGGGCCCACCCGAAGTTGGGAAACAGGTCTTTTCCAGCCTCCAGGGGGTCTCCGGGAGGTGGGGAAAAGCTGTTTTCACCCTCACCAATTATGGGTATGGGCGCATGTGCATGCGTGATAATGCACACGCACGCTGTATCGGTACCCAAGGAAAAAAAGGTTCACCCTCACTGGCTTACGCTATTGTGGTTTAGTTGACCAATTATGATTAAAAAACCAAACAAAACGACAACATTGCTTTAACACAGTATGTCAGTAGAGCAGTTTTGTTGGTTGCCACTGTAACAGTGTCAAGTCTTTTTCACCAGTTATCTAAGTCAGTGTTTTTCAACCAGTGTGCCGTGGCACACTAGTGTGCCGCGAGACATGGTCAGGTGTGCCGCGAAGCTCAGAGAGAGAAAGAAAACAAGAGAGAGAGAGAAAAAGAAAGCAAGAGAGAGAGAAAGAGAGAGAGAGAGAGAAAGAAAGAGAGAGAGAGAGAAAGAAAGAAAACGAGAGAGAGAGAGAGAGAGAGAGAGAGAGAAAGAGAAAGAGAGAGAGAAAGAAAACAAGAGAGAAAGAAAGACAGAGAAAGAAAGCAAGAGAAAGAAAGCAAGAGAGCAAGAAAGAAAGCAAGAGAGAGAGAGAAAGAGGGAGGGAAGGTGGGAGAGAGAAAGACATAGAGGGAGGTAGGGAGGGAGAGAGAAATAGAGCAAAAAAGAGGAAAGAAGGAAGAGAGAAAGAAAGAGGGATGGAGAGAGAATGAGAGAGAAAAGAGGAAGGGAGAGAAAGAGGAAGGGAGAAATAGAGCGAAAGGAAGAGATAATTTTTTTGTTCAAACTTTTTTTAGCCCCCCCTCAATGTGCCCCATGGTTTTGTACATGTAAAAAATGTGCCGCAGCTCAAAAAAGGTTGAAAATCACTGATCTAAGTGAAGAATCTGTGGCTTACTGTTGCTTTCCTTTCTCTAGTGATGTTTCTTCATGCATCCTTCCGGCTTCGAAATTTAAAGAACAAGATGGAGAACAAGATAGAAAACATTGGCCTAAAGAAGACTCCCATGGGCATTATCTTGGATCTTCTTGAACAACAGGAGGAGACCATTTCCAAATTTGCCGATTACCTGGCTAAAGCAAAGGATTAATTAAACATGCAGCTTGCATTGGGGAAATTGTTCATTTTGTCCAACATAATTTCTCAGTCTGAAAAGTCAATACGGACTGCAAGAGTGAAGTATGGCAAAATAAAACACCCCAACTCATCTGGGTTTCCTCTGCACAGGGTAGTAGGATCCCATTTATAACCTGTCAAAGTGTCTGAGGTCTCCAACCTTGGCAACTTTAAGCCTGGTGGACTTCAACTCCTAGAATTCCCCAGCTAGCAAAGCTAGCTGGGGAATCCTGGGAATTGAAGTCCTCCAGGTTTAAAGTTGCCATGTTTGAAGAACCCCTGATTTACGGCACTCACTAGTGTGAAACGGTAGAATTTTAACTTCTTTCAGATTCTTTTATCTCTATGTTAAGTATTTTCCAAACTGCATATTTTGTGGCAATTCTAAATGCACAATATTATGTTGACCTTCAAGCAATATAACTCGCTGCTGCTGCACATATCCAAACGACTGTTTCTGAGTGCAAAAAATAAATCTTAATTTATGTCCATCCTGATGCACCTTTTCAGTGGGATGTGATTTCCCTATGGAGAAATAGAGACCTGCAGTTAGAAGTATGGTATGCCCATTTTGTTGTGGGATATTTGGATCTTTCTCCCATCTAGCAGCTGAATCCTTTTCCCCCGCTGCATGAGTTGCAAGCTTGCACAGATAACACGTAGCCAATAACATTCCTTTTTTGTTCTTTCTGTACGCATATGAAGAATTGTATTGTTAGGAGGCAGATTTTGTAACAGGAGGAACATGATTTTCTGTGCATGCCCACATACAAGTATTATACGTGCTTTAATAATATTTAGTAATTATCAGGCTTGATATCTGCTATTACATAGAATTATGAACCTCCTTGAATAACTGGAAAACCAAATCTTAGTGTTTGTTAATATCTCACAATGACAATTTAAATTTTGTGCAAGAAAAATAAATAATATTTAAAAATACTACAAACTTTTATCTTATCTTTTTTTCCCTTTTCCACTCACACACAACATTATTTGAGCTGCAAATAATCAACTTAGAAGAGAAACTCATCCAATTGCCTGATTGTGAGACTGATATTAGCTCTGTAACTTGCTATCCCTAGTTCTGTCTTCTGGAACTGGAGCCAGAAATAAAATTGTAACATTTTATTTATTACAAGGGAACTGTGAAGTTACTTGTAAAACACAACAAATTATTTAATGGAGTATATGTGTGTGTTTTCCGGCATTAAAAGACTAGCGACCTATAATTGATTTGCTTGTTGACTTTCAATGCATTGGTTCTTCCAGTGTTTGGTTTACAACTTCATCATTTTAATTAAACTTCAGATTGTTTTTGTAGCAAATTAAATGTTCTTTCATCACAGCTTTATCTGCCTTTGGGGAGAAGCTAATCTTGTGTTGGGCTACCACAGTCCTTTTCAAATAGTGGGGCATGCCCCCTTGTGGGGGCACAGAGCAATGACAAGAGGATACATGTAACCCCGAGGAACATGCATGGTCCCCAGGGCCACCATCAGGAATTTTGGGGCCCCATACAGCCTAAGTGTCTGGGCCCCCCCCGCCATTTTAAAACTATTTTAAGTCGCCAAGCCACTCCATCCCCCAGTGATCATTTCCCGCTTCACGCCAAGCGAGGCGGTCCCATAGGCCAGTGTTTCCCAACCTTGGCAACTTGAAGATATCTGGACTTTAACTCCCAGAATTCCCCAGCCAGCAAATACTGGCTGGGGAATTCTGGGAGTTGAAGTCCAGATATCTTCAAGTTGTCAAGGTTGGGAAGCACTGCCATAGGCTATTTCAGGAACTGGGTTAAGCCGATTGTGTGGACTCGTCCAGGAGAAAGAAAAAAGCGGGAGTGACAAGGGAAAGAAAGATCCTGGCATCGGTCAGGCGAGGCTTATTTACGGCTCCTTGGCACTTCTCCCTTCTTGTTGACAAAACCATGTGCTTTCTAGCGAGGGGAGAGGGGAGGGGGATCCCACACCCGGCAGCCACCGGAGAGGAGCTGGAAAGGACGAGGGGAGAGAAAAAGCAGGGTACCAGCAGTCAGGCGGGTGTCTTGAGGGGGCACTCCCATCTGGAAGGAAGGGAAGAAAGGCGAGGGCGAGCTATGAAGGAAGGAAGGAAGGAAGGAAGGAATGGTAAAAGGGGCGATCAAGAGAGGAATGGGTGAATGAATGGACGGAGAGTGGGAAGGAAGGAAGGAAAGAGGGAAGGGACAGGAACAGAGGAAGGGTGCAAAGGAAGCAAGGAAAGGTGTGAAAGGGGAGAGTAAGAGAGGAAGGAGTGAAAGAAGGGAGTGATGGAGGAAAGAAGGGAGGAAGGAGAAGGAAAGCAAGAAATGGAGGGAGGGAAGGAAAGAAAGAAAGGGGGAAGGGACAGGAACAGAGGAAGGAAGGAAACTTATGAAAGGGGAGAGTAAGAGAGGAAGGACTGAAGGAAGGGAGGGAGGGAGGGAAGAAGGTAGGAAGGAGAAAGAAAAGAAATAGAGGAAGGGAAGGTAAAAGAGAAAGAAAAAGAGAAAGAAAGAAAAGAAAGAGTGAAAGAGAAATAAAAAGAGAGAGGGGGAATGAAAGAAATGGAAGGAGGGAAGGAAGGAGAGAAAGGAAGAAAGAAAGAAAGAAAGAGAAAGAAAAAAAGAATGAAAGAGCAAGAGAGAAAGAGAGAAAGAAAGAAAAAGAAACAAAAGAAAGAAAGGAAAGAAAGAGAATGAAAGAGAAATAAAAAGAGAGGGGGAATGAAAGAAATGGAAAGAGGGAAGGAAGGAGAGAAAGAAAGAGAAAGAAAGAAAGCAAGATAAAGAAAAAAGAATGAAAGAGCAAGAGAGAAATAGAGAAAGAAGGAAAAAGAAACGAAAGGAATTGTGATTTTGACTATGCCGGCTCCTTCCCTCCCCCGCTCCCGGCTCCCCACAAACCACCTACCCCTCTACCGCAAGAGGGAAGCGCCCAAGGCGCCAGGTTCTTCCCTTTTTCCCTCGCCCGCATCCTTGCCGCGGTGACTCACCAGGAGAAGGCTGGAGACCCACGCGGCTCCTCGGGGGGCCTTGCGGAAGGCGGCGGCAGAAGCCCCCATGGCCGGCGCTGGGTGCGAGGAAGGATGCTTTCTGCGCGGGCGGAGGCCGAGAGCTGAGAAGGGCGTGCCTTGCCCACCCTCGCCGGAAGAGCTGCCCATCTAGCTGTCCCGCTGCCCCATTGCCCAGCAGGGGATGATGGGCAAGGGACACCTCGGGGAAGGAGGGCAGGGCAGGAAGGGAAGGAGGGGGCTGGCGGGGGTTTAGGAAAGGGAAGCCCGCCGGGCACGAGGGAACGCTGGCTGCGCGGAGCTCCGAGGCCAGCCTTGCAGCTCCTCGGCGGGAGGAGCCGAAAGCCACCGGGAGAGGACTAGGCTCAGCAGGAGAAGCGCCGGGCCCCCCTCCATTATTCAATTTCCCCGGGCCCGTGACACCACTCCCAGTAGTACCGGTCTATCGGCGGCCCTGATGGTCCCTCTTGATTGATTTCCTCCTGGTGGGGAGTGTTTTCCCAGTTGCACACTGCTTTGAACCCGGAAGGCAGCCAGGTAGAGTGAGGTGGTTGCATGGATTCTTGTTGTTCTTGGTGGGCATCACGGTAGCAATGAATGGTGTGATGAAACTACTGCTGGACGAGGAGGAGCATTCTTTGCAGCTGGGCAAAAGCTTCAAATGGCACCCTAAAGCCTCCTTCTACAGCATTTGCTGTGAGTGCCTGACAGACAGCGCTTATGAGCCAGGCCGGTGACGCCAAAACATGGGCTTGATTAAGCTAGCCTGGCCCCATATCAAAAGAGGGCCTTAACCACAGTAGCCTATGCCTGCCTAACTTAAAACAGGCTTCACTGAGGTCAGTGTGACTTGCTCCCAGGTAAGTGGGTATAGCAGCCTTCCCCAGCCAATAGTTTGCTTGCAGCTTATAATAAGTAAAATAATAAATGTGAACACTAAAATTCCATTGGGGCCCAGATCGGAGAGTTGGGAGGGGCAAAATGTTTACTTCTTCCTGGGGTGGGGGCTAAGAGAAAATAATTGAGAAGCATGGGGCTACCAGAACCAGACAACAAAAATTTGGACAGTGAATTGATGGCATTGAGAATGTCAGAAAACACTGCCATCTTGTGATTATATGTAATTTCCCAGCACAGATCCGGTAGCCCAAATATTGTATCTAATTTAGATAAAAAGACATATTTAAAAACATAGAATAATTAAATATTGCATGGGAAAGAATTACTGCCTTACGACGAGAAGGACTATAACAATACATAGTAACTGTGATTGCTTGATAGTGCAGACTTTATTCTTGAAGTTTCTTAGCGTGCCTACCTGTTCTGTTAGAAAATGGGATTAATCACAGATGTATCATGCAGTGATAGGCATTCGGGTGATGGCTAACATCTTTTGATCAGTCAAAATCTGACTGATCTGTGACTGCCCTCAAATACTGGAAGACAGTTATCATATCACCCCTAATCCTCCTCTTTGTTAGACTAGTTATATCTTATTCCCTTAACTATTTATCATATGGTTTAGATTCTAGACTTCTTACTATTTTGTTCTTCTCTGCACTCTTTAGAGTCTCAGCGTCTTTTTTTTTTTGTATCATGGCAACCATAGATGCAATCTATGGTACTATCACTTGTTGTGATCTTCATGGTCCCTTTGTTGATGCGGTCTAGAACTGCATTGGCTTTTTTGGCAATTGGAGCATATTACTGGCTAATACTTAAGTGGTGGACCACTAAGACCCACAGATCCTTTTAATGATTGCTACTGTAGAGCTGGGTTATTATTATAGTTGCTACATCTTACCCAAAGATGTGATATGCAGAAACCTTAAAAAGGGACACTTATTTTGAGAAGAGAAACCCCTATTCAGATATATTCATTTGGAAGTTGCTGTTTTATTTCTCTTGTAACATCCCTCATCTTGCAAAAATTAAATTAGTTGTTATTAACAAAAAGGTAAAGATTTTAAAACTGGCAGGTATTCCCCACAACTAAAAGGAGAGTGGAAGAATGAAATAATAATACCACAACAGAATGTGCGATGTGCTTCTGTAAAATGTAAGCGAGAAGGTCATATGGAGACAGTACATTTTTTCTGAAGAACTGATGACAGGGATGGCACAATGATTAAAAGAGACAGGTGAAGTAGCCTTTTCCACTTCTGCCTCTCCTCAAAATAAAAATACATCTGGTTGCTTGAGATTGTAACTCATCAATCATCACTTCAACAGACCCTATGCTTTAAACATTGTTCCCATGTCTTCATGACACCCAGATGAAGGAATCAATTCCTGAAACCTTCTGAAGCAACACTTGGATAGTCTGGTCATTTTTCTAGCTGTTTCCTTCAGCAGAACAGGGTGCTTTATTCCAGCTCTTTGGGAACAGGTACCTGTGCAGGAATTGTAATAAAAATGTATGAATTGGAGAAGGGAATGGCCAGAGAGAAAAAGAGAATAGCAGCATATGTTGGAAAAGACACAGTAAAATTGAAAATGATTTCTTGACATACTTTCTGGCAAAACATCAAAGTAGCTTTTATGTAACAAAACATACAGTGAAGCTAAAGTATTTTTCTTGGAAAGTAACTTGGTTGCAGAGAAATGCTATTCAACAACCCAAGATTTTGCTGTTTCAAAAATAAAACATTTACTATGCTATCCCACACCAAATTGTGTTTCCACCCTACAACAAAGTGGCTACTGAATGCAAGTAGCATAATAAATCAATGACACAAGAGTTTGCGATAAGTTTTATCACATTTATGTATCTAGTAAAAATCCTTAACCTTGTAATCACGATGTCAACATTTTTGGGGGTCAGATTTAGTTCAATGCAATTGTTGTTTTGTAATGATTAAGGTTTTCCAAAAAATAAAAAATCTATCAAACAAGAAAATGTTAATCCTGTCTTAAGTTTTTCCCACTTGAAAATTAGAAATTTATTGTTTCTATGCGTATTTAGAATAAACTATAAATTTTGAGATTTTTTTAAAAAAAAATCTTCCCAGATAATGTATTGATCTCCCCGTGCTTATTTGTACAAATTATAAGTTATTTATACAAATAATAAAGACGGAAGATAAATCAATTGGTCAATCAATCATATTTAAAACTGACTAGGATCTTCCTAAATCGTCTCTTTTGAAAATACAATTTACCTATAATGCCATAGTGCAAAGAACTACCACTGGCTGTAGTAGTATATACTACTTGACTTTGACCTTGGAACCTTATACCTGCACCTCTGAGGTTGGCATATAATTTACTACTGGGGAATGAATGACTTCACTCATTAACAGGTGCAAATTCTGGCCTTGCCCCATGTGAGAATTTCTGAGGCATTCCAATCAATCTAAAGAGAGACATTGAATCCCGAGTTGGTGCGATATGAAACCCAGCCTGCTGTGTAAATGAGAAGGGGGGATGATTGTGGCAGAAAATGCAGTTCATCTCCTACAGTGCTTTCACTAGATGTTATTTGAGAAGCCTCATCCCAACTTTGAAGGATTTGTAAACATTCTCAAGTGCTACAGAAGGAAAGAAGAAACCAGTGAAGCAGCAAATTGTTAGCTTTCTTTTATCTGCTTGCTTGAGGGTATGCAGGTGCATGCCCGAAACACAGAGACCTGTGTGGATACAGTACTTCAAGTGCTTTAAGTTGATTGTTTATTGTTAATGGCAAGTATTCTGAGCAGAGACAGGTTACAAGCGGTGTGCCACAAGGGTCTGTTCTGGGTCCTATTCTTTTTAATATGTTTGTGAGTGACATAGGGGAAGGTTTGGTAGGGAAGGTTTGCCTATTTGCCGATGACTCTAAAGTGTGCAATAGGGTTGATATTCCTGGAGGGGTCTGTAATATGGTAAATGATTTACCTTTACTAGATAAATGGTCAAAGCAATGGAAACTGCAGGTTAATGTTTCCAAATGTAAAATAATGCACTTGGGGAAAAGGAATCCTCAATCTGAGTACAGTGGAACCCCGACATAAGAGCTGCTCTACTTAAGAGCAACTCGAGATAAGAGCTGGGAGGGGAGAGATATTTTTGTTCTACTTACAAGCCCAAATTCGAGATACAAGCGCCAAGGAGCTGTCTCCTGAAGCCAAACGCTAACTTCCGCGTTCGGCTTCAGGAGACAGCTGCGAAGCGGCACGCGTGTTTTAAAAGGTTGCAGCCGGCCTGGGGGGCTCGGGGGGGTGCTTGCAGCTTTCTTTCTTGCTCTTTTTCTTTCTCTCTTTTACCTTCCCTTCCTCTATTTCTTCTTTTCTTTCTCCTTCCCACCTTCTTCCCTCCCTCCCTCCCTTCACTCATTCCTCTCTTACTCTCCCCTTTCATAAGTTTCCTTGCTTCCTTCCTCTGTTCCTGTCCCTTCCCCCTTTCTTTCTTTCTTGCTCTTTTTCTTTCTCTCTTTTACCTTCCCTTCCTCTATTTCTTCTTTTCTTTCTCCTTCCCACCTTCTTCCCTCCCTCCCTCCCTTCACTCATTCCTCTCTTACTCTCCCCTTTCATAAGTTTCCTTGCTTCCTTCCTCTGTTCCTGTCCCTTCCCTCTTTCCTTCCTTCCTTCCCACCCTCCGTCCATTCATTCACCCATTCCTCTCTTGATCGCTTAAAGCCGGTCCCTGGTGCAAAAAGGGTTGGGGACCTCTGTCCTACAGGATTGGGTGGCAGAGAAGTTGAACATATGTAAATTTAAAAGTTTAAGAAAGTTTACAAGTTAAGTGAAAGAAACTTCATTATTCATTTATATGTACATGTACATTTCTTCATTAAAAACATGTCTTTCTGCATAATTTAGACTAACTTTGTGAGTTTTTTGAGGGCTGGAACCAATTAAAATTATTTACATTAATTCCTATGGGGAAAAGTCGTTCGAGATAAGAGCTGCTCGACTTAAGAGCCCAGGTCCGGAACGAATTAAACTCGTATCTCGAGGTACCACTGTATTGCATTGGCAGTTCTATGTTAGCAAAAACTTCAGAAGGGAAAGATTTAGTGGTAGTGATTTCTCAAAATGGGTGAGCAGTGTGGTCGGGCAGTAGGAAAAGCAAGTAGGATGCTTGGCTGCATAGCTAGAGGTATAACAAGCAGGAAGAGGGAGATTGTGATCCCCTTATATAGAGCGCTGGTGAGACCACATTTGGAATACTGTGTTCAGTTCTGGAGACCTCACGTACAAAAAGATATTGACAAACTTGAACGGGTCCAAAGACGGGCTACAAGAATGGTGGAAGGTCTTAAGCATAAAACGTATCAGGAAAGACTTAATGAACTCAATCTGTATAGTCTGGAGGACAGAAGGAAAAGGGGGGACATGATCAAAACATTTAAATATGTTAAAGGGTTAAATAAGGTTCAGGAAGGAAGTGTTTTTAATAGGAAAGTGAACACAAGAACAAGGGGACACAATCTGAAGTTAGTTGGGGGAAAGATCAAAAGCAACGTGAGAAAATATTATTTTACTGAAAGAGTAGTAGATGCTTGGAACAAACTTCCAGCAGACATGGTTGGTAAATCCACAGTAACTGAATTTAAACATGCCTGGGATAAACATATATCCATTGTAAGATAAAATACAGGAAATAGTATAAGGGCAGATGGACCATGAGGTCTTTTTCTGCCATCAGTGTTCTATGTTTTTATGTTTCTATGAAGCCCATATAACGCTATCAGAGATCTTTATAAAGTGGCGCAGTTTCATTTTTGGTTATCAGATTATATATTAGCAAAAGGATACCTTACATTAGTAGTCACCATTGATGGGCATGTTCCAAGCATCTGCAGCTTAGAAATGTACTAATTTGCCTCCTGGTTTCTATTCTTTAGGTTATTCACTCCTTGATGAGAATGTTCCTAAATTCACAGGCCAACATGTAGAAAACCATTTAAGCATTATAGAATGCTTGTCTGCATGGACTCTTTCTGATTTTGGTTGTGTTGTGGTTAGCTCTGGCCCAGCTCCTGCCCCAAGGACTGTGGATGTGGGGGAGACATCCACATGCTGCAGGCCTGTTTTGCTCCCGGTGGAATCTGATGATGAAGGCTCCTCTGACCAAGAAGACATGAGTGACAGGGAGGAGGAGAGTGTGGCAGACAGCTCAGAAGGAGATCAATTATCTAGCTCCTCCTTGGATTCGGAACAAGAGTTAATGATACAGCCACGCATGTGGAGAGCACTGCATAGGCAGCAACAACTGAGAGATTATTATCAAAGAAAATGAGGCCACCTGTGGTTGGGTGGGGCTGTGGTAATTAGTGAGGCTGCTATAAATAGCAGCCTGTGGGTTTGGCCATTGTGGAGGATTATCTGATCGTTGTGTTTCGTGCCTGCTTTGCTGACTTTGACCTTTGTGTGCTGATTTTTCCCCACTTTGAAACTAAACCAGAGCAAAGTGTGTTTCACTTTGTAAAAGAAGAAGGACTGTGAATTGCCTCACAGCTGCAAGCTAAATATCACAGAACTGATAAGGGACGTGTACAAATTACCAGTTTGTTTGTAGACGAGGGCTCTTTGCTATACAAAAAGAGTGCTCCGTTTATTTGCATTTTCAGTATAAAGAACATTATTTTGTGTCTGAAATTGTATCTGTGCATTTTTGGGAGGATTCTACCAGAGAGCTCGACAGAACAGGTTGAAGTAAGTCTTATTCTACGAAAAATGTTATGAGCAAGAGGATTTGAAAATATCAGTTTTGTTTTCTATTATTATTGTTGTTATTGTTGTTGTTGTTGTTGTTGTAAAATGACTTGTATTGCTGAGCAGAATATAGAGCTGATAATACATTTCTAAATATTCTACAGGGAATTGGAAGGGTTTCCGTTTTTGTTTACTAATAATAATAACAATTTAGTGATGATGGCAGAAAAAAATCTCTGCTCCCTTACTTATATTTGTAAATGTTTACTCATGATTATAGTTAGAAGCTAATCCAGGATAGACATTTTCCTGGTATTTTTTGAACTATGGTTTCCATAATTTGTTGCCTTTAACCATGTGGGTGGGAACCGAAGTCCAAAATGTCTGAAGACAATGAAGCTGCCCATCTCCCTGCTGGACAAAATAAATTATATGATAACTAAAATAGAATTGTTACGGTCTATTCAAAGTTACCACCGACCCCTACCCCAAAAAGTACTTACAACCCAGTTCTGAAGTTCTGGTGGCCAGCCCCACTCCTGTGGTCACATTGCTACATTCCAGGTGCTGGGCAAATTGGCATTTATGATCATTTACACATGATCATGTGACTGTGATTTACGATGCTTTTGCCAAAACCTGACTTTTACTTCCAGTTTTTGGTGGGAAAACCCCCCCACAATGGGTTTGCTTAATGACCCCAACATATACTTAACAATCACTGCAAAAAAGGTAGTAAAATCAATGATCTGCTTTATGACTATTATGACTAATGACCATAATAGAGACCGTGTCTCTCCAGCACTCCGCGAACTGCATTGGCTGCCAATTGGTTTCCAAACACAATTCAAAGTGTTGGTTATGACCTATTAAGCCCTACATGGCATTGGACCAGATTATCTACGGGACCGCCTTCTGCCACATGAATCCCAGTGTTCGGTTAGGTCCCACAGAGTCAGCCTTCTCTCCAGATTCCATCAATTAGACAATGTCAGTTAGCGGGGCCTAGGGGAAGAGCCTTCTCTGTGGGGGCCCTGGCCCTCTGGAATCAGCTCCCCCTGGAGATTCATACTGCCCCAACTTGAAAACTTCTTTATGCCACCATTTATATTCTTTATGCTACTATTTATATTAGTTGGATCCAATTGTATTTTGCATGCTGTTTTATTGCTGACATATTGTGAGCCGCCCCGAGTCCATGAAGAGGGATGGCATACAAATCCAACAAACAAACAAACAAATAGATAAATAAACAAATAGATAAACAAATAAATAGCAGACTCCATTACAATCGTAAGCGGAGGACTAAGTGGTGGGTTGCTACTGGTTCAGACTAATTCGTGAAAGCCATAGGTGGAAATTTGGCGCTGTTCGCTGAACCGGTACTGATGGCCAGCTTGCCACACCTCTGAACCAGTTCCTTGATCACTGCTGCTTGAAAGTGATTGGCAGCGAACCCTATGCATATGTGCAAAGGCTTATGCACATGCTAAGAGAGTCAGTACCCAAATGTAACACATGCACGCACTTTGGACACAACATGTGCACTTCTGAACCGATAGGAAAGGTAAGAGAAACCCACCCCTGCTGAGGTCTACCTATAATACTAATCATATTTTATCAGCTGTTATTTCTGCCTTTTCTAAGAGCAGCAATCAAATCAACAGCTAAGGGGGACTTACACCAACACTCCGCAGTCTGCATTGGTTGCCGATCAATTTCTGGCCACAATTAAAAGTGTTGGTTATGACCTATAAAGCCCTTCATGGCATCGGACCAGAATATCTCCGGGACCGCCTTCTGCCGCACGAATCCCAGCGACCGATTAGGTCCCACAGAGTTGGCCTTCTCTGGGTCCCGTCGACTAAACAATGTCGTCTGGCGGGTCCCAGGGGAAGAGCCTTCTCTGCGGCAGCCCAGACTCTCTGGAACCAGCTCCCCCCGGAGATTAGAACTGCCCCCACCCTCCTTGCCTTCTGTAAACTCCTTAAAACTCACCTCTGCCATCAGGCATGGGGGAATTGAGGCATTCCCCCTCCCCAGGACCTATACAATTTGTGTATGGTATGTCTGTGTGTATGTCTGGTTTAATAATGGGGTTTTAAAATGTTTTTTAAATTTATTAGATTTGTTGTGAATTGTTCTATTGTATATTGTGAGCCGCCCCGAGTCTATGGAGAGACAAATCTAATAAATAAATAAATAAATAAATAAATAAATAAATAAATAAATAAATTGGTTCTTCCTTGAGTCACCCAATACTCACCGGTTTCAAATAAGCTACATTACTCTGGCGAATATCCTTAAGTAGCTTGTCTCTTGGAGTGGTCTCAACCAAAGGAGGGGGCCGCCTTCTCGGAATAGGTTTTAGGGTCTTAATCACATCTTTGAGATTGGTTTTTTCAGCTGGCTCTACATATTCCTGGATAGTAGGTTTGCGCTTCGTCCTCTTGAGCTTCACTATCTTGAAAGCGGGAAGGTCACTGTTGCTTTCCTCTTCAGGTTCTTCTCTTACAGCAGGTTCATTTCTTCGGCCAACAGGTGGGGCTTTGGGAACTGGTGGCGTTGGAAGTTGCATTGGAAGAGGCATCATTGAAGCCGGTATCGGTCCTCCTAGCAATTCCCACATCCCCGGAGGCAACCCAAGTCCGTTCTCCAACATGGCAATGAATTCCTTCTGCTGCTTTAACTGTTGCAATTTTTGCTCCTCCATCCTTTTCTGTCTCTGCTTATCAAGGTTTCTGCTGAGGAGATTAGTCACCACCATTCTGGGTCCTGGAAGTTCAAAGTGGTAGCCTATCTTAAGAAGCGTAGGGTTGGCTTTCAGCAGTCTGGCAATCTCCATTTCTGACTGATGACCCAACATACCTCTCTGATTGTGGAAACGTAGCTCCGTAAGCTTCTCGTTGTACTGCAGGCATCTCATGATGGCAACAATCCCTTTACCTGAGATGAAATTGGAATCGATATTCAGAGTGGTAATACTCCTATTTTCCCGCAGCATGTTGGCCAAAGCAAAAGCTACATTGTCGTCTGCCCCAACGTTGGCTAAACTGAATGTTTTGATGTGCTTGTTCTTCTTCATGGCATTGACAAAGTCCACTAGCATCTCCTTGGGGATGTTCTCAATATTGTTTAAGTTGAGTTCTGTCATTTCTGAGTCATTTCTACGGACTCTTACTAGACTCCCTTCTAAATTAGTTTGATTTCCTGAAGGGCGTGCACTTAATTTAATAAAACTAGTGTCTAGAGCTAATTTTTTGGGAATATTTAATTTTGAAACTTTCTTTTCATTTTCTCCTTCTTTTTCACCATCTTCTGTGTATGATCCTTTAGTTTCCTGGGTGTTCTTGCCATTCTCATGAAGTTTTTTTGTTTCTAGATCTCTCTTCTCTGATTCTTCTATTTTCTCTTCTTCTTCTTCTTCTTCTTCTTCTTCTTCTTCTTCTTCTTCTTCTTCTTCTTCTTCACCTTCTTCCTCCTCCTCTTCCTCCTCCTCCTCTTCCTCCTCCTCTTCTTCTTCTTCCTCTTCTTCTTCCTTCTCCTCTTCTTCCTCATTCATTTGTTTGTTCTTTTTGTAATCATATATATCTTCATTTGCAGCATCATTGGCTGTTGGCTTTTCACTGCTACTATTGGCAACATTTTCTTCAGAATATTCTCTGATGGGTCTCTATAAAAACAAAATGCTGAGAGCTGAAATAATTTTAAATCATTTTGCCACATCAATTGAATGAGACTAAGAACGTTGATGAATTTGTTTTTCTGTTATGAAGATTTACAAGTTTAAATGGAAAGGCATCACAATAACATTAGCAATAGCATGCTATTTACAGCCTCCTCTAAGTGGTTTACAGAATCATCATATTGCTCCCAAATATCTGGGTCCTCATTTTACCCCCCTCGGAAGGATGGAAGGATGAGTCAACCTTGAGCCAGTGGTGAGATTTGAACTGCTGAACTACAGCTAACTGTTAGCTGAAGAGATGGAGATAGAGGGAGGGGAGTGTAAAGAAATGAAGACTGATGAATAGTAACATAAAATAGGTGCAAAATAGGATATTGATTAATGATTGATTGGATAAAAATGAATAATTATGTTTGCTATTGACATAAAGTATGTGCATTGATGTATATATGGAAATTGGGGGGGGGGATAAAAATTTTACAATATTTTTTCCTTCCCCATCTGCTCAATGAAGGGATCATCACTCAGAACTTCTGCACCCCCCAAGCGTCATTTGCTAAGACTGGTTTAGAAGAGAGAAATAATATGTTTCTCACTTATTATATAATCCGTACCTTTGATTATGCTTTAATTTGAGAATTACCTCATAAGAAAAGTGAGCATGAAGTGAACTTATCCCCATCAGAAAGTCAAGTCTGTTCAAATATGAGAGAACGTATCTCATGTACAATTCTTAATTCAGATGTTTTTCTCAGTGGTTCCACAAACTCGTTTTTAAAAACAACACACATAGGTAGTTAAGTATACTGATAAAATGATATGTGCAATACCCTTTTAGGGTCTAAATACTATTGCAAAACATACTTACTGAATACCTCTGGAATGTTTTTCTGTATACTATCATATCAGTTCATGTCTTCCAGAGAATGGCATGAGGTTGGTAGTTATTGAGGACTTCAACAGCCTCACCAAAATGATCTTGTCTCGGATGTTATTCAAGATGTGCATGAAACTGCTTGGTATGGTTTCTAAGAGTTATAAAGTCGGGTATAAGCTAACAAAAGTGGGTGGCAACACCCAGCTTTATTCTTGTCTAACATCAGCAGCATCATGAAAAGCTGCAAACTACCTAATCTGGTTCTGGATTGTTTGAGGATCAATAAACTCATGTTGCATTATGTGACTTTGGATTCAGTGCATTCAGAAACTGAGTTGGTTCAGGAACTTCACTATATATTAACACAAGGATATATTTCCTAGGAAAAAGATAATTTTCAGTTTGGGGTGTTGGCTTATTGTTGTTGGTGATCTAGTGCTTAGAGTACCTATAACTACTCTATCAGCCAGATTCTTTCTCGGTCTGGGATTATTTGTAAATTCAAAATTGGATGGTGGTGCTGAATTCTATGTGGAACTATCCTAAAGTGCAAAAATTATAACTATGGCAAAATGTATTATATGCGTGTTAAAAGTTGCCAATCTCAAGGAAAAAACTTAGTCAAATTGCCTTTTGAAAAAAACACCTTTGAGACAATACTTATCAAAGTAGATTTCATCAGGACCAGATGAAAGATTCTAATTCTATGTATCTGTTTGGTAATTTTACTTATCAGCTTTTTATTGGGAACCTGTGAAATCTTTGTATATTGTACATACATCCTTTTTTTCTGGCTGAGAATCACTCACTAACTCTTTGATGTCTGCATCAATTGCCTGTCTCCCAAAATTGATCAAGTCAAAATCAAATTAAATTGCTGTATCTTGCTGTGAGCCCCCCCCCGAGTCTGCGGAGAGGGGCGGCATACAAATCTAAATAATAAATAAATAAACAAATAAACAAACAAATAAATAAATAAATAAATAAATAATAAAAAAATAATTACATATACTTAATAAAATTTCTATTAACTCTTCTAAACTAATTATAATGAAAGTATGAGGATCCTATTAACAGGATTATCCACTTTTAATATGATTAAATATGCATGAATTATCAGGCTTCACTTTAGCACCCAAATGCTTTTGTACTGATATTTGGTGTTTCATTGATGCTTAATCATAAGACAATAGTTGAAATACTTCCAACAAATTAGAAACAACCTAGGACAAGAGTAGGCAAAGTTGGCTCTTCTATGACACGTGGACTTCAACTCCCAGAATTCCTGAGCTAGCATGATTGCCTTAGGCATTCTGAGAGTTGTAGCACTGAGAAACTTAATGAGAGATGAAGTCAGACATATCAGAAGACACCAAAAGACGGTCCAGATAGTATAACTTAGGCAGGTTTACTTGGCTCTTTGTGGAGTATGGGCTTTATTAAGTCAAGATGGTCCTTATGAACTTTTTTTTCCAGATCTTTGTGATTATGTCTGATTAAAATCTTGTGAAATATTCTTCTCCATGTAGGGAACATTTTAGTTTGCATAATTTAATTACTCTAATAACTATTCATTATGGTGGTGCAATGGTTAGAATGCAGTATTGCAGGCAAACTCTGCCCACAACTTGAAGTTCAGTGCTGACCAGCTCAAGGTTGACTCAGTCTTCCATCCTTCTGAGGTCGGTAAAATGAGGATTCAGTTGGGGGCAATTTACTTACTCTGTAAATTGCGGAGAGAGTGCTGTAAAGTACTATGGAGCAATACAGTGATCCCTCGTTTTTCGCGGGGGATGCGTTCCAAGACCACCCGTGAAAAATGAATTTCCGTGAAGTAGAGGAAAGATTTCTTAAATGTATTTAACGAGTATTTGGACTTTAAAAACCCACCCTTTGCATTAAACAGTCATTCTATAATGTTTCTCAGCTGGAACTACATGTGATATCCTACCAGTTTATTTAATAGAGTACAGTAGAACTGTAGAATAATTTTATGAATTTTTAATAGATTTAAAATTTTCAATGGATTTAATGAATTTAAGCCCCCTTTGAAAACCCCTGAAGTAGCGAATCCGTGAAAGATGAACCGCGAAGTAGCGAGGGATTACTGTATATAAATCTAAGTGCTATTGCTGTTGCTATATTCCCCACCACCAAGTGGTGAATGACTCTTCCTCAGATTGTGTAGAATCAAAAGTGAAAGAGGAAATGAAAGTGCTATTGCTATTTTTATTGAACAAATTTATTCCTATTTTCCTGCATAGAAGGAACTCAGGCAGGTAAATAAGAATATAAACACAATAAAATGGGAGGGGGAAGCATTTCAGAATGTTCATTATTAATATAATAGGTTTGTTGGGTTGGGATTTCAAGATTATTTGATAGTAATAGCTTTTTGCATGTTTGTTTCCAGTAATAGTAAATAGTGGAATATTATGTATTTTAGACGATTTTTTACTCAACCTGACTGGAGATGTCAATTTTATCCTAGAGATCCATAAAATTATCTAAACCATAAAATCCCAGAGCCTGGAAAGGCTTGCAGGTCCAGCCTGCTATTTAGTGCAGGAATAATAAATTATATTACAGTACTAGTATGACTTAAAACATGCAAAAAATATTCTAAAGTCTATTTTAAAGTGTGTACATCTGCTTAAATTCAAGACCTATTTATTGGAAGCAGAGGTAGTTTCTCCCAGTTCGGACCAGTTCTATAGACCTGGTAGTAACTTGTTGGCCTGGATTGCTAGAACCCGCAGCGACCCGGGCCTGCCATGCCTCCAAAGCGGTTCTTTTGGCAGCGCCATAGGCACCGCCATCTTGGTTTTTCTTTTAGTACTGCTCATGTGCGAAGCATACCCATCTGGCATGCCATTGAGCAAACAGCCCAACCCATGATTGGAAGTGTGGATAAGAGCAGAATGTTAGCAGATGCTTATCAAACCCAGTGATAAAATATGGAATAGCACCTGTATGCAGAATATTTACATTTCCTGCTCCTTACCTCTGAGGGTAATAGCGTGACTGGCACCCTTTCATTCTCATGCATTCGTCTGGAGGCCTTCTCCCAATACAGGTAATCAACAAGAGATCTGTGATCAAAGTTTCCTGTTGGGGGTTTCTCCGTCTGGTCCTTCTGTATCATTCCGACTGGCACTTTGGGGTCTGGAGCCATGACTTCCATTTCAGACTGTAGTTCCCTCAGTTCCTCAGGAGATAGGTTTGCTAAGATTTCATCTTCATCTATCTCTCCCGAACAGACATCCTCTTGGTCGGAGTTTTGGCTGAGGTCAGACATGTTCTTTATTGATAAAAAATAAGCACAGAGCAGGTACTCGGAGAAAAAACCAAATGTCAGAAGTAGAAGAAAGGATAGTAATTCCTTTGGCAACCTTATGAAAAATCTTCAGTGTTCAGTGTTTGTTTGTGTGTGTGTGTGTGTGTATTTTTTCCATCAGAGAGAGTGTCGTAGGTCTGTCTTAGATGATGCTTCAGGAAGAGTGAGGGAGGATTGAAACATATGGCACATCTAAATTAAGCACGGCTTAGTCGGAGCAAGAAAATTTATGGAGGTGCTGCCATATTCTGTTTTGAGTAGCTTATGTCAGCTGTGTAAGCCCTTTTGACATTTTGGTACAGCTGCTCATGGCATTGCCACAATCATATTCTAGCGGATTCCTGCAGCTATACCATTTTAAATGGCTCACGGTATACACTCAAAATTAGAATAACAGAAAATGAAGGCTTGTGCATAGATTGTATTGAAATATGTCGGAAACTCTTAAGATTTGCATGGGTGACCTTATGAACCAATAGTTCTCACACTTGTTCCAGAGCTTTACAACTGTTTCAAAACGATTGATTTATGAAGTCCAGATTAAATGACATCAGCAAATATCTTGTTGTTATTGACACCAGAACTAAGGGATGTCCTTGGAAATATGCAGTGTCACTAACAAATCAAATTGGCCAAGGCAGCCGCTGCCACAGCACTATTCATTGCAAAAGAAAATGAAAATAGTATTAGAATGTTAGAGTACACATTGTTCGATGTTTTTGAAGAATTGGTTGGATCTCATGAAAAATTATAAAGGCATCAGATCTGATGTGAAAGGATGTTGTTCTGTCTTAGCGCCGAGCCCCCCAGAAATCAGACGCATACCACTGGTTTAACTAATAATGAATTTTAGTATGTACAAAAAATATTTGCAGTTAAAGTCTTTTCGAAATGAAAATAAATGGCTTTTAATGGCTTCCCCGTATTGATTATTAAGTCTTATCAGCTGGCTAGAGTCCCTGAAAGAGATTAACACTATAATAATTACCAAGCTGAAACAATATTCAGAAGCGGAGATGTTTGGAAGTTAGCTGGAAGCCCAGAGCTTCTCAGAAAGCCAAGAATATTTATCTTAAAATCACAAGCCAAAAAACAAGAGTTAGAAACTAGATACTAGAATGAACTATGTCATTCTCTGCGCAGAAGCAGCACGTTACTCCATCTTAAATGCCCTGAGGGTGTGGCCCAGTAGTCAGCAATGCTACTCACGAGTAAACCTCCTCCTGAGTAACCACTCATGTCTCCTAGAGGCCCTGCAAATCCTAGCATCAATAAGAGGCTCTTCCTCTTCTCCTGAGTCACTCATCTCGGGAGGTGCAGAAGACCCTGGTTGTACTTCAGCCTCTGACCCCACATCCTCTTCACTCTCAGTCTTGGGTGCCAGGAACCCAGGACACCTGTACTGTGTCTCCACTGTCTCTACTTCCTCTGAGTCCATGACTAATTGTGCAGGATGAGAGCAGACCACAACAGATCTGTACAATGATTAGTTGGCAGCAAAGAGATTCAAACAGTTCTTTCTGCTGTCAGTTGGTAGTCACCTGGATTACCCTATCAGGTGGCTTTACAAATTACCTATGCAGAGACACCAATGGGCAACTATCTAGTGTATTTTGTTCAAAAACCTGAACATTGTTAATTATTTGATTGGAATTGGCATTTTCTAAGGTTTGGAAATTTTACTTATGTTTTAAAATGCCAGTATTGGATTTTGGGCTGCAAATTTTTTTACTACTGCACAGAGGGTGTGGCTTATTTTGTGGGTGTGGCTTGCCCACCATGTGACCAGGAGGGAGTGGCTTGAAGATCATGTGACTGGGGTGGCTTAAAAATCATGTGACTGACATAAAGGTGGACATAAAGAGATTAAAATCCAGGAGCATAAAAACAAATAGAGTTGTTCATTGAAATATTTTCTCCATGAAAATTCTTTGTTCAACTTCCCCCTTCCAAAACATGAGTGATGGAATTCGGGAAAAACCTGTTCTTGTGTCTAAATTGTCTTGGTGTGCAGTGTTCTGTAGCAATGTTTTGAAGGTAGGAGTTGAAACAGTTTATGTCCAGGATGTGAGGGGTCAGTAAATATTTTCCCCTCCCTCTTTTTGACTCGTGCAGTATACAGGTCCTCAGTGGAAGGCAGGTTGGCAGCAATTGTTTTTTCTGCAGTTCTGATTATCCTCTGAAGTCTGTGTCGGTCTTGTTGGGTTGCAGAACCAAATCAGACAGTTATAGAGCTGCAGACTCAGTAGTCTCTATGGATTGGAGGTTTTTAAGAAGTGATTGGACAACCATTTGTCTGAAATGATATAGGGCTCTGATGGTGAACCTATGGCACTTGTGTCAGAAGTGGCACGCAGAGCCCTCTCTGCTGGCACGTGTGCTGTCGCCCCAGGTCAAATCTCTGTGGCATTTCTTTCATGAGCTCATTTCCTTGCAAACGACAAAGCAGAAACTCACAAAAGAAAATGATCTTATCTCTTGCCAGTACTGGGATGCCCCATCTCTGCCAGTCTTCGGGTCTCTGCTGCACATGCATGCATGCCTGCACTTTGTGCATTCATGCATGTCTGCATACAATACACTCTGCTGGTCTTTGAACAATTCCAGTGTAATTGAAGATGATATCCTACCTCCAGTTCTTCATTTCTGTTGGAAAGCGTGATAAAACAACCAAATTACATCTCATATGGATATTCATATAACTGAACCCTAATCTTATTCATGTGTATTTATGTATGAGTGTGTCAGTAGTGGATTGCTCTCAGGTGGACTGGTTCTTAGAACCGGTAGTGATGGGAGCAGTGAGGGGCTGCAAATGTTTTTACTACCGCCCTGTGGGTGTGGCTTATTTGGTGGGTGTAGCTTGCCCACCATGTGACCAGAAGGGAGTGGCTTGAAGATCATGTGATTGGGGTGGTTTAAAAGTCATGTGACTGGCTTAAAGATGGCCAACTTGACATCACTCCTGTCAAGGGCTTGGGTTAGGGTTAGGGTGCCTGGCCTCTCCTATTTGATTCTATGTATACTATTTGATTCTATGTACTGTATACTATTTGATTCTATGTATATATGCCATATGTGTACATACATATTACACACAGGCACGCAAAAATATACATTATCTACTATATAAACTCTATGTGTATGTACACACACACGCACACACAGCTCTTCTAAAATTATACGCATTCAACCTCATTTACTGCGATAGGAAAAACATACCCAGACCCCAGAAGGGAAAAAAAGATTCTGCGTATTCCTGTAGGAGCCCATCACTGGATGGGAGGCTCTGCCCACCCACTCAGATGTGTGCGTGTACATGCAAACCGGTGGCAAACTAATTTACAAACCACCACTAATGTGTGCCTATGTATGCAGAGCTAAAAAGTAATAGAAAAATAATAGTTGCTATATAATTGAGGATTGTATCTATGCTGAAGATTGTCCCTATTACGTATCAAAATCTGATTCTGCAAGTTCTCAACCCCAGACTATTTTTTTTTCTGTTGAAGAAAATAAAATATACGAGTATAATTTATAACTGTGGGTACTGTGCGATCAATATAAATTGCAAAGTATTTGCTTTCCTTCAACTTAATTTGTCATTTGAATCAAGAACTGTTTCAGTGAAATAGATACGAAATAGAACAAATGGCTCAGGTTTCTTTCTGGGAGAATCAAGCAACCAAGCAAATCTATTTGGTTGCTAAGGTAGTTCTTATTTGTTGTGGAGAGAAGTATGTTCAACTGGTATGTGGCCATGAGATCAGATGTAACTTATCTACCAGAAGGAACTCTGTCAATGCGTGTTAGATGTGCAGATAACTTAGGATGGGAACAAAGTTGTGCAATGAGTTTATTAACAATTACTGTGGTTTGATTTTCCCTAAATAACCATTGCATTTTGCTAATGTGGTAGAGATTACACTGGAATTGGCTCCATCAATAACTTCTGTGGGTTCCCAGGGAACTCAAGGGACTGGTTATTACCTTGAAAAACCTGCATGGCATGGGGCCAGGCTTCATGCAGGACTCCCTATCTTCAAGGGTTTTGATCCATTCTAACAAATCTGATAAATTCTTGGCAGGTGGGATGGTATATGTAGGAATGACAGAAGGAAGCCCTACATCCAGGGCAATGGTCTGATAAAACTCAGTCTGCAGGCAAGGGGAAAAGATGAGAAGCACTTCAGAAGAAATACAGAATAACAGAGCGTTGGAAGGATTCAATTCAATTCAATTCAATTCAATTTATTAGATTTGTATGCCACTCCTCTCCGAAGACTCGGGGCAGCTCACAACAACGATAAAAACAATATTATAATGGCACAAATCTAATATTAAAAATAACTAAAAACCCTATCATAATTAAAAACCAAACAGCACATACATACCAAACATAAATTATAATAAGCCTGAGGGAAAGATGTCTCAAATCCCCCATGCCTGTTGGTATAGGTGGGTCTTAAGTAGTTTACGGAAGACAAGGAGGGTGGGAGCCGTTCTAATCTCCGGGGGGAGTTGATTCCAGAGGGCTGGAGCCACCACAGAGAAGGCTCTTCCCCTGGGCCCGCCAGGAGCTTTGGAGGCCTTCTAGCCCAACCCTTAGCTCAGGCTGGAAACCCTATATCAGTGATGGCGAAACTTTTGGACACTGAGTATCCAAACTGCATACCTGCGTATTGCCAAACTGAAAGGTCCACACACTTGCACAAATGTGTAAAGTACACATTTCACACATGTGAGGAAGAGAACATAGGTAGTCATTGACTTACAACAGCTCATTTAGTGACTGTTACAACAACACTGAAAAAAATGACTCCTGATCATTTTTCACGCTTATGTCTGTTGCAGTATCCCATTGTCATGTGATCAAATCGTGGATGCTTGGAAACTGGTTCAGAATTATGACTGTTGCAAGGTTCCAAAGTCATGTGATCCCCTTTTCTGACATTCTGATAAGCCAGGTCAGAAGGTCCTCCTTCAATGTGGAAGCCAGATTGACACAACAAGTGTGTGACTAACATAAGTGCAGTGATTCACTTAGCAACTGGCAAGAAATATCATAAAATGAGGGCAAAAGTCATTTGACAACTGGATGGCTTAGCAACAGAAAGTTTTGGGCTCAATTTGACTGAAATGGTATAGGATTTTCTGCCTGAGGAAGGGGTTAGACTAGAAGACCTCCAAGTTCCCTTCCAACTCTGTTGTTCTGTTCTGTTTTGTTCTGTTCTGAGGTGGGTTTCAGCAGGTTCTGACCAGTTCTGGAGAACCGGTAATAAAAAGTTTGAGTAGATCGGAAAACTGGTAAATACCACCTCTGACTAGCTCCGCCCCCCTCTATTCTCTGCTTCCCAAGTCCCAGCTGATTAGGAGGAAATGGGGATTTTGTAGTAATCTTTCCCTGAACTGAGGTCGGAATGGAGATTTTATAGTATCTTTCCCCTGCCACGCCTACCAAGCCACACCACACTCACCAAGCCACGCCACACCCACCAAGCCACGCTACTCACACAGAACCGGTAAAAAATCTTGCATCTCATTCACTGAAAATTTCTATTCTATTCTATTCTAATCTAATCTAATCTTAGTTATAAATTGGGGACTACCTCTAATGAAAACTTGCCTTAGATGTCAAAGTGGGCTTAGTTACTGTTTAAAAAGAGATCTTTCCTACCAGCTCTGGGAAAGCTAACAGTGGAATGTAGGAATTATTTGAGTTATGGGGTTTTTTTTTATTTGCACAATTTGGTTCTGATCAGAAAATTCAGGTGTTTAACTGCAAGCAAAACTCAATAATATGGCAGATTTGACAATTGTTAAAAAGTTAAGTGAAATCATAATACAAGCTCTGCTCCTTTCAGATATGATTTCAAAAAAACCCACCTTCTTTCATCTTTGCTCTTTCTTGCCTGTAGATGCCTCTCTTGCTTAAATAGCCAAGTTCTAATAGCCACTAAGCTTTTAAAGCAAAGCTTCTCAATCTTGGCAACTTTAAGACACGATCACTTCAACTCCCAGAATTCCCATGCTTTGAGAAACTCAAAGCATGGCGGCATACAAATCTAAATAATAAAATAAATAATAAATAAATAACATGCAGGGTCGTTGATGTTTTCTGACCTTGGTTGTTTTTCTAGCAGACCGTTCATTACCCAAATTAGCTAACTTCAGCAATGCTAGTCACTGCAAGTTAATATACATATCATTAAGCCAAAAAAGCGGTTGTAAGCTATTTAGATCTTTTCCTATAATGCTGCCCTATTTTTTTTAAAAAAAACTATTTTGTACTATGCCAGAGGTCTTCAAACTTGGCAACTTTTAAGACTTATGGACTTCAACTCCCAGCATAGCTGGCTGGAGAATTCTGGGAGTTGAAGTCCGCAAGTCTTAAAGTTGCCAAGTCTGAAGGCCTCTGTTAATTACGCATTATGCAAGCTTCTAAACATTCTTTATGGGCAGCCCTACATAAAAATTGCAACAATTTAAATGAAATATAAGGAGGGAACAGATACTAGATGCCAAATTGAAAAGCTGATACACTAAGCACAACTGTTCAAATACATTTCTGCCCATTAGCTTTACTTGAAAATTCAGGGGTCCAAGTAAGATCAAGGAATACTTTTTGAAGATTGAAACCTAATCGTTTGGAAAAAAAAATAGCTCCCTTTCAAAACAAGCTGAATCTGAATAGTCAAGCTGGACTTTCAACTTTCATTTAATCCAGAGTGTTATCTAATTTAGGAACCATCTAGTGATGTGGACTTCTTCCTTAGCAGTAATTGAATGATGAGATTCCATTGCTAATAGGTTCTTTTTTTTTAAAAAAAAAATTATTTTATCTATTTTATGGTTTTTATGATGTTTACTATTTTTTCATATCTGTATTTTCTGTTTTTGTAATTTTGGTTCTATTTATTCTCACGCACTGCTCAGAGTCGCCTCTGGCAATGTGGGCATCTATATAAATTCAATAAATAAATAAATAAACTGAATGTAGAAAAAGCAACAATGCTGGGTATTATCAGCACACCGGTGTCTCTTAAACTCCAAAGCTCAGCATAATCTCTTCCAGCAGTTTCATATCTGTTATAATCATACAGAGGACAAAATAGAACCCTAAGGGACACACACAAGCACAATCCACACACCCCAATTATACCTTATTCCCCCCATTTACTTTTGGGGGGGAGAGAACTAAGCCTGCATTAAAAATGAAATTTGGGTCTGCGGGATCAAATGCAGGCTGTAAAGCAAATAATCAAGGCTTACTGCAATGTTTATTAAACATTCAGGTGTGGGTTTCATTATTTATTTATTTATTTATTTTTATTTGTTTGTTTGTTTGTTTTGTCACGTATGTATTGGTGGATACAAAGATATAATATTTATATACATGATACTAGTAAAAGAGAAAGATTAGGACAGGGGACGGAAGGCACTCTGGTGTACTTATGCACGCCCCTTACTGATCTCTTAGGAATCAGGAGAGGTCAACAGTGGATAATCTAAGGATAATCTAATTTATTCGCTACTGATTCACTTAGTAATGTGGCACACAAACACACGTTTCATGCATGCACAGTGCACAGTTCCTTAAAAAATCTGAAAGAACCCAGCGACCAATAAGGTCCCACAGAGTTGGCCTTCTCCGGGTCCCGTCGACTAAACAATGTCGTTTGGCAGGCCCCAGGGAAAGAGCCTTCTCTGTGGCGGCCCCGGCCCTCTGGAACCAGCTCCCCCCAGAGATTAGAACTGCCCCCATCCTTCTTGTCTTCCGTAAATTACTCAAGACCCATCTATACTGCCAGGCATGGGGGAGTTGAGACACCTTTCCCCCCAGGCTTTTAAATATTTTTTATATTTATGTTTGGTATGTATGTGCTGTTTGCTTTTTAATATGATAGGGTTTTATATTCTTCTTTTAATATTAGATTTGTTTCGCTATAATATTGTTTTATTACTGTTGTGAGCCGCCCCGAGTCTTCGGAGAGGGGCGGCATACAAATCTAATAAATTGAATTGAATTGAAAATTGAATTGTGGGCATGGCTGGCCTGGGTTGCTGCCGGTTCTAGTGACCCATGCCACCAAGTTACTACTGGTTCTATAGAACAGGTCAGAACCAGGAGGAACCCACTTCTGTAAACATTATTTACTGGTGCCTGTCCTCCAAAGAATATTGAGAGAGGCCCTCACTCAACTCAGCATTCATATTTAAACTCAGGAAATACATCTCAGAAAAGGCAGGAGACACCAATGCCTAAGCCACAGATTATGTAACATACACGTTCATAGTATCTCAGTTTACTATAGATAATGGAGCTCAGGTTACTTCCTGTACTCATTTTTTCCCCTTCAGAAACCAAAAACAATAAAACAATAAAATAGGGAGGAAAACATCTCGCATTAATCAAGAGGAGGGCCAAAGTTCGGGAGTGCCAGACAAAACATTTCTCATAGCAAATCTATGGGATTGTTCTAGTGAGGTAACATAACTGTTAGGGAAGGCCGGAGCCAGGGAATGATGAATGGGCAGGCAGGCGGGTTGAATGAGTGGAGAGGTGGGGTGAGCAGTGAGTGGGTGACCGGGTGGGTGCGGGGCTACCCAGAGTTGGCATTTACCAGTTCAGCTTACCAGGTCAGAACATGATGCAAATTTCTGCTATTGGTTTGCCTGAACCGGTCTGAACCAACTGAATAGTAGTGTTTGTAATAGGAAAGTGAACACAAGAACAAGGGGACACAATCTGAAGTTAGTTGGGGGAAAGATCAAAAGCAACGTGAGAAAATATTATTTTACTGAAAGAGTAGTAGATCCTTGGAACAAACTTCCAGTAGACGTGGTTGGTAAATCCACAGTAACTGAATTTAAACATGCCTGGGATAAACATATATCCATTGTAAGATAAAATACAGGAAATAGTATAAGGGCAGACTAGATGGACCGTGAAGTCTTTTTCTGCTGTCAGTCTTCTATGTTTCTATGTTTCTATGTTTCTAATACTTCTGGCTGTGATCTTATATCTCTATATACCAACTTGTATGTATGTATGTATGTATGTATGTATGTATGTATGTATGTATGTATGTTCTTATTTATTTATTTATTTAATAATAATAATAATAATAATAATAATAATAATAATAATTTATTAGATTTGTATGCTGCCCCTCTCCGCAGACTTGGGGCGGCTCACAACGATAATAAAAACAATGTGCAATGTAACAAATCTAATATTTAAAAGAAAGCATCTAAAAACCCGTCATTTAAAAACCATACAACACAAGCACACCATACATAAAACTCTATAAGTCTGGGGGAGATGTCTCAATTCCCCCATGCCTGGCGATATAGGTGGGTCTTAAGCAATCTACGAAAGACAAGGAGGGTGGGGACAGTTCTGATCTCTGTGCTACCACAGAGAAGGCTCTTCCCCTGGGGCCCATCAGACAACATTGTTTAGTCGATGGGACCTGGAGAAGGCCAACTCTGTGGGACCTTATCGGCCCCTGGGATTCGTGTGGCAAAAGATGGTCCCGGAGGTATTCTGGTCCGATGCCATGTAGGGCTTTATAGGTCATTATCAACACTTTGAATTGTGACCGGAAACTGATTGGCAGCCAATGCAATTTATTTATTTATGAGTTAGAAGGGACCTTGCAGGTCATCTAGTACAACCCCCTACTTGAGCAGGAGACTCTATGCTACCCCAGACACATGGCAGTCCTATCTCTTTTGAAGGTGTTGAGTGTTGAGATGCTCACAACCTCTGCTGGAAAGCTGTTCCACTGGTTGATAGTTCTCATTGTAACTTGATTTAATTCATTCCGCACATCTAAGAACATTTTCCCCCATAGCAGCCCTCCATTATTTATTTATTTATTTATTTATTTATTTATTTATTCATTCATTCATTCATTCATTCATTCATTCATTCATTCATTCATTCATTTATTTATTAGATTTGTATGCCGCCCCTCTCCGCAGACTCGGGGCGGCTCACAGCAGGATACAACAATTCATGACAAATCTAAATATAATTTAAAATATTTAAAAACCCCATATTTCTAAACAAACATACACACAAACATACTATGCATAAATTGTACTAAATTATATTAGTTACTGTCATGCCCTCTCATATACTGTAACTTTTATATACTATTGTTGCTCTCTAGCCCCATCTAGTGGCCAGAGGGACAAATATGCCCCAACATACGATATTTATTTACTGCTCTCCAGCTTCATCTAGTGGCCAGAGAGATAAATACCAAGCATTTTGTTTGAAACTGACCCCATCTCATAATCCATGAGCCCATCCTCTCAAAACAAGTGCATGCTGGGAAGCCAGAATTCCTTTCCTTTAGCATTTGAAGAACACAGGACCGCAAAGAAGAATCCAACTTAATCTGTGGCACATGGTCATCCAAGGACAAACCCACATTCCACACACAGAGTATCTCTAGTGAGATTTTAATTGCTTGTATTTATTTATTAATCATTATGTTCAGCAATAACTCAATACTATCTATTTTGTATTTGGTTCTCATTAAATGTATCCCAGTTTTCCCCAGTTTCACCATACCCTGTTTTTTAAATAAAGCATTCAGATCTACACACGTGGTCTGTTTTATTGGAGGATAAACGGTTTTAACTGCATGTCAAGCTACACACAGACTAACATGTAGTGATCAGGGGTGGGTTCTAACTTATCTTACCACCGGTTCGCTTCTTCCCGCACCTTGTGGCCATGCCGCATGAACGCTCAGTACCAAGAATTTTTTTAAGCCAAAACCAAGATGGTGGCGCATGTGCAGTGCTGGAAACTTAGCTTTTCTAAATGCACAAAAGAAAAAAATAGCAATTAAATTTTTTTTAATGATTTAGGGGTAATGATTTCTGAATGTCTCAAAATGGGTGAACAGTGCAGTCAGGCGGTAGGGAAAGCAAGTAGGATGCTTGGCTGCATAGCTAGAGGTATAACAAGCAGGAAGAGGGAGATTATGATCCCACTGTATAGAGCGCTGGTGAGACCACATTTGGAATACTGTGTTCAGTTCTGGAGACCTCACCTACAAAAAGATATTGATAAAATTGAACGGGTCCAAAGACGGGCTACAAGAATGGTGGAAGGTCTTAAGCATAAAACGTATCAGGAAAGACTTCATGAACTCAATCTGTATAGTCTGGAGGACAGAAGGAAAAGGGGGGACATGATCGAAACATTTAAATATGTTAAAGGGTTAAATAAGGTCCAGGAGGGAAGTGTTTTTAATAGGAAAGTGAACCCAAGAACAAGGGGACACAATCTGAAGTTAGTTGGGGAAATGATCAAAGGCAACATGAGAAAATATTATTTTACTGAAAGAGTAGTAGATCCTTGGAACAAACTTCCAGCAGATGTGGTTGGTAAATCCACAGTAACTGAATTTAAACATGCCTGGGATAAACATAGATCCATTGTAAGATAAAATACAGGAAATAGTATAAGGGCAGACTAGATGGACCATGAGGTCTTTTTCTGCCGTCATTCTTCTATGTTTCTATGTTTCTTTAAACAGGTTTAACTGCATGCCAAGCTGCACACAGACTAACATGTAGTGAGCAGGAGTGGGTTCTAACTTATCTTACCACCGGTTCGCTTCTTCCCACACCTTGTGGCCATGCCGCATGAACGCTCAGTACCAAGAATTTTTTTTAAGTCAAAACCAAGATGGTGGCGCATGTGCAGTGCTGGAAACTTAGCTTTTCTAAATGCACAAAAGAAAAAAATTAGCAATTAAAAAAATTTAAATGATGGCGTCCATGTCCTGGCGCCAACAAAACCTGCTCTGTGATGTCACCAGCAGTTTGCTCCCAGTTCTATAGAACCAGTACAAACCAGAGAGAACCCATCTCTGGTAGTTAGGGCAGAACAGTTACTAAAAGAAAATAGCCCTGAAGCATTGTCACAAAAACTAGCATTATGATTTTGTACCATATCATTTTGCCAGTTTGAGGGGGGGAAACAAACAAGGAGAGCAAGAATACTGGCAGATGCCAAAGAAGTGTCTGCACTCACATTAATCCTTATGATGTTCAGGCATAAATCACTTGCAGGATTGGACAGCAGCATTTCCAAGCTGGCGGGAACAAACATACTGTAGCTGCCAGTTGATTCTAAAGTCCAAGCGTCTCTTTATTTAGCAACCAACCTGGGTGAACTTACAAAGATCCAGCCAAGAGAGGCTTTAGTACATCTTTTAGGGTAGTTTGGTTAAGAGGAATATCGCAGGCACGGCTCTTGTTTGAAGGATCAAGAAACAACTAAAATAACAGCAGCACTAGTTCCTTAAAAGACTTGATCTTTTTAAAATGAGAATTCTTTTTATTGTCAAGCACACATTGGTGATTAATCTTTGTTCCTGTGTTCTTAAAGCTGGGCAGCAGTTTGTAAATTCCATTCCAGAACATTATTATTATTATTATTATTATTATTATTATTATTATTATTATTTAGATTTGTATGCCGCCCCTCTCTGTAGACTCGGGGCGGCTCACAACAGAATTAAACAGTTCATAACAAATCTAATAATTTACAATTTAAAATATTTTTAAAACCCCATTACTAAGCAGACATACATACAAACATACCATGCATAAATTGTATAGGCCCAGGGGAGATATCTCAGTTCCCCCATGCCTGACAGCAAAGGTGGGTTTTGAGGAGTTTACGAAAGGCAAGGAGGGTGGGGGCAGTTCTAATCTCTGGGGGGAGTTGGTTCCAGAGAGTCGGGGCCGCCACAGAGAAGGCTCTTCTCCTGGGACCCGCCAACCGACATTGTTTAGTTGACAGGACCCGGAGAAGGCCCACTCTGTGGGACCTAATTGGCCGCTCGGATTCGTGCAGAAGAAGGCGGTCTCGGAGATATTCTGGTCCGATGCCATGAAGGGCTTTATAGGTCATAACCAACACTTTGAATTGTGACCGGAAATTGATCGGCAACCAATGCAGACTGGGATGAATGTCTTAGCAAATATTTTCTAATAGAAGAGATGGTGATGATGATGATGATGATGATGATTATTATTATTATTTAGATTTGTATGCTGCCCTTCTCCGAAGACTTAATACACCTACTAATTCACTGTCATGTGTGCATGTGAGTGAGTGGGACAGCACACCACATCTACAACAGGTGAGTAGCACTATTTTTCTTTCCACCCTCCCCAAATTCTTAGATCCAGTTCCTAGTGATCAAGGGCCATTGCCACCAGATGTGGCTGGTGATCTCTCCCGCTCGCCAATAAGTGTCAAAACTGACATCTTGGCCCTTCTTCATTGTCCCCATGATGTGCTGTGCTTGTTTTGACAACAGTGGCCAAAAATAGCAAACATTGTTCCTGGCTGACTGGCTGCCCCTGAGCCCAGTGTGAGGGCACCCAGAGGTAACAAAGGATCAGGGAGACCAAAGAAGTCAGTTTCGAGCACCACCAAGCCTTAAATAACCTGGCTCTCAATAAATAAACAAGCAAGTCAAATAAATAAACAAGCAAGTCAAACTGGATCATCAAGAATATTTTTTAAATGGCACAGTAAAGAATTTTTCTTAATTTCTTAATCTTAATTTCTGCTTCAAGACCCTGGAACGCTGGTTTTTTAAAAAAAAAATATTGTGCACTCATAAGTACAACACCATTCTCCCTTGTCTTTTAAATCTCAGTGTAGTAATCTTTGATGTCATCCATAAATGTATTCCTGATCTCATAAAATAAATTAACTGTGGTCGCTCGTTGGCATCTTCTTCTCTCAAACCATACCATTTGGGTCACTGAAGCTATCCATTCACCCTTGCAAACCTCCTGCTGATTTCTTTCCTGTAAATAACTCACTTAGCTGTCTTCTTATATTTCCCTGATCTGCAAACATTCCACCTTTAGGGCATGAGCTTGTCTGATCGGCTGTGTTAAGGTCATGGTCTTTGTTGTAAGAGAAATAATCAAGGAATAGGCAATAGCATATAGCACTATCTTTAAGGGGTAGCCCCTTTAATTTGGCATTTTCACTTTATTTATTTATATATTTATATATTTCATGATATTTATAGGCCGCCCAACTCCAGAGGACTCTGGGCTGCTCACAATAATTGCAACAAATAAAAACAGTATAAAATACAACAGCGGTAAAAACAACAAATAGCATGAAAATATATAAATAATCCAAAAAACCATGCATATACTCAATCATTCCTAGTACCAGGTCTGCCTGAAAAGCCAGGTTTTAACAGCTTTACAGAAGATCAGTAGAGTGGGGATATTATGGATCTCTGGAGACAGTTGATTCTACAGGGTCAGAGCCACCACAGAGAGGGCCCTTCCCTGTGGCTGGGACCCAGAGAAGGCCAACCCTGTGGGCTCTTATTGGCCATTGAGACTGGTGGGAGAGCTATATTCAGTGAAGGTCTGTGATCTAAGATGAGACTTAACACTGACACCGATGTCATGTTTTTTGTTTAAAATAGCAGGTGATACAGACTACAATCTGCAGTTGTAATGCATTGTGTAACTGAAAGTCCTAAGAATTGTTAAAATAGTTTAGTGTAGTTTGCACCTGTTCTGTCTGGGTGCCCCCAGACTTCAACACCAACTGGAAAAAGCAGCCAGACACGCTGGTAAAAGCAAAAGCACTTTATAGTTTGAAAAATAAACACAGAGAAAAACCTGTTCTTCCCAACAGGCAGGCTATGAGACTTCACAGCAGAGTCCTGATGGCCAGACAATACAGCAGACTTCTTGCTGGCACACCCACCACTGTAGAGAATAAGACCTACACCTTTCCCCCCCAAGGTTTCAGTATTCAAAGTCACAAACCAGAATTCCAAGACGCCAAAGATCACAGCCAGGTCCCAGGACTCCCAAAGATAATACTCCACAAGCCAGGAAGGGTGGGTCTGCCTTTTCAGCCTTTCCAGAGAGCACCACACCCAAACCCAGCTGTTGCCTCTTTAGTGCTGAAAGTACCTGGCTAATTGTCCCCTTCGTTGTGTTGCTCTTCTCTGCCGGAGATCAATTATTGCTTGTGCATTTTCATCTAAGGAATCCAGGCTGCTTGCTGGGGAGAGCTCCCTCTCAGGGGACTCTGGCTGTCCTCCCTCTCCCTCAGCCTGAGATTCCTCCTCCCCGTCTGCCTGAACCTCCTGTTCCTCATCCTCCCCCTCTGAGCAGGAAGCCGGCAGAGGACCAGCCGTTCCCTGAGGGGCCTCAGACGGAATCACAACAGCACCCTTACAAAAAGGTGTCATAAAACCAAAAAGAGTTACATTTTTGTGTAGCCTGCCTGAACTTGCTATGTAACTCTTTTGTTCTTTCCCAGGGTTCTCTACTATATTTTTTACAGTATAAGATGCAACTTTCCCCCCCCCTAAAAGAGACTGAAAATTTGAGTGCATTTTATACTCCGAACATAGCTTTTTTCACAGTTTTTTTTCTCCCAGCCCTAACAAGGTGCTAACAATCTTCCCAGCTCATCGCAGCTTGCAGGCTTGTTTCCATTGTTACTCTCTCCAAAGAATATTTTTACAGCTCTAATCAGGGGATAAAATAATGTATTGAAGTTGACCAGACTAAGGACACTAGTCAGATGAATACTAGGTAAGTAGACACCCCCCCCCCTATTTTTCTCCCACAAAACTGTTCTGTCAAGCTCTCTGGTTTGGGGATGACACTACGGAGTCCGGTAATGAGTTCCACACTTCAACAACTCGGTTACTGAAGTCATATTTTTTCCCTCAAGTTTGGAGCGGTTAATATTAAGTTTAAATCTGTTGTGTGCTCTTGTGTTGTTGTGGTTGAAGCTGAAGTAGTCGCCGACAGGCAGGACATTGCAGCATATGATCTTGTGGGCAATACTTAGATCTTGTTTAAGGCGTCTTAGTTCTAGGCTTTCTAGGCCCAGGATTGAAAGTCTAGTCTCGTAGGGTATTCTGTTTCGAGTGGAGAAGGGCTCTTCTGGCGAAGTATCTTTGGACATTTTCAAGGGTGTTGGTGTCTGAGATGTGATATGGGTTCCAAACGGATGAGCTGTATTCGAGGATGGGTCTGGCAAACATTTTGTAAGCTCTGGTAAGTAGTGTGAGATTTCCAGAGCAGAAGCTACATAGGATTAGGTTTACAACTCTTGAAGCCTTCTTGGCTATGTTGTCGCAGTGGGCTTTGGCACTTAAATCTTTTGTTGTTAGTATACTGAGGTATTTAACCGAGTGGGGATTATCTGTGATAATTTGATTATTCAGTTCGTATTTGGAGTTCAGATTCTTTTTCCCAATGTGTAGGACAGAGCATTTGCTAGTTGAGATTTGGAGTTGCCATGTGTTGGACCACTCAGAAACAGAGTTCAGGTCTTTTTGGAGAGTAGTTGTGTTATCGGTGGTGTTGAAGAGTTTTACATTGTTGGCAAAGAGGACACAGTTGCTTGTGATGTAATCGCAAAGGTCATTGATGTAGAGAATGAAGAGCATTGGTCCCAGTACACTACCTTGGGGAACACCGCTTTTAACTGGGACGGGGGTGGATATAGTGCTTCCTATTTTGACCACTTGTTGTCTGTTTGACAGGAATGCTGTAATCCAGCTGTGGAGGGATCCTGAGATGCCATAGGATTTGAGTTATAGGAGTAGCTTGTTGTGGACCACTGAATCAAAGGCTTTGCAGAAGTCGATATAAATTGCATCTATAGATTTCCCTTGATCTAGATGAATTATCCATATATTTTTGCAGTGGATGAGCTGCAGGTTGCAGGATAGTTTTTTTCTGAAACCAAATTGTTTGTTAGAGAGCAAATTATTAGTTTCTAGATGGAGAGTAATTGATTGGTTTATAATTGATTCCATGACTTTGCATGGGATGCAGCATAGTGAAATTGGTCTGTAGTTATCGACAAGAGAGGGGTCTCCTTTTTTGAAGATGGGGATGACCATTGCTTTCGACCATAGCTTAGGAAGTGTGCTGGTTCTGAAGGATTTTTCGAAAATTATGCTTAGTGGTTTAGCTATGGCAGAAGAGAGCTTTTTTAGGAAGTAAGCACAAAGACCATCTGGTCCGACTGATAGAGAAGGTTTAAGGTCACGTAATGCTTTTTCAACTCGGTCTTCAGAGAAGTCTACTTGGGTAGGTCATTGAGGGAGCTTGAGGTGCGATTGATGAAATTGGGGGATGAGCCATTGCTGTTAACAAAGACAGAGCCAAAGAAAGAGTTGAGGAGGTTGGCTTTGGATGAATCATCATGGTATTCTTTGTTGTTGGGTCCTTTGAGAGGTGTGATAGGTCTAGAGTCTTTGAGTTTATTGTTGACAAAGTTGTAGAAAGCTCTATTAGATTTGTTGCGTGGGAGGTTTTCCTCTTGCTTGCTGTAGTAGTTCAGGCATTCTGCTTTTATTTGATTGCAAATGCTTTTATATCGGCTTTTGAAGTTGGAAACTTGTCAAAAGCCGACTCATATAAGACATTGTCTTCCAAAGTTCTAATCCTTCATTCCACATCTGAAGTAAAAGCAGATAAAAGGGAGGAAGCACCCCTCCTAGCCATCGAAGGTGGGGCCTCCTCTTGGGTCACCACTTAAATCCTAAGTAGCAGTGCCATCAAAACATACCTGGAGTGCCTTAAATGAGGAGCGGATTCTATTTTTAAGATAACTGATGGGACAAGTGCTGACTTCAAATACTTACCAGAGCAAACTGCCCCATTGGTCTCACATTTTATCTGATAACCACTCTGCCAGGATTCATCTCCTTTCCTGCTCTTTTTACATGGGCCTGTAGTAATGCCAGGAACATACTGAAATGAGTGAAACCATTAAATGTAAACCTTTCTTCATTCTTCGTAGAAGGGCTTGATGGAATCTAGTGCTGAAGAACAGGCAAGGTATTACAGCATTATAAAAGAGTCTTTATGTAGATGTTAAACTTAAGTGAATGTTGACCACCATCAATATATTTTTATTTTAATTTCACCAGTGCAGTGAACAAGTCTTTGATCTCATTTAGCACCCATGTTATCCATATAACATTATGTTAAATACCCTTATGTTCTGTCGGGCTCTCTGGTAGACTCCTCCCAAAAATTCACAGATACCAATTTCAGACACACACACGTTTTAAAAGTCGAAACAATGTTCTTTATAATGAAAATTCACTTAACCTAAGCCCTTTTTTGGTCAAGCAAAGAGCACTCGTCTCCAAACAAACTGGTAATTTGTACAAGTCCCTTATCAGTTCTGAGATACTTAGCTTGCAGCTGTGAGGTAATTCACAGTCCTTCTTTCACAAAGTGAAACACACTTTGCTCTGGTTTAGTTTCAAAGCGGGGAAAAAGCAGCACACAAAAGGTCAAAGTCAGTAAAGTAGTCACGAAACACAACAATCAGATAATCCTCCACAATGGCCAAACCCACAGGTTGCTATTTACAGCAGCCTCACTAATTACCACAGCCCCACCCAACCACAGGTGGCCTCATTTTCTTTGATAATAATCTCTCAGTTGTTGTTGCCTATGCATCGCTCTCCGCATGCGTGGCTGTATCATTAACTCTTGTTCTGAATCCAAGGATGAGCTAGATAATTGATCTCCTTCTGAGCTGTCTGCCACACTCTCCTCCTCCCTGTCACTCATGTCTTCTTGGTCAGAGGAGCCTTCATCAGCAGATTCCACCGGGGGCAAAACAGGCCTGCAGCATGTGGATGTCTCCCCCACATCCACAGTCCTTGGGGCAGGAGCTGGGCCAGAGCTAACCACAACACCTTAGGAGAATCCCAAACAGAAAAGGATGGCTAACACTAGTTATTTGCCCTCAGCATCTAATTACTGTATTTTTCAGAGTATAAGATGCAGCCGAGTATAAAACATATCTTAGTTTTGGGGAAAGATATAAGGAAAAAAAATATATCTATCAGTTATTCATCTGGCTAGCGTCCTTAGTCTGGTCAGCTTCAGCAGATCATTTTATCCCCTGGTTAAGGCTGGAGAAAAAAATCTTCTTAGGAGGGAGTAGCAATGAGAACAAGCCTGAAATTTGTGTTCTGTTAACATGGAGATTGAAAACAGGGTAGTCTTCTATTAGAGAACCTGGCAAGAAGAGAACCTGGGTTTATGCTTTGTACTAACTAAGCCATAATCTGCTTACACATGCAGGGATAACTTTGTAGGTTGTCTTTTGAATCCCAGGCTTGGTTGACTTGTGCTGGGTGATGAGGTAATGAAAGGGCTTTGGGCAATTCCTACTATGGCTCTGCCTGAAGGAAGTAGAGCTTTGTTATGTAGAACAGGCTGGCCCATTGACAAAGGTGTGTGTGTGGTTGGGGGGGCTGAGTTTCTGCTTCCCTTTTAGGGGAAATATTCTGCCCTTTTAATATTTCCTAAAATATCTTATTTTCCCAGAAGAGGGGTGGGTGCTAACTTCCTACAGAGGCATTGGATATGTTTAGCCTAGGGAAGAAAAAAAAGGATAGGTGTCTATTATGTTTCTGAAACTTTCCCATGTGGATTCTTCCTGAATATAATGCAATATATTAGAATAAATAAAATAATGCACTTAGGGAAAAGGAATCCTCATTCTGAGCGTTGTACTGGCAGTTCTATGTTAGTAAAAACTTCAGAAGGATTTAGGGGTAGTGATTTCCAACAGTCTCAAAATGGGTGAACAGTGCGGTCACGCGGTAGGGAAAGCAGGTAGAATGCTTGGCTGCATAGCTAGAGGTGTAACAAGCAGGAAGAGGAAGATTGTGATCCCGCTGTATAAAGCGCTGGTGAGACCACATTTGGAATGCTACTGTGTTCAGTTCTGGAGACCTCATCTACAAAAAGATATTGATAAAATTGAATGGGTCCAAAAATGGTGGAAGGTCTTAAGCATAAAACTTATCAGGAAAGACTTCATGAACTCAATCTGTATAGTCTGGAGGACAGAAGGGAAAGGGGGGACATGATCGAAACATTTAAATATGTTAAAGGGTTAAATAAGGTTCAGGAGAGAAGTGTTTTTAATAGGAAAGTGAACACAAGAACAAGGGGGCGCAATATGAGGTTAATTAGGAGAAAGATCAGAAGCAACATGAGAAAATATTATTTTACTGAAAGAGTAGTAGATGCTTGGAACAAACTTCCAGCAGACGTGGTTGGTAATTCCACAGTAATTGAATTTAAACATGCCTGGGATACACATCCATCCACCCTAAGATAAAATACAGGAAACAGTACAAAGGCAGACAAGATAGACCATGAGGCCTTTTTCTGCTGTCAATCTTCTATGTTTCTATGTTTCTAATATGGGATAAAAATAAATCAATTTATAATTGGGATGGCCAAACCTTGGTCTAGGGACTAGTACTGGGCTGCAGCATGCCAGCAAACGGGCCATGCAAACAAGCAAAATCCCATCCATGGGATGCAGGCAGTATACAAAACAATGCCCCCCTGGTGTAGGAAATCGGTCTCTGCTGCCCCAAAGGTTGCAGGCTGCTGATTTAAAGTTTGAGAAGTGGATTAGAGGACAAAAATGCCTAAAAATAAAAATTGTCCAGTATATACATCAGTCAGACTATCTTTAAAGATGGTGGACATGTTTTTTTTGTTGTTGTTGTTGTTTGCTGGAAGTGTTGAAACATTTAACACTGTTAGATAGCAGTGTGTTACTTGTGCTAGGCAAGGGGTTGGACTAATGCTAAGTTTAAAGTTTAGTCTTTAAACTTAGCATTTGCATTTAACATTTAGGCTTATATAAAGCTTCACGGTGCTTTACAGCCCTCTCTAAGCAGTTTACAAAGAATAAACACATTGCCCCCAACAATCTGGGTCATCATTTTACCGACCTTGGAAAGATGGAAGGCTGCATCAACATTGAGCCAAGAGAGATTTGATCTGCCAAACTGCTGGCAGCTGGCGATCAGCAGAAGTAACTTGCAAACTTGAATATTGTAAGAAGTTAATTTTTAAGCTTCTATGGAACCATTCCTTGATTTTCATGGCAAGACCATTTAGCTTGTAGCAAAGCTAATGGGACACTAGAGGTCCTCAGAGCCCTAGATGAGAAAAAGTGCAAAACAGATTCTTTGTTGTAGGGCAGATATTATTACTAGTGATGGGCGAACCCAACGGTGTTCGGGTTCGGCAAGTTCGGACGAAATTTATGCAAAATTCGGCCGAACCCGAACCAAACCTGAACTCGAACCTGAATGGGGAATCCCTCCCACGAAGAGATTCCGGGGGCAGAGCTTTGACGTCACCGGCAGGTTGCTAAGGACGCCAAGGTGATCACTTCCTGGATTCCATGGAAGGGCGGTCCTTTCATGTAAAAATAAACATGTTTATTTTCACGTGAAAGGACCACCCTTTGCTTGCAGTGCCACTGCGGCTTCCTTTTTCATAAAAATAACAAATGTTTATTTTTACGTGAAGACCTCCCTTTGAAGGAGCTGGGGAATCCCTCCCATGAAGAGATTCTGGAGGCGGAGCTTTGATGTCACCGGCAGGTTGCTAAGGATGCCAAGGTGATCACTTCCTGGATTTCATGGAGCTCGATTCACTTGCTGCTTTTTTCCTCTCCTGGATTTCATATATGGCAAAGTTGGAGGAAGGATAGCTTGCTTGCTTGCTTGTTTATTTATTTAATATTTATTTATTTTTCATACAAATATAGTGTTGTATGTTTAACATAATATAAGTATAAAGTAGAGATAGAAAAGATAGAAAGACATTAGGACAGGGACAGTAGGCACGAAGATGCACTTATGCAGGCCCCTTACAGACCTCTTAGAAAAGGGGAGAGGTCCATTGTAGATAATGTAAGGTTGAAGATTTGGGGAGGAAACAACAGAGCCCAGTAGTGAATTCCAAGCGTTGACCACTCTATTGCTGAAATCGTATTTTCTGCAGTCAAGTTTGGAGCGATTTATATTTAGTTTGTATCTATTGCATGCTCTTGTGTTGTTGTTGTTAAAGGTGAAGTAAGGAATGGAGGACTCTTGTGAAGTATTTCTGGACTCCTTTAATTCTATTAGTATCTGTTATGCAGTGTGTATTCAGTACAGGTGAGCTGTATTCAAGAACTGGTCTGACAAATGTTTTGTATGCTCGGTAGTAGATCGGTATTCTCATCCCCACTTCACCTTGACAAAAGTTCTGGTAGGAATTGCCACAAGGCAAGATACAGGGAACAAAGCACATAAGAAGCCTTTTTGCATAGCATGTGGTCATGTCAGGTGGAGATACTATTTTGGGAGACATAGAATTCTTTTATTGGCCAAATGTGATTGGACACACAAGGAATTTGTCTTGGTGCATATATTCTCAGTGTACAGTAATACCTCGTCTTACGAACTTAATTGGTTCCGGGCCGAGGTTTGTAAGGTGAAAAGTTTGTAAGATGAAACAATGTTTCCCATAGGAATCAATGGAAAAGCCAATAATGCGTGCAAGCCCATTAGGAAAATCCAAAATATTTACAAAAAAGCAGGGGGGCAGACTAAGCTGAGGTGAACGGAGTGGGGGGAGGGACAGTGAGAGGTGGCAAGAGGTGGCAGTCCCAACGAAGCAAGACGAAAAGAACCTCTCTTGAGCTCCATGGGTCTTTCCCTTCTGTTTTTGCCCACCCCGTTCTGCTCATTTCCCCCACACCTTTCTCCTCTCTTGAGCTCCATGTGTCTTTCCCTCCCGTTTTTGCCCACCCCGTCCTGCTCATTTTCCCCACACCTTTCTCCTCTCTTGAGCTCCATGTGTCTTTCCCTCCCGTTTTTGCCCACCCCGTCCTGCTCATTTTCCCCACACCTTTCTCCTCTCTTGAGCTCCATGTGTCTTTCCCTCCCGTTTTTGCCCACCCCGTCCTGCTCATTTTCCCCACACCTTTCTCCTCTCTTGAGCTCCATGTGTCTTTCCCTCCCGTTTTTGCCCACCCCGTCCTGCTCATTTTCCCCACACCTTTCTCCTCTCTTGAGCTCCATGTGTCTTTCCCTCCCGTTTTTGCCCACCCCGTCCTGCTCATTTTCCCCACACCTTTCTCCTCTCTTGAGCTCCATGTGTCTTTCCCTCCCGTTTTTGCCCACCCCGTCCTGCTCATTTTCCCCACACCTTTCTCCTCTCTTGAGCTCCATGTCTTTCCCTCCCGTTTTTGCCCACCCCGTCCTGCTCATTTCCCCCACACCTTTCTCCTCTCTTGAGCTCCATGTGTCTTTCCCTCCCGTTTTTGCCCACCCCGTCCTGCTCATTTTCCCCACACCTTTCTCCTCTCTTGAGCTCCATGTGTCTTTCCCTCCCGTTTTTGCCCACCCCATTCTGCTCATTTCTCCCACACCTTTCTCCTCTCTTGAGCTCCATGAGCCTTTTCCCCGTGCAGTTTGGAAGGGGGGAGTTTGTCACTGGGATTCAAAGCATTCAAAGCAAAAATGAAGGGAATCGAGGAACCTCAGGGAAATCCCGGCGGCTGCTCGGGTTCGTAAGGTGAAAATAGTTCGGAATAAGAGGCAAAAAAATCTTAAACACTGGGTTCGTATCATGAAAAGTTCGTATGAAGAGGGGTTCGTAAGATGAGGTATCACTGTATATAAAAGTAAATATACATTTTTCAAGAATCATGAAGTACAACACTTAATGATTGTCATAGGGGTCAAATAATCAATGAAGAAACAATCAACATTAATAAAAATCTTAAGGATACAAGCATTTTCTCCAATGCACCTTTGATCTAGCCTGCTTGGCCTTAACTATGTTATTGCTGTTGTTAGTTGCGAAGTCATGTCCGACCTATTGCGACCCCATGGACAACATTCCTCCAGGCCTTCCTATTCTCTACTATCCTCTGAAGTCCTGAAGTCCATTTAAGCTCACCCCGATTGCCTCAGTGACTCCATCCATCCACCTCATTCTCTGTCATCCCTTTCTTCCTTTGCCCTCAGTCATTCTCATTAGGCTCTTCTCCACTGAGCCCTTCCTTCTCATTAGGTGGCCAAAGTATTTGAGTTTCGTTCTAGGTTGGGTAGAATGACAGGGTCAGGAACTGAGGCAAGATGATTAGAACAGAACCCCTTTATTAGAACAGAAGGAAGAAAAAGATTACAGAAGGTGGGTCCCCCGCCCTGCCCTTCTGCCCCTAAACCATGTTTGAAACACGTCAATCAAGCAGCTTACTTGGGCTTCCTCAGTTCATTGTTTGCAACGGAAGGCTATTTAGGTCAGCCACTGACAGGTTTAACTTTCCTTCTTAGGTCAAAGTGAGGTGAGGAAACTTAAGACACTATTGTAGGTTTAAGTAGGTGCCCCTCCTGCTACTTTGCCTTTTACTAGCAGAGACGGAAAATGGATACTGAGACTGGACTATTCTCTGAATTCAAGCAGTTTTTAATGGAATTAAATGCACCTCTAGAACCATTCTCGAAAATAATTTCACTTATTGACCTTCTAGGACAGTGATGGCAAACCTATGGGTGGCACGAAGGGCCATATCTGCTGGCACATGAACCATTGCCCTAGCTCAGCTCCAACATTCATGTGTGTGCCGGCCAGCTGATTTTTGGCTTACAAAGAGGATCTAGGAGGGTGGTTTTGGCTTCCAGAGAGCCTCCAGGGAGGATGGAGGAGGGCGTTTTTACCCTCCCCTGGCTCCAGGGAAGTCTTTGGAGCCTCGGGAGGGCGAAACATGAGGCTACTGAGTTCACCAGACGTTGGGAAACAGGCCATTTCTGGCCTCCAGAGAGCCTCCTGGGAAGCTGTTTTTGCCCTCCCCAGGCATTGAATTATGGATGTGGGCACTCGCGCATGTGCGATAGCACCCGTCCACACTCTTTCGAGGAAAAAAAAGTTCACCATCACTGTTCTAGGATGTCGATATTTTATTTATGGCTCTGCCATTGTGGCAGAAATCTGTGTGCACCCACAATTTCAAAATTGTTAAGTATATTCATCACCTCGAGGTTCGACTACTGCGAGGTTCGACTACTGCAACTCTCTCTGCATGGGGCTACCTTTGAAAAGTGTTCGGAAACTTCAGATCGTGCAAAATGCAGCTGCAAGAGCTATCATGGGATTACCTAGGTTCGCCCATGTCTCTTCAACACTCCATGGCCTGCACTGGCTGCCGATCAGTTTCCGGTCACAATCCAAAGTGTTGGTAATGACCTATAAAGCCCTACATGGCATCAGGCCAGTATACCTCCAAGACCGTCTTCTGACGCACGAATCCCAGCAGCTGATAAGGTCCCACAGAGTTGGCCTTCTCCAGGTCCCATCGACTAAACAATGTTGTCTGGCGGGCCCCAGGGGAAGAGCCTTCTCTGTGGTAGCCCCGGCCCTCTGGAATCAACTCCCCCCAGAGATCAGAACTGCCCCCACCCTCCTTGTCTTTCGTAAATTGCTTAAGACCCACCTATATCGCCAGGCATGGGGGAATTGCGACATCTCCCCAAGGCTTATATAGTTCTATGTATGGTATGCTTCTGTTGTTTTTTAAATAATGGGTTTTTAGATATTTTCTTTTAAATATTAGATTTGTTCACTGTACACTGTTTTATTATTGTTGTGAGCCGCCCCGAGTCTGCGGAGAGGGGCGGCATACAAATCTAATAAATAATAATAATAATAATAATAATAATAATAATAATAATAATATTCACTCGTTTCCCCAAAACTGAGAGTTCAGGCATGTGCAATGTTGTGTGTTCAGACATTTTATACGAGGGTCCATGCAAGTGTTTCTATGTTTCTGCATATGGCCTGTTTTCCTCTCCATGGCAAACTTTGATACAGCTTTTCCACCCATTGGATATTTTAATTTCAGAATAATATACAAGACAGAGCAAAGAGAAGGTATAGGGAGTAAGAATTTTCCTGTGGAGTTTTTCAAAGCTCACCTTAATCGTTAAGACATTTTGTTATACAGTATTAGCAGCTTTTTTCAGACAATGGTGGATACACCAAAAATAATATTACAGAAAAGATATCCCAAATTTCACAAATTTGCTGCAGCTTTTCCTCTTGAGAATTTTCCATGGCAATTGCAAATTGTGAGATCTCTTATAAGAGTACTGAAAATTTGTAAGAAGCAGTAATCTTGCCAAGTTTGCATCAGTTTTGTTATTTATGCTTATTTTATGCTCTAATGCCCTTAGCGAGAAGGAAAGCCTTAAACAAACCAAAAGAAAGTAAGAAAATGTTTAGTAGCATAAAGTTTATTTGCCTATACAAAAATCATAGGTCTCTGAAAAGTCTGTAGCAGTAAAAGAATAAGCAAAAAAGATTTTCTTGTTCTTAAAAGGCTATATAAATATGCACAAAGAAATAAATTATTTGTGTTTTACATTTTCAATGTTTATTCCAAACTTAAAACTTTAATAATACAAATGACTAAGGACCAGCTTAACAAATCCAGCTTTTCTCTGCGAGTGTATGCCTGTGTGTGTACATAAATACACACAGACTCACGTATATATTCATGTGAGCATATATAGAATTCTTTGTACATGCTTTGGAGTATCAGTAAAAAGATTATTATTATTTTTTGCCAGAAACCATTGTATTCACAATAGGAATGAGGAGTGATGCGCCCCATTTTTAAGAGTCGCAAACAGCACCATTTTAGAGAATCCTGAAGCACAGTGTAACCGAGAAAGAAATATAATTGTTTATAGGCTGCAAAAGTCTGATAGATAGTGCTTGTTTAGTCCAACAGATAAGACATGAGGTAGGCGGATCCTTCCTGGCGAAAACCTGTAACTGGTTTTTATCCCTCTCTTTTGCACTAAAACCAAAATGTATTGGTTTGATTGGAAATAGTCACATATCACTCTGTGGTCTCAATTATAGAAGTCAATTTATAATGTATGCACATGTTTCCATTCATAGCTCAGATAAAGTTGATTTCACAGAAGGGTGGAAACGAAACATGTATCCAGCTCCTGATTTACCAAACAGGAATTTTAAATTGTCTGCTCTTAATTCAACTCAATTTCCAACCTGGACTATTTTCTTGGTTCACCCTGTTCCCAATCCTAGCCATTGGATCCTCCCCAAAGATCAGACTTCTTTGTGCGTTTGTTCTGCACATCTTGGACTTTTCCATTTTAATGCCTATCGAGTTCAAGGCACCTACACGGTGTAATTAACATATTTGCACTCACTATTAAACAAAGAGTAATACTGGCCCAGATAAGCCCTAACTGGTCAACTGCAAAGTTTCTGTCCTTTAATATTATGAAACTTCTAGACAGAGGTTATTGTGCTGCTCCATTCAAAGGTTATTGTGCTGCTCTTTTGCCTTTTTTTAAAAAAAAATCATGTAAGGATTTTGTTTTTGTGTTTCTGGAGAGAAGAAACACAGAAGAGGGATAGGGAAGATCTGGGAGTGTTGCAAAATGGAAGACAGTGTAGCTCTTGTAAACAATTCTGTGAAAGCACCTCAAATGTGTCCCAGTGCATTCCGTACTAAACCTTGACAACTACAAAGCAACATGGGAAAGGATGGGAAGAGAACATGCAAAATTGCAATTTTTTTTGTTTGTTTAAGAAAGTTAGGAAAACAATTATGCTTTATTTACCTTTATGTGCAACTGCTTCTCTGGCCCACCCTGACCCCACATTTAAACTTAATGGAAATATATCCAAGATGGCATACCTTTAAAAGACCTTTATCCTTATTCGGAATACTGTTTAAAACACACAAACACACACACACGCACACACACCCAAGCATTCTTCAAGTAGCATTGCAATACAGAGAGCCAGTCCTCCGCTTGGGTCATTATGCTCATGGCATCCACAGGAGCTTCTTGACTGGCAGATGGGACTCTCTTGCCTTGCCTACTTCTTTTTCTCCAAAAATATTGTGCCGCTAAAAAATAACATTATCCCAACAAGAAATCTTCTTTTCACATTTTGGGATGTTTTGCAACGTCCAGGACAAATCCCCCCATTTTCTTAAAAAAAAAAAAAAAAAGGAAAAAAAAAGTGCTTTCAAAAATACTTTTAACCCAAAGTAGCATCTGAAAGTTAGGAGCTTTAAAAGCACACAACTAGAGTCCTCCTCTTCTTCTTTCTGCTGAGGATATTCGGATTCATACTGTTGTGCTAGCATAGGTGAGTTTCTTCCGCTTTCTCGTCCTCCCAGCACAAATCTCCTTTACGGAGCTGCTGCACCAGGAATCTTGCTTTTGCAAGGAAAACATGTAAGGTGCAAGGCACGTGGGGCATTTCAAGGAGGGGAGAGGCAGGCTCATACTAAAGTCCCGGGTTTTGAATCCTCGTGCCAGAAGAGTCTTTGCTCGCTCTCTTGCAGTCCATCTTGCAAAGGGTTCCTGTTGCTGTTGCCCAACGGGTTAGTTTCAGGATACATCCTGGAAAAGAAGCACAACCATCAGTGTCAGGCCGAGTCGGCAACCTTAAACACTCAAAAGAGCCATTCGGATCCATTTCCAACCTAAAAGAAAACACCGGGAGCCACAAAAACTCTTTTGACATCCAAAATGAAGGCAATGCTGCATGCATCGGGTTTTTTTAATCTTAGAAACATAGAAGTCTGACCGCAGAAAAAGACCTCATGGTCCATCTAGTCTGCCCTTATACTATTTTCTGTATTTTATCTTAGGATGGATATATGTTTATCCCATGCATGTTTACATTCAGTTACTGTGGATTTACCAACCACGTCTGCTGGAAGTTTGTTCCAAGGATCTACCACTCTTTCAGTAAAATAATATTTTCTCATGTTGCTTTTGATCTTTCCCCCAACTAACTTCAGATTGTGTCCCCTTGTTCTTGTGTTCACTTTCCTATTAAAAACACTTCCCTCCTGGACCTTATTTAACCCTTTAACATATTTAAATGTTAAAGGGTTAAAATTTAAATATTTATGCTATGTATAAAAAAAACCCCTATAGCGTGTTGCATTTTTATTTCTGCATGCAACAAAAACATTATGAATTGCCCCCTCCCGCCCAAAAAAAGTTTGGTTGAAAAGCTCGATAAACATGTGCCGGCGAGTGTCACACATTGGTAGTTATAATGCATATTTTGAGTGACAGGGAACCTCAGCAGAGGGATGAAAGAGCCACATGCGTTTCCAGAGCGGTGGATTAAAGACCACCTGGGTCAGGTACTCCTCTAGAATTCACCCAGAAGGCATGGTCTATCTAAGCCAGTGTTTCCCAACCTTGGCAACTTGAAGATATTTGGACTTCAACTCTCAGAATTCCCAAGCCAGCAAATGCTGGCTGGGGAATTCTGGGAGTTGAAGTCCAGATATCTTCAAGTTGCCAAGGTTGGGAAACACTGATCTAAGCAGTCCTTCCAAGGACTGTTCTGAAGCCAGTTTTAAGAGAACGCAGCCTGCATTATTTATTTATTTATTTATTTATTTTATTTATTTATTAGATTTGTATGCCGCCTCTCTCCGTAGACTCGGGGCGGCTAACAACAGTAGTAAACAGCATATAACAAATCTAATGTTTAAAATAATTAAAAACCATTATTTAAAACCAAACATACACATTATACTATTTCCTGACATTTTTTTTTTAAAAAAAACAACAACAATGAGAAAAGTCCACTTTTGGAAAAGCACCTTTTGGCCAAGAAGTTCATTCAAGCATTATGAAGGCAGGCTTTTGGAAAGACACAGTCCAACAGCCACCCAGTGCATAGCAGTTTAAATAACAATCAATCTGTTATACAGGCAGACCTCGATTTATGACCATTCCTTTAGTTGACCATTTGAAGTTACAATGAAAAAAAAAATTACTCAAAACCGATCCTCCCACTTACGACCATGGCAGCATCCCCACAGCTACAGGATTGTGACCCAGGTGCCTGGAAACTGGCTCACATTTACAGCTACTGCAAACCACCCATGGGTCAAATGTTTGTGAATCACGAATTTGCCAGCTGGTTTCTGACAAAACGAAGCCGGTGGAAAGCTGTAATCATGTGATGACAACCACGGGGGGGGGGGGGGGGGAGGTAATAACATTTGACGCCTCACTTAACAACTGCACTCCTTAACAATGAATTATTCGGTCCCAATCATGGTCGTAAGTTGGGGACTACTTGGGTATGCATTTGTTTTGTTTTAAGTCACTGCCATGAACGTGTAGCAATTGTAAATGATATCCTTATAACTGAACACACATTAAAAAAATATACACAGAAATGTATACTGCTCAAAAAAATAAAGGGAACATTTAAACAACACAATATAACTCCGAGTAAATCAAACTTCTGTGAAATCAAACTGTCCACTTAGGAAGCAACACTGATTGACAATCAACTTCATATGCTGTTGTGCACATTCAACTTTGTACAGAACAAAGTATTCAATGAGAATATTTCATTCATTCAGATCTAGGATGTGTTATTTGAGCATTCCCTTTATTTTTTTGAGCAGTGTATTTCTATCTCATTCCATTCTGAACATTTAGGACTGGTTTATTACACAGAGTGTGTGTTGTATATGTGTGTATTATCTATTCCTTCTGACCGGAGTGATGAAGCAAGCCTGAGTTTGCAAAATGCAACAAAAACAGGTAATATTATCCTCATTTAGCAACCATGATTGGCATTGTCAACGCATCAGTGAACTGTGTTTAATGATCTTATTTTGGCTTTATAGACCTGTGAAGGTTGTAAATGCAGGGCCTGATTGCAAGGTACTTCTTTATTACTACCGCAACTGCTGAAAGGCTGCTAGAGGAGGCAGTGGTTAAATGAGATTCCCCCCTGTAATAATACTTTAGAGCAGTGTTTCCCAACCTTGGCAACTTGAAGATATCTGGACTTCAACTCCCAGAATTCCCCAGCCAGCAAATGCTGGCTGGGGACTTCTGGGAGTTGAAGTCCAGATATCTTCAAGTTGCCAAGGTTGGGAAACACTGCTTTGGAGCAAAGGTTGGTTATTCATGGTATCCCAGTTCCTACTTTGCAGGCCCCCACACCAAAGTAACAGAGCATGCAGCTGCAATTTGGCAGCAAAGCCATCTCGTTCTATTTTTGTTCTGTGGCAATAATATGCTACAAACAGGCCCTAGCAATTCTCCTAAATGGGTTTTGCCCTGTGTAATATTTTGCATGTCTATGCGACGTTTCAGGCTGAAGTTTTAAGCTTCGTGTTGCTTCCATATTTACAGCAACACGAAGCTTAAAACTTCAGCCTGATGATGGTGAATGTGATTTCACCGAAACGTCGCATAGACATGCAAAATATTACACAGGGCAAAACCCGAACTCAGAACAATCTACACACACACACACACACACACACACACATATATAATATATATATATATATATTATTCACCTTTAAGAGGTTTTAAAAATATATATATAAAAGAAAATCATCTGAAACATGTCAGTTTTAAAATCCCTTTAAAATGAAGCAAATGCCACTAAGATCACAAGTTCACAGACTTAGTGTTAAGTCTGCTCAGCGATAAGCAAGGGTATCATCTGCAACCCTCCAGTTCATACCACCCACCCACTGGTCACAAGTGCTTGTGGATCCTCTTACTTCAAAGGTATTTAAACATCAAGTCATTCCTGCAGATGTTAAGACAGAGGAAGGCTTTGTTCTGAGGGAGAAAAGAACTTAAGACAACAGAAACAGAAAAGAGAAAGGGAGCAGGGAGCGGGAACAGGCACAAGACGGGGGATTAGGGATACAAACAAACAGAAACCTCAGGATTGGGGAAGCCATTGGCAGCATTGGGAAACTTTAAGCTACTTGCTGTTGGCAGAAGTGCCATGAAAGCCAGGGAGAAAATATAAAGGGAAAAAAACTGTCATTAGAAACAAGGCATGAAGATTACGAGTGGCTCAAAGTGATGTCCTCTGAAAAGTCAAATGCATTTTGTTTAAGATACATAAATTTGCATTTTGCAGCTTGGTGTTCCTCCAGCTCTTGAGCCACAACTCTAATTCTCACCAAACTTGGGTAAAACAGGGTGAAGGAGGCTGCCCTACCTAATCTAATGTGTATTTTCTGAAGATTGGAAAAAGGAGGAGACAAACAGAATATGTAATTGAGACCCGAATGTTGACGGCGCCTTTGTCTTTATTTATTTATCGAGTTTTAATAGCTAGCTGCCCATCTCACCAAACAAAGCGACTCTGTGTACAACAATCAAATATTTTTATATACTTTTCATTTATTTGTTTGACAGGATTTAGAACTCTCCCCAATCCCACAGGATTATGGCAGGTAACACAGGATTATGGCATGTAACATCAAACCAAAGGAGAACAAAAGAACACAGGATAAACAGTGAAATCCAGAGTAACACAAAAATGAAAAAAACAAACCCTCAACCCTGGAGAAAGACAAAACCCCAAATAATATCTATGATAGGGGTCCAAGGGAGTCATCTGGCATCAAAAGGGTGATGAAATAAAGCAGTTTCAATCTGTTTATGGAATAGCAGATAGGTGTGGGGTGGAGATATTTCTAGGAGGAAGTTATTCCGGACTTTGGGAATTATGACAGGGAAAGTCTGCTGTTTTACCCAAGAGGGAGAACTTTCAGCAGGTCCTTCTCGTCATGACTGGACTGGACGGGCAGATTTTGTACTGACAAGGAGTTGTCAGATGCATCCTGGTATTGTGACAAGTTGAAATTTAAAGGTAATTACCAGCTCTTTGTCTCAGTGAGCTACACTATCGACTGCAAGATTGTGCAGATAGAAAACAAAAGGACTCTCTCTGTATGTTTATACATATATTAATGTATACATAACAACAACAACACAACAAGAGTTGGAAGGGACCTTGGAGGTCTTCTAGTCCAACCCCCTGCTTAGGCAGGAAACCCTACACCACTTCAGACAAATGGTTATTCAACATCTTCTTAAAAACTTCCAGTGTTGGAGCATTCACAACTTCTGGAGGCAAGCTCCTCTTCCACGGATTAATTATTCTAACTGTCAGGAAATTTGTCCTTCGTTCCAAGTTGCTTCTCTCCTTGATTAGTTTCCACCCATTGCTTCTTGTTCTTTGAATTAGGCCTGGATTGTACTACCTTTACACATAACGTAGGTTGAACTGGTTTAAGGTAAGGGCAGGCTTCGGGAAATCAGGTCCTGGAATGGGACAGTTACATTAAATATAGCCTTGATTGTGCTAACATAGAAACATAGAAGTCTGACGGCAGAAAAAGGCCTCATGGTCCATCTAGTCTGCCCTTATACTATTTTCTGTATTTTATCTTAGGATGGATATATGTTTATCCCAGGCATGTTTAAATTTAGTTACTGTGGATTTATCTACCATGTCTGCTGGAAGTTTGTTCCAAGGATCTACTACTTTTTCAGTAAAATAATATTTTCTCATGTTGCTTTTGATCTTTCCCCCAACTAACTTCAGATTGTGTCCACTTGTTCTTGTGTTCACTTTCCTATTAAAAACACTTCCCTCCTGAACCTTATTTAACCCTTTAACATATTTAAATGTTTCAATCATGTCCCCCCTTTTCCTTCTGTCTTCCAGACTATACAGATTGAGTTCATGAAGTCTTTCCTGATACGTTTTATGCTTAAGACCTTCCACCATTCTTGTAGCCCGTCTTTGGACCCGTTCAATTTTGTCAATATCTTTTTGTAGGTGAGGTCTCCAGAACTGAACACAGTATTCCAAATGTGGTCTCACCAGCACTCTATATACCGGGATCATAATCTCCCTCTTCCTGCTTGTTATACCTCTAGCTATGCAGCCAAGCATCCTAACTTTATCTCCATGCTGGCTCATGGTTGGCTTCCTCTGATGTGAGATGCAACACCCGATTATTCCTATACAGATGTGGTCTCTGACCCTCTCCCACCCCAAGTTCCCCATCCCCGTCTAAGGTTTTGCAAGCCACAGTGTGCTACAATTTATAAAGCAAAATTTCCAGCAACATGGAGCATATACAGTAGGGGTCGCTGTCCAACAGGTAAGTCTTTCTATGTTCACGAAAGCTGCCGAGACAAATCCGTCGGCTCACCTGCTCTGCAGTGGGTGGTTCCCATACACATTCCCGTAGCAGCTGGCAAAAGAGGACTGAGATAGCGTATCGTAATCAGGAAGTCCTAACAAAACCTGATTCCGCCAGTTCAAAGAGGAATTTGTTGAGGATGCTAAAAGAGAGAAGAGATAAGGGAAAGAAAAGAATGTCAGCAATGAATCCTTCCCTGATTTGGGTAAGAACTGCTTAGACAAAAACTTATAAAGAATTTTTTTTTTTTTAAAGTCTTAAAGTTGCCAAGGTTGGAGACCTCTGCCTTAAACAGCGAAGCAAACTGGTATTTAGTTTTTATTTTATGCTTTTATTACCAATATACCTTTATTTTAGATTGTCATTAAAATTTTACTGTTACAACAAAAACTCGGCTGGGTTCAAAAGAAACACTATTTAAACCATCCCAGATGAAAGGAAAATGCCAATTTGATTATAACACCCCCTCCTTTTAATGCAGCCCCCTTTCCCCCTACCCCAAATCTAACACGGGACTCTGATACCAATACATTTACAAGAACTTCATTGGGAAATACTTAAAAGAGCATTTATAAATTTTATTCCAGCGTTGCTGATATAAGGTGAACTTTAGTAAATTAATGCTGAGCTAGCTGGCTTTCCGCAAAAGATCTAAGATGAAATTAAAAGTGATAAGCTCCCTGGTGATGTACTTGATTAGGATGTTGGATTTGGACTGAAAAGGCTGCTTTAAATCTCCATTTAGCATTAAATGTGCTCTGGGGCCATCGCTCTTTATCTTAACATTTGGAACTTAACACCAGCAAGAGCAGATAGATTTGGTAGACTTACAACCTGTCCTTCCTATAAAGGTAAAGATAATGTTCCCCTCGCAGATATGTGCTAGACGTTCCTGACTCTAGGGGGTGGTGCTCATCTCTGTTTCAAGGCCAAAGAGCTTTCTGAAGACACCTCCGTGGTAATGTGGCCAGCATGACTAAACACCGAAGGGGCATGGAACACTGTTGCCTTCCAACTAAAGTTGGTCCCTATTTTTCTACTTGCATTTTTAACTTACTTTTGAACTGCTAGGTTGGCAGATGCTGGGATAAGTAATGGGAGCTCACCCCGTTACCCGATATTAGGGATTCAAACCACTGAGCTGCCAATCTTTTGATTGACAAGCTCAATGTCTTAGCCACTGAGTGTCTCTGACTCCGTCCTTCCTACAGGAGCTCATTATATTCCTTTTCTCAATGTTATCCTCTCCTACTGTGTGGGTTGGTTTGGAAGAGAGATGTGAGTTTTTACCTGCAATTTTTTAATTGTAACCCAACACCTTATTACCAGTGATGTCAAACCTATGCAACGGGTGCCACAGGTGGCACACGGAGCCATATCTGCTAGCACATGAGCCATTGCCCTAGCTCGGCTCCAACGTGCACGTGTGTCCTGGCCAGATGATTTTTGGCTCACACAGAAGCTCTGGGAGGGCATTTTTGGCTTCCAGAGAGCCTCCGGGGGTGTGTGTGTGTGGTATCTGCCTCCCCCCCCGGCTCCAGGGAAGCCTTTGGAGCCTGGGGAGGGTGAAACACGAGCCTACTGGGCCACCAGAAGTTGGGAAACAAGCCATTTCTGACCTCCAGAGGGCCTCTAGGGGGAAGCATCCCCAGGCATTGAATTATGGGTGTGAGCAGTCATGCATACGCAATAGCACGTGCCCATGCTCTTTCAGCACCTCAGGAAAAAAAGATTCACCATCACTGTTATATACCATCTAGGCTCTGCCACATTTTAAGATTTTCTGAGGTTTCTGTATTCTACTACTACTACTACTACTACTACTACTACTACTACTACTACTACTACTATAATTATTATTGTTATTATATTATTATTATCTTTCAAAAGTCCAGAATGGTACGATAAACACCTCTACAGAATCTTTATTTATTTATTTATTTATTTAATTTATTTATTTACTAGAAACATAGAAACATAGAAGTCTGACGGCAGAAAAAGACCTCATGGTCCATCTAGTCTGCCCTTATACTATTTTCTGTATTTTATCTTACAATGGATATATGTTTATCCCAGGCATGTTTAAATTCAGTTACTGTGGATTTATCTACCACGTCTGCTGGAAGTTTGTTCCAAGGATCTACTACTCTTTCAGTAAAATAATATTTTCTCATGTTGCTTTTGATCTTTCCCCCAACTAACTTCAGATTGTGTCCCCTTGTTCTTGTGTTCACTTTCCTATTAAAAACACTTCCCTCCTGAACCTTATTTAACCCTTTAATATATTTAAATGTTTCGATCATGTCCCCCCTTTTCCTTCTGTCCTCCAGACTATACAGATTGAGTTCATGAAGTCTTTCCTGATACGTTTTATGCTTAAGACCTTCCACCATTCTTGTAGCCCGTCTTTGATTTGTATGCCCCCACTCTCCAAGGACTATATATTTGGGACGACGTTTTAACAGGGAGAGGCTGCCAGTACGTTACCTCTTTTTCAGTAGCAATCAATTACATTGAAAAAGTTGCGGAATAAGAAGCAGCTACAGAATAAATTCCACAACTATTATAAACTGTCTTATGGACGTTTTCACTCTACAAACAGTGGATACCTTTTAAAGGTGTCTCCTGTGATTAAAATACTTGGTTCCTCCCAGGCCCTCATCACAGGATGAGGAGACAGGATGTAGGCCTCGATGAGCCATTGGTATGAACCAGCAAGGTCTGTCTCAAATTTCTTAACCTCCTGCACACACTGTTGACACCCAGTCGTATTATAAACCAGTATGACCGTTCTTTTAAAAGAATCCAGTATAACAAGACTTTCATCGATTACTTGGCTAAAATCCACAACACTTGGTTGGATACAGTGCCATGACTAAGCTGATTTAATGAAGAGATTCACTTTAATAGTAAGATGCACATTAAAAGTTGCATGTAAATAATGAATAAAATAGCAGGTAAGTGCTGACATCTAAATTTACACATGAATAATTCTCTCAGTCAAGCTATAATCTTTAACAGGTACAGCTAACATCCACCTTCTATGACATTTTGGACTATTGCTATGAGAACTAGTCATCCAATGGTAGGTGTTTCTGAAAATTGTAGTCTAAGACATCCCGGACAAGCATTTACTATTTAATACTATTGAGTGCATCTAACCAGATGCTTTTGGGACGCTTTAGAACTATAGTCCCCAAATTATCAGCCAGATGATGGCTATCATTGCTGGGGATGCAGCAGGAGATTCCCAATACAGTAGGAGAGGACTAGGATGGTAAAACTGCCCTTTCTTTTTTATTCTATTTACCATTTATTTTAAAATATGAATACAGTGGTGTGTCTACTTAAGAATGCCTCTGCTTAAGAACGTCTCTACTTAAGAATGCCTCTACTTAAGAACATCTCTACTTAAGAACGCTTCTACTTAAGAACGCCTCTACTTAAGAACACCTCTACTTAAGAACGCCTCTACTTAAGAATTCCTCTACTTAAGAACGTTTCTACTTAAGAATACCTGTACTTAAGAACGCCTTTACTTAAGAACGCCTCTACTTAAGAATGCCTCTACTTAAGAACGTCTCTACTTAAGAACGTTTCTTCCTAAGAATGCCTCTACTAAAGAACTTTTCTAGATAAGAACCGGATGTTCAAGATTTTTTTGCCTCTTCTTAAGAACCATTTTCTACTTAAGAACCCGAGCCCGGAAAAATTTCCCAGGAAATTTGAGAGCAGCATGGAGGCCCGGCCAGTTTCCTGTCATTTTCCCTTTTATCCCAGCCACCTTGGGCTTTTCTGGGCTGCCAGAGGAGCCTTTCGGTGGTGCTTAAGGAGGCTTTGGCAGTCCAGAGTGAATGAAGCGCTTCTACTTAAGAACATTTCTACTTAAGAACCTGGTCACGGAATGAATTAAGTTCTTCAGTGGAGGTACCACTGTATCCCTTTTTAAAACACGAGTAAAATAAATAACATAAAAATCCGGTGAAAACTCTTTCAGCTTCCAGACAAGTTTTAAAACTCTACAACCTAGACTCCCTTGTACAGATTCAGCCATGACACTGAATATCATATATAGTGAATACACTATTCTACGACACTGGGTAAGATAACTTTTTAAACGTTGAAGCACTATTCCGTTTGTGTTGCATTCAGCCCATTGTATAGCTACCAATATTCCAGATTCCCAAATCACTCACGTCTTTATCCTCCAATGACTAGAGAATTCTTTTTTTTGTGCCACACCTTGGCCTTTGCAATGATTAACTACAACCCTCTCCAGTGATCGTCAGAGACACTTGCAATCTAATGAAAACATTTCCCTCTACCAGCTGATAATGAGCCTCTATGGGAGGAGGATTTTCCACTTATGAAAAGAAGAGCTTTGCTCAGGAAAATGAATGGATGACATTTCATAGTGAGTAGAAAAACCTCCTGCAGGAAGAGTTGTGGCCTGTCAGTCACCAGCCCCTCCAGCAGCCGAATCAGATGAGGAGGAGGAATGGGAATATAGACACTCTGTCCTAGCCCATGTTATGACAGAGTCAGGGATGAATGTGAGTGAATGGTTTTAAATGACATGGTTTTTTTTAAAGGTTTGGTGAATTAGCTTTTAGTATGTTTAAGGGATTTAATTTTAAGTTCTTAGTTTTAATTTTCGATTACTACCGTTTTATTTGTATGTATCTATTTTATATTGTAAGCTGCCCTGAGTCTCTGGAGAAAGGCGGCCCAGAAATTGAAAGAAAGAAAGAAAGAAAGAAAGAAAGAGGGAGGGAGAGAAAAAGAAAGAAAGAAAGAAAGAAGAGAGAGGGAGGAAGGGAGAGAAAAAGAAAGAAAGAAAGAAAAGAGAGGGAGGGAGGGAGAGAAAAAGAAAGGAGAGAGAAGGAGGGAGAAAAAAAAGAAAGGAAAGGAGAGGGAGGGAGGGAGGGAAAGAAAGGAGAGGGAGGGAGGGATAGATAGATAGAGGGGGGGAAGAAAGAAAGAAAGAAAGAAAAGAAAGAAAAATGGAAGTCAGAACCAGCATCAAGGCAACCTGAGAGCTCCAAGGGGAAGAGGGAATGGAGCTGTCAGAGAGGCAGAGAGTGAGTAGCAGAGCCTGGGCCGGCCGTCAGCCCTCAGATGGACAGTCAACAGCTCCCAGGTCTGGAGATGGCTGATGAGGAAGAGGAGGAACAGCTGGGTCCAATGCCTGATGCGCAGAAGGCAGAGGACAGGACATCAGTGGAAATCCATGGGCCAATCCTTGGGAAGGAAGAGCTACTTCTGCTAGCAAAGACCCAGCCTAGCTCTGGGGATAAAAGGCAGGGGATGGAGATGAATAGATGTGGCAGACAACTTTTTATCTCTCTGCTGGACAGACTTTGTTAGTCTGCAATGAAAGAAAAGCTTTTTGCCAGGACTACTGGTGCTTCTAATATAGGAATCATTGAGTTAACTTCAGAAGGTTTGTCATGTTTGGGGAGCTGGGTCAGGACATAGAAGCCATTATTCACGCTTTGGACTGAAGCATGCAAGACCTCTGACGAACATCAACACAAAACAGAGCAGTTACAAAAAAAAACCAAGCCAACCCTGACAAGCGGCATAGTTACCTAAAGAGAAAGAAGATGAATGGCTGCTTTGACAACTTAGCATCTGTAGTCCAGCACTGCCTAGGCTTCTCTGGGACTCTCGATCAGCATCAAGGCCCGCCTGCAAGCCGAGAACCTGCTCTTTTTGTCCAGAGGCACGCTGGTACCAGCCGCGGAGATGCTCTGCAACTAAGGCCTTGTGGATATTTTTAGTGATGTGCTCTGTTTTCATCGACGGCTTCCGTGGCAAGCGCAGCGTGGCGTAGGGGTTGTGGGGCATCCTCTCCATTTCATCTTCGTGGAAAGATCTGAATTCCCGATACCGGCGTTCGTACCCGTAGGGCACTGAGGAACGATAGGAAGGGTTGACCGTGTATTGGCCCTCTGTGCCATTCTCATAGACATAGCCACCGTTGTAATATACCTCCCCCTCTTTCGAAGGGGCATAGCCAGAAATGTAGCAACTGGTTGGCATCTGTCCTTGCTTTTTTGTGTAGACCCCATTGCAGTTGTCCTTCTGGGCTAGGTTAGGCATGCTTCCTGAGGTGGAAGCAGAAATGTTCTGTTTCTTGGGCCGTCTTCTGTTTCTAGTGCGGTTGTCAAGGGTTTGGGTGCTATAACAGGGCTTTGAATTTGGGGTCATGCAGTAATACTCCGCACTGGATTGGCTGGTGTAGGAGGATCCGTCATCAAGGATTTCTGTGCTGCTACTTCTTTGGGATTTTGAAAGGGTGAACATTGGCTTTTCACTGGCGGTGTCCGATAAGAAGGTGGTTTGAGTCTCCAAACAGTGCTGAGGGGATATATCGGGTCTGAAAAAAGAAGCAGGTTTTTGTTATAAGGAAAGCAGTCAGTCAGTTCCAATAACATCATAGAGCAGGGGTGTCAAACTCAAGGCTTGTGGGCCAGATACGGCCCATGGGGTGCTTAGATTTGGACCATGGGGCTATTCCACGTAACCTCTGCCAGTGAAAATGAAGATCCATTTTCCCTGGCAGGGGTTTGCAAGAGGCCATCACAGCTGGAAATGGAGCTCAGGAGCCAGTTTTCTCTGGCAGAGTGCTTGGATGCCATAGGTTCACCCCACGAGTGACATTGAGCTGGCCACACCCAACCTGACCCCCTGAGGTCAAATACTACTCTGAGGTGGCCCTCAATGAAACCGAGTTTTACACCCCTGTCATAGAGCAATAGATTCAAAGAAAGTATGGTAAATTTCAAACAAAGTAGACAAAATAAAAGATAAGTAAATGCATAACAGCAATTTAACAACACAGCGAAATATCTATGGATGATGGGCGGCATACAAATCTAATACAAATCTCCCCTCTATGGAGAGGGGCGGCATACAAATCTAATAAATGAATGAATGAATGAATGAATGAATGAATGAATGAATAAATAAATAATAGATCATTTATTTTGAGATATTTCTCAAGGCAAATCCTAACAGGGCGGTTTTTAATGGGGAGGGTTTTAGATATATGAAGTTGAAAAGGACCACAACTTTACTTCATGCTATAGCATATTATGCTGCAGAACTTTATGCTATAGTTCAATAAACTCCCTTTTTTATGTTCCTGTAATTCAGGATAGGGTCAAAACGATTGCATGGAGTTGAGTGTTTACTGGCTGACCCCATGCAAAGTTTGCAGCAAATATTTTATTTCTGCTCCTTAGAAAAGAAACATGTCACAACCTAGGATTAAACTCTCAACCTTCCCAAGTGAGAAGCGAGTGTCTCCACCGCTAGGCTACCACGTCATTCCTTAGACTTTAATAAAACTGTAGAATTACAAGCAAGTTAGTATTTCACTGCTGATGAATAAATCCTACATACCTGAAATTATTTGTGAACAGTGAATCACCTGTACAATCAGCACAATAACATTCAACTAAATAGGTAAAATGTTATCTTGCATGAATATTAAAAATGAATGCATCCAAGAGGTTCTTCAGACGTAGGTAAGACACTATTACTTCTCCTAAAGCGACATAATTCAGAAGTGGGCCCTCTCTGTTAAACCCCAAATGCCCATTTTTGGGCCCTCAAAACTTCAAGAGATAAACTTATGTGTGTATGTGTGATTTCCAAAGGAAAACAATGTTAGTCAGAATAAAACAAATTTACTTTGAAGTTCATATATAAAATACTAAAACCCCTTAACTCATTAAAACCTCAAATCTCTTCCTCCCAAACCTGCCACATTCATTTGTGTAAAACCACAATTGCCTTGTCCTTTGTACTTCCTGGCCTACCCTTTTATTTTTATTTTTTGGCAGGCTCAATTTTTAGCTCTAAACACTATATGCTCATTTAGTTCTTCTGTACCTAAAACATAATTGGAAATAAAACATCCTGCTCAAGAATTCTGATTCAAAGATGTTTATGCATCAAAATCACCTCAATAAGGAAGAACTTCCTGACGGTCAGAACGATCAACCAGTGGAACAACCTACCAGTGGACGTTGTGAACTCCAATACTCATTTTTAAGAGGAAATTGGACTGCCATTTTGCTAGGATGCTATAGGGTTCCTGCTTAGGCAGGGGGTTGGACTTGATGACCCGCATGGTCCCTTACAACTCTAACAATAAATAAAACTGTAGGAATTCCACTGAGAACTATGGTGGACACATCTAGAGGTTTTAAACTGTGATATGCCTTTGGTACATGAATAGAAAAAACTTTTAACTCAAGAAGAAAAAAATAGCATGGGAATGACTTACTGCAAGTGACTGCTACTGTGGGCATTGCGTGTGAGGACGGGTGTTGTGGGCATACTTCTTCCTCCATGGTGTTGCCTCTCGGCTGTCCGGTATGGACTGCTGTGAGTTGACAGAGAATCCCTATGATTAGAAACAAAGGGATCTAGTGAACAGCATCATCCCAGTATCTTCAAACCAAGGCAAAGAGTACCAGCATGGATATTATTTTCCTATAGGCTGACAATGCAAGAACAGCGCATAGAATAGCGAGTGCTAACAGATTTCATGCAAAACAGCATCATACTGCAAACTGCTTTGCAAAAGAATTGTTACTATGTAGGGAGAGGCTTAAAAAGATAGGATGGGCAATGAAACAGGGCAGAGAGAGAAATGATCAAAGTTAATATAGTGTTCATGGCATATATTCATGGCTATTATATTATTCTTGTATGTTATAATTGAAAACAAGGAAAAATATGAAACTTCACCTAATGAAGTGAGAGGGATGGCATATAAATTGAATAAAATAAAATAAAATAAAATAAATGAAGATTCAGATAAGGCTCTGGCTCTATTGAAACAACATCATTCGTATATAAGGCTTTCCCAGTATTCTGGTTTTAGCACTTTAGCAGGGAGATGACTAGGAGTTGGAAGGGGAAGTCGCTTTGAGTCTGAGTCCAGGGGTGAAGTGCTACCTATTCGGCCTGATTTGGGTGTACTGGTAGCAGTGGGTGCTGGCGGTTTAGAGCAGTGTTTCCCAACCTTGGCAACTTGAAGATATTTGGACTTCAACTCCCAGAATTCCCCAGCCAGCAAATGCTGGCTGGGGAATTGTGGGAGTTGAAGTCCAGATATCTTCAAGTTGCCAAGGTTGAGAAACACTGGTTTAGAGAACTGGTAGGGGCAGCAGTGCGAGGCTCCGCCCACCCTCCACCATTTTCTTTTTTTAACCCTCTGCGCCTGCATGAAAAAACACATGCGTGTGGAGCAGGGGTGAAAAAGCACACACATGTGAAGTGTGCTCTTCCAAACCAGTAGGAAAGGTAAGTAGATTTCACCGCTGGTTTAGTCCTGCCATTTTCTCCTGTAAAGGTAGCTCCTGGTGCCAAGCGGTTTTGACGTTCAAGGCCACTGCAAAATCTGATTAAGTATGAGATATCAAATCCCTGTTAATTCTCAGAAAACAAATAGATAGCTCTTCTCCGGGACGATCTGTTCCAGAAGTATCTATCCGTTTGCATTTAATTCATAGATAAAAAGCTCAGACAATGAAGACAAAATCCAATCTCTTTTTTTTTTACAAGGCATTCAATATGCATTTTTTAGTAGAAAAAGTGACCAACTAACCAATCAATCAATGATAGCAATAGCTTTAAAAAAGCCCTGTTCTCTTTAAAGTAGCAAGCAATGCATGGCATATATCAGTGATGGTGAACCTTTTTTTCCTCGGATGCTGAAAGAGCTTGCACACGCTCTATCGTGCATGTGCGAGTGCCCACACCCATAATCCAATGTCTGGGGAGGGTAGAAACAGCTTCCCCTACCCCCCGGAGGCCCTTTGAAGGCTGGAAATGGGCTGTTTCCCAAATTCTGGTGGGCCCAGTAGGCTCATGTTTCACCCTCCCGAGGCTCCAAAGACTTCCTTAGAGCCAGGGGAAGATAAAAACGCCCTCCCGCATCCCCCTGGAGGCTCTCTGGAAGCCAAAAACACCCTCCCAGAGTTTCTGTGTGAGCCAAAATACAGCTGGCCAGTACACACATGCACGCTGGAGCTGAGCTAGGCTCGCATGCCAGCAGATATGGCTCCGCATGGCACCTGTGCCATAGGTTTGCCATCACTGGTATATATCTTTTTTAAAAAAGAACAAAGCAATAAAGCTGTTGTAGCCTGAGTATCATCAACAGTCGCATACCTGGAGTGTCTCTGTTCTAAGAGTTGTTCATTCATGGAAGACTTCCGGAGATGGATCCTCTCCACTCCAAGAGTTTTGGGTGGTGGAGAAGCTGGCAGAGAAATGATTCTTTGGACTGCCACAGTAAGGGAAGTACTGCCTGTATAAAAAGAATTAATTGGAAGAAACAACGTGATTTTGTGTTACCTAATCCTCATATAACTTTTTCTATTTCTATTGAGAAGAAATATTCCATTTCTTCCTTTATGAACCCGAGTTACTTTCACAAATCCATGGAATCCGAGGTGAAGAAGCAAATTACACTATTGAGACCTTAATACTGTTCAGTGATGAATCTAGAGTTGGTCATTCAACAAAGATGGTTGCATCCAACCAAGGAAAGCCAACTCAGAACTCAGTCATCTTGTAATTAAACACCCTTATTCCATGCACAAAATTGTGGGATGACAATTGGGATGAAGATGTATTATGCCAAGGCTGTGTTTTGATTGGACCATTTTTGAAAATAATTTGATACAAATAAAACTGGAATGATTTTGACCTGAGCATCCTATCTTTAGTCCAGCTAGGACTTCAAAGAAGTCCAAATTGATAGATTTATTTATTTATTTCATTCGACTTCTATACCACCCAATCCCATGGGATTCCATTCAAAAACTGGAGGAGGATTAAAGCTTTAAGCTACAATTGTTTTTTTTAATTAGCTCTTTCTTACTTGTCTTACTGTTAACTGTTGCTTGAAACTTTTAACTGATCACATCTTTTTTTTTTTCTTTTCCCAGTTAGGCCTGTCGGAATGTACTATGTGCAGTGATTAAAAACAGTAAAATACCTTTAAATGCTGCTGGTAATAAACCGGTCAGTAGTTGACCAGGCATGGAAAACTCAGGCCATTTTTATCATTTCCTGAGTAAAAATTTATGCACAGAAATTGAGAATTCAATACTTTTCTTTGCTTCAAAACATGACCATATATGATACAATCCAAAGCTGGTAGGCTCACAGCGTTGTTCTTGAGACCAACCAATTGGAAAGCATTGCCTCATCAAAATGAAAGAATTTGACATTTGTTGCACATTTTTAAATGTAATAATAAGTAGGACAGGGCTTTTTTTTTTAAAGGACCAATGACTAAGCAAGGGAGTATAGCTAACCCAGCCCAGTATTAGCTGGCAGGAAGTAACAAACCCAGGTATCATTATGGCAACACTGAAAGATTAAAAAGGATAATAATTGCTTGTTTATATGAGTTAAATGTTTACGAAGATTAGGAGATAGAGACAGGATACTGTCTTTTCTTTTTTTCTGCTTTAACCCATTAGCACGAGTTTCTTTTTTTATATAAAAAACCAATGGCTCAGAACTATAAACTTATTTATTATCTGGATCAATTTGGCTGAGAATTCACTGATTTGGTGCATAATCACACTGATGGTGTTGATGGACCAACAGCAGATCCTATTCCTACTCCTCCCCCCCATGCCTTCTGCTCCCTACCTTCCCCCATCTTTTGGAGTGAGATGGCTGGCAAACAAATGGAATAAAAATAAATAAAGCAAGTGGTAAAGAAACTTATCTGATTCTTTGTTGTATGTATTGTAAGGATTCTATTGGGCTCTATATTTATAAAAGTGACAAATGGACTCACAATAAAGACTGCTGCACTTGGTCATTACACGCCCTACTTCTTCTTGAGATATTACATTTAGCCATGAACATCTCACCCTCATGTGCATGTTAAAAAAGGGGATTTTCAAAACCGGATCAATCTTTATTTCTAAATAATGTTCACCTCTCATCTCCTATCACTAAGGCTAACTTCACCACTAGAAATCCATGAAAATCTAAAAACCATTGCTCCAAACACTCTTTATTTGGTAATAATCCTGAAATCCTGCAAGAAGGAAGACAGAGTCATAGTGGCTTCTTTACTATGCCTTAAATCAAGTTTATTTATTATTTGTTAAATTTGTATGGATGCTATCTCAGTCAGTGGCACGTTATTAATAGAAATTAAGAAGAGGGAGTGAAGCTATTCTCCAAAGCACCTAGGATAGGACAAGAAGTCAGAATTGAATTGGGGGTGGAGGGGGGGCTTCCAGTTAGGACCTTTTTGGCTCTTTGAGTGTTTAAGGTTCCTGGCCCCAGGCTAAGAACCTGATCACTGCCTCCTTACACTTTGGCAAAGCCTTGCTGCCTCACTGTTGAAAATCTGTTTCCATGTACCGTGTACCTCTACTTAAGAACGCCTCTACTTAAGAACTTTTCTAGATAAGAACCGGGTGTTCAAGATTTTTTTGCCTCTTCTTAAGAACCATTTTCTACTTGAGAACCTGAGCCAGGAAAAAATTTCCCAGGAAATTTAAGAGCGGCATGAAGGCCCGGCCAGTTTCCTGGCATTCCCCCTGGGTTTCTCTCTCTGGCGGAGTATATGGGAGGCAGCCTCGCGCTGGGTGTATGGGAGGCACGTGTTCCTCCTCGCTGCCTCAGAGTCCCTTTTTTAAAAAGCCTTAAAATTTTGGATTTTTTTTAATTCCCCTCACCTCACCTTCTTCCTTCAGCAGCAACTGTCCTCCTCGTCTTCTTCCTCCTCCTCCCACCCAAATTCCGAGCTTTTATTTCTTTCCTAATGGGTTTGCACACATTATTTGCTTTTACATTGATTCCTATGGGAAAAATTGCTTCTACTTACAAACTTTTCAACTTATGGAACGAATTAAGTTATTAAGTAGAGGTATCACTGTATTTGCTCTTCCAAACACATGGACACAGATATGATAGCAGAACACCCAGAAATGGAAAGCATTCCTGCTGTGAATATCCTTAAAGCCCAACTGCTTTACAGGCTCATTTGGTGACAGGAATGTGTATTAAGTAGCCTGGCCTTTTTAAAGATACCAGCTGTTACAGAAACCATGTTTCCTCTCGTTCCCTCCACACACAGAGAAGGCAAGCAATACAGAATATAACATTTCCCACGTGAAATTTTGTTTTTAAATGTTAAAAGTATGGGAATAACATACCGTCTTCAAAAGATGTTGTGTCAGATAAAGAGCTGCTCTCAGACGGGATAATTTCATCTGTGGAGAAGCAAGAAAAGAACAGTCATGAGTGACAAAGCTACAGTTTGGAACTGTAAATACATTATACATTAAAGCAGTGTTTCCCAACCTTGGTAACTTGAAGATATTTGGACTTCAACTCCCAGAATTCCCCAGCCAGCATCTGCTGGCTGGGGAATTCTGGGAGTTGAAGTCCAAATATCTTCAAGTTGCCATGGTTGGGAAACACTGCATTAAAGCCTACAATTATTAAGACTGCATGTAATCCCTCAGGGATCACATACTTCCAGGATAGATTGCTACAGACGAATAAAGTGAATAATTGAGAACAAATATCAGTAAACTGATGTCTGCTTTTTATTAGCTGGAATGTTAGCTCCAAGCAAATTATCGCTAACATGCTCAGAGAACAGACCGAGTCACTAATATACTGAAGCCAAACAAGTCAGCTGTTATTAATTTTTAAGATTCTTTTTACGTATTACAATAGTGGCTATTGAAAATACAAGGGGTACACAGTCCCACAACATTTGCTACCCAATGCACAAATGTTAAAACACTGCAGCGCGCTGGAATCCTACCATCATAAGCACTTACTGAAGACAACTGACACTGACAAGAGTGTGGGATATATTTAATTTATTCCCAGAATATACTGAAATCAAACCTGCCAAACTCCGTCTTCAATTGTGTGTTTAGTGAACTGTTTCAAAAAAATGTTCATGACCAAAATTAGGGAATCATACTGGATCACTGGAAGGCATCTGGCTACCTCTCCCTGATCTACACAGTTTTGGTGTTGTTGTTCAGTCACTTAAATTGTGTCGAACTTTTGCAATCCCTTGCAGGGCCACCATCAGGAATTTTGGGGCCCCATACAGCCTAAGTGTCTGCTCCCCCGCCCGCCATTTTAAAACTACTTTATTTTGCGACATACCAATTATGTATTAAATTTACCTTTCACCAAAAAAATTAAACCCTGCCACTACAACAAGGTACACTTGTTTGACAGATTAATAATATGTTAATAACGCAGAAAATATATTCAAGTGACATCAACATATTACATACATATAAATAAATAACCAGAACAGTGCAAATATACCAAATTAACAAAATATTATTAATTTTGCCCTCAACAATATTAAAAGCAGCAATAAGATGGCACAAAAGATAAAGACAAAATATATGTTACATATAACATGCCAGGCTTCCCTGTCCTCCCGTCTCCTGTAATTTGCTAAAATCCGTGTTCATTCTCACAATGACACTATCTCACCCTCCCATCCTCTCTTTTGCCTTCAAGCTTTCCAAACTAAGTGTTTACAGTTTTGCTTTTAATGATTCTCTTTGACTGGAAAAAGGCCAGGAAATATTATTTCCGTTTGTCCTTGTATGTCAATGTATATCAATCAAGAGAAATGCTAGAACTACTGAATCTAGTTAATCAATGCCTGACTTTCCCCCCCTAAGGTCATAAATTAGTAAGGTGGTGTCAACTCTGCTCTAAACTGAAGCTCTTAATGCTAGAGCAAAAGGTGAGGTATAAACTGCAGTTTGAAAATCAAAGTAAATGCCAGGCCATTATCAGAAATAATGCTGATTACAAGAGAACAAATGCATCAAGAGTTGTGCAGTTCCTAGGTCAGTGATGGTGATCCTTTTTTTCCTTGGGTGCCGAAAGAAACATAGAAACATAGAAGACTGACGGCAGAAAAAGACCTCATGATCCATCTAGTCTGCCCTTATACTATTTTCTGTATTTTATCTTAGGATGGATATATGTTTATCCCAGGCATGTTTAAATTCAGTTACTGTGGATTTATCAACCATGTCTGCTGGAAGTTTGTTCCAAGGATCTACTACTCTTTCAGTAAAATAATATTTTCTCATGTTGCTTTTGATCTTTCCCCAACTAACTTCAGATTGTGTCCCCTTGTTCTTGGGTTCACTTTCCTATTAAAAACACTCCCCTCCTGGACCTTATTTAACCCTTTAACATATTTAAATGTTTCAATCAGTGTTCCCTGTAATTTTTTTTGGGGGGGGGGGGGGCGGAAAAGTATAGTGTCTGAGCGGCAGTCCCTTCGGGACTGGGCGGCACAGAAATCATAAACAAACAAACAAACAAACAAAAAACCCACCCTGTTTTGCCTCAGATAATTTCAAAATAAAATACTGTACTGTGTGTCTATAACAGTGAGCTCATAATAGGGCAACTCTATCAATATCAAAATGCAACTTAAATAGTTGAGCTAGTTTCAAACTAGATTTTGATTTTCTTTCTCTCTTCCTTACTCCCATTCTTTTTCTTTCTCTTTTCCTTCCTCTCTTTTTTCTATCTGTTTCTCTCTCTTCCTCTCTCTCTCCTTCCCTCTCGGCTTCTGGGCAGGTTTGGAAAACTCTGAGTTGATGATGATTTTTAAGTGAGCGATTGCTCACTGCTCAGCTTAGAGGGAACTATGGTTTCAATCATGTCCCCCCTTTTCCTTCTGTCCTCCAGACTATACAGATTGAGTTCATGAAGTCTTTCCTGATACGTTTTATGCTCAAGACCTTCCACCATTCTTGTAGCCCGTCTTTGGACCTGTTCAGTTTTGTCAATATCTTTTTGTAGGTGAGGTCTCCAGAACTGAACACAGTATTCCAAATGTGGTCTCACCAGCACTCTATATAGCGGGATCATAATCTCCCTCTCCCTGCTTGTTATACCTCTAGCTGTGTGTGTATGCTATCGCGCATGTGTGAGTGCCCACACCCAAAATTCAATGCCTAGGGAGGGCAAAAACAGCTTCCTCTGCCCCCCTGGAGGCCGGAAATAGCCTGTTTCCAACTTCTGATGGGCCCAGTAGGCTTGTGTTTCTTCCTCCCCAGGCTGCAAAGGTTTCCCTGAAGCCGGGGAAGATAAAAACGCCCTCCCCCATCTCCCCAGAGGCTCTCTGGAAGCCATAAACACTCTCTCAGAGCCTCTATGTGAGCCAAAAATCAGGCAGGCACACACATGCACATTGGAGCTGAGCTAGGGCAACAGCTCGCGTGCCAGCAGATATGGCTCCGGGTGCCACCTGAGGCACCCGTGCCATAGGTTCGCCATCACTGTCCTAGGTTCACTTACACATAAGTTTCTGAAATGACCAGCAAGCTTTCTACCCAAGGAATTGACTCCTTGTGGAATATCTTAGTTGAATTATTAATTGTGGCTGCAGTTGTCAAACCTCTAATCAGTTTCTCAGCTTTCTTTCGAAGCCACTGGCAACACTCAACAGTATTTCCAGCTTCTTCAAAGAATGCATTTTTGGCATTCAAATCATTTTCCCCTACAAAAATGGTTATGTATAACTCTAATCTGCTTAGCTTTCTATTTGATAAGGTAAATGGAACAGAACTTCATATACTTCTCCCTGTACCAGTCGGTTTCCCAACAATCAAGGCATTTAGGGAGCTCTCCTACACACATTTCAATTTTTTTCAGAATGCAGACTTCAACTCTGGGCCAAATCATTCATACCTATCTTATACCTTCCCTCCTACTTGTCTGCCCAGCAGGGAGCTGTTTACGACTAGATGAGGTGAAAGCCTTATCCAAACTCCCCAAAGTAAAACACCTGAATGCCTGGGGCCCTCAAAATTAAATCACTGCAAACACACTGGCTTCTCAAACAACAATAATAAGTAATAGAAAATGAATAAGGCAAAGTGCTCTTCAATAAACTAAAATCTCTATGAAGTGATTCTAGAATTCAAAAAGACAAGCATCTTCCACATAACACCAATATTGTTGGTAAGAAAGAAAAAGTCTGGATAAACCATAGCTTTTTCGCCCTGAAAATGAAAATATATAAAATCTAGTAAGTAAGATTGTCTATGGCACGGGTGTCAAACTCAAGGGCCAGGGGCCACATCCGGTCTGTTGGGTATTTAAAGGTAGCCTGTGGGACCGCATTGGGAACAGCAAAGGACTGGCCCACGGTGCCTCTGCTGAACCTCCCTGGCTTTTCATTGCTAGACTTCAAGCCCTGGACACACCCAACCCAGCCATGCCCACTTGCCCCCCTCCAAAGGTCAAACATAACCCTGATGCAGCCCTTAATGAAATTCAGCTATGGAGATACTCAGTCATCCAGATCATAGTTGTCCCAAAGGTTCTTTTTCAAGAGGCAATTGGACTTTCTTATTGTTCTTTGAAGACTTCTCATCGAAATAGCTTCTTCAGCTCTGACTGGATGATGGGGAATGGAAATTTAAATCTTTCCATTCCCCACCATCCAGTCAGAGCTGAAGAAGCTTCTTGGATACAGAAGTGAAATATCTTCAAAGAAAAATAAGGAAGTCCAGTTGCCTCTTGAAAATATAACTAAGATTGCTTAGGATTTGAGTGGTGAATTGATGTTTTGCTTATTAAAAGCGCTCTACAGGATAAGACATGCTAAAGCTGTCTATGTAAAAAATAAGGAGCAAGTTGCTGCCCACTGATAGAGAGTCCTTTATGCAGTGATGATAGCTCACGTACATAAAAAATCAAGAAAGTGATAAAAAGTGAAAGGGATAAATGATCAGAACAAGAAGGTAAATATTGCACATTAACAATATGTCAAAGTTTGGGACATAAACGTAAGAGTCTAAAGACTCACCTATGCCACCAAGCTTGGGGTTATTAGATTCTCCCCCCTGACTGATGAATGTATAGTGTATTTGTTGATTGAATTGTTAAGTATGTACTGTATTTTAATTGGTTCTTTAGTTTTTTAGTTGTAACTGAATTTTAATGATTTGGATTTCATTGGATATTGTCTTTTTTATATGTTGTAAGCCGCCCAGAGTCCTTAGAGAGAATGGGAGAATTTAGAGAAATAAAACAAGCAGCGATAGAAAGCACTCAGGCGGTAATAGTTTTGGGTTGGAAGGGTGCGACAAAATGGACAATGCAAAATTGGTATAGGTACATGGTGGACCATATTCAATTTGAAATTATGGACAAAGGGATAAATTTGGATGATGAAACTGACTTGAGACAACTGATGGGACGGTGGGACAAGGTAAGACGATATATGACGGGCAGAATCGGAGACCAAGCTACAAGGAATAAATTGGAATCACTCTATAATATGTAAATAGATATATTGCTCTTGGGTTAAAATGGTCTATACAAGAAACACCCCCGATTTGGTGGTGGGGTATGTGTGTTTGTCGGGGTGGTGGGCACTTTTCACTATACACTGTTTTATGTTATGGGTATATTAAAATAGTTAAAAATCAAATTATTTTTTTTTAAAGAGTCCTCGGAGAGAGGCGGCATATAAATCCAATAAACAAGAGGCCATAGTCAGCTAATCCAAAACCTGCAATTCTCTCACCTTCTTGGATTACAAAATATAGAGCCAGTTCATTAAATTCCTTGTGCAATCTGTTCAAGCTCATCTTGCCTTATGCCACCTTGTTCACCGACCATAACTGGACCCACACAAGTTGAAAAGAGAGTGGAGCCCCTTTCAAGTGACTTGCCCTCTGCTATACTCTCACCACAGTCATTTTATGGAACAGGTGTAAAAGCAAGAAAGTCGTTCAATGCTTGTGAGGCTCTGATCCTTTCTCATTTTAAAGACTTCTGCAAGCGCCTGACTCTGCTTGCTTTATGGAATGTTGAAATTCCAAAAGCCAAAACTTTTGCCTGCCTTTTTTTTTTTTTTTGGACTGCCTTGTGAATCAGCAAATGTGATATAACAGGCTGGGCCCATGGGTGTGAACTCACTTTCTCCTCATATAACCTCAGTTTGGAGAAATGAATTATCGGCTTCCGGATCTGTTTATTGCTCTTCCTCCCTGGTTGAGAATTCCAAACACCTGGAGAAATTCCAGCTTGGAGCACATTACTCTGGTACAGGTAGCCCTCTCATTTACTGATTGCCCCATTCAGCAACCTAAATGATAACAGCACTGAAAAGGTAGGTTAGGACCAGTCCTTGAATTTGTAGCTGTCACAGTACAGTGGTACTTCTACCTACAAATGCCTCTACTTTTCTACATAAGAACCGGGTGTTCAAGATTGTTTTGCCTCTTCTCAAGAACCATTTTCCACTTACAAACCCGAGCCTCCCAAACTAACTGGAAAAGGTAGGGAGAAGCCTCCGTGTGGCCTCTCTAGGAATCTCTTGGGAGGAAAGAGGGCCGGAAAAGGTGTGGAGAAGTCTTTGTGGGGCCTCTCTAGGAAGCTCCTGGGAGGAAACAGGGCCAGAAAAGGTGGGGAAAAGCCTCCGTGAAGCCTCTCTAGGAATCTCCTGGGAGGAAACAGGGCCTCCACCCTCCCTGTGGTTTCCCCAATCGCACACATTATTTGCTTTTACATTGATTCCTATGGGAAAAATTGCTTCTTCTTACAAACTTTTCTACTTAGGAACCTGGTCATGGAACGAATTAAGTTTGTAAGTAGAGGTACCACTCTATTCAGCGTTCATGTGATTTCCATTTGTGACCCATTGGCAAACAGAGTCAATGGGAAAGCCAGCAGAAAGTCACAAGCCCCAAACATGTGACAGGTTGCTTAGCAACCACGGTGATTCACATAATGACTGCAGCAGAACTGACTCTGTAAGTCCACGTGGGCACGTGATGTTCCACTTCATGACTGCATCACTCAGCAATGAATTTTCCAGTCCAATTGCTGCTGGTAAATTGAGGACGATTTCTGCATGATGACTTGTTGTTTTATTCTTTTTAATGCTATGAAGGCTTCATTCTTATTGTTTTACTGAGCACAAAATCTGACTCACCAACTCCGCTGCCTTTTTAATCTCCTTCCCTCTCCTCCTCTTCCAGCCAACACATGTTAGGAGGCGGATAGGTGGGGGAAAGACTCTGCTTTAATGATCGGCTTGATTTGTTATGGATTGCACATAGCTAACAAACACACAAAACAGCCACATTCTGCTCAAACCAGCACCTGATTGTTGACGGAACATGGTACCACACTAGTTTTGCCTGGAAGAATGCCACCAGCCCTTCCAGCCAAATTAAAATGCTTTAATTTGCTTTTCCCCTCCAACCTGTCGTCACTTGTCGGAATAAAATGCTTCATCTGTGTTCTGTCTCAACCACATCTTAATGAAAACATGACAATCAGATTACAGGTAAGCTCCTACATTTGCTGAAGTCAGGCTTATAGTCCAACTGTTTTCCCCCCCGAGGAGCCTAGATCTTTCATTTCTGTTACATAAATACGCTGGAAAAAAAATAACATTGCAAAACACAGAGTTGCATACAGACAGACAAAGAGCCCTGGCAGCACACAAATTAAAGATGGGATATATATTTTTTTTTTGATACCTGGTAAAATCAGGCTTGACTTTTGCGCGGGCTTCTTTCCACATTTAATTCTATATTCATTGATGGAATTTTCAATCTCCTGGAGCTTTTTCACAGCCTCTGCGTATTCTTGTTTTCTTTTCTTTTTCACGTTTTTGCATAGGTCCGGCTCACCAGCAAGCTTCTTTGCCGCTTCCACCAACTTTTGCTGGATGAGAAAGTTGCTTTCCAGATTTTGCAGAGCCGGGTCCTACAGAGATTTAAATCAACCCATCCATCAGTCGGGATTTGCCATAGAAGAAATGACATCAATTTAAAATGTATCTTTAAGAACCAAACAACAAGGACAAAAAACAGCATAGGTTTTTCTCTTTATACATGTAAGGAAGAATAGCTGTCTATTTTCACCAGCTTTAAAGTCTCTTTAATTCTGCCATAGCCCACCATTAAGAAGCCAACCTTTTTACACCACATCTATTAAGGTTAAAGCTCAATATCTTTCCAGAAGGAGCCGTGGATTTGTACAACTGTCATTCTGTGAACAAAAAGCTGTCTGCATTTAGTAAAAATGACTGCACTGAGATAATGCCCATACATCTTATTTCTCCATGTTGGTAAAGAAATCAGACAGATTGTATTCAGCCAATTGTATTGTCAATGTTTTGACAAACAGGTATGAATGTGTTGTTGTTTTTTTAAAAAAATATGATAGGGTTTTATATGCTTTTTTAATATTAGATTTGTTCTACTATAATATTGTTTTTATTATTGTTGTCAGCCGCCCCAAGTCTTCAGAGAGGGGTGGCATACAAATCTAATAAATAATAATAATAATAATAATAATAATTATTATTATTATTATTATTATTATTATGTTACCAAACTTCCGTGGCACAAACCAAGAATATCTGCAGAATATCAAGATGGTATATGTGATTTAAGTGATCCAAGATGTGCCTCTGTTTTTAATCTGTGAGGCATATTCATGATGTGCAAAACAAGTGAGGTGAGGCAGATTCAATTGCACATCTAAAGTCACCATTTTTAATTTTTGGAAATTCCTCTCCTTTGATGCCCCTAAGGCAGCTTTGGAGAGGAAAGAAGGAGGGGCTTAAAAAAAAAGCAGGAAAAGTTAGACACTGCTTTTAGGCCACAGCTGCAAAAGCAATAGCACTTGACTTATATACCGCTTCACAGTTCTTTACAGCCCTCTCTAAGTGGTTTACAGAGTCGGCATACTGCCCCTAACAATCTGGATCCTTATTTTACTCAGCTCAGAAGGATGGAAGGCTGTCAATTTTGAGCCTGATGAAACTGCTAATTTGCAGGTCGCCGGCAGACAGCAGAAATAACCTAAAATACTGCACTCTAACCATTGCACCATTGTGGCTCTGTAGAAGGATGCCATCTAAGGCAAAGTAACTTACAAAAAATACTGAAGGACATTTAGAGAACACATGAGAAAATACAGAACAGGTAGTCCTCAACTTACAACAGTTGATTTAGTGACTGTCTGAAGTTACAATGGCACTGAAAAAGGTGACTTATGATCATTTTTCACATGTACAATGCCTCCAGACGCTTCCAGGTGCTTGGCAACTGATTCATATTTATGACGTTTGCAATGTCCTGGGATCATGTGATCACCTTTTGCTAACTTCTGATAAGCAAAATCGATAAGGGAACCAGATTCATTGCGCTACAAACTTAACAACTGCAAAGTGATTCACTTTAACAACTGTGGCAAGAAAAGTTGCAAAATGGGGGCATGACTCACTTAGTAATTGTCTTGCTTAGCAGCAGAAATTATGGCATCAATTGTGGTCGTAAGTCGAGGATTACAACCACAATGAAATAAGCATATGTGTAACACCTTTCTCCAATTAATTCTAGCTTTCTATAGATCCCTTCCCAATAGAGATACATATCTTTAGATAAAGTAAATCAGCATTTAAATTAGCACAATTAATCTGAAGTGAGAATAAGAAATTGGCCCTTTCAGCTGAGAAGCATGGACTTTACTTCCATTCCTATACTGGGCAGGAAAACGTGAACACAACAAGTTACTTTAGTGGGGCGAAACTCCAGCTTCCTTCCTGGAAGCCTGCTTTTCAAGTGACAAAAGAACCATGCAACCTGCTCTACCTCCACCCTTACTTTGCCCAGCCTGGGTGTTGTTGAACCCATTTTTCTTCCTGTTCAACTGACAGCTTAATGCAATCTTTCTTAAGACTCCAATCAATCAGGCAAAGGCTCTGAATCTGTGAAGGTCTTAAACATTGCAACGATGATTAGTGGCTTTATCCCAGGGTTCTATTCCTCTACAGTTACCTAGAGGTGAATAAAGCTTCAGGTTTCCTGCCACACAACTCCCAGAGACCGATCAGGGCTCAGTTGGCCTTCTCATGGTCCCGTCAGCTAGACAATGTCGGTTGGCAGGGCCACGTGAGAGGACCTTCTCTGTGGTGGCTCTGGCTCTCCGGAACCAACTCTCCCCGGAGAGCTACACAGCCTCCATCCTTCTGGCTTTCCAAAAGGCCGTGAAAACCTGGCTTTGGCAGCAGGCCTGGGACCAATGACCTATACCACCTAGCTCTGGCTATGTATATGAATAATTTACTTATTTTAAAATGTTGTACACTGCCCAGAGTCCAGTTGGAGTTGGACAGCTTATAAATTAAATAAATAAAATAAAATAATTTTTATATTCTCCGAATACCTATGTGCTTGAAGCAACAGCTCTTAGTGCTTTACAGCCCTTTCTATAATTGGTTTACAGAGTCATCCTTTCTCTCTACACCCCTGCACCTGCACAGAAGGAGATTGGTGGACTCTGCCAACATTGCAAGTGAAGATTGGACTAAGTGATGGATTTGTGGGTGTGGGGTCAAGGACTTGAAATTTCAACTGCGTGGTGAAACCCGGGGAGGGGGGGATTGACTTCAAATTCGGATTTCACCCAGATGTACCAACATGGCTCTAGTAATAAATTGGGACTTTGAGGAATATTTTGACTCTGACTCTGATTTAATTTTGGATGCTATTTCGAACCCTGGCATTTTCATTGTTTTCTGGTTGTTACTGTTGTTGTGAGCCACCCAGATTTATGTTAAGATGGGCGGCTGCATACATTTTATAAAACCATAAATAAACAAAGAAAGAGATGCCTACCTCCTCATTCGGTAGCAGATTGTCATCCAATCTGAATGTCGTACCTACACGCCTTCTGACTTGAGGAGGCTTCTCACCAGTGTTCAGAGGATATTCCTTTGGCATTTTTCCAGTGATCTCCTACAGAATATGAGAAGAGCACCCTTAGCAACCTGAGAAAGAGTGAATGGATACTTTATGCTTGACTGGAGTGAAAACAAGAAGTCTCACCGCTTCCCGTAGACAGATCTTCTTCAACTCTTCAACTTTCTGCAAGAGTTTCTCTTGCAAAAGCTTTTCTTTCTTTTTCAGTTCTAAGATTTTCTCTTTCTTCTGCTCTTCGCTGACTTCTGAATCTTGAGATCCTATAAAAGCAACATAGACATGTAGACTCAAAAGGGTGTGAGGTGAGATCCAACATTTGTGGATGTAAGAAAAACAAAATAAAATGAAAATTAAGGGGAGGAAAAGCACAAATGAATCCCTGTGTGGAGTAGCCATAGAATGCTAACTAATTGTTTGCAGACTGGTGAGAAAACAATGTTTGGAAATATATAAGTGCAAGAAATATATAATGTGTCTTTACATCTTTCCTTAAACTACCCATGACTTGTCAGCAGCACTACAATGATATTCGATAGATGTCCGCTAGTTTCAGCTCAGATAAACATGAATGCATATGCTTTCTTTAAATACATGCAAATTGATTAAACTCATTAGATTATCAGATAAATTCAAGAATGCTGTAAGAAGTAAACATCAGTTACTGCTTGATTTCTATCTGTAATGCTTTATAATTATATTAAGATTTTCTTTTCAAACATATCTTTTACATATACTGAGCAAATCCAGAAAAACTAGGTGGTTGTAGATTCCTAAATGGATTAAATAAGGTTTGGAATAGGTGTATTCACCTGAAGATTAAAGTTGTCTTTCTTACAAAGATACAGAATCCAAAAAGGCTTATTGGGAGGAAGTATGATTAAAGTGCTATAGTGGAGAACTTGGAAAGGCTCATTCTAATTCTCACTTGACCATAGAGTTCAGTGGGAGACTAGATCAACAGTTTTCTCTTAGTTTACCACAGGCCATAAAGCTAAAATAAGGAGTAGAGTAGAGTAGAATAGAACAGAACAGAATAGAATTTTATTGGCCACGTATGATTGGACACACAAGGACGTAAAAGAAAAAGATATGTTGGTCAAGAATCATAAGGTACAACACTTAATGATAATCCAGGTACAAATAAGCAATCAAATCATATTAAGAACCAGTCAATATAAATTGTAAGGATAAAAGCAACAATTTACAAGCATACAGTCATAAGTGCGAGGAGATGGATGATAGAAACAATGAGATGATTAATAGTAATAGTAATGCAGCTTTAGTGAATAGTTTGACAGTGATGAGGGATTTATTTATTTAGCAGAGTGATGGGGTTCAGGAAAAAGCTGTTCTTGTGTCTAGTTGTTCTGTTGTGCAGAGTCTTATAGAGTCATTCTGAAGGTAGAAGTTGAAACAATTTATATCAGGGTGTGAGGGGGTCTGTAGATATTTTCACCGCCTTCTTTTCGACTCGTGCAGTATGCAATAATGGAAGACAGGTTGGTAGCAATTGTTTTGTCTGCAGTTCTAATTATCCTCTGTCTGTCTTGTTGGGTTGCAAAACCAAACCAGACAGTTATAGAGGTGCAGATGACAGAGTAAGCCTAAAATACATTATCTTGAGTAATCTAGAGGGAAGTTGGGTTATAAAAGTAAAAAAAAAAATCAGCTAGTTTTATTTTCCTACATTAGCCTTTCCAAAGAGGGTCGCTCCAAATACTGCATGTTAATAAGTGCCTAAGGCCATAATGGATAGGAATAATGGGAAATGTAATTTCAATGGATTCAATAAGGTTGGAGACCTTTTTACTACTCCTGGCAGGCTAGATTTTCAATTCAATACACCTGAATCACAAATCCTTCAATGTGGGACAGGTAAATTGCTGCTATATCAACATACAGAGCAAAACTACAGGAGACTTTTGTTTCCAGAGAGTTCAAGGCCATTTGGGTGGAGCAGACAAGATGTCCTAATGCCACCCCAAAAGTTGTCCTGAATAAACCTGCATAGCAAGGGTAGGATTGAATGTAAGCCAGATCAAACAGATTGTAAAACTATTTTTCTTCCTTGCAACTAGTAACTTCTTGCATGAGTACCCAAGAATGGGGTGGCTAGAACTAGTATTCACATATTATAATTGGTCCCTTCCGCCTTTCTGATGAAACTATCACATTTGCACAAAACGTGTCCTGAGACTGCTACTTCAAAAGTAAAACGTACAGGATAAGCAGGAGATTGATAATTCACAAGAGACTGGTTTTATCCATCTTGATTTTATTTCCCAGCAGTTTTATTTGCTCAGGAGTTCCTCTCCAAATCTATGTACTTAGATTAGATTACATTTGATTTATTGGATTTATATGCCGCCCCTCTCCGAAAACTCGGGGCGGCTCACAACAAGATAAAAACAATACATAATAACAAATCCAATACCCACCAATCCAATTACAATTTTAAGCTAAAAATTCATAAAAACAACCCCAGAATATTAAAACACGCATACAATCAATCTAACACCAAAACAACATGGGCAAGGGAGAGATGTTTCAGTTCCCCCATGCCTGACGGCAGAGGTGGGTTTTAAGAAGTTTGCGAAAGGCAAGGAGGGTGGGGGCAATCCTAATCTCAGGGGGGAGCTGGTTCCAGAGGGTCGGAGCCGCCACAGAGAAGGCTCTTCCCCTGGGTCCCGCCAGACGACATTGTTTAGTCAACGGGACCCGGAGAAGGCCAACTCTTATCTCTGTCTCTCTATCCAACTATTACAAAGGTATAAATATAAGCACAATATTTAGCAAAATCCCACATAAGAAGCTTATCATTCATGTTAGCCTAAGGCAGTGATGGCAAACCTTTTTTTGCCTTGGGTGCCGAAAGAGCGTGTGTGCACTCTATCGCACACTTTTTTCAGCATTTCCTTTACGAAAACAAAATGATTGGGAAATTTCCCCCTCCCCCAAACCTCTGCTTAAAACTTATCAAGGAATAGCAATGGCTTTTGTTGGATTTTCCATGTTCAATAATACATTTATCTGGGGTCTCATATTAATAGCTTTTCTTTTAAGTGGGGAACTCTGGCCTTTTTATGACTTGTGGACTTCCAAGTCCATTCTGAGCCATGCTGGCTCAGGAATTCTGGGAGTTGAAGTTCACACATAATCCCCCACCAGCACACTCTATGGCAGTGTTTCCCAACCTTGGCAACTTGAAGCTATTTGGACTTCAACTCCCAGAATTCCCCAGCCAGCTTCAAGTTGCCAAGGTTGGGAAACACTGCTCTATGGTGTAAGCAAGACTCAGAGATGCAGATGTTTCAGAGGGACAAGACTTCCTACCTGAAGAGATTAAGCTACCATTGCTGGCCATAATAAGTTGATTCTTTGCTTCCAAAGCTGTTAGCTTAGAAACTTTTGGCACTCCGGTATCTGTCAGGTCCATTGCAATATCATCCAAGCTTCTGGCTGAGGGAATTTTTGCCTGAAATAATTTTAAAACAAACAAACTAAAACATTGCACTATCACGTATCACCAAGTGTAATAAAAGAAAAGGTACCAGAACATATTTCATACTATCCCCAAAACTAAATATATACTGCTCAAAAAAATAAAGGAAACACTCAAGTAACACATCCTAGATATGAATGAATATTCTCACTGAATACTTTGTTCTGTATAAAGTTGAATGTGCTGATGTGTGAAATTGATTGTCAATCAGTGTTGCTTCCCAAGTGGACAGTTTGATTTCACATAAGTTTGATTTACTTGGAGTTATATTGTGTTGTTTAAGTGTTCCCTTTATTTTTTTTGAGCAGTGCATATTGCTTTGAGATCTAACTTGTTTTCTGGGTATTAAGTATTAAAAACACAAGCCATTAGAAACATTCAAAATGAATATAGGGAAAAGAAGGCTTCCCTGAAGCCTGCTAGGCCAATAATAATAATAATAATAATAATAATAATAATAATAATAATAATAATAATAATGATAATAATAATAATAATGATAATAATAATAATTGAAGCCTGCTAGGCTAATAATAATAATAATAATAATAATAATAATAATAATAATAATAATAATAATTTATTAGATTTGTATGCCGCCCCTCTCCGAAGACTCGGGGCGGGGTGGAAGGAAGAGGGGTGGGGTGGAAGGAAGAAAGGAAGGAAGGAAGGAAGGAAGAAAAGAAATAAAGCGTGGGGGGGAAGGAGAGGAAGGAAGGACTACAAATCTGCCACTAGATGCAGCTTCAGAGGATAATCCAGGGCTGGAAGGGACCTGGAGGTCATCTAGTCCAACCCTGCTCCACCACGATATAGTTAAAGTGAGTTTCTGTCTTTTGATCCCCCAGTTACATGACTACATGGCCGTGCCCACCCGGTCACATGTCCCCAACAGGCCACGCCCACAGAACCAGCAGGAAAAAAAATAGATTTAACCACTGATGAGATCCCTGCAATCTCATACTCCATAGCTTGCACATCCATTTGCAGCACCTCCTGGCCACACTCTATAGTGTCTGCCTACTCCAGTCATACCTCACTTCCCCCCATACTCTGTAGAACCTATCCTCCCTTGGCTCGCTTGCAAGATGCCTGTGACGTGCAACCTTTTGGTGACTTTCCAACTGACAATGCTTGTTGGAAGATGGCCAAGAAGTCATAAATTGCAATCATGTTCTTGTTTAACAACCCACGATTTTCTTTTAACAACAGCAACAGGGACTGCCTGTTGCTATCACTAAGCACTATGTTAAGGTGACATTGCTTAGCGATGGAAGTTCCAATACCAAACACTGCTATATAACTACCTCTATATAATCACTCTATAAGACTTCTAGTCCGTAGGAGAATTCTACAATTACTTTAAATACCATTGAGGACCACTTACTTTGCTTTGCTTCCTGTCCAAGTAAAACTGATGTTGACTGATTGCCATCACCCAGATGGATTTGATTAGAGAAGTGTTCGCATACCAGGTTTGTACTACGAGGCCACTCTGTCCAAAGGTCCGTCTTGATACTGAAATTCTAAGCATTTTTAATAACGTAAAGTGAATATTGCTTTTTTGAAAGAGAGAGAGAAAAAAAGAGATACCCGTCATGTGAAATCACCCCCTTAGATTAACCTTTGCAGTCTGTCTTGTAGAGGTTAAATAAGCAAAGAAGCAATTAATCAACCAACCAGACACCCAAATAGTTAACACTTCAGTTTTTAAATGTTTATGTTGTACCTTGCTTAGTTCTCACTAAGATAGCAAACCCGTGCCTGGCTGTACCACTTAGATTATATAAGAGGCAGCAGCAAGTGTTAGAAAGACTGAGCATTCATTCCCAAGAGAAGTGGGGGGAACAACTATCAGGGAGAAACCTTTTCTCAGAAGATATTTCAGACAAAGCAGAATTTATTCAGGGAGATCCCCAACGCCCCACCTTTCTCAAACTCAAAAAAGAGGTTTCTTTATACCCAGATTTTTCTTTCACTAAAAACTGAGTCACAAATCCGAAGCCAGTTCATTCAGAATTACACAAATCGGTTTTGAATTAAAAATCTAAAAGGTTTTGTTAGCAAAAAAGAATGTATATGCTTGTGAAGGAAGGGCTAAGGTACAGCACAATTTCCATTGCTGTTTTCAGAAGCTGGCGGTGGAAAAATTCTCAGCCAATATTGACATGTGGAACAAAGCTGCTGGGGCTGTTCTTGAGGGCTTTTCAGCTCCCCTCTCGTCTTAGTTCAGTGCACAGAGGATGGATGGAATATAAACCTGTCGTCTTTTGGATGAAGTGTGTAGTGATGGTGTTGTATTCTAACTTATTGTTATAGCAACAGAATTAGTTTCTTACAGTTAATTCAGTGGCTTCTGAATATAGGCTAACTTGAATCAATCTTGTGCTTTCAAAAGGTTTACAAGTTGTAAGAGATGCTTTAAAAAGAAAAAACATCAAAATATGTACTTCACTTTAAAAGGGTGGTCTGGGATTCATTTTAAAGATTTCCAGAATATTTGATCTGCTTGAACTGCTTCTTCCCACTAAGAATTATGCATTTGCTTATATCAATCTTCTGCAAAGCGATGCATCAGGATTACAACACCCCAAAATCTCCAGGCAGAATGAATGTTGTAGGAATTCAAGAAGCTGAATGTTATAGTCTTAAATATTCTAGAGGGCATTAGAATTTATTTATGGGGTAATTTGTATTACTTTTTCCCAACATTTAATCTCTTAAGATTCTCTCAATGGTAGTTGTTGTCTTTTTAGTTTCCACCAACTTTTTTTTGGGGTGGTGGTGGTTTGTAAATGGAGAGGAGCGGCATATTAGTCCAATTAATAAATAAAAAAATAAATATCCATGGCTTTTTTTCAGGAACTGATTGGAATGTTAGAAAACTGGGGGAGGGGCGGAACCTATAATGCTAATCCTTAGATATACCTGGGAAACAATAAGAACATAAGAACATAAGAAGAGCCATGCTGAATCAGTCCAAAGCCCATCGAGTCCAGCATTCTGTGTCACACAGTGGCCCACCAATTGTCCATGGGGATCTTGAGCAGCAGAAGAAGGCAAGACCCTCTCTTTCCCCTGACCCCCAACAAATGACACTCAAGGGATTCCTGCCTGCTTCAATCAACATAGAGGCAGCACATGGACATCCGTTTCAATAACCACCGATACACTTGGCATCCATGAATCTGTCTAATCCTGCCTTTAAGCTATCAAGGCTGACATTCACTTCTGGAAGTGAATTCCATAAACCAACAACCCTCTGGGTGAAGAAATATTTCCCTTGATTTGTCCTCTCTTTGTTTCTTACCTATGAGCTTTATGGAGTGCCCCCTTGTCCTAGTATTGTTTGATAGAGAAAATATTTTTTCTCTATCCACCTTTTCTATCCCATGTATGATTTTATACACTTCGATCGTCACCCCTTAAACGCCGTGCAATGATGATGAGTTCATTTCTTTCAGGTTAGTATAATAGGGAGAACCATGATATTATAAAATGTTTTGCCCCCTTGGAACGGATGAGCTAAAAACGAACCACATTACAGTTTTGCATCATGTGTGAGTATGAAATACGCACAGACTCCACAGAATTAGCCACTCATCCCGTAGGACAGTTATAATAAGTGCCTGGTGGTTTACCTGTGGGGATCATGAACTTCTACTGCAAACTTCTTTTCACGAAAATAGAGATTCTCCAGCTGCTTCCACTGAAATAACTAGAAGGAATAAAAAAGGTAAATTAAATAAAACGTAAATATCTCAGAACTCATAATTTATTTTCCCTCTTCCTTGCTAATAATTCCATAGAACAGTAACCTAACGGAATTCCAAAGTGCATCTTAGAATTATGCAGAGCAAATCCCATTCTTTGAAGTATTTCTAAAATTAAAAGGCCTACAAGTGACATACTTTCTATATATTTCTACCTTTACATAAGGATATTATAGGGCATTTTGCATTTGCAAATAAAATTAACATGCACCGTGAAACATCAGAAGTTCTTCTTGCTGTGATGTATGAAATAACCTAATTGGGACCCTCCCTGATGGAGGCTTCGTGTAATTATTTTCTTGGAGTAGCATGTCATTAGGCAGGACAACGAAAGTGAACCTCTATATAACTTCTCTATATAGAACGGTGGTTCCCAGCGTTTCTTTTTTGGCCACGCATCTCTAAAATCCTGACACACACACACACCGTGACATATAATTCTTACTATTCAAAACGCAAACTCCTACCCACGCGGAGGAAGTTTAACTTGATTTAAACAAGGTTCCGATTGCCCTTATTAAAAATCAAATTACCCCTCTGTGTGGCGCATGGACCCCAGGTTGGGAACCACTGATACAGATTATGAAAACATACAATTCCATACAAAATACATGTAACTAATAGGGTCCATACGGATTGTGTAAAGTTGCAGTTTTAATAATTTCAAAGCATTTCCAGGCTTGTGGGCTGTTTCTGGAGCACATAGCAATATAATTTAGACTTATATACCGCTTCACAGTGCTTTACAGCCCTCTCTAAGCAGTTTACAGAGTCAGACTATTGTCCCCATAAATCTGGGTCCCCATTTTACCGACCTTGGAAGGATGGAAAGCTGAGTCAACCTTGAGCCTACTGAGATTCAATCTGCCAAGCTGCTGGCAGCCAGTGATCAGCAGAAATAGCTTGCAGTACTGCACTCTAACCACTGCACCACCGAGGCTCTTATAGGGATCATCAATCATCTGTTTATATACACACACATATTCATCATAGTATTTTTAGGACTGGGAGTATTCAACAAGTTGCAGGAAAACAGAGAGCAACTGAATAGAGGGAGAAGTGGTCAGATCCTGTAGAAAACCCGAGGACAGATATTATGCAGTGACCTATGTAGCGACCTAGGTGGAAGATTGTCTGCATTTTTTAAATAACTAGATATAATTCCCACTAAACTGAATAGTGTTTAGTTTGGAGTAGACAATTGCAGGATTGCACTGTACTTTCTTTTTAATGTTTGTTACGGCCTCCTGGGTAAACGGTGATTCAGCTCCAACTCTGACACATTTCTCTGGTATAAAAAGCAAAGATTTGTGGATAAGGAGGGAGGGAGGGCAAGCTCAACAATCATGAAAAGAAGGACAAATTCCCCCCTCCCCCACTGCTCCTGCAAACCATGTCTCACATTTGCATATGATAACAATTCCCTTTCCCGGAATCCTCATAGTTTCTTTGTCTTAAACAGCAAAGAAGGAATCATCATTTAACAACTGTCTTCTTTGCACTGTGAATAAAGTGTGACAAGGACTATTTCTCTATCTGAGATGACAATGAATGCAATGAAAACTTTACACAAGTTTGCTAAAGTGAAAAGTGCAATGAAGGGAATAAAGTGAAAAGTGCAATGAAGGGAATAAAGGATAAAGGAAAATCATTATGCATCTCCTGTGTTAATAAATAACAAAATGGGAGTGTTTCCGATAATAGTTTAATATCACCCATGCACCATTGATTGATGAAAGAGAGGCGGGCAGGAAGGGGGGGGGAAAGCCCAAGGTTAACCAATCACCTTCCATGGTTGAGGTTGAACTTCAACCTAGGTCCCCTCGTCCCAAACCAACTGATTCACAACTGTACAAACTGGTTATCAGAGATAACATATCCTCTTGGGAAGATTAAGAGCCGGGGTGACGAAGTGGTTAGAGTGCAGCACTGCAGGCTACTTCAGCTAACTGCTAGCTGTAGTTCAGCAGCTCAAATTTCACACTGGCTCAAAGTTGACTCAGCCTTCCATCCTTCCGAGGTGGGTAAAATGAGGACCCAGATTGTTGCACTATAAAGCAGCATATAAGTCTAAATGATATTGCTATTAATATCTCTTCTTGGGAAGGATGGCTTGACACAGCCATTTGGGATGTCTTCTCAATTTTTTGATACAGTCCTAGAGCCCTAAGATTTTATGACAGTTTCTCATCCAAGTCCTCATCAGGCCAGGTTCTGTTTAGCATGGGAGCTTAATCAAGATTGGTCAGATGCTACTTAAGTGTTGAATGTGTGTTACACAAGAGCATATGAGAACACTAAAAATTCCCTAGCCAAATTCACCCAGCCAAATCAGTGTTTCTCAACTGTAGGAACTTGAAGAGGGGTAGACTTCAACTCTCAGAATTCCCCAGCCAATCGTTCCCCAGTCCATACAACTTCAAACTGCTAAGAAAGAGAAACAGTGATCTAAACCCTGAAAAGAGACAGGCCACCATGTGGAATGCACACTTCAGTTCCTTGCACAGCTATTTAAGGGGTATGTTCTCTACATAAACTTCCATTTGATTCAAAAAACCTAGGAGACATGTATTATTATGTGGAAATACTAAGACATTATTTTCTTCCTAAATAGTCCACTCCAGTGGTGGGTTCTAAATAATTTTGCCACTGGGTCGTGTGCACGTTCACCGCTTTTACGCTTAGGGGTTGTAGGTGGGGATAATGTCCTGGACAGATAGGTGGAATATCCCAGGTGGGTGGAGCCTCCTGTCAATGGCGCTACCTGTTCTAAGAATTGGTCCGAACTGGGAGCAACCCACTGCTGGACCACTCATGCTCTTTTAAATTCATGCCATAAGTTGACACTACTATACCCTAGAATAGGATATATTTTGTTTGGAGGTGGATATTCCCAGTACAGTGTTCCCTCGATTTTCGCGGGTTTGAACTTCGCGAAAAGTCTATACCACGGTTTTTCAAAAATATTAATTAAAAAATACTTTGCGGGTTTTTTCCCTATACCACGGTTTTTCCCACCCGATGACATCATATGTCATCGCCAAACTTTCATCCGACTTTAATAAATTTTTTTTAAAATAAACTTTAATAAATAAACATGGTGAGTAATGATCTAAATGGTTGCTAAGGGAATGGGAAATTGCACTTTAGGGGTTTAAAGTGTTAAGGGAAGGCTTGTGATACTGTTCATAGCCAAAAATAATGTATTTACTTTGGCATCTCTACTTCGCGGAAATTTGACTTTCGCGGGCAGTCTTGGAACGCATCCCCCGCAAAAATCGAGGAACACTGTATATAGGAAACAATTGTGAGTGCATCATGAAGAAAACACCTCCAATCTACTTTTCTACACGAACATTTCAGAGAAAGGCGCAAGAAGAATTGAGGAAAACACACACACATCTTATTCTGACTGCAAAGCTAACAATGCTGTCTTTTTACAGTGGTTGGCACTTGGTGCTGGCAGCAGCAATGATGCCTCAAGGGCAACCCCGAAGTGTTGAAAGTAGCTGGGAACAGGAAGTAAGAACTACAAGGAAAGGATGGAGTTTAGAAGGGATGAAGCAAGAGTGTAGTAGGAATTTAAATTAGCATAGAAGAGGGGAAATGGGATGAGAAATATCTATGGAGAAATGTTAATGGAGTCACCCAGGCTGTCCCAAAGGTGTTGGAAAATGAGAAGGTTGCACATGCTTATCCACAAAACTGATGAACATTATTCATACAACTAGTGGAACTTTAAGAAAACCTAGGTGACTAGCTTAAACTGAGCAAGAACATCTGCATCAACGTTACAGGCAGTCTTCCATTTACAACAGTTTATTTAGTGACGAAAGTTACAATGCCACTGAAAAAAGTGACCTATGACCATTATTCACACTTATGATCGTGGCAATATCCTCATGGTCACATGACCAAAACTTAGACAACTGGCAACTGGCTCATATTTATAATGTTGTAATGTCCCAGGTGATTCCCCTTTTGTGACCTTCTGACAAGCAAAGTCAATCGGGAATCCGGGTTCACTTAAAAACTGTGCTACTAACCTAACAACTATAGCAAGGAAGGTCAAAAATGGGGCAAAACTAAATGAGCCGAGGTGGCGCAGTGGGTAGAGTGTAGTACTGCAAGGCCACTAAAGCTGACTGCTAGGTCTGCAGGTCAGCGGTTCAAATCTCATCACTGGCTCAAGGTTGACTCAGCCTTCCATCCTTCCGAGATGGGTAAAATGAGGACCCGGATTGTGGAGACAATATGCTGGCTCTGTTAAAAAGTGCTATTGCTAACATGTTGTAAGCCGCTCTGAGTCTAAGGAAAAGGGCAGCATAAAAAAAATAGAATAAATTAAAAACTCATTTAAAAGCTGTGTTACTTGGCAACTTGGATTAGTTGGGACTACCGGGATCTAGGACAATGGCGGTGAAGCTACAAAACCTGCTAAAGTACAACTCCCAATCGCTGACCATGCCATGCCGATTATAACTTGTAGGACAGGAAATCAATCTAAACTTTGTGACAGTAAATATCCAAAAGTTGATGGCAGACATCTTGCCTGGAGCATTTTACAAGCCCCAAGTTTATACTCGACCAGTGAAATATGCTCCTTCCTTATTTTGCAAGTCTTCTTAGAAATGTGCCTTTTGCTGTTATGTCGCCAATTTAGAACTCTAATGTACAATCAATCTACACCTGTCCCCCTTACTGTATTTCTTGGATCTTGCAACAGGAAAGGAGTCTGCTTTCTAAAGTTCTCCTTAATAAGCACCTGTGCAAAACAAAGCTAACAAGTTTTCACGCACGTCTCTGAAGTGTATGAAAGATAATGAAGTAGGGCACTTTAGTTCCAAAACCCTTTGTTGCTATTGTTGATGTAGGAGATGAAAAGATACCTAAACAGCTGGTTTGGCAAGTAAGCTTTTTAAAACTTCAGCCCAAGGTAAATCAAAGTAAAGACAACTTATCTGGAACTGCACAGTTCCAGGTTTCACAAAATATTTGACGCTTTTAAAAATGATTATGTTTAAGTCAGTCTCTCAACAGCCAAATTTTGTGGTTAGATATACGGAAATTAATTTCTTCTCCATTGCACTCCCAAAAAAACGATGCTTGGGGATGTTACTTTACAGTTTGTGTGTGCCTTTTCGTTAATAAATGGCTGTTATTTGAGAGCAATTCTCATAGCGTTCAATCTAACTTATTCCCATGTATATATGCAAAGGAATACTACACACAATAATCCAACACTGATTGTATCTCGTAAGGAAGCCCTTCGATCAGAGTTGAAATGCCTTCTGAGTAAAGGTTCAAATTATTCATTTCAGTTGATAATGAACTTAACGGATACATAGACAGGAAGTTGGCTTACAAAAATTTCATCAAGATATTTCAGCTTTTATGTATTTAACACCAGAATATAACATTTTGAACTGCTATATCTCAGCAAGACTGCTAAAAGTAAACTGCAATCAACAGTATAAACCAATTGTACATTTCGTAAACATGAAATATTAAACTTCTGTGCTAAATGCACTCGTGCCAGAAATAACAACTAATCCTTTGCCTGTGTTCACGGATGAGCCAAGCACCATTATTTTTACCAGCCTTTCATCTTCAAAAATATTTCCAGCTCAAAGTTGTACTTTGCAATTGTTTAATTAGATGTTCTGTTTAAAAAAGCTGTGAATGACACTGGATTTTGCTTGACAAAACATTCCGCTTTGGTTTGCTGGAATGTTTTGAGTGTCCTTGTTTACATACCCACTTTTAAAAACTCTGTAACAAGAATATAAACATCCTCAAACTAGGATAAATAATTCACAGGACTTTTGAGACATCTTATTTCATTGAAAAATGATTGCAAAGCAGAAATTAGAATCTCCTCCAAACCACAAGCATATGAACAAGAAAATCTGGTCCTGATCCTAAACACCAACTGGCTGATTTCACTCAGTCTACATCCACTTGGGACCACCAACCCTTTTCAACTCCTTTCTCTCTTAAAACAGAAAACCAGTGCATTTTAACATTGCACACAATACTTCACATTTGCAGCGGGAAATAAAAACAGCTCGAGAAGGAAGTTCCTTTGTGCTTACCTGGATCTTTGCAGAGGCTGAAGGAATCTATTAATACTATAGGTTCCCAAAAGAGTGCAATAGGTGATTTTTATGCGTGCTTAAGATATCCCTCCTTCCCTCCAAGCCCTTTCTTCTCAGGAACAAGATAGCTTCTTGCCTCAAAGCCTCAGACACTTAGGTGTAACTCGAGTTTCACCGACGGACTCTCTCTGCTGACACATTGCTGACATCATCAGTTTTTATTGCTGGGGCTACCTCCTTATTCCACCCTCCTCCTCCTCCTCCTCCAGAGAGAGCACGAGAGAGAGAAAGAAAAGCAAGCAAACCTGACGGGCGTCTCACAGAAGGAAGGCTGTGCAAGAAACCCAGGAGCGGAGAGAGTGAAAATGTTTTTTTAATGCAGCCTGGTAAGGACTTCCCACTTCACAAAGCAAGGAAAAAGACCATGCGTCTACACTCCTCTTAAGTCTTACTCACCCTCTGCAAAGGCAACAGGTTTGACAAGAAAAGCTGACATACCCGAAGGGCCCTTCCCTTCGGCTCAGTTGAACCACGGAGAGCAAAGAGTGCAATGAAATAGGAATCCCTGAAAGCGTAGCCTCTTTCCTTTGTCGTCTTATCTTTGTGACTAATGATGACTCCTCGCACACTCTCCCTTTTCATCACTTCCTTAGGAATAATTTATGAGCCAGCAGGACATGCGTGTGATCTCCCCACAGATCTGAAGTTTGTGGGAAGGCCAGCGGGGCAACAAGAGTTTACGAAAATGAACAAGGTCTGTTTCGGTAGGAGCCTGCAAAGCCTTCATGAGCCCCACGCATAAAGTCGATGTTACGGTTCCTTGCGCTTTCCCGATGGAAACGGTCTCATGACTTGCTTAAAAGCAGATCCCCATGTACCAAACTGGCAGTCCTTGAATTACAACCCAGTCAGTTAGTGGCAGTAAAAAAAGTTGCAAGGGCACTGAAAAAAAGTGACTTATAGAAACATAGAAGACTGACGGCAGAAAAAGACCTCATGGTCCATCTAGTCTGTCCTTATACTATTTCCTGTATTTTATCTTAGGATGGATATATGTTTATCCCAGGCATGTTTAAATTCAGTTACTGTGAATTTACCAACCACGTCTGCTGGAAGTTTGTTCCAAGGATCTACTACTCTTTCAGTAAAATAATATTTTTTCCTGTTGCTTTTGATCTTTCCCCCAACTAACTTCAGATTGTGTCCCCTTGTTCTTGTATTCACTTTCCTATTAAAAACACTTCCCTCCTGAACCTTATTTAACCCTTTAACATATTTAAATGTTTCGATCATGTCCCCCCTTTTCCTTCTGTCCTCCAGACTATACAGATTGAGTTCATTAAGTCTTTCCTGATACGTTTTATGCTTAAGACCTTCCACCATTCTTGTAGCCCATCTTTTGGACCCGTTCAATTTTGTCAATATCTTTGACTTATGACAATTATTCACACTTACAATAGTTGCAGCATGCCTTGGTCAGGTGATCAGAATTCAGTCGCACGCATTTATGACAGTTCCAGTATTCTGGTGCCAAATGATCAACTTTGGAGAAGCCAAGTCAATGGAGAAGCTAGCTTCATTTAACAACCATGTGGCTCTCAGGGCCAAGAGTGCCCGCCACAAAAAGAACGGCTCCTGGCCAGGAGGTGTGCACCCTCCCCACAGGGCTGGCGCGACTCCACTGGGCTGCCTCTGGCAGCATTCTGAAACGGGCTCCTGCCTGCGAGGAGGTGGCGAGGCAGGGATCGATGCTCACTTCTTCCTCGCAGGCAGGAATGCGTTTCAAACAATGTTGTCTGGCGGGACTCAGGGGGAGAGCCTTCTCTGTGGCGGCCCTGGCCTTCTGGAACCAACTCCCCCCAGAGATTAGGACTGCCCCCACCCTTCACCCTCCTTTCGTAAGTTATTACAAACTCATCTTTGTCGCCAGACATGGGGAAACTAACACACACACCCCTCAATTGTCAAGGCTGGTGAATGGTTTGATTGGTTGTGTGATTATTTTATTTTATTATAAGAAATTGCATTTTAAAATTGGATTTGTACACTGTTTATGCTGTTGTGAGCCGCCCTGAGTCCTCGGAGAGGGGCGGCATACAAATCTAATAAATTATTAATTATTATTAATTATTATTATTATATTGCCATAGGCAGAGCCCAGAGGAACACAGCCAGTCCCGTGCGGTGTGTGTGCATCCACTCCTCGCTTGCTATCTCTTTTCCCCAGCCAAAACTGCCTGTTACAAAAGGAGTGGCTCCCAGCATTATCCCCCCTTTCCCAGGAAAGTAGTGGGAGGGCTTATTTTGGGGAGAGGGGCTTATGTCAGCGCATGCACTGAAAAACCTGACTGGCCTTATTATGGGCATATGTATTATTTTCGGGGAAATACGATACTAAGTGAACAACTGCAGGGATTCACTTAACAGCTATGGTTAAGAAAAGCCATAAATGAAAATTTCAGGGTCAATTATGGTCGTAAGATGAGGACTACTCTTAATTAAAAATTCCAAGCACTGATTTATTTGAGAACTCCTAGTGATTGAGTAAGCACTGCAGATGGCTTTGCCCTCAAGCACCTTGGAATCTTATCCTGAATCCTATCCAGGCTAATAGGAATAGTTGATGTGATTAATAGCACTACCCTGTTGGTTTTCCAAATATCAGTTCCATGGGATTCTACCAAGTTCACTAGAGGCTATAAAGCTAAAATGCAAGATTTAAAAAAATAAATCCATGTATTTCATAAAAGAAATCTTGCATTTCCTTCAAATGTACTAGTAAATAAACATTCTAAATACTAATCTGGAAAGCAAACATATATGCACATGAAATAAATATGGGATACGAAATCCAATTCTAGGGACCAATTTTCTGAGAATATTTTTCTTTGGTGATCTTCATCAATGAATGAATGAATGAATACACACACACACACACACACACACACACTGATGTTAATTAAATAATATAACTTCAGCTTAATAATAATAATAGCTGTAGAACAGTTCTAGATACTGAAATCACATTCCTCTTTCTCATGTCCTCAAAATTAAGCCCCCTTATCATCTAAATATTTACAGACGTATCTGTACACAGATACATAGCAAAAATCATTCCTGAAATCAAGCTTAGATTTCTCATTCCAAAGTTGCATATTCTCTCCCCCCGCCAATCTAATGTCCAAAACCCCCAATATTTCTTCATATCTTGCCAGTTTCTAAATATTGGGGATATGCCTATGAATACCATATGCATGTTGAATGTAGAGATTGATCTAGAGCAGGGTATCAAACTTATGGCCCATGGGCTGGATAATAATAATAATTTAATAATAATAATTTATTGGATTTGTATGCCGCCCCTCTCCATATGCAACATGTGCTGTCCACCCCCACTCCCATTTGAGTGAAGGGGGGGAAAGTTGCAATATGTCGTGTGATGACGTCATACACAATTTTCACAACCCTGATCATTCATTCATTCATTCAGACCAATACAAATTGAAAGTTAAAGACAATAAAAACATGTAGTAGTAAATATCAGGGAAAGGATAGAAAAAAAGATATTAGTATAAAATACGTCAATGAAGAATAGAGGAAAAGATATATGAATGGAAGAAAAGATATATAAAATATAGGAAGGGCAATTGGACAGGGGATGGAAGGCACACTAGTGCACATGCTCGCCCCTTACTGACCTCTAAGGCAGTGATTTTCAACCTTTTTTGAGGCACGGCACATTTTTTACATTTACAAAATCCTGGGGCACACCATCAACCAAAATGACACCCTAAGACACTCTCCTCTCTTTTTCCATCCCTGTCTCCTCCCCCCCTTGTGTGTGTGTGTGTGTGTGTGTGTGTGTACACATTCTGGAACCCTTTCCAAAAACAGGTGAGGGCTGGGTTTTTTTCTCTCTTATTCTTTGGGTGCTTTTTATCATATGCTTTAAATTAAGAGTCACTTCTCTCTCTCTTTTGTTTCTCTCTCTTTCCTCTCATTCTCTGTCTCAATCATTTTCTCATTTCTCTTTTTTTCCTCCCCTTTTTGCTCATTTCTTTCTCTCTCTCTCCCATCCTCTCCTTTTCTCTCTTTCTCTCTCTCTTGCTTTCTCTCTCTCTCACTCTTGCTTTCTCTCTCTCTCTTTTCTCTCTCTTGCTTTCTCTCTCTCTCTCTTTTCTCTCTCTCTTGCTTTCTCTCTCTCTCTCTTTCTCTTTCTCTCTCTCTTGCTTACTTTCTCTCTCCCTCTCTCTCTCTCTCAGCAAAAAGTTGTGAGACCGAAACCTGAGCTTCCTTCTTCGCGGCACACCTGACCATGTCTCGCGGCACACTAGTGTGCCACGGCACACTGGTTGAAAAACACTGCTCTAAGGAACCTGGCGAGGTCAATCATGGATAGTCCAAGGGAAAAATGTTGGGGATTGACACCACGGCTCTAGAGTAATAGAATAATAGAGTAATAGTAATAATAAAAGTTGACACCATGGATCTAGAGTAATATTACCACTCCTGTTGTTGTTATCCCAAATGGAAGATAGGAAAAGACCAAATTGTATGAGTTATTGTTCTAACCTGCAAATTTATTTATTTTATTTTATTTATTTTATTTATTTTGATTTTTATGCCGCCCTTCTCCTTAGACTCAGGACGGCTTAGCAACAGCACTTTTTAACAGAGCCAGCATATTGCCCCCACAATTTGGGTCCTCATTTTACCCACCTCGGAAGGATGGAAGGCTGAGTCAACCTTGAGCCGGTGATGAGATTTGAACCGCTGACCTGCAGATCTACAGTCAGCTTCAGTGGCCTGCAGTACAGCACTCTACCTGCTGCGCCACCCCGGCTCAGTTGCATCCATGAGTATTGTAAACAATGTTTAGGATATAGTAATAGACTTTGGCAATAATCTTGAGGAACAGAGGAAGCAACCAAATCAAAATAAATGTGAGTTGGAGGCAGAAATGTAATTTTAAAAAGCATGACCCTAGGTCCGTGATGGCGAACCTATGGCGCGCATGCAGGGCCATTTCTCTGGCCATGTGAGCCGTCACCTGTTGTTCTTCTGAGTTCCAGCGTGCCAGCTAGCTGGTCTTCACACACATGGGAGTGCTGGAAACTGGAAGAGCAGCCACCAGGTGCGCTTGAATGCACCGGGAAGATGATCTTTCGGTTTCTGGAGTGCACAGGCGCACTGGCCACCTGGTCTTGCAGTTTCTGGTGCGGATGCGAGTGCAAAGACCAGCTGGCTGGTGCACATGCGAATGCCGGAATAATCTTCTGGTTTCCAGTGCACACATATGCACCAACCATCTGGTCTTCATGCATACATACATGCCAGAAACTGGAAGACCAGGTGGCTGGTGAGCATGCATACACCGGAAACCAAAATATCATCTTCCTGACATGCACATCAGGCAGCTGCTCTTCCGGTTTCAGGCACGCACACACGCATGTGCTCCCATTTTGGCACTCGTTGCTGAAAAGTTTCACCAACACTGTCCTAGGTCTTTTGAAGGTTTTTTTAAAAATTGTTTCCCATAAAGCTTCAGATCATCCAATAGAGGTACATATGAGATTTTATTAACAGTTTTGGTAGCCAATATTTATTTTCTTAATTTTTAATTATTTTAATTTCTTAACTTTTAATATAATAAAAAATTAATTACTATTTATTACATTATGATAGTTGCTGTTTTAGAGTGACTTCACTAACTTTATATACATATATATTCCTGTCTTTATGTTCTTTACATAGTTCTTTGTTGACATATATTAAAAGGCACATATAGCACTATCGCAGGTAAATAATATCATTTATCAAATGAAAAAGCTCTGTATCCTTTTGCATACTGTGAGCAGAACAGCTGAACAAAGCATAGTGAATCTGACATCATTGAGCATTCCAAGTTTAAGTTTAAATTTACTTTATTGTCACTGCACCTCGTACAACCAAAATGCCATTTCAGTGTACATTATATATATAAAAACACACATTCTTCATATTCTACACAATTGAATTGAAAACCCGATATTGGATTAATATTCACTATAGTAGAATTTGACATAGTTACTGCCCTGGGATAGAAGCTGTTTTTCAGCCTATTTGTCCTTGTTTTTATTGGAAGTACACCAAACCAAATTGTCACAACAGTTCACAAAACTGTCTGTCCATAGAAGAGATTTCGATGAAGCTTCCTACAAAATAAAAATGGCAGTACCTAATCAACTCTTTTTTGTGTGTGCAAAGGAACAAATTGCTTGCCTGCAATCAGTTGCAAGGGCAATCAATATACATTTGAATTTTTGATTATGTGTCATCAAATCATTTTTTAAAACTCCTAGTGACCACACAGATTTTCTCCATGAAACATGCATTTAGAGCAGTTAATTAGGTCCCCCCCCCCCAAGGTCTGTGCTTACATAGTACATAATATTTCACTATTCCAACGTACACTGTTTTACCACTCTAGAAATACTCTCTTGCAGAATTGAATCTAGGTATGTAGCGGTATGGAGTGAGGAAGCAAGATAAAATCAATTCAACCTCTTTTGATGTTTTTGAACATTCCACTACAAGACTGCCACTAGCAGGAAATAGGAATAGTATTAGGTTATTGTTTTATTTTTCCCAGGTGTATTATATTTCTCTTCCAGGTAAAGTTTACATGAGCTGTTTTTAAAATGGGATCTTCTTTATACCCTTTGAAACGTTGAACACTGAATACTATTATTGGCTTTAACAGGTAGAATAAGAAACAAACCTGAAACTAAATACCTTATTAATTAATCCAAATAACTCAAAATATTGGTTTGAAGCAACATTAGTAATTATTTTAAATAAGAGAATAAGGCAGCCTTATTATTGGAAATTTGGTAACTTTGTCCCATAAAAGACTTCATATTGCATCTAGTCTGAATTAGCAATATTGGTATCATTTTGAAACTTTCCTGGTATTAACATTATTATACCTTTGCATTTTTAAAATTTGTCTAATTTCTTTTGCAGTTGTTTATTTACTGGATGTCAGATCGAAAACGTGCCCTATTGGTTAAATGAAAACAATTTTTAAAGTATTTTTTTAAACACAACAAAAATCTACATGCCCATTACAATAGCATGATATACGGTTAGTTTTGCTTTTCTTCAGGCATGGAAAAGAAGAAAAAGTATCCTAAAAATTTTCAGATAAAAAGGCAAAAGGGTGAACATGGACCGAGAGAAACTGATTGAATGAGAATGACTGGTTTTTTAGGGTTTTTAGTTTTAGATTATATATTTAATTAATTGGACCTGAAATGTTATGTGTTGTTTTATTATATGTTGTGAGCTGCCCCGAGTCCTCGGAGAGGGGTGGCATAAAAGTCAAATAAATAAACAAACAAACAAACAAACAAACAATAAACATATTCCCTTTAAATGAAACTCCCTTTAAACTATATTAATTAGGTGGCCATCAAAAAGTTGAATGAGCAGCTACAGAATAATTTCAATTTATTTTATTTATTTATTGATTGATTCAATTTTTTATGCCGCCCTTCTCCTTAGACTCAGGGCGGCTTGCAACATGTTAGCAATAGCACTTCTTAACAGAGCCAGCATATTGTCCCCACAATCCGGGTCCTCATTTTACCCCCTTGGAAGGATGGAAGGCTGAGTCAACCTTGAGCCAGTGATGAGATTTGAACCGCTAACCTTCAGATCTACAGTCAGCTTCAGTGGCCTGCAGTACAACACTCTACCTGCTGCGCCACCCCAGCTCTTATTTACATGTACACATTTCAGTCCATAGGTACACAATCCATATGTACACATGAAAGTAATACCCTCTTCCTCCTCTCATACATAACAATTTTCTCTTTTGCCAGGGAAGCCTTAGCTCTGGACACTGCCATCAGCAATAAACTGCAGTAGTATTATTTACTATCCAGCAAGTTCATGGTGCTACATAATAGACAATTGCAGATTACCATTATTGTACAGGATCACGAAGAACGATACACAAAACCCAACAAAGTGGCAGAGATACTTTATCTTAAAGCTATAACAAGATGTGCGTGCAGCTGAACATACATTTGCTGTGTATCTAAGCAATGGCTTTAGTCAAGCTATTTATCATTCCTTGTAACAGAGACAGAGAGAGAGAGAAAGATGGAGGGGAAGGCATGTTGGACCAGCACTTATTATTTGGGTAACTGTCAGGCTGGAAAAACCAAGACCACACCTGAAGTTCCAATTAAATTGATTCATTGCTCATGCATAGGAATCTACTCAACTATTTAGGTCTTATTTAAGGGTTAACAGGATTCAAGAGAGGTTGGACTTGTTTGTAGGAACATAGAGACTCTAGGCCAGTGTTTCCCAACCTTGGCAACTTGAAGATATCTGGACTTCAACTCCCAGAATTCCCCAGCCAGCAAGGTTGGGAAACACTGCAGTCTAGGCTGATTCCTCTTTTGACTCCGCCCCAAGGTTCTGCCACTCCTTCTTTTACATTAACAACCATTCAAGGCCTAAACTATGGGTCCCCAAACTATGGCCCACGGGCCAGATACAGGTTGCTGAAACCATTAATCCGGCCCGTGTTGGATCACAAAGCTGCTGTTGTACTGAAATTAGGCAAGTTGGCAAAAAGTGTGTGCTCTTTTTCTCTGGGGTGTGTGTCTTTTAAATAAATAGATGTGCTTGGGTTCAGAAAGTACATCTTAGGAAAGACAAAGGCAAATTGGACTGCTAAATTGGCCATGCAACCTAGCCCCACCCATCCAGTCATGTGACCACCTAGCCACACCCACCTAGCTAGTCCAACCCCCCAACAGTTTGAGAGGCCATGAATTGGCCCGTTTAAAAAGTTTGAGCACCCCTGGCAATGCTCCCTCTAATTTTTTTTCGGTGTGAGCGGAAAAGTATAGTGTCTGAGCGACAGTCCCTTTGGGACTGGGCGGCATAGAAAAATAAATAAATAAATAAATAAATAAGAAAAAAATTCCCTTCTTTTTTTATTAAAAGAAATTAATAATAAAACAAAACCAAAATCTATTACTATTATTATCTTCTCTTTTTCCATCCCTGTATCCTCCCCCCTTGTGTGTGTGTGCGTGTGTGCGTATGTGAACTCCTGAACCATTTCCATAGAGGTGAGCTATTGGAAATGGTTCAAGAGTTCAATCACACACACACACACACACACACACAGCTGGGGGGGGTGTTTCTCTTATTATTTGGGTGCTTTTTACCATATGCTTTAAATCAAGAGTCATTTCTCTCTCCCCCTCTTGCTCTCTCTCTCTTTCTCTCTCTTTCTTTCTCTCTATTGCTTTTTCTCTTCTCTCTCTTGCTATCTCTCTCTCCCCCCTTTCATCTCTCTCTTTCTCTCTTGTTTTCTTTCTCTCTCTCTATTGCTTTCTTCCTCTTCTCTCTCTTGCTATCCTGGCCTAAACACTAACATTATTACAGGTCTGCCTCTATTGCAAGAAGTACAGTGATCCCTCGATTTTCGCGGTCTCGATTTTCGCGAAACGCTATACCACGGTTTTTCAAAAAATATTAATTAAAAAATACTCCACGGTTTTTTTGCTATACCACGGTTTTTCCCACCCGATGACATCATACGTCATCACCAAGAGTCACTTCTCTGTCTCTTTCTCTTTCTTTCCTGTCATTCTCTGCTTCAATCATTTTCTCATTTCTCTTTTTTTCTCCCCTTTTTTCTATCATTTCTCTCTCTCTTTCTTCCTCTCTCACACTCTCTTCCTCCCTCTCTCATCTCTTTCTTTCCTTCTCTCTCTTTCCTTCTCTCTCCCCCCTCCACTTGCCCACGAGAAGAAAAAAAGCAACCTCTCTTTCCCCTCCCCTTTCTTCGGATTGTGCATTTGTGTGCGTGTACGGACGGGTTTCTCTGAAGGGGGTCTCTCTTTTTTTTGGTGAATTTATCGGGGTGGGGAGTCACGAGTGGAAGGGTTTCTGGTGCCTTGTGCGGAATCGGTTGCGAGGTCCGCCTCCGGCTAAAGGTTGCGGCTTGGGCTGGTCGGCCTCGGAGGCGGGAGAAGGCGAAGAGCAAGCGGGGAACCCGGCGGGGTGGATGGCGGCGTCGGCGTGTGTGTGTGTGGTGGTGGGGATAGGATAGAGAGGGACCCGGGAGAGTTCGGGTCTGCCGCTTGGCCGCCGCCGAGAAGCGCGGGGAGGGCGAGAGAGGGAGATCGTGGCATGCGAGGTCCCTGCAGAGCAGAGGGGGTGGCTGAGGCGGTGGAGGCGTAGCGGCGGCAGGCAAGCTTGGAGCCTTGCTTCGCCTCCTTTGCTGCAATAAAAACGAAGGGGTCAGACGCAGCCTCGGCGAGCCGAAGGTTTCTGCGGCTCTGACCCAGAGCAGGAAGGGCTGGTGGGGGCGGCGAATCCACCTCCCCAGCCACCGGCTCCACCATCTGCGCATGCACGGCCATGGAAAAAAGGGCGCGCATGCGCAGATGGTGTTTTTACTTCCGCGCCGCTATATCGCGGATAATCGATTTTCGCGGGAGGTCTTGGAACGTAACCCCCGCGAAAATCGAGGGATCACTGTATAGCCATCTTGGTTCATGAGCCTCCATTATTCTCAATTTGATACTGTATAATGCAATGCTCATTTAGTAACAGGCTTGTATTTTTGAGTGAGTCATAGAGTCACTTTGGTTGAGTGCTTAGGTGCCTCACTAGAAACCTTGTGGTGAGCTCTGACCCTACCTTATTCATGAAAGCCAACTGAGTGACTTTAGGCCAGTCACTCAGCCAAACCCAACTCATAGGATGCCTGTTATGGAGGAAATAGGAGGAGGAAAGAGTATACTAATACTTCCCTGTTGGAAGCACTGAAGTGCTTCTGTAGTGAAAGGATTCGCTGATAACATCAGGGTTGCCCAATTGGAGGCTCCTTTTATGCCCCTGTGAAGTTGCCCACTGAAGTGGTATCTATTTATCTACTCATGGTTGTCCGCTTTTGAACTGCTGGGTTGGCAGGAGCTGGAGTGTGTGATGGGAACTCTTCCTGTCCCGTGGTAGCTACGCGTCTCGAATATGAGCCTGCTGAACTTCAGCTCAGTGTTCTAACCTTATGAACCACCCACATGCTGGAAGAAAGAGTACTGTGTGTGTTTTTGCTGCCTGATCTATAAAAAAATAAGGGCAGGAAATAAATAAATCCTCACCTCTACCCCAGACATCTAGCAGTAGTAACAAAAAAAATAAGTAAGAGTCCCTGTTGGCTTAAAGTAAAAGCCAAGAGCAGAGAAAGCTAACCTCTGCCTCTTGGCATAAAAGAGGTGTTGATGTTAGTCACTTATTACCTTGTCATCTCTTGCTCAGATGACTGTAATTCACTTGACAAGAGGGATGCCCTTGGAAGACCACCACACAATTTCTACTCTTGCAAATGTAGCAACCTGTTTGATCACAGGACAGGATTGTGATATAATAATTTGCAGTGAGATCTGCACTGGCTGTTAAGTGCACTTCCAAAGGTAATTCAAATGGTTGGTTATGATACATATAAAGCCTCATATGGTTCAGATTCTGGGTATCTATAAGACCATCTTTCCCTGATAAATTCTGCCTATTCAGTTTGAGGGAACAGAGAATGTTCTTCTGTATGCTGAGGTTCCCACCAATCATATGTTTTATTTTTTTAAGAACATTTATTTATAGTGCCCTTTTAATAAAGGGCATAACAGCATTTATTTATTTATTAGATTTGTATGCCACCCCTTTCCGTAGACTCGGGGCGGCTCACAACAAAATAAACCAATTTATGACAAATCTAATAATTTAAAAAACATTAAAAAAAACCCCATTATTAAAACCGACATACACACAAGCATACCATACATAAATTGTATAGGCCCAGGGGAGATGTCTCAATTCCTCCATGCCTGACAGCAGAGGTGGGTTTTAAGGAGTTTAGGAAAGGCAAGGAGGGTGGGGGCAGTTCTAATCTCTGGGGGGAGCTGGTTCCAGAGAGTCGGGGCCGCCACAGAGAAGGCTCTTCGCCTGGGACCCGCCAAATGACATTGTTTAGTCGACGGGACCCGGAGAAGGCCAACTCTGTGGGACCTAATCGGTCGCTGGGGTTCATGCGGCAGAAGGCAGTCCCGGAGATATGCGTGTTAGCAATAGCACTTTTTAACAGAGCCAGCATATTGCCCCCACAATCCGGGTCCTCATTTTACCCACCTCGGAAGGATGGAAGGCTGAGTCAACCTTGAGCCGGTGATGAGATTTGAACCGCTGATCTACAGATCTACAGTCAGCTTTAGTGGCCTGCAGTACTGCACTCTACTCACTGCGCCACCCTGGCTCATGTAACAGGATGGGGCATGAAATGGCATTCTCTGGGAAGCTTACCCACAACTTGCCCTCCCCAGGTAGCACCTACCGTCATGGTCATTTTGAAAGCTTATTAAAATCCGACTGTTTTAAATACCATGGGGAATTGATTTTAAATCATTAAGCAGCTTGGCCTGATATCTGTGGAGCCTGACCTACATTACTATTCATATCACCAGTTGAAGCTTTTTTGAGGAGGTCCTTACAGCCAAAAGCTCAATAACAAAGGTTCTCAGATGAGATACTGTGCTTGTGGATCTGTATTTGATTCTCACTTTCTCAAGCTTTTAATTGTAAATTATTTCATTGTTTGCTTTTCATCCATGATGGATTTAACTGTATTAACTTTGTTGTTTTCTACTTTTTGTCTTACTATTGTTGTAAGCCAACTTTTGCGTTTGAAGCCAAGTACACATTTAATAACAATTAAAAATAAAAGTAAAATGATCAATAATATGATTTGACACTGATCAAAGTCTAGGACTTGGGAGGTCCTTTGTATGGGCAAATCTATAAAACGAACACTTCAGGACTGCAGAACCAGATAAAAGTTCAAAGCTTAAAGACTTAGTAATGATTGTCTGGCTTCAAACTGTTCCATTGGAAACAGGTTTTTTTTATATACTTGGTTTTATGTTTGGTATGAATGTGCTATTTGGTTTTTTAAATAATGATAGGGTTTTATATGTTTTTTAATATTAGAATTGTTCCACTGCTATATTGTTTTTATTACTGTTGTAAGCCACCCTGAGTCTTCAGAGAGGGGCGGCATACAAATCTAATAAATAAATACATAAAATAAAAAACCATCTGAGGAAAAAAATCAAATGATCATTCAAATGATCAAGAAAAGAAATGTATATTTATATCAGTTTTAGGACCATAATCATTAATAAACTTCAATTATATAGAATTCAGGGTTCTTGTCTTTGGCTTAATTTTTCCCCTTCCTATAACAAAATATAATATGCACATATCCAGACACCCCGAAAAGAAGAAAAAGTTTTTACAAGAAGCGAACTTTCACTATTTTTTCAACAGAGTCCAATTATGCAAAAATGTTGACGTGCAACAGTTTTCAGAAATCAAAAATTAGGACACTACCTATTATAGAAAGCAAAATGCCCGTTTAACGCTTGAGAGCTGCATTTTCAGAAAGTTGAAGCCACAATGAAGTGAATACAACGGCAGAGAACAAGTTAATAATTTAACAGCCTCTACATTTCTATGCCCAAGCGATCAGGAAATACATCTGCAAAAGTTTCTCTAAAATGAGTAAATGTAAAAGTTTGAAAAACATGACCCCCCTGATATAATATGTACTAATTAATGTGATGTTTAGGGGAAAAAAGAGAGAATAATATACTTAAAATAAACAGCCGCTTCCTCAGACTGTGTATTTCCAAAGCTTTCACAAATTGGTCTTCAAAGTAAAAATGATAGTGACTATCGCTCTGAAAACAGACAGTTCTACAAAGAGGCCCAGACAATTGGCAAAGCCTGACTAATTATTTCCAACAGGCTCTTCAGATGAAATCATCTGTCAGGTAGAGATCTGTTTATGGTGTTGAAATTCAACCATGACCGTGAAGCAAATGGATGATTTTGTTTATATAAATAATGTTTATGGCTGCCTAGCTCACAAAAGTGACTGTAGGCAGTGTAAAATTATCTATTCCAACCATCCACTACCTGTCATTTTCTCTCCCTGCTGAAATTGAAGGATCTGAAATGCTCAGCTACCAACAGCCATGCCAGTTGGAAATTCTAGAAGTTGCAATCTTAATATATAAGGGGAACATCAAATTGGCTTATCCTGTTCTCACCTGCTCCTTCAACCTCCAGGATCAATGGCCAGGCTGTCTAGGAATTACGAGAATTGTTTAATATTTCTGGAGGCTACCAAGTTGCGGAAAAGTGGGCTAATGTCCAATACCTGTGTTGGCATACATTTAATCTTGATCTAATGCCTTGACTGCTTCTAGTTTGTTGACTGCCCAATGCATGCATACTATTATTATTATTATTATTATTATTATTATTATTATTAATTAAATTTGTATGCTGCTCCTCTCTGTAGACTCGGGGCAGCTCACAACAACAGTGGCAAAACAATATGTAATACAAATCTAATAATTTCAACTAAAAACCCATAATTTAAAAACACGCACACAACACACCATACATAAACAATATAGGCCTGGGGAAGTTATTTCAGTTTCCCCAAGCCTGACAGCAGAGGTGGGTTTTAAGGAGTTTACGAAAGGCAAGGAAGGTGGGGGCAATTCTAATCTCAGGGGGGAGCTGGTTCCAGAGGGTCGGGGCCGCCACAGAGAAGGCTTTTCCCCTGGGACCCACCAGACAGCATTGTTTAGTCGACGGGACCCGGAGAAGGCCAACTCTGTGGGACCTAATTGGCCGCTGGGATTCTCGCGGCAGAAGGCGGTCCCGGAGATATTCTGGTCCGATGCCATGAAGGGCTTCAGAGGTCAAAACCAACACTTTGAATTGTGACCGGAAATTGATCGGCAACCAATGCAGACTGCGGAGTGTTGGTGTAACATGGGCATACTTTGGAAAGCCCATGATTGCTCTTGCAGCTGCATTCCGCACGATCTGAAGTTTCTGAACACTTTTCAAAGGTAGCGCCATGTAGAGAGCATTACAGTAGTCGAACCTCGAGGTGATGAGGGCATGAGTGACTGTCAGCAGTGAGTCCCGGTCCAGATAGGGCCGCAACTGCTGCACCAGGTGAACCTGGGCAAACGCCCCCCTCGCCACAGCTGAAAGATCGTTCTCTAATGTGAGCTGTGGATCGAGGAGGACGCCCAAGTTGCGTACCCTCTCTGAGGGGGTCAATAATTCCCCCCCTCCAGGGTTATACATTCATTTAATGTCTACAGCCACCCATCTCAGTCAATGATTCTGGATAGCTTATCATTATATTACAGTTACACATATTAAAATATTTTAAAACACTAAAAACATCCACATTAAATATCCACAGGATTAAGATACTAGGCCAGTTCGCAAAACAGCTGGGAAATGGGGCTCTTGACACATTCAGCATCCAGGGCTTGGGAACATAGCCAGTTTTTAGGGCCTTACGAAAGGCTAAGATGAGTTTTCACTGCTTAATATACTGTAAATGTTGCACGCTGAATTGTAACCACAATTTCCCTATTAAAAATAATTTCTTCTTAAGAAATGTGTCTGTTTTAAATGGGTTATACTGAATAGCAGAGGATGCCTTATTTTCCAGAGATAAGATAAAAATGCAGCACCTCTCGAACAATTTGAAAAAGCTTTAAAAAGACAGGCATCTAGAGTATGCTATCGAGGGAAACACCAATATATGTTGACAAAGCTCTTGTGCAAGTTTGATAAAACTGAATTAGCAACTCCACTTTACAGCTCATAAAAAAACCATAGAAAAAGAGCCCCTCCCTCCATCTCTTCTGCTGGAAGGGAAATCCCGTAGAACTGGAGGAAAAGGATAGTCTTTGACTTTCGAGCAAACAAAACTGGTCATTCACCTGAAAATATAAAACTCAGATTGAGTGGAAGAAACTGGAAATTATGGGTGCTGCCAGTCTAGTTCAGATACACGTCAGAGGATGACTCAGAATATTCTCGAGGCAAAGATAAACTGGCTTCCTCAAAGGAAAGAACGAGCAAACTTTTTTTCCTACTGTCAAACTCTTCCCCAGAGAAGAACAAATATTTCTAAATATTCTAAATATTTTCCAAAGGCGTAGTGTGCTATACCAGGGGTATAGCACAACCATTTTTGCTGGCTGAGGAATTCTGGGAATTGAAGTCCACAAGTCTTAAGGTTGCCAGGGTTGGAGATCCCTGTGCTATACTATAGGATTGGATGGGGCCTAAATCACCCATAGAGGATAGTTTTCTTGCATTTTGCACAAATTCTTACAGCATTCCTTTACTTTGCCCAGAAGTAATTGATTGTATATAAGTATGACAAACAAAAACAAACACAAATAAATATTAATTATCATTTATGAAACCGGCTGGATCTATGTGACTTTCAGACAGTGATGGGCTACCAACATTTTTACTACCAACACTGTGGTTGTGGCTTATTCATTTTGTTTCAACATCTTTCAGTGCAAATTGAGTGCTCTGGGATAGAGCTCCATTTTCGCTACCCCACTATGTTCCCCTCCATCCAGGCAGTAGCCCACCCCTGATTATTTACTATATAAAGTGTATGTACACACGCGCACGCACAGCTCTTCTAAAGTTATACACATCCAACCTCACTTACTGTGATAGAAAAAACATATCCAGAGCCCAAAAGGGGAAAAAAGAAAAAAAAAACATTTTTTTTTCTACCGGCACTGTATACCTGACCAAAGTTTTGCTACCGGTACTGCGTACCTAACCGTACCCCTGGGAGCCCATCACTGCTTTCAGATGTACGTAAGAAAAACAAAAGACAAAATCAGGATGATTAAATTAGTATTAAGAACACAAGTTAACATTTATAAAACTTTGAAAAGTGATACCACTCTAGTGTTAAAACTCAGAGACCCCCTAGTCAATATCCACAACAATTCCCAAGAGGCAACTTCTGAGAAATAATTGGTGCTCAATCCAAAGCAACCTTAGTGCAGTGTTTCTCAATTATTTTCTGTTATGCCCCACCCCAACTCTCCGCCGAGATGATTGCTTGCAATATTCAGCACGTTTTCACTGAAAAAACCCAAGTGGCTTATCAGTGTGATTGGGGTGTAATGTGTTTAAGTGACGCCTTAATTTATTTGGCTTCATGCTGTTCACTGCCAACATTTTTAGACACAGTAAACATACTGGTCTTTCCTCGTCTCCCACCGTGGTCACTATGAAACCAAGCGCTACATACGCTTCGTCATATTTCCTTGTCTTAGCTTTTGGGAGACTTACTTTTGTCTCATTATCTTCGTCGCTCTCTCCCTTTCTTTTCATTCCTGTTAAAATATTTTTCCATGGTGTCTCTTAAGGGTTTGTTATATGCATGTCATATCTCCTATTCTGTGCTGTGTGCTATTGTTCGGTGCAACCCCCCTCTACTCCTTGCAGCAAAAAAAACACAGTGCAGGGAGTATATGGTGGGTCTTCCATTCTTATTTTCTTATCAAAACTTTGAGACCAACTAGGCTAATTTATTCATTTCCTGTTGGTGTTTGGGGAAGTGATCTAGAAGATGTTTGTTCTGGGCATCTTACTGACCACTGGAATACAGAAGCAACTAGGATTATTCCTCAACAGCCTCTCCCTGCCTTTCTCAGCAAACCAAGACACTGCCCAGGAAGTGCGGTGGCTACTCAGTTGACTCAAAAGAACAAGTGTAAATTGAAGGTGCTCACTGAGTCATTCTTATGGCTGGTCAAGTATCTGTTTCACCTGCCACACCTTACAGTGAAGTTTGCTTGTCAAGTGGCAGGTTCAGAAAGCTGTGAGTGGACATGGCAATGATATAGAAACATAGAAGATTGACGGCAGAAAAAGACTTCATGGTCCACCTAGTCTGCCCTTATACTATATACTGTATTTTATCTTAGGATGGATATATGTTTATCCCAGGCATGTTTAAATTCAGTTACTGTGGCTTACCAACCACGTCTGCTGGAAGTTTATTCCAAGCATCTACTACTCTTTCAGTAAAATAATATTTTCTCACCTTGCTTCTGATCTTTCCCCCAACTAACCTCAGATTGTGCCCCCTTATTCTTGTGTTCACTTTCCTATTAAAAACACTTCCCTCCTGAACCTTATTTAACCCTTTAATATATTTAAATGTTTCAATCATGTCCCCCCCTTTCCCTTCTGTCCTCCAGACGATACAGATTGAGTTCATTAAGTCTTGACTGATATGTTTTATGCTTAAGACCTTCCACCATTCTTGTAGCCCGTCTTTGGACCCATTCAATTTTGTTAATATCTTTTTGTAGGTGAGGTCTCCAGAATGGAATACAGTATTCCAAATGTGGTCTCACCAGCACTCTATACAGCGGGATCACAATCTCCCTCTTCCTGCTTGTTATACCTCTAGCTATGCAGCCAAGCATTCTACTTGCTTTCCCTATTGCCTGACCGCACTGCTCACCCATTTTGAGACTGTCAGAAATCACTACCCCTAAATCCTTCTCTTCTGAAGTTTTTGCTAAAACAGAACTGCCAATACAATACTCAGATTGAGGATTCCTTTCCCCCAAGTGCATTATTTTACATTTGGAAACATTCAACTGCAGTTTCCATTGCTTTGACCATTTATTTAGTTGCTTCATTAGAAGGAGAGATGGCCTAGTGTTTTTGCTCTCAACAATGAAGGGAACACAAAGATATTGAGCAATGTAGACAGGGGAGTGGGAACAATGTCTGTGTGCATGTATACCTGCATGGGGAAGATTTCTGTGTCATACCTAGTTATGCCCACATATCTATTGGACTTTAAAGTCTAGTCCAGGACATATGTTGCCTTCAGAGCCCCTGACAAATTATCCAGCTTTTGCCTAGACTAGCAGATGCTAAGAATAACATTCCTCCCATCTACCCACATTCCTGAAACTTAAGTGATTCTGGACAGTGAAAAAAAAAATCTGAAGCTATTTTAGTTTCAGTAATGCACTCTGGCGATAGTTTGGAAAGGTTTGCATGTTTAAAAAAAAGTAACCTATATTCTAGGGTTAAGTGGCAAATCTCCTTTTCAAGAGAAAGCAAACATCTTTAAAAAGCAAACTTTAAATAGTTAGAGAGGTATGATAATAATAGTGTACATCAAGACTTTTCACTATCTGTGATTTCCAGCAATATATATCATTACTTATAATTGTTAGCAAATGGATACAGGATTCCTGAGTCAGTGATCATTTGGGAAAGATTAAGGACTTTATATGCAGTAAATAACCCAACTACCTGAAATAAAACATCACATGGATATATTTAGTGAAGACAGAAACTTCTAGTTTAAAGGGACTTCTATGATGAATTTTAATGTGGTATTGGGGAAGGGGGATTTGGGGGTGGAGCAGAGAACATTTAGCTCATTTCCCTTTTTGGCACAAACATTGCTATTTGCCAGTAGCAAAGCAGCAAAAATATTGCCACCGCATTTTGAAAACCAACATTGGAAGCATAAAATACTAATCTTTCAGAAATGCCCATATTCTGTTCACTGCAGAATGTTTTCAGTTTTTTTCAATTAGCTTTTAATTAGCTTTATTGTCTAACATCACCAAGAACCTTGTACTTTGAATATTTATATATAGTGACGGTATTCAAAGTACTCACTAATTTACCACCTTTTTTTATAATGAACTATATTTAAGACTCTTATCTCTTTCTTTTTTCAAAATATTTCCTAATTAAAGGATAGAGCAGCTACTGAAAAACTTTAGATGTCACCATAATAGTTAAGACACAGAGCCTAAGGGCTGACTTCTCTTCTTTCAGAGCTTCAATTGAAACAAGGGTAAATAGAAATGTAGACTTTAATTAACCACAGCTTGGTGTTACATCATGCCAAAGGTGAATGCATTCATAACTCATAACTTTTCTTGGTCAGAGTTTCCTTATAGGCAGGATTTGGAGAACACTTGTACTAACTTGCCTTGATTGATTACATGCTATGAAACCAGTGTCCACCCTAAACAATTAATAAATTATCTCTACATGGAATAGAATAGAATAGAATTCTATATTGTGATTGGACATGCAAGGAATTTGTCTTAGGTGTCTTAGATTTGTCCCAATCTGGGCACACACCGTTGTAACCAAATCTATCTATCTTGCTGATGGTCATTCTCTGTAATTATGCTATTGCTAAAATTAATTGTTCTAAAGTTAATTTTGCCCCATTTTATGACCTTTACTGTAACAGCTGTTAAGTGAATCGCTGCAGTTAGTAATGGTTGTTAAGTGAAATTGGCTTCTCCATTGACTTTATTAAAAGGTCATGAAAGGTGACATGACTCAGGACACTGCAACAGTCATAAATGCAAGCCAGTTGCCAAGCCCCTAAATTTTGGTCATGTGATTATGGGGATCCTGAAAAGGTCAAAGTGTGGGAAATGGTAACTTTAAACAGTCACTAAAGGAATAGTTGTAAATTGAGGGCTACTGGTATATACTATGGCAGAGGTGTCAAACTTGGTTTTATTGAGGGCCGTATCAGGGTTGTGTTTGACCTCGAGGGGGTCGCGGGGCGTAGCCAAGATGGACGCCTGTGGAGGCCCAAGCACACTGCCAGCAAAAGCGGGCTCCCAAGCTCCATTTTCAGGTGTGACTGCCTCCTGTAACTTTCTGCTAGTAAAAATGGAGCTCAGGACGACTGCCCACAGCCCTTGCGAGTTCCATTTTTGCTGGTAGAGGCACTGCAGGACAGTCCTTTGCGGTTTCCAGGGCGACCCATTGCAAGCCAGATCTAAGCATCCTACAGGACGGATCCAGCCATAGGCCTTGAGTTTGACTTTCCTGTACTATGGTTCTTTCTTTTTTTCTTTCTTTTTTTCTTTCTTTCTTTCTTTCTTTATTTATTTATTTGATTTGTATGCCGCCCCCTCCGCAGACTCGGGGCGGCTAACAACAGTGACAAAAAACAGCATGTAACAATCCAATACTAAACAACTAAAAAAAACCTTATTATAAAACCAAACATACATACAAATATACCATGCATAAATTGTAAGGCCTAGGGGGAAAGAATATCTCAGTTCCCCCATGCCTGACGGCAGAGGTGGGTTTTAAGAAGCTTACGAAAGGCAAGGAGGGTGGGGGCAATAATAATCTCTGGGGGGGAGTTGGTTTCAAAGGGTTGGGGCCGCCACAGAGAAGGCTCTTCCCCTGGGTCCCGCCAAATGACATTGTTTAGTTGACGGGACCCGGAGAAGGCCCACTCTGTGGGACCTAACTGGTCGCTGGGATTCGTGCAGCAAAAGGTGGTCCCTGAGATAATCTGGTCCAGTACCATGAAGGGCTTTATAGGTCATAACCAACACTTTATACTACCAGATACTAAGTTTTGTAAGAACAACTGAGATATGACAATGTATGGATTTAGAATTTAGAATGTATGGATTTAGAAGATTTAGAGAATAATCATCATTTAATGTTTTGCTGTTAGCATGCATACACAGTATCTTTATCCGTGGAGACCAGTTTTACAGGGATGGTGTGTGTACCCGAATACCTTAGCAAATAGAGCAGCTTCAGATATTTTGTTCATAGATTACAACTGACCAGAGATTGCAGAGAACACTTTTACTTTATGTCCCAATGATCTCTGCTAAATCCCACCTGCTATACACATTTGATCGGAGTGTATACAATTCACCCTTGCCAAACATACATATCCATTTCTCCCAGCAACCAAAATTAGCATAACCACTTACTTTTAACACTGAAACAGAGCAAACATAGAACCACCCTTTGTGTCAAGAAACTGTATATACTCTCATCACTTCCATTACCTCCTACTTTAAAGGGAGCCATTGTTTCTTAGAATTAAAGCCAATAACATTGGCTTCTCTCACTTCCTCTTCTGCACTGAGCACTCTTTAAGAGCTGTGCAAGACATATTGTGTTGTCAAAAGAACTGCGGCGTATTTGTTTTGGAGTGGAATGCAACCCCTGTCACTCACAGCACCAAGATCCATCCACTTGTTCCACAAGATGACCCCTTATCTGTCCCAACATTCCCTACCCACAATAACCAGCCAGAAGCGTCTAGGAAGCAAGATAAATACATTCATGTTGCTATTCTTCCACAGGAACTGGTAACTGTGAAACATAACGTCTATGATGCTGCAAGTAAGATATGATTATTGTAACCAGCATCCTTTTTATAGCTGTATTATCTACGAGTTGCGTAATTGTTTTGTAAATGGTGAGATAAATGGCAATACAGTTTTAAAATATGCAGTACACATTTTAAAACATTTTTCTCCTTTAGATGTTGTACTTAACTATGTTGTGTCAAATAACAATGTAACACTGAGTGTGCAAAACTCAAACACTAGGACAGTGATGGCGAACCTATGGCACAGGTGCCACAGCTGGCACGCCGAGTATATCTGCTGACACAGGAGCCGTTGCCCTAGCTCAGCTCCAACATGCATGTGTGTGCCAGCCAGATGGTTTTTGACTCACAGAGGCTCTGGAAGGATGTTTTTGGCTTCCAGGGAGCCTCCAGGGGAATGGAGGAGGGCGTTTTTTTACTCTCCCTCGGCTCCAGGGAAGCCTTTGGAGCCTGGGGAGGGCGAAATACGAGCCCAACAGAAGTTGGGAAAGAGGCCCTTTCCGGACTCCGGGTGGTGGGGGAAGCTTTTTTTTGTCCTTCCCAGGAATTGGATTATGGGTGTGGGCACTCGCGCATGCGCGATAGCACACACTTTTTCGGCACCCAAGACACTAGGGTCTTTTGGATAAATTGGGACATTTCAAGATCTTAGAAAAGAAACTAGGAAGAGGAAAGAAATGAAGGAATCTATTTATTTATTTATTTATTTATTATTTTATTTATTAATCAGATTTGTATGCCGCCCCTCTCCGCAGACTCGGGGCGGCTCACAGCAATAATAATACAATGTAAACAAATCTAATATTTAAGTTAATTTGAAACCCCAATTTAAAAAACCAATCATACATACTAGCATACCATGTATAAATTTTATAAGCCATGGGGAAGAGAAAGTATCAATTCCCCCATGCCTGACGACAGAGGTGGGTTTTAAGGAGCTTGCGAAAGGCTAGGAGGGTGGGGGCAACTCTGATATCCGGGGGGGGTTTCTTTCTAACTTTCTTTCAATAGGGGTGGAGACTTTAAACACGATGTACTCCATTTTTTATGCTTTCTTTCATCAGTCCCCAGAAAGACTACACCACCTTCAAGGGTTCACCCGGTAGGTCACTCTTAACAACCCACCTAGGGGTAAGGATCTAGGAGTTGGAATGACTGTTTGCTTACTCACCTAAGGAGCCTGTCCAGATTAGGTGAGAAATGAAACCTCCCTGTAGGACATATACAGGGTTGCTCAGATTGAAGAAGCTACTTGGATAAGCAGCAAAATCTTTCGAATGAACAAGAAGTCAAATTGCTATGATTCAGTTTCCAGACAATTCTACCTGGATGACTGAGAATCTTCACCGACAAATGTACTTCAATTGCATATGTTAAGATGTTAGTTTCTTGGACAAGTTCCAGGCCAAGAAATAACACATTCTCCATTCATTAAAAACCACAATGACGTTTAATCCTGCAAAAAAAATTTAAAAATCCATGCTGCACTTGTAGTTATGGTCAAGACTGTCTGACAACTGCCTGATGTATACATACAATGATCCAAAAATTTTTACTAGGCATGTTTTTAATTCTTTTGCTTGCATGTATACTCCAGACTCCAGAGCCTTGCAGACTGTTTTCTTCAATGATAACCAAACACGATTTTTAAAGAGTGATTTAAGACCTTCCAGTTAATTTCTTCATTTCTCATATATTCTGGAAAACACTTTCTTGTGATCTCTTATTGTACTGTAATAATAGTCAAACATTATTCCTTAATTTCTAGTTTGAATATAAAATTCTGGAACTAGAATTTTTTTTTTTTAAATTTGGTGTGACTTTGCAAACAGTTTTTAGTTTACTCTCAGCTAAGCTTAAAGGCAAAAGAAGAAGGGGACAACAGAGAATGAGGTGGCTAGATGGAGTCACTGAAGCAGTTGGCGTGATCTTAAATGGGCTCCAGGGTATGGTAGAGGACAGGGAGGCCTGGAGGAACGTTATCCATGGGGTTGGGATGGGCTGAACACTTCGCAACTTTCAATGACAAAATTTTGCTAGGCCATATTTGTCTGAAATGGTTCATCCATGTAGCTTCAGTTTCATGTACTGAAAATACTTACGAGGACAACTAGGGAGATCCAATGATCATTAATAGAGTGTCCTTTCTTAATTCCATATGGTGACAGAGAAACAACCGTTTGCCCATCCACAGGTTCTGTCAACAAAACAATGTTGTCTGGCGGCACTCAGGGGAAGAGCCTTCTCTGTGTTGGCCCCGGCTTTCTAGAATCAACTCCCCCTGGAGATTAGGACTGCTCCCACCCTCCTTGCAAACTCTTAAAAATCCACCTATGTGGCCAGGCATGGGGAAATTGATTCCCCTGGCTGTCCCGTTTTATGCATGGTTTGCTGAGTTGTGTGATTGTTTTAATAAGAGTTTCTTAATGCGTTATTTTAATATTGGATTTGTAGACTGTATTGTTTGTTGGAAGCCGCTCCGAGTCCTCGAAGAGGGGCGGCATTTATTTATTTATTTATTGGATTTGTATGCCGCCCCTCTCCGTAGATTCGGGGCGGCTAACAGCAGTAATAAAAAACATCATATCAATGTTACAAATCAAATCAAATCAATCAATCAATCAATAAAGATCATCCCCAGAAATAATATTAGCTGTTTCAACTGATTAGATTTGTAATATAGCAACAAAACATAATATCAATAGCATTTAGACTTACATATTGCTTCATAGTGCTTTTACAGCCCTTTCTAAGCTGTTTACATAAACTTGGTGGTATTGTCAAATGTCCCTTATTTATATCTTTATTCACACTGAATTTATATACAGTATTCTGTAATCCCCCCCCCCCTTTTGTGAATAAATGTACTGAGAATGCCATGACAAAATGACATGATTTTCAGGGGGAAAGAATAAATAAAATTTGAAAAAGAAACTTAAGTTTAGGAAGGAGCATGTCAGATTAATTTTCATCATAAAAATATGTAGTAGTTTATATTTGGTCTAAATTTGCATTATTCGTTTTCAATAATTAGCCCCAATTTACCCAGTCTCTGCTTAATTTCAGAAATAACGTTAATGAAGCCAAAAGCATCACCATTATCACTATCAGCACACCAGTCAGGGTCACATTTTGATGGACTGCATTTGATAATCTCTAAGAATTTTCTTAGATTTTGTTTTCTTAGAATCCATTGACTGCAACTTCACTGTGGATGAAGTATACCCAATATACAATAACTTTAAGTTCTAAATGTGAAACTTTGAAAGGAGCAGCAAACACAATTCAACCTCCTGACTGCCCAGATAGCAGCAGGATACCGTATTAATTTCTCAAGAAGGGAAAGAACAGAAATATTTGGCTTTGTTTGGGGAGAATTAACGGGAATCAGAGCAGCAGGAGGCATGCTGCTTCTATTTCCACATTGTTCCCCATCAAACCGTTAAAAAATGCTTTATCTCTTGCAGTGCCTATCCTTTAGAATACCATTCTTTGTGAGATTCAGATGGCTCCAACCTTATCAGTATTTTAAAACTTAGCTATTCTCACAGGCATTGAGCTGGCATCTAGTTTGACTACTTGCATGGCTTCTATCTGTAGGATGAAAGTTGTTGGTGGGGGTGGGGGCGCTCCACTGCATTGAAAACCCCTTGACATCAATTTTTTTTTAAAAAAAAATTCTTATTAAATTTTTATTTTTCACTTTTCCAATTTATATATCAATAAACATTTTTAACAGTACTGCGTCATATGTTTCACTTGGTTATTTTCAGTTTACTTATTTACATTTACATCTATTTTCTCTGGGTTTTATTGCTTTGGTTTTGATCTATTCTTAGCTGCCCTGTGTTGTGGAAGAAAGATTGGCAGCTTAATATATTGTCTGTAAGTTTGAATAAACAAATCTAACAATTCTGGCTGTGCAGTTTCTACCCATTATCTGGTGTGCACTCTATGCAGTGATGAGGAATTAAAGAGCTAATAGTGAAGCGATTACAGAACAAGAAAGTGCACAAGCTGATTCTCATATTATGTTACTCTGTTAGGAGAGGCTGCATACACATCTCCTAAGAAACTTGAATATTAGGATGACATTTTAACAAGGTTGAAATCTATTTTCTCATTCATATCTGGAAAAAAAAGAGCTTCCAACCAAGGGCGGGTTCCTCTTACCTGCCTATCGGTGCATTGCGTGAGCACCATCACTTTGCGCACTCGTTCCCTTGAACGATTTTGCTTCCATGCATGCACAGGAAGCAATCACTGAACTCTCATGCGCAAAAGTGTCCCCTTGTAAAATTTTGCTTCTGCACATGCACAGGAAGAAAAAAAAAAGGGCAAAAATTGGAAAAAAAAGATGGCATCGGACCAGAATATCTCTGAGACCGCCTTCTGCTGCACGAATCCCAGCGACCAATTAGGTCCCACAGAGTGGGCCTTCTCCGGGTCCCGTCAACTAAACAATGCCGGTTGCCGGGCCCCAGGGGAAGAGCCTTCTCTGTGGCGGCCCCGACTCTCTGGAACCAGCTCCCCCCAGAGATTAGAACTGCCCCTACCCTCCTTGCCTTTTGTAAACTCCTCAAAACCCACCTTTGTCGTCAGGCATGGGGGAATTGAAACATCTCTCCCGGGCCTATACAATTTATGTATGGTATGACTGTATGTATGTTTGCTTAAAAAATGGTTCTTTAAAAATATTTTAAATAGTAAATTATTAGATTTGTTATGAATTGTTTTATTGTGCTGTGAGCCACCCCGAGTCTACGGAGAGGGGCGGCATACAAATCTAATAAATAATAATAATAATAATAATAATAATAATAATAATAATAATAATAATAATAATAATGACAGACTGGTGAAGATGGCACCAGAGCCGTCGCATGCAAATTGGGCAATCGGCAGGCCGCTATCAGAACGACATACCCTACCACATCAGTAGGAATCCACCACTGCTCCCAACCCCCATATTTGCAGGAACTTTTCTGTCTGTTTTATGTAAATATTAACAAGAACAGGAGACTAAACAGATTCGGAAGATCTGACCTATCTACTTCTCCACACACTGGGGTTCCTGAAGATGTAACTATTTTCTAGAAAGCTAACTACAGTAGATGTATTACTCCGTGAATTGCGTCACTTTTGTTTCAAGGAGAGCAAATTGTGCAATCAAAAGAAAACATGTACAAGCTGTTAAACCCAAAATATTCTGAGGACAAGAGGAACATCAAAATAAGCAGCTTCCAGCTTGGATTTCAACATAAAGCAGAAAGGCTGAGAAGCGGGGGGGAAATTACATAAGGTGTGTTTCCCCTATGGCACAATAACTACATATGTTTGAGTTTTCTCCATACAGCTAGCATGGAGTTTATTCCCAAGGTCTTCAGAACTCATTCCAGATGTTTCTTCTTTGTCCAAGAAATAATGATGAGGCAATTTCTATCTGTAGATATCCCATCTCAGTTGCCTAACAAGCTTTGTGTGGAACAGAACAAGTACCTCTTGTCCTCTGCACTCTTGGGTAGAAAATGCATCAGCTGGGATTGTGTTTCATATGCAGGCACAAAACGTTGTTTTGAAAAACTGCTTAGTATTTCACAGAAAAGGAGGAATTTGTCGGGAGGGAAAGAAGCATAAATAAAGCATCACAGTTGGGATTTCCAGACTTGGCAGGAACTGTCACAATAGTTACCTTGCAACCCTATCTTCTCTCCAAGCAAAAATTAGAAGAGTTGGAACAATTTCACTTAGAAAACAAGTTCCTAATCTATTTCACATAACTTAATATAAAATGATGTGTGTTGTAAAAAAAAGTGCACTGAAAGCATTTTTCATCCCTGTCATATAATACTTGAACCAAGAGTCAATCAGTGAAGTGGTCTGGCAGTAGAAGGATGGACTTCTTCACACTACATTAAACTATGGAACCCGTTGCTGTGATTTCATGATGAATTAGCCAAATTCATGAACTCATGATACTATATGGCAGTGTTTCCCAACCTTGGCAACTTGGAGATATTTGGACTTCAACTCCCAGAATCCCCCAGCCAGAAAATTCTAGGAGTTGAAGTCCAGATATCTTCAAGTTGCCACGGTTGGGAAACACTGCTATATGGAATCTTCCTGTCTCTTTACAGAATACCTTTAATATCAGTTGCAGGGATGGGGGTGGGGAGAAATGTTGTTGGGTTACTATTTCAGATCCTGCTTGCAGAGGTGGGTTCTAACCGGTTCTTTAGAACCACTAGTAACTCGGCAATGACATCATGGAGACAGTTCTGTTGGATTTTGTTTTTGCGCATAAGCTGTTTTTTAATTGCTGCAGGCGTGTGCATGGCATGACCCTGAGCAAACTGGCAGCAAAAGGATCGAGAATCCACCCTTCTTGCTGGGAAGCGTCTAAGGCATCTGATCAGTAAACTTGGGCAGTTCATGAAACATATGCAACAGGGGTGTCAAACTGGATTTCTTTGAGTTGGATCAGCATTATAGTTTTCCTTTGCGGACTGGCCAGGGGTTGGGGAGACAGGACTGATGCCTTCTGCAGTAACCTGCCAGCCAAAATGGGGCACGGGAGACCACACGTGTCCCCCCGTGTCCCAGTTTGGTTGGCAGGTTGCTGCAGGCCACTAGGCTGAAATTGAAGTGCGGGGGACCGTGTGCGGCTCTCTGATGCCCCATTTTAGCTGCCAGAAGCTGGGCCTTTGCTATTTCCAGATTGGCCCCGTGGGCCAGATTTAGGCACTCATGGGCTGGATTTGGCCCGTGGGCCTTGAGTTTGACACCACTGATATACAACATTAAAATATAATGCAAAACAAAGAAAATAGGTGCTTCATTCACTCTAATAAAACATTTTTCCTGGCTCAAATTATTTCAACTGACTAGAACAGTGTCTCCATTCTGATGTTCTCCTGATGTTTACTGAACTATAATTCTCATATTCCCAGTTTGGCCACCTTGGCGGGAACTGTAGTCCAATATACAGTGGTACCTCGTGATATGAACCCCTTGTGATACGAACATCTCGAGATACGAACCCGGGGTTCGGAAATTTTTTGCCTCTTGTTACGAACTTTTTCCGTCTTACGAACCCACCGCAAATAGCAAAATGGCGCTCCGCTGGGCGCCGCCACCCGGCTGTCACCTTTTAATACAGCCGGGGGGCTTCTGGGCATTCTCCCGAACCCAAACCCGAACCCGAACTTTTCGGGTTTGGGAGGCTGCCGAGAAGTGCCGCCGCCCGGCTGTCACCTTCTGAAACAGCCGGGGGGCTTCTCGGCGTTCTCCTGAACACCGAATCTGGAAGTTCGGCAAAAGTTCGGGTTCCGGAGGCCATCGAGAAGCGCCCGGCTGTTTCAGAAGGTTACAGCTGGGCGGCGGCACCCAGCAGAGCGCCGTTTTTGCGATCGGCAGCGGCATTTTTGGCCGATCTGGAGGCTGAAACGGTGGTGGGGAATCCCAATAGGAAATTCCATGGGCGGAGCTTTGACGTCACGAAGACGTCCTTCCTGGAGGCCACGTTTTACGAACCACCTTCCGGAACCAATTAAGTTTGTAAGACGAGGTATTACTGTATCTGGAGAAAGTCTGATTGTGGGAAACTGGTCTAGAATTAAGCAATGCTTTTCTTCTGCTGAATAACAAGGGAGGGAAAAGGCACGATATGGTCTCCTTTCATTTATATATTGCAAAGACAAATGAAAAAAATATATATATACAAATGGACTTACTTTTCTAGGCTTGACTTTATCTTGTAAGTCGTACTGGCCAATTCCTTTATAACTGATCCCAAGCCACCACGGGATGCCTTGTTTATCCTATGGCAGAGAAGAATAGAAGTTCTAAGCCTTTACCAAGAGTCAAAAAAACTTCAGAGTTGATATAAAGTTTCTTTACTTCATCCTGCAACAAGTATAAGCAGGTTACGGAGATGAAGGCAGCCCTTTGTTAGCACACCTGCGGCTGACAGAGGAGGTTTATTGTTTGAAGGGGTCTGCTATTCCTTTCCCAGCTGGAAGATTCTGTGCAAACAGCCAGAGAGCAGTAGGGAAGAGAAGCTGCTGTATTCTTTGAAACCATGGCTAGAGGTGGGGCAGACATGGAAGAAAATCTGTGGGAGGTGAGCGACAACAGTAAAAGAAGACCCGATGAGGGACAAGTCCCAAATAAGGCCGAACTGTTGAGAGAAAGGAATGGGCTGTGTACACACTTTGCAGTTCCATATGTATTTACTCAGACGTACACCTTATTCAGCTTGATGTCCACAAATTACTTTAAATGCACATGTAAAAAAGCAGAAAGAGCAAATAGTTATTGTTTATTTTAAGAGAAAATTCGGGCTGACATATTTTCTTGGTGAGGGCACTAGATTTTCCAGAGCTCTTTCCAATAAAGGAGAATATTTGTAATTCAAGGTTGAAATGAGGGGTCTACGATGCTCTCTGAGCTGGTTGTTTTCTTGCAGACATTTCATTACCAAACTAGGTAACACAATCAGTGCTAGTAAGGAGTGGGGTTTGTTCATTAATTCATTCATTCAATTTTTATGCTGCCCTTCTCCGTAGACTCAGGGCGGTTTACAACTTGTTAGCAATAGCACTTTTTAACAGAGCCAGCCTATTGCCCCCACAATCCGGGTCCTCATTTTACCCACCTCGGAAGGATGGAAGGCTGAGTCCAACCTTGAGCTGGTGATGAGATTTGAACCGCTGACCTACAGATCGATAGTCAGCTTCAGTGGCCTGCAGTACAGCACTCTACCTGCTGCGCCACCCCGGCTCAATCTACCATCTCACGGAGCAGAAGCTGTCAATGCTTTTCGCTCCCCCTGCCTGAGGGAGGTGCTCTACACCTTCCACTTATTCCCATAATGATACAGAGGCTTCTGGACGAATGGTCTGAGATTATTCTGTTGGGCCCCCACTGGCACAAGCGGCCGTGGTTTGCCGACCTGACGGCACTATCGGTGGCAGAGTTGGCGGGTTCTGCTATTTAGAGTCCTCACTTAGTCAGGGACAGTTGTTTCACTCGGATCTGGGTTAGCTTCAATTAGCTACCTGGTGGTTGAGCAGGGCACTCTAGCCCTCCAGCATTTCTCAGCCAGAGCCATTGACACAATGCTGGCTTCTCGGCAGCCCTCCATGCTGCCTTTCTATGAGGCTATGTGGAAGGTCTTTTGCCTTTGGTAAGCAAAGGAGGACTGCTCTCCCACGCAGGTGCCTATCCCAAAGATTGCGGACTTCCTACAGCAGGGCTTGGACAAGGGTCTGTCTCTCAATATCCTGTGGAGACAAGTCAACCCATTCGGGATGATAACTCCACCCACTATGGAGAAATGCACAGATCTGTCCACGAGGTTCTCAAAAGTACAAGAAAAAGAAGGGGAGGAGGGAGGTAAATTACTGTACAGTGTTCCCTCTATTTTCACGGGTTCGAACTTCGCGAATAGCCTATACCACGGTTTTTCAAAAAATATTAATTTAAAAAAAACTTCGCGGTTTTTTTCCTATACCACAGTTTTTCCCACCCAATGATGTCATATGTCATTGTCAAACTAATAATTTTTTGCAAAAAAGTAACAAAAAAATAATTATTGTTAATAAATAATTATGTTTATAAATATCAGGATCGCTAAGTGTCTTATTTAATGGTGAGTACCAGTAACAATGGTGAGTAAATGGTTGTTACAGGAATGGGAAATGGTAATTTAGGGGTTTAAAGTGTTAAGGGAAGGTTTGTGATATTGTCCATGGCCAAAAATGGTGTATTTACTTCCGCATCTCTACTTCGCGGAAATTTGACTTTCACGGGCAGTCTCGGAACGCATCCCCCGCGGAAATTGAGGGAACACTATATTATTAAATCGTTTGTGGCTAAAATTAACCAAATATCTCTAGCTCAAATCCAGCAAAAATAAATTAAAAGAGAGCTAAGGAAGCCAGGGAATCCAAACACAATTTATGTGCGGAGTGAACTCCTATTTTCCCCCCTAAAAAAAGAAAAGTGATTTTTCCCTCATTTTATTTAAAGTTTTGGAAAGCCATTCTAAGCTGCTAAAAATAAGATGCTCTCATTGTAATCGTCCTGGGGGACAGAGTGGCTTTAAGTCTAAAAGCTCAGTAGTGCTACAGGGAAGTTGGCAACGGCACTTTCAATAATGGAAGGTTTTTGCTCCTCCATGTCAAAATTTCTTCAATATCAGTAGATACCAACAAATGAACACATCCATGAGGCCTAAATAGCAATAGCACTTAGACTTATATACCACTTCACAGTGCTTTACAAACCTCTCTAAGCAGTTTAGAGAGTCAGCATATAACCCCCAACAAGCTGGGTCCTCATTTTACCGAACTCGGAAGGATGGAAGGCTGAGTCAACCTTGAGCCTGGTGAGATTCGAACTGCCAACTTGCAGCCAGCCAGCAGTCAGCGGAAGTCGCCTGAATTCTAACTACTGCAACACCACAGCTCTTAATCCACTCTATTCTTCAACATTTGTTACCCACAGTGTAAATGTGAGCATTCCATGAAAAGGTTCTACAATTTTAATGAGGCTATACAATGTGGAGAAATATGTTAAAGGGTTAAATAAGGTTCAGGAGGGAAGTGTTTTTAATAGGAAAGTGAACACAAGAACAAGGGGACACAATCTGAAGTTAGTTGGGGGGAAGATCAAAAGCAACATGAGGAAATATTATTTCACTGAAAGAGTAGTAGATCCTTGGAACAAACTTCCAGCAGAAGTGGTTGGTAAATCCACAGTAACTGAATTTAAACATGCCTGGGATAAACATATATCCATTGTAAGATAAAATACAGGAAATAGTATAAGGGCAAACTAGATGGACCATGAGGTCTTTTTCTGCCGTCAGTCTTCTATGTTTCTATATTTCTAAGAACGTGGAAAAATACCTATTCAAGAAAGGGATATCTAAATTTCCTTCCAAAATGGGAATTTATGAAACACAAGACTTTTTTTTGAAAAGTTTGAAAAAGTGCTCATTCGTTTCACGGGGTCAATCTGCATGAAGAGAAAAGCATGAGTATGCCTAGATGATATCTATACCTCTGGCAGGATGTCTGAATAGGAATGTTGCTGTTCAGCAAACCTATTAAAATGAGTGCAATTTCAGTTGGTATGGATCTATTTGCTTTGTTATTAAAATAACTGTACGTCTCCTTGAATGCTAGTCCCATTAATGTAAGTACTAGCTTCTGGAGGTTTTATTCACAGAGATGCAAAATGCTATTTGCATTATTCTAATGAACTGAAACTGTAGCTCTGAATGGGGTAAAAAAACCACCTCTTGAATAAATTATAGGAACTTAAATACTGTCTGCTAGGCAAAAGACAGAACTTTCTAAATGAAAAATTAATATCTTAAATCTTGCAATACAGTGTTCCCTCGATTTTCGCGGGTTCGAACTTCACGAAATGTCTATACCACGGTTTCTCAAAAATATTAATTAAAAAATACTTTGTGTGTTTTTTCCCTATACCACGTTTTTCCCCACCCGATGACGTCATATGTCATCGCCAAACTTTTGTCCACCTTTAATAAATATTTTTTTAAATAAACTTTAATAAATAAACATTGTGAGTAATAATCTAAATGGTTGCTAAGGGAATGGGAAATTGCAGTTTAGGGGTTTAAAGTGTTAAGGGAGGGCTTGTGATACTGTTCATAGCCAAAAATAGTGTACTTATTTCCGCATCTCTACTTCGCGGAAATGTAACTTTCGCGGGCGGTCTTGGAACGCATCCCCCGCGAAAATCGAGGGAACACTGTATGTTTACAATGCTCTTCCTGCACTATTTTTGTTATTTCTTAAAAACAAAGAAAGACATTCCATGTTCATGTAGTCTTACATTATTTCCTGTGGCTGGCAATTTTCCAGGACCTAAAAGTCCTTGCCATCTCCTGATAATCTGATGAATGGTTATTGAAAACCATCACCTAAGTATAAGATCTGCATTCATGCAGACCCTACTCAAAGTACTCAAGGTGGATGCAGGGAAGCCAAATCACAAACAGCTGTATGAGTAAAGACTTTGTTTCCTGAAGAGAATGATGGATGAAGAGGATGCAAAATGTTCTCATGATCTCAGAAAGGTAAAAACAGCTGAGCTGAAAAGGTTAAAAAAATTCCTGAAATGGGGCATTATGTCATGAGGGCATCTCCTTACTCGTTTTGTTCAAATGAGTTGCTTTTATTAAAATAAAAAATGCATACAACTGACAGTTTACTCAGTTTTGTTTTCCAATACTAACCTTCACTCCATAATAATGGATTCCATAAGTAGGCAGAGCTTCAACCAACTTCATGTACCTGCATGGACAAATATACAGCTTCTTCAGTAACATCTTCTACTACTACACATTACCTGAGTAATGTCTTTGGATTCTTTCTTTCTTTCTTTCTTTCTTTCTTTCTTTCTTTCTTTCTTTCTTTCTTTCTTTCTTTCTTTCCTTCCTTCCTACCTACCTACCTACCTACCTACCTACGAAACTGCCCAACTGCTTCATAGAAGGACTCTGGGAAGAATTTTAGGTTTCACATCAAAATGTTTTAGATGCTTTAATTATGTAAAGCATCAATCAACATTAATAGTCTGTGTACAAACAAGTTCAAGCACAGCAACAAACTAGTTAACATTTCAAAGGAGATTATTAAACCAGAACCAGTCTTTTTTTTTTTATAACCCCCCCCCCCCTTCTGCCCTCAATCCCCCTGAAGCTCTCAGGGTTGCCAGGTACTTCCCTGAATATATTCCCTTGTTATAACAACTGAACTCCATCAAGAACTTGGCTTCAATTCTAGAGATTGAGCTCTCTGCAATACTTGTCTAAAATGTTATCCAAGTTTAGCTCTTGGAAGTGTTCGGTTCTTCTAAATCAGCTTCATTGTAAATGCAATTTGGCCACTTTGAGTGCATGTCACCCTTCCCAAGTAAACCACTCAGGAAAACAAGACTAAATCTACTTTATTTTAAGGGTACATAAATCTTGCAAGTCTGACAGTACGAAACTTTTCACCTCCAATTTTAAGTGTTTGAGCGATTAGGGCAGGTGCTTTCTAAATTTCTTCCTCTAATTGTTAATCTATGGGGGGGGGGCTCCCTATGGAGGTAGTATCTCTTTCCCCCTCTTTTTCTCAAGTCCATTCCCTTATTCCAATACATAATCTGAACAATAAAATGTTTGAATCCCATATGCCTGATCCACTCATAGGATAGACTTGCTTTGGCTGTTAGATTGGTTTCTGGTTTACCTCTAAGTTTTAAGCATTATTCAGTGGATAAATATGCTATCAACCTCAAGTGAGAGGACAGCAGGACATGGAGGAAGACCAATGTGTTGGAAGATAATGAAGCAGTCTAAAATGTTTCAGAGTTGAAGAGACTGTCAGGCCTAGAAGCCATCTTGGGCATTAAATCTTCAGGCCTACCACATTCTAATTATTAGATTTGTCATTATGTATTGTTTTTATCACTGTTGTGAGCCGCCCCGAGTCTACAAAGAGGGGCGGCATACAAATCTAATAAATAATAATAATAATGATAATAATAATAATGATGATGATGATAATAATAATAATAATAATTATAATAATAATAATAATAATAATTATTATTATTATTATTTAGGGCTGTGGGAAACTGGGAGGGGGTATTGTAGGAACTGGAGAGATATGAATAATCAAAATAATATTCCTTTCTCCAAATGTCAACGCCAGTCTGCCCTGCACCTGGAGGGGTGTGACTGGGAGGCATCTTCAGTTGGGATGGTGCATTGATTGGACCACGTGATGGACATGTAAGTGTAGGGAAAGGGCCTTGGGACTTTCTTTTGGGTGGGGAAAACCCGGAAGCTTTCAGATTGTGCCAATATGACATCTCTAATAAAATGAAACTTTGAGGAATGCCTACCCCCGGAGTCTTATTTCGTTGGGGCTGTTACTTGGAACCCTGACAGAGATAGGACCCAAACAATCTTTGGAACTACATTGATGACTACACTCAGAAAGTGTCAGTCTCAATCACAATAGTTGTCAATAGTTCAGAACAGGGCTAAAATTTGTTCTGTGTTGCAATCTCTCCCATAAATAGATGTTCACCTCATGAGATAAACCAGATAGGAAACGCAACCAGATGAGCCAAGTCTCCTTTTTAAAGAAAAGGTTACATTAGAAGAATCTTGCAAGTCTGACAGGTCTTTTCTTACCTCCTCTTTTACAGTCTAAAAATTAGAGAGGGTTTCTCCTGCACCGTTTGCCCAACCCACATTGCTGCTGAGGGGGGCTAAGCTACCTTTTGTCAGTTAACCTTTATTGCCTTGTCTTCCAAGGTCATTCCCACGTACCATTAAAAGAACTAAATTAAACACTTACTGTACAATCGCTTGTCCTCTAGTCAGCCCCTTGTTCTTAATGTAATGTTCAATGACTCTGTCCTCACTGAGGAAAAAAAGCAAAAAGAGTTTATTAGCCAAGGAAGAAGCGTTTTAAATCCTATGTTGCTCCAAATGCATGCAGGCTGTTGTGAGTGCTCCTTGTCTACTTCAGGTCATGTCATTCTCTGCTGGATTATTTTTGCCCGGGATTTCGGTGAGCTCCTTCATATACTCAAATGATAAATGGAGTTATCTAAGGAATGCCATTTAGGCCAAATTTGGCACCTTTCCCAGACCTTGTTGATGCTTCATTCCGGAGAGAGAAATAACTCCCCTTTTCCTTTCCATTTAAATCCGCTTTTCACTGTGTGTGCTTTTTATCAATGAAGAGTGTGATTTTAACATGCGATAAGGGACTTTTTGAGTTGGGGGATTCGCTACAAGGGCTGTGCATAGAACAGAGGCCAGACAAAACATTCCACATTCTACACCTCCTACAAGATCTGTCCATCCACAAAATGAATACAGTGTTCCCTCGATTTTCGCAGGTTCGAACTTCGCGAAAAGCCTATACCACGGTTTTTCAAAAATATTAATTAAAAATACTTTGCGGGTTTCCCCCCCTATACCACGGTTTTTTCTGCCCGATGACATCATATGCCATCGCCAAACTTTCATCCACCTTTAATAAAAAAAAATTAAAATAAACTTTAATAAATAAACATGGTGAGTAATAATCTAAATGGTTGCTAGGGGAATGGGAAATTGTAATATAGAGGTTTAAAGTGTTAAGGGAAGGCTTGTGACACTGTTCATAGCCAAAAATAGTGTATTTACTTCCGCATCTCTACTTCGTGGAAATTCGACTTTCGCGGGCGGTCTCGGAACGCATCCCCCGCGAAAATCGAGGGAACACTGTAGTACGAATTTAGGATGGCACACAAAGGAATTATAGGTTAAACCTCTTCTAGAGAAAGTAGTCTATAGCTGTGATGGTAAACCTATGGCACGTGTACCACAGGTGGCATGTGGAGGCATATCTGAGGGCACGCGAGGTGTTGCCCTATGTCAGCTCCAGCATGCATGTTTGTGCTATCCAGCTGATTTTCAGCATTCCGAAGGGTGGAGGGAAGATGCTTTCGCCCTCCCCAGGCTTTAAAAAAGCCTCCGGAACCTGTATAGGGCAAAAAAATGGATCCAACAGACCTAACGGAAGTTCGGAAATGAACTTCTGGTTGGCCATTTTTCGCTCTCCCAAGGCTTCAGGAAAGCCTCCTGAAATTTGGGGAAGACGAAAATGGCCCAATCGGAAGTCTGGAGGCTTCAGTGAGATGTGTGCATATGTATGTGGAGGCAGCGCAGGAGGGTTCTGCGTTCATGCATGGAGGGAGGGCATTGCATTATGGGTGGTTGCACAGGTACCCTTTTGGCACCCGAGCAAAAAAAGGTTCTCCATTACTGCTCTATAGCATGGATGTGCGCCATTTCATGAAACGTAACTGTGGAGGAAAAAAGCTACAGTGGCTATAAAGTTAGCAGATATATATATATATATATATATATCCCAGTGGGTATGGCTAGCTGATGAGGCCAAAATAAGGCCGAAATAGATCTATCCTAGTCTCCCTTAACTTTTCAAATTCAGCAAAAAAACATGTGACATATATATATATATATATATACAGTGTTCCCTCGATTTTCGCGGAGGATGCATTCCGAGACCGCCCGCGAAAGTTGAATTTCCGCGAAGTAGAGATGCAGAAGTAAATACACTATTTTTGGCTATGAACAGTATTACAAGCCTTCCCTTAACACTTTAAACCCCTAAATTGCAATTTCCCATTCCCTTAGCAACCATTTAGATTCTTTATTAAAGTTTATTAAAAAAATATTTATTAAAAGTGGATGAAAGTTTGATGATGACATATGACGTCATCGGGCAGGAAAAACCGTGGTATAGGGGGGGAAACCGCAAAGTATTTTTTAATTAATATTTTTGAAAAACCGTGGTATAGACTTTTCGCGAAGTTTGAACCTGCGAAAATCAAGGGAACACTGTAATGTATATATATTTGTTAAAAAAACCCACAGCCCCTCTGCCCAATGCCTTTTGGATATGCTGTCCTACGATTTTGATTACTCCTATCCAGCAAGATTAATGACTGGGTTTTACTGCCATACACATGCACTGAGGCACACACCTCCCTTCCTTTCCTAAATACAGCTTAAATGATTTGCAGACAGGGCAAAAGCAAAACCTTTTATTTTCTTGAATGATTTGAGGCATATGGCAGTAATCTCATAATGACAGTGAAGTTATTTACCACAAAATTATCATGTGATAAAGAGAGGTTAATGTGGTGATACAGGACTAAGGCAATCCCAGATTCAAATCTGCAATTCACATTAAATTTGCCAGCTCTCTGTCTGTTCAATCTAAAAAGTGTGTGGCGTGAAAATATCCTGTCCTAAGTATGAATTTCAGCCATTTTGGAAGATTTCACACTTTTGTCCTTAAAACTGAGCTATTTTAAGCTTGAAGCATTTCCAAAATGATTGATATAAATTGGTTAAGATATGAGTTTTAAAACAGTTTCCATTTTGTCTTCTGAAGGAATATGGTTCAACAATCATGACTAATACATCTCTATTTTTCCTTGTGTAAAAAAAGGTACAGTATATGTTATCTTACTTGATTACATTTGTTTCTTGAGCATCAAAAATGAGATCAGCCTGAATACTTCTTGAATGAGTATAAGCTAGACTCATGAATAAATTAAGAATTTTAGATACCAAAATACAGTGATACCTTGTCTTACAAACTTCATTGGTTCTGGGACTAGGTTCTTAAGGTGAAAAGTTTGTAAGGCGAAACAATGTTTCCCATAGGAATCAATGGAAAATAGGCGTTGATTGCTTACCTGAACGCCTCTTCTCGTACGGTGAGTGGGTACAGCAGTCACATGGGTTGCTCCTGTCCAATCCGTTGGAACTGAGCCTAGTATTAAAAAAGACTGCTGGATCCGCCCCTTCCCCAGAATTCGCGAATCCGTAGACTAGGCTCAGTAGTGAAGCTCTTTAATGTTCAACTCTCATGTGTTATAAGAAATTAGAATAGAAGGTAAAGAAGACCACACAAGGGAGGGAAGTGACTGCTGTACCCACTCACCGTACGAGAAGAGGCGTTCAGGTAAGCAATCAACGCCTATTCTCCGTACTGAAGGAGTGGGTCCAGCAGTCACATGGGACATACCCAAGAGATAGGTCCCTAGGGTGGGAGTACATTGCTATCGTGAGAGATAACGGATTGGAGTACTCTTCTTCCGAAGGCAGCGTCTGCTGATGCGTACGAATCAATCTTGTAGTGTTTTATAAAGGAATTTGGCGAGGCCCAAGTGGCTGCTTTGCAGACTTCTTCCAACGGAGCCTGAGTCGCCCAAGCGGCAGATGTGGCAGCACTTCTGGTGGAATGCGCTGTAATATTCCTTGGAATGGAGAGGGAAGCTGTCTCGTAGGCCTTTGAGATGGCCCCTCTGATCCAACGACCTATTACTGTGGAAGACACTCTGGATCCCAAGGATCTGGGATGGTAGGCTATGAAGAGTGCTTCAGATCTCCGGATGGATCTTGTGCGTTGGATATAAATCTTTAGCGCTCTAGTGAGATCTAGAGTGTGCCATCTAATCGCCAGGGGATGCTCTCGTTGGAGACAGAAAGAAGGTAAAACGATATCCTGAGATCTGTGGAACATGGAACTGACCTTGGGTAGAAAGGTGGGGTCCAGCCGCAGAACCACCTTATCCTGATGAAACTGACAGAGGTCCTGTCTGATAGAAAGGGCTGCCAACTCAGATATGCGTCGGGCGGAAGTAATCGCCACCAGGAATGCTACCTTGAAGGATAGGTACCTGAGGGACGCAGAGTTCAGGGGTTCGTAAGGTGCTTGAGTAAGAGAGTGGAGAACCCGTGGCAAGTCCCAGGTTGGATATCTGTGGATTTTAGAAGGCCTGAGATTGGCCACTCCTCTTAGAAATTCTTGGATTTCTGGAAAGGAGCGTAGGGGCTGCCTGCGAGGCCCCGCCAAGACGGAAGAGATAGCGGCCAGATGGCGGCGGATGGTGCTGGTAGAGAGACCTTGGTGGAAACCTTTCATAAGGAAGGCGATTATCCTGTGTATGGGAAGACACAGGGGGGATAAGCCCTCCTGCGAGCACCACTGATGAAATTTGGACCAAGTATGGTCGTAGATCCGATTGGTAGACCCCCTTCTAGATTTCAGAATGATTTCCACTGTGTCTGGGTCATACCCTCGCAGGTCTAAGTCCCTCCGGATAACAGCCAGGCGGTGAGGTGGAACCACTCTGGATCCGGATGGAAGGAGGCCCCCTGCCGCAACATATCCTCCGAAGCGGGGAGTCGCCAGGGGTCCTGGACGGACAGTTGTTGAAGGTCCGCGAACCAGGGCCTGCGAGGCCAGTGAGGGGCAATCAGGATTACACGTGCTTTCTCCAGGAGGATTTTGTTGATCACGTCTGGCAGGATTGGAATTGGAGGGAAGGCATACAGTAGGCCTGGAGGCCAAGGACTCCTGAGGGCATTGACTGCCTCCGCTCCCGGAGACGGGAACCTGGAGATGAAGCGGGGAAGCTGGGTATTGTCTCTGGTCGCGAATAGATCCAACACTGGATGGCCGAACCTGAGGCAGATTTGGTGGAACAGTGACTGATGGAGATTCCACTCGCCTGGATCTATGGTGGCTCGTGAGAGCCAGTCCGCTTGGACGTTGAGGCTCCCCGAGATGTGATCGGCTAGAAGCGATTGGAGATTTTTCTCTGCCCAAAGACCCAACTTCAGGGCCTCCCTCATGAGGGCCTTGGATCTTGTGCCTCCCTGTCTGCAAATATGGCTTTTGGTGGCTATATTGTCGGTGAGAATCAGCACATGTTGGTTGGATATGTGAGGTTGGAATTGCTTTAGAGCTAGAGACACGGCTCTTAATTCTAGCCAATTGATGGGCTTGGAAGCCTCCTCCGGTGACCATGTGCCCTGAGCTAAAAGACCTTGGGCGTGGGCTCCCCAGCCCGAGAGGCTGGCATCTGTGGTGACTACAAACTGGTCGGGACACCGGAAGGGGGATCCCTTGTCTAGGGCTGGAGAAGTCCACCACTTGAGGGATCTGCGAACCGTCGGTGGGATGGTGATGCGTCGGTTCGAGTTGCTGTGGCCTGATCTCTGAAATGGTAATAGTAGCCATTGAAGTTCCCTGGCGTGAAGGCGGGCCCAGGGAACAATACCAATACATGACACCATCTTACCCAAAAGGGAGGATAGGGTGACAATGGAGGCCGATTGCTGGGGCAGGATGCGAGCAATGAGATCCAAAATGCTGCGTTTTCTCTCATTGGAGAGAAAAACCTGGGATATTTCGGAATTAATGATAGTCCCCAGATGCAGGATGGAAGTGGATGGATCAAGATGACTCTTGTTAAGGTTTATGGAAAAACCATGGTTCTGTAGAACCGACCTGGTAGAGGAGAGGTCTGCAGCTACACCAGCTCTGGAATTACCATGAATTAAAATGTCATCTAAATAACATAAAATATGAATGGGAGAGGCCCGGATATGAGCCGCCAAGGATCCCAAGAGTTTAGTGAAAACCCTGGGAGCTGAGGAGAGCCCAAAAGGCATAGCCCTATACTGAAAATGCCTGCCTTGAAAGGCAAAGCGCAGAAATCTCCTATGGACCTTGGCAATGGGGATATGGAGGTAGGCCTCAGTGAGATCTAGAGACACCATAAAGTCTCCTCGATGAAGAGCTGATAAAATGGAAGATAGGGAGTGCATTTTGAATTTTCTATATTTAATGAAGCGGTTTAATTTCTTTAGGTCCAAGATGGCTCTCCAGCCTCCAGAAGTCTTAGGGACCATGAAGAGGATGGAATAGAAGCCTAAACCTCTCTGGAGAGAGGGGACCGGTTGAATAGCTCTAATAGTCAACAAATGAGAAATAGCCTCCTCCATTCGAATACGAGATGGAGAGGAACTGGGAGAGGGACAAGAAATAAAACGGTTAGGGGGAGAAGAAATAAACTCTAACCTTAGGCCCCTTTCCACTGTGTCAATGACCCAGGGGTCCTTACAAGAGCGGTGCCAGGCGGAAGAGAACCAGGCTAGGCGACCGCCTATAGGCAGGTGAGAAAACTTACCATCTGGTTCTTTTGGAAGTTCTGGTAGTAGAGGATCCTCTCTGATAGCGGGACCCTCTGCCCCTGGTGGTTCTAGCTTGGGATCGAAAGCGAGGGGAATACTGACCTGGGCTCTTGTGAAATGCGAAGCTTTGATCCTGCTGACGCCCGGTGCGCCGAAAGGACTGCGGTTTCGGGGCCTTCTTGGTGGTAGGTCCCAAGACCTTTTTCTTGTCTGCGTTTTCCGTAAGGAGAGGGTCCAGAAGATCTCCGAAGAGGAGGTTACGTTTCAGTGGACCCATAGCTAACTGCCATTTCTGTCTTACCCCCGCCTGCCAAGGGCGGAGCCATAGAAGCCTTCTGGCCGTTGTGGAGGCTGCTACCGACCTGGCTGCAAATCTGGAAGATTGGAGAGTAGCATCTGCTATATATTGGGCAGCTGCGAAGATTTTGTTGAAATCCTGTTGGCCCCGTAAGTCATCTGGAGGCAGGTGTAGTTGGAGCTGACGAAGCCATAAGAGCATAGCTCTGGAAAAGAAGGATGCCGCTGCAGCACTCTTAATGGCCCATGAGTCTGCAAGGAGACTTCTTTTGAGCATTTGTTCAAGTCGTTTGTCCTCTGGCCGGAGGACCTCCTCTGCCTCGCCAGGCATGGCAGCCGTTGAGTGGAGCGTCTTCACTGGTTCATCTGGCCTGGGACATGTTAGGAGTTCCTCATAGGAGGGGGAAAGCTTGTAGAGCTTCTTGTCCTTGGGAGTGGGAGTGAAGCCTATGGTTGGGTGGTCCCACTGTTTAAGCAAGGCATCCTTAAACAACTTGGGCATAGGAATTACCTCATTGTCTTCCTGTTCCTCCATGAAGTAAGGAAGATTTTCCTCTGGGGGGTCTGTGGAAGGAGTAGCTTGCTTCTCTTGCCCGGCTAGCCCCGTAGATACTCTAGCTTTTAGCAGGAGAGATTTGAAAAGCTGCGAAGGGAAAATAGCAGCTGGGGCTGGAATCTTAATCTGAGATTCCTCATCCTCCGACAGACGCTGAAAGGGGTCATCATCCTCTTCTGCATCCACGTCCTCATCCTCTTCCTGAGAGGAGTCAGAGACCTCCATGACTGGGGCTCTGTAGGAAGGAGAAGAACTCACGGGACGGGAGGAGCGAGGGGGAGGATGAGACAGAGGAGGTACATTTAAAGATGAGAGTCTAGCATCAATAGTGTTAGTCAGAATAGTCAAGATAGACTGAAACTCCGGTGGCAAGGAAGAAATATCAGCCGGAAAAGCCTGAGGATCCCTGAGGCCCTGAACAGGTTCTGGCTGGGGGAAATCCTCGGTAATATCTGGCTCCTCTGGACCTAAACCCCATAGGTTAGGTTGGGGTGGATTTAGGTTTGGCTCATCCAGGGATAGCACAGGTACCCCAGAGGGAGGCAGGTTAGAGGCCTCCGGGGGGGTAGGGTTGATATGCACTTGGGCCTGCACCTTAAAACGTTTGGCTGATTTATCATGTATTTTTTGTAGGGCTAGGTCCCTTCTCTTCTCAGCCCTAGTGGGCTTGGCTAAAGACTGAGAGCCTGAGGAAGAGGAGGAAGAGGCCTGGGGAAGCTCAGAAGGATTACCAGTAGGCCTAACCTCTTTGGAACCTTTGGTAGTGCCTCTCTTGGGAAGGGAAGCCATAGTCTGAGCAATTACAGAAGACAAGGCTTGAGCCAAAAAATAGGGGAGAGAAGAATTATTTTGTGGAATTCCCAAGAGGATAGGTGACCCTGCTCCTAGGCCCAGGAGCAGCTGCGCCTTAAGAGGCAATCCTGGGCGATACCAAGAGTTCTTGTCCTTAAGTGCAGCGTGGCAGGCCTCACTAACTTAACTTTAAGAAAAACCAAGGCACACTGGTTGGAGGCCACTTCCGTGGAGAATAGGCCCGAGGGAACTCAAAGCGACGACTCCAGGGTCAGGCGGCGGGCTGTAGGCACTAATGGCCGACCCCTTAGGGCAGAACCGAAAGTGCAACTTACTGGGCGTCAGAGCCTTGGCGCCAAAATAACTGCTCCGTTATTTGCAATAGGAGCGACTAAGCCCGGGAGACAAAACAAGTCCCACACCGCGGGAGGTAAATAGCCCTTAATTAGTTGAAAAAAATAAAGCTTGCTCACGGCAGGACCTCCAAGGCCGGAATTAACAAACCGGCCGCGGCTACAGCACGAAGGGAAAAACCGCAAATGGCTGAGCCGCTAACTTCTCCCCCAACTCAAAGCCCTGTAGGGCTGAGAAAAAAACTGCCGGCAAGCTGAGTAATGGAAAAATCTTACTTGCTATTGAAGAGAGATCGAAGGGAAGGTGTTTTATCGAGAGGAACGAGCATTCACACACATCCGAGGATGCGAACTGAGCGAATTCTGGGGAAGGGGCGGATCCAGCAGTCTTTTTTAATACTAGGCTCAGTTCCAACGGATTGGACAGGAGCAACCCATGTGACTGCTGGACCCACTCCTTCAGTACGGAGAAGTGATTAATGCGTGCAAGCCCAAAATTCACCCCTTTTGCCAGCCGAAGTGCCTGTTTTTGCGCTGCTGAGATTCCCCTGAGGCTCCCCTCCACGGAAAACCCCACCTCCGGACTTCTGTGTTTTTGCGATGCTGCAAGGGAATCCCAGCAGGGGAATCCCAGCATTGCAAAAACAAGCACTTTGCTGGCAACGGAAGTCCGGAGGTGGGGTTTCCCAGCGAAGGGAGCATCAGTGAAATTGCAGCATCGCAAAAACACCGAAGTCCTCGAAATCCCACCTCCGGACCTCTGTGTTTTTGCGATGCTGCGATTTCACTGAGGCTCCCCTCGCTGGGAATCCCCTCCAGACTTTCATTGCCAGCGAAGCGCCTATTTTTGTGCTGCTGGGATTCCCCTGCAGCATCGCAAAAATACAGAAGTCCGGAGGTGGGGTTTCCCATGGAGGGGAGCCTCAGGGGAATCCTAGCAGCGCAAAAACGGGTCGGAAGTCCGGAGGCGGGGCATCCCAGCGGCGGCGGCGGGTTTGTAAGGTGAAAATAGTTTGTAAGAAGAGGCAAAAAAATCTTAAACCCCGGGTTTGTATCTCGAAAAGTTTGTATGACGAGGCGTTTGTAAGACGAGGTATCACTGTATATTCCAGATATTGGGTTCAGATTATCCATGGATGTAGCCAATAAAAATATACAGTAATGCTTCTTAATGTATATCCAAATATATTCACTCATAAGCCCATCCCTAAATAAGCTGATCCTTGAATTTTCAAACAAAACACCATGAAAAATAGCTAAACTGTGGATTATTTCTGGATAAGCCAATTATGAAAATGAAAATCCATGAAATTTTCAAGGATTAATTTATCTGTAGGGGGTGCAATTTTTGTGGTATTTGAAAAGTTAGAAATTTGAGGGTTGGCTCATAGGCAAATGAGTTTATTCACAAAGATATACAATATTCAGTATAATTAGATTTGATGCCAAGGACTTATATATATAGAAATGGATGTAAAAAACTTTCACAGGGCAACTGGTGACACTAATATTAGCAACCAGAAAACTAGAATTCAATTCATTTCCTCATCTTCCGGTATTATTAATGATTTGCTATTGGTGCACTTGGGCATTCTACATGGACAAAATGGGCAAGCATCTATAAAATTTAACTTAAACAAATCTTGACAACAGAAATCACAATATTCTAAAACCAAAGGGAGAAAGGAGAGCTTATAACTCTCCAAAGATGTATTTTACCTCTTTTTTAAAAAAATTAAACATTCCTAAATATTTTATTTTTTTGACCACTTGCATACCTGTTATTTCTTCCAACTGGTTAATCTGAGTCTTCAAAAGATTTTTGGTTATGATTTTTGTTTTATTTTTGTTTATTTTGAGTCCAGCAACTTTTCCAAATTGTTTGATTAATTCTATTAACTTCGGTGAGAAGTCAAGTGGTTCTTCTATTATGAAAGCCAAATCATTGGCAAAGCATATTATATCATTCTTTCCTAATAATTAATCCTTTGATTTCTTGTTGTTCTCTTACTTTTGTCAATAAAGTTTCTAAAGTTAATATAAACATAACAGGAGATAGTGGGCATCCCTGTCTGACTCCTTTTTCAATTTCGAATTTGTCTGTACATTCCGCATTTACAATAATACTAGCCAATTGTTTTGAGTAGATTGATTATAACATGTTTTTAAATTTCGCCCAAAGTTCATTCTTTCTAGTTGGTGAATTATGAATTTCCAATTGACGTTATCAAATGTCCTCTGGGAGTAAAGGAAAACCAGTGCAAGATGCGTTTATTATAGTTCTTGAATCGTTTTTGATTTGACATTTTGGCAAAAACGTGTTTTATTCCTGGTGAATATGGTGTATATTTTCATTTAATATTTTCTTTAATATTTTCTTTCTGATATTAAGGTAAATATTTTGTAATCTGTATTGAGGAGGGATATTTTGAATAAACTTGTGATCAGACTCCTCTTTGGGGCTCAATGTCTTTGGACCAGGATGGTGATATTTGTGAATTCTCTAATACCTCGTTAAATAGTTCCAACATAGTTTCTTCAAAGATATTTTGTGCATCCTTATATATTTCGGCAGGTATCCCATCCAGTCCCAGGGTTTTATTATTTTTCTGCTGTTTTATAATGGTTTGAAGTTGTCTTAGAATGGGTCTGTTCAATGATTGCCTTTCGTCTTCAGTAATTTGTTTAATATTTGCTAAATCTAAATATGCCTTAATTTTTCCCTCATTTAATTCTTCTCGGGAATAGAGTTTTTTGTAAAACTTTAATACCATATTTTTAAAAAACCTGTGGCTCTGCTCTTGGGGTTCCCAAGAAATTCATCTTTGTTTAATTTTTTTATCATGTAACACTGTTACTGTTACCAGAAAACACAAAGGCTGTTCTACTGTATGGTTAGGCTTGTAAAATCCTTGCATAACCATGCCCAGGATTACAACCCAAAGGGATAAGACACCATAAATTATAATAGCCACATAGTATTTTTTGCATTATTCTTCATTAAATTCATGTAGAAGCTTGATTATGTAAAGAAAATTTTACAATAACAACTTGACAATGATGGACTTTTAATGATAAGACAGCAGCATATTTTTTATTACAAAACTTTGCCACAAGGAAGCCTGGAAACAGCTCTATAATTAACAACTAGCTTTTCCTGACATTGTGCTCTCCAGGTGTATCCACTACACTGACTTGAAATTCTGGAAGTTGCAGACTCAACTCTCTAGAGGACATTAGCTACGGAAACTCAGGGAAACCACTAGAAACCATTTGTCATTTGCAAATGTCCCTATAGTATCAGAAAATGGTCTCAGTGGCTCAAAACATCTCAGTTCTACTCCCCTGCAATCCTAATCATGTTTTTCAGATGTTTGGTTTTATTCACTATTCAATATGTTATTCCTGATTAACTGTATCAAAGATTGCAAACTGAGACTCTTTTAAGAAGGGCAGCTAGTAGACATACAGTTCTTTCTTATTTATGAACAGGTAGTTCTCAACTTGCAACCATTTGTCTAGTGACTGAAAAAAGTAAGATATCATTGGTTTTCATGCTTATAACTACTGCAGCATCACATGATCAAAATTCAGATGCTTGGCAAAGTGGCTGGTATTTATGATGGTTGCAGTATCCTGGGATCACCGTTTGCAAACTTCTGATAAGCAAAGTCAATGGAGAAGCTAAATCCATTTAACAACTGTGTTGCTAACTTAACAACTGCAGTGAATCCCTTAACAAATGTGGTGAGAAAAGTTGCGGCAAAGTTCAATTTAACAAATTTCTCACTTAATAAATGTTGGGTTTAGTTGTCATAGTAAGTTGAGGACTACTTGTATTTGATTACATCAACTTGCTTTCTTTAGAGGTATTCATATCCCAAAGATAACTGTGGCCAGAAGGATCATAAAACTCACTTTACTTAATAATAATAATAATAATAATAATAATAATAATAATAATAATAATAAAAAATAATAATAATAATAAATAATAATAAATAATAATAATAATAAATAATAATAATTTATTAGATTTGTATGTCGCCCCTCTCCGAACATTGCTTAACAATGTTGTATACTATTTTATTAATTAAAATTCCAGATATTCTATTCTTAAGCAAGTAAACTTATTTTTTAAATCCCGAGGTTAGACTGTAATATTCTTATAGTCTCCTAAACTTTGGTAGCATTTATTTCCAGGGTTTGGATTAAATACAACCTTATTTTTCTGTAAAGATTTTTCAAGCAATCAGAACAGGAAGAAAAGTTCAACAGTGCCATAATAATATCAAGTTGTTAAAATATGTTCAAGAGACAAGTATGTTTTATTTTATAAAGCAGAAGGATAGAAGGTAGCAGCCATAGACACCAAAATGCTTATGAAATGTTTTCGGGACAAAGCAAGGCCTTACTTTCCACACAGCTTCTCTGTTTTTAATATTCTTTCAATTAAAAAAAATTAAATAGGGAGGTGTTATGTCACAAAGTGCAGTATTATCTGTATTTAGAAAAATGCCTTTGGGTTCCATGTAAGCTTTGTAAGCATTAAAAATGATGCCTAGTTTGGAAATTTGCCCACTTGCCCAGAAAAAAAACTGGAATAGAGCCGAAAATCTTGGGAGGAGGGTTAATTAAGGAATTAAAAGGGTTGATAGGATCAACCACATCATTTTTTCTTCTGAAAACTGTTGCTCTTTGGTGACTTGTAATGCAAACAGCCATTTTTCATTCAAAGCTTTTCCCATTAGGTGACCTTAGATATTACTGTCAATAGTTCACACATTTTTAAATTAATAAGGAAGGAGGGTACAAAGAAAAGACCAGGATCCTAAAATGATGCACCTGTAAATTTAATAACCGGTCTTACCAATAGGCAAGTGAAGGATGCTCCTGCAATGTCTTGGTAGGAAATGCAGGCAAGTTTTTCAGAGCTTTTCTTGCATTTTCATCACTTTAAAAAGACAAAAAGAATGGCAAGTGTTATCATCATGATGACTGTTTCCATATATTTCAATTACCACAGCAGTCTAATCCTGTAGAATTTCTTGCATTATTGCTCTATACAAAATATGTTCATTTACATTACCATTTTGATTAAGAACATAATACTACTAAGAAGATCAGATGTTGAGAAATAGATAAAGCTGAAGTAACGTTTACTGGCTGTAATTGCTTTCAAGATGGTGGGTTGTGGTTAGGGGGTTTTTTTGGGGGGGGGGTTGTTGTTATAGAATACATGTAGTTTGGATAAAAGAACCCGCAAATCTTTTAACATGAGAAAATGGACGCTAAAATTGTAAAAGCAATCCTGATTCTAAAACGTTAGCAAGAAATACAGAGGAAGAAAAACAGCTTCAAACTGTAAGTTGCTTCAAGATGCAGGAATTGGGCAAAAGTCCATCTAATTATTTTATGAAAGCAAAAGCATGTGTGATTGCTGGCACAAAACAAACGAAAGCAGGCAACATTTTTGGTTTGCATGCATGTTTAAATAGCCCGGTCGGGTTCTGCAGGAATTTGGAAAGCTTTAGTAGGGATTTGCAAGAACCAACATGAATTGTTGGTATCTAGGATTCACTGAGATGACTGAGTCATTACCAGATGTTTGATTTCCTGATGGTGCAGGTTGATAGGTGACTTCTTAAACAAGTTGCCTTATTCTTCAAAACTAGGCCACATCCTTAAATAATTTAGTGCTGGAGGGATTATACATCATTGATAAAACCTACATTTAATTTTTCTGTAATTTCTGCCCTGGAATTATGAATACTGAAGGAGAAGCTATTGAGATGCACGTCTCTGTTTAAGTTGCTTTACAAGATGATGGGTGTGAGGCTGAAACACAGGGAGTCAAGATATGAAGTAATAACTACAATAAATAAAACTATTTCTTAGGTGAATAGTAGAACAGCAGCATGCAGTGGTTTTCTCCTTTATAAATTAAGGGTCTTCTATCAAAAGACACTTTTCACTGAGATAGCGCAAGCATCTTTATAATAACTGGGCAAACTCCAGGGCCATCATTAAAAGGGTCAGGTATGAAATATTCTTTCAGATTGAAGAAGTAAAATCAGAGATAGGATTCACATAATTTCCCTACCAGTTCGCTCTGCACAGAAAATGTGAGCGCACATGCGTGCCTGCTTGCTTCAATTGTGCGCCTTCTGCGCATGTGCGCAGCCGTCCATGCATTCCCTTTGCTCACACGTGTGGTTTACATGCAGCTTGAAAATGTGGCTAAACAGGATGGCATAGCCCCGGGGCACCCACAGTTTGCTACTATCAATTCGCCCGAAACGGTCCAAATAAGCAGAATACCACCTCTGAGTAAAATGATTTTAAGGGAAGAGATTTGTCGCTTGGGCCTTACAGAATTTAAATATCTTTTAAACCGAAAGGAGAAAAAAGCATTTTATTTTGAGTTTCAGACTGTTAAGGGTATAATGGGTGGGGGGGAGACAGTAGGTTTGCTAAGTATTTGCAAAGGTTTAATTCACCCTTTAATTCCCCAATTTGATATTTCTAAAGTCTATCTCAACCCCACTCCCCACTCACCTCTCCAAAGAGAGAGGGAGGAGAATAGATAATGGTGACTCAAGAGGAGAAATAACACGAAATAGACTTAAGGAATCAAATCCACCAAGAGGGTTATAATATTGGCCATAATCCTTATCCAATGTTCACAGGGGTGGGCTCCTAGCTGGAACGCTAAATTCCAGTTCGTGAGTGCTTGCGGGGCCAGCGCAATTTAGCTTCTGCACCTGTGGAGATAGCAAAATCGCGCACAGAGCCGGAGGTGCGTCCGTGTTTTGGCAAGACTTTTTTGCTTCCGCGCATGCCGAAACACAAGCGCCCCTGTGGCTCCGTGCACGATTTTGCTAATTTCACAGGTGCAGACGCAAAATCACGCTTGCCCCGCAAGCACTCATGAGCCACCGCAGCAAGTCCAATTTAGCGTTCCGGCTGGAGCCCACCCCTGAATGTTCATGATAGCATTGTTGTATCCAGTAACAATTCTGTAAATGGACCAATATTAAAGATCAAGCTTGTTTCCTTATAACTTTCAGTGAATTATTTGATTTCAGCTAGCTACCAATATTTAAACATCCACTTATATTTAATGTTTTATTTCCATAGGGAAGGGGGGGGGATGGCAGTATTGTGAATGATTATGAATAAAACTAGCTGTAAACTATGGGAGGGGAAGAATAACACAACTGAAAGTTTAATGGTCTTTAATGGTTTAATGGTTCTATCCAGGCGGGAGTTGCCACTACTGCTGCTACCGGTGCACTATGCACACAGCTTTAGGTGTCTGGTGTACACATGCGCATGTCCCAGCGAGATTTTGCTTCTGAGCATGTGCAGGAAGCAAAAATCTCACGAGGGGATGTGCATGAGAGATTTTGGTGATTTTGGGTGAAAAATTGCCAAAACCTCACACACACGTGTCCCCTCGCAAGATTTTGCTTCCTGCGCAGAAACAAAATCTTGCTGGGACACACACATGCGCCAGAGACCCGAAGCTGCATGCTCAGCTCCAGTTTTACTACCGGTGCAGCCTCCTTATTTGTAGCAGTAGGAACCTGATACTGGTTCTATTCCTGCCCATTTAATGGTCAGGGATAGGACAATCAGTTCATGAAAGATATAAAATGAACCCTAATGAGAACATAATCTTAACAGAAAGTTGGGAAGACCTAAAATAGTTGCTTTCTGAATATGATTTACTAACTTGACAGAAGTGTTCTAATTAGAAACACTTAATGATGGCTGCCTTGTATTTAGCTGTCCAGTAGGTCAAATAAAAGCTTCTATTTCTTTAGATAATACCGGTAATAGGGGAATAATCAGAATGTCCTTGTCAAGAAGAAAGAAGATGGCAGAGTAAAAACTAAAGCCATGGACATCAATGTTTATTAATGAAGAAATTATGTTGAAGATGATATTAAAGTTCAGAGGAAATTATCCAATCAATCACATTCATCCAAAGGCTCAATTATAATTAAAATCTATTAATTCTAACATGTATATTAAGCTCTTGGCTCAGGTTGTTTCTACATGAAAGAGTCACTCCACTTTGGAGTATTATAAGAACAGCCAAAAGGTTATTCTGAGCAAGATCCAGGGGAAAAAAGGAAGGGCATAATTAATTATACCAATTTTGCTCATAAACCTGTGATATAATCACCTGAAATGTTTTAGATGCCTGATTAACATTGGCACATTAACTAAAGAAACACTAAACAAACCACAAAATAGCTTAATGCATAATTTTTCCCCAACGTTGAATCTCTACCTTGTTGAACTCAACCCCTCATCTCTTATGATGGTTGAGTACATTTAATTTAATTGCTTTAATTTTGTTTTACTAAGCTTTAAAAATTTTACAGTTAGTTTTTTTAAAAAAAATAGAATAGAATAACAGAGTTGGAGGTCTTCTAGTCCAACCCCACCCACCCCAACTTAGACAGGAAACCCTGTATCAGTGATGGCAAATCTTTTTTGGTTTACATGCCAAAAGGATGTGTGTGGGTATGCTAGCAAGCATGCACATGCCCACAACCATTCTCCTCACATGACTACCCCTCGCGCTGTCCCCGTGCACAAGCACAATACCCCCATCCTGACGCATACACACAGGCCTCACTGAAACCTGTGACGTGAAAAAAATGAGCAAACCGGAAGTTTGGAAAAACGCACTTTTGGTTTGCCATTGTGCTGTTTTTTTGCACTCCAAAGGGCTCAGGGAAGTTTCCTGAAGCCCCTGAGTGCAAAAAACAGCACAACGGGCAAAACGGACGTTCAGAAAACTGCAAGTTCATCTCCCCTGAACCAGAGTACAAAAACAGCACAACGGCAAACTGGAAGTGTGTTTTCTGAACTTCCAGTTTCCCATTGGGTGTGTCGCGATTAGAATCAACAATCACAGCCCGCGTGAGCTGAAATGAAACTAATTGCGGAGGTCGATGAATAAGATGAGAGAAAAGCTTCAAAACGAAGTTACTTTTATTAGTATAAAATGATGAAATCAATTTTGCCTGCTCACAGGCTAAAGAAACACGTCTACATGGTTAGAAGGATTTCTTCAAAGATGGAGATCTTCTCCTTCTTCCCCAGAATAAAGAGAAGGAAGTGACTAGACAGGATTTTACACCATAAATGGGGGGAGCTAAATTAACATACAGGAGTTAACTATTTAACTACTGAATGTCTCTGGGGGCTGTCAATACACAGCGTGACAGGGTGGGGGTATTGTACTCCAGAAGCTTCACTGAAGAGTCTGGAGGGCGAAATGGCCTTTCCCAAGGCCCAAAATCAGCTGGCTACCACATGCATGAACGCTGGATCTGACATAGGGCAACAACTCACACGCCCTCTTGCATAGCTCTGCGTGCCATCTGTGGCACATGTGGCATAGGTTCACCATTACAGGCCTACACTATATCTTCCTAAAAAATTCCAGTGTTGGAGCATTCACAACTTCTGGAGTTGTTCCACTGATTAATTGTTCTAACGGTCAGGAAATTTCACCTTAGTTATTATTTATTAGATTTGTGTGCTGCCCCGGGTCTATGGAGAGGGGCGGCATACAAATCTAATAAATAATAATAATAATAATAATAATAATAATAATAATAATAATAATAATTCTAATTTGCTTCTCTCCTTGATTAGTTTCCACTCATTGCTTCTTTTCCTACCCACAGGTGCTTTATATATCGTCATACTTCAGTAGCTGCACATAATGTGATAAAGTCTGTTATGAAATGTGGCGGGAGAACTTCAAAATAAATGTTGAACCAAGTGATTTGTTTGTTTGCTTTCCGATCAGAAGGCTTGCATAAAAGAGCAAAATTTGAAATGTTTTCTGCCCTGAGTTGCCTACCACATGCCGAGAATCCATAGGAAAGCCTTGCAACAAGCATACATTGTATAAAACCACATGCCGTTAGGGCTCATAGGATGCTGTGAACTGTAATTTTTTCATTGTAATCATACACGGAATCCCAATCACTTGTGGTATGTTCAATAATGGTATTGTGTGAACAAATTTATTTTCCTCAACGAAACATTTTAAGATCACTTGCAATTTTCATTCATGTAGCAAGCCCAGCTGAAGCTTCCTTACATGAAACCTAATAATCAAACCCAGCAATCCCAGAAAAAAAAACTTCCCACAATTATTGGACAGCATATACATTTAACAACAACAAACAAGCAATCAGCCTCTTATCTTTCCCTGTCAAAAACCAGTTGGGCAAGTAGAACGAGGGAATAGCAGCTTGGAGAACCCTGATAGCCTTTTTGATGGATTTCTCATCCTGCAATATATAATTGTATTGTACTTCGTGAATGTCAGCAACAATTCTCATTAGATCACAAAGACACTGAACCTATGTGATTTTCTATCCAAAGTAGTTAAGGTGTTTTAGGAGCTGCAGTCACTCAGGTGGTAAGACGCTGGACTTTCGTACCACTGAGGTTGGTGGCTCTATTCCTGTGAGTGAATAAACCACCTGGGGACAAGAAAGGAGCCCCCCCACCCGAATTGCCTACTGGCATTCAGACGTCCCACTGGTAAAAAATAACACCTCCTGAAAAAAATTCCTTTCACAGAGGTGGCTAGCTACCTCTGTGATCCCTGGCTAACACGTGCCATAGGCTTTAATAAAATAAAAGGGTGTTTTAGAAGTTTATTTCCACAGTAGGAGCAAAGAAGGTACTATACATCAGTGTTTCCCAACCTTGGCAACTTGAAGATATTTGGACTTCAACTTCCAGAATTCCCCAGCCAGCAAACGCTGGCTGGGGAATTCTGGGAGTTGAAGTCCAGATATCTCCAAGTTGCCACGGTTGGGAAACACTGCCGTACATTTATTTATTTATTTATTTATTTATTTATTTTATTAATCAGATTTGTATGCCGCCCCTCTCCGCAGACTCAGGGCAGCACACAGCAATAATAATACAATGTAAACAAATCTAATATTTAAGTTAATTTAAAACCCCAATTTAGAAACCAATCATACATACTAGCATACCATACATAAATTTTATAAGCTTAGGGGGAGGGAAAGTATCAATTCCCCCATGCCTGACGACAGAGGTGGGTTTTAAGGAGCTTACGAAAGGCTAGGAGGGTGGGGGCAACTCTGATATCTGGGGGGAGTTGGTTCCAAAGGGTTGGAGCCACCACAGAGAAGGCTCTTCCCCTGGGTCCTGCCAAACGACATTGTTTAGTTGACGATACCCGAAGAAGGCCAACTCTGTGGGACCTAACTGGTTGCTGGGATTCGTGCGGCAGAAGGCGGTCCCAGAGATATTCTGGTCCGGTGCCATTAAGGGCTTTATAGGTCATAACCAACACTTTGAATTGTGACCGGAAACTGATCGGCAACCAATGCAGACTGCAGAGTGTTGGTGTGACATGGGGCGTATTTAGGAAAGCCCATGATAGCTCTCATAGCTGCATTCTGCACGATCTGACGTTTCTGAACACTTTTCAAAGGTAGCCCCATGTAGAGAGCATTACAGTAGTCGAGCCTCGAGGTAATGAGGGCATGAGTGACTGTGAGCAGTGACTCCCGGTCCAAATAGGGCCGCAACTGGTGCACCAGGCGAACCTGGGCAAACGCCCCCCTCGCCACAGCTGAAAGATGTTTCTCTAATGTGAGCTGTGGATCGAGGAGGACGCCCAAGTTGCGGACCCTCTCTGAGGGGGTTAGTGATCCCCCCCAGGGTAATGGATTAACAGATGGAATTGTCCTTGGGAGGCAAAACCCACAGCCACTCCGTCTTATCAGGGTTGAGTTTGAGTCTGTTGACACCATCCAGACCCTAACAGCCTCCAGGCACCGACACATCACTTCCACTGCTTCGCTGACTTGACAAGGGGTGGAGATGTAAAGCTGGGTATCATCTGCATATTGACATTATAGTCCTGTATGAGCTTTGAGTTGAATACAGCTTTCTTCCAAATAAAGGCTTTATGCTACTATAGTCTTATGAACCTTTCTGAATCAGCAACTCACAAAGTCACCTCTAGTAGACAGGATGGATGATATATCGCCTATATAACCTTTATGGGTAGGCTGGAAGAATGCACAATATTTGAAACTGAAGAGCATTTTCAGTTTTGTTGCTTTTAAGAGAATTATACTAGGTCAATGCCAGATCATTATATAACAGAACAGTAGAATTGAAAGGGATCTTGGCGGTCTTCTTGTCCAACTCTCTACTCAAGCAGAAGCCCCTAAATCATTTCAGAAAAGTGCCTGTCCAGTTTCTTCTTAAAAGCCTTCAGTGATGGAGCACCCACAATTTCTGAAGGTAAGCCGTTCCACGGGTTAACTGTTTGGTTATGAAATTTCTCCTTAGTTCTAGGTTGCTTCGCTCCTCAATTAGTTTTCATCCATTGTTTCTTGTCTTTCATTTCTGGTGCTTTGGAAAATAGATTGACCCCCTCTGCTTTGTGGCAGCCTGACATATTGAAACACTGCTCTTATATCACCATACTCCTTGAGGAGAGCGACGTCTATGAATTCAACGTTGGCTTACCTGAATGTTCTTTCTATGTGCGCTGCGGGAGAGTCCAAGCATGGGTTTATCTTCTCATCTGACTGGCCATGGAGTTGCAATTTCTTTGGCCACGCCTAATTCTCCGGCTGAGCTCCAGTTATTTCAACTCAGCCGGGCTTGAAGGATGCAGATTGAGTTGCTCCTGATTATTATCAGGGATTTGTTGCATTTCATCAATTTGATTAGGATTTAATTGGACATTGTGTTAAAATAAATTTGAAAAATTATTTATTTATTTATTGGATTTGTATGTCGCCCCTCTCCGTAGACTCGGGGTGGCTAACAACAATGATAAAAACAGCATGTAACAATCCAATCCAATACTAAAATAACTAAAAAACCCTTATTATAAAAACCAAACATACATACAGACATACCATGCGTAAATTGTAAAGGCCTAGGGGGAAAGAATATCTCAGTTCCCCCATGCCTGACGACAGAGGTGGGTTTTAAGAAGCTTACAAAAGGCAAGGAGGGTGGAGGCAATTCTAATCTCTGGGGGGGAGTTGGTTCCAAAGGGCCGGGGCCGCCACAGAGAAGGCTCTTCCCCTGGGTTCCGCCAAACGACATTGTTTAGTTGACAGGACCCGGAGAAGGCCCACTCTGTGGGACCTAACTGGTCGCTGGGATTCGTGGAGCAGAAGGCAGTCCCTGAGATAATCTGGTCCGGTAGCATGAAGGGCTTTATAGGTCATATCCAACACTTTGAATTGTCAAATTGACTGGGAAGTGACTGGTGTAGGAAGACAAAAGGAAGATTTTGCCTCACTCATATAGACGGGCTAATAGGAGAATTTCTGCTTTCTCCAGAAGGCAGTCCTTTCGTGGCACTAACTCACGGGGTTCCACCCAGGCCTATTGTCAATATTCCTACTATTCAGGCAAGTCTTAGGACAGGTCATCCTTTCGTGACAGGGCTCGTCAATTTCAGTTTAGGATATCCTTCTGTGGGTCCAGCAGCCGCCCATATGATGATAGATTGTATATTTCCAAGGTCGGTAAAATGAAGAGCCAGCTTGTTGGGATATGCTGATTCTCTAAATTTCTTAGAGGTGGGTGCCAAACACTGTGAAGCAGCATAGAAGTGTTATTGCTATTATGGAACCACTCTTGTTTGAATTTGGTTAAACCTTTTTTTGTGTGTGGATACATACTGTCAAATTTGCCATTGCAGCATAGTTTTCAAATCTGATAGCAATGTTGTGCTTTGCTTATTTTTGTTATCAACATGTATCTCCGGGACTGCCTTCTACTGCACAAATCCCAGCGACCAGTTAGGTCCCACAGAGTGGGCCTTCTCCGGGTCCCGTCAACTAAACAATGTCGTTTGGTGGGACCCAGGGGAAGAGCCTTCTCTGTGGCGGCCCCAGCCCTCTTGAACCAACTCCCCCCAGAGATTAGAATTGCCCCCCCTCACCTTTCGTAAGCTCCTTAAAACCCACCTTTGCTGTCAGGCATGGGGGAACTGAGATACTCTTTCCCCCTAGGTCTTTACAATTTATGCATGGTATGTTTGTATGTATGTTTGGTTTTATAATAAGGTTTTTTTAGTTGTTTTAATATTGGATTGTTACATGCTGTTTTTTATCACTGTTGTTAGCCGCCCCGAGTCTACGGAGAGGGGCGGCATACAAATCCAATTAATAATAATAATAATAATAATAATAATAATAATAATAATAATAAAAACTGTGATGATTTTCACAACTGAACTTTATATAACTTTCGAGGACTTTCTATACAATCTTAGATTGGTGAATGTAAGTCTATCTTCTTCCTTTGAATCTTGTAGAATTGTAAACTTTACTCAGTTTTTTTATATGAATGTGTCCATTATTCTTTGGTAATCCTGCAGGTTTTTCTAAAATTACAATTCATGCCTTTTGGAACAGAAAGTTCATTTAAGGTAATAACTCCAAAATATTGCCTGAACCTAATCCAATGAATAGGCCTTCTCATACTGTAGACATGTAGACTATTGAGATTTCAAAAGAACTTGATATTATTATCCTTGGCTTCACACTTCAGGTTAAACCATTAACTTTTAAAAACACAACTGGTTGATAAGGAACAATAGTTGGGATAAACGTAAAGTACTTTGTTGATGTCAATTAGAAAATATCTCTCTCCCGTAATCAACGCACGTTTTTCACTTTCCTTTTATTTTCCCCAAGTGTTTACTCACCTCACAATGCGCTATTTGTTTAGCTAAGTAAACTCAGCTAAAGACTGCAACAATTGTTTTGTACTGGGATCATGAAAAAGTATTTCTCCCAACCAAACCTCCATGCATGGTTTTGCAGATATTTGCATAATGTTGAACTGCCACTTTTACAATAAGGAATGTCATTTTCTGTACTGACCATTTTTAATAAATTGTTACAAATACTAGAGAAACACAATACAAGTACACAACTAGACTTACAATCCTAGGTTTAAAAAGCTCAGAACTATGTTGCCTTAAACACGACCTAAGCATAGCCCATAAAAATCATCTACTACAACTTCCTTCCGTCAACAACTTCAACCACAACCAGACACGAGCACACAACAGATATAAACCTAATGTAAACCACTCCAAACTCGACTGCAGGGAATACGACTTTAGTAACTGAGTAGTTGATGCATGGAACACATTACTAAACTCTGTAGTATCATCATCTAACCCCCAAAACTTTCCTCTTAGACTATCCACTGTTGACCTCTCTTGATTCCGAAGAGGTCAGTTAGGGGTGTGCATAAGTGCACCAGTGTGTCTTCCGTCCCCTGTCCTAATGTTTTTCTTTTACTAGTATCATGTATATAAATATTATGATATCTTTTTATACCACCAATACTAACTTGACAAAACAAATAATTAATAAAGTAACAGAAAAACTGCTTTATAAAATGGGTGAAGTTTCTTGTGTAGTAGGACCCAAAAGATTGAGATGATGACATTGACACAAGCAAATGATTATGATTTGTATCGCACCATGCTAGAATGTGTTATGTTAATGTTGAGCATAAGGTTGCAATAGTTTCTTTAAACGAATCACTCTTTAAATGGTAGCTCAGAGCTAAGTGTGAGCCCACCAAACGAATTCGTAGATGGTTAGAACTGACATTATGTCTTCCTCTATATATTACTAAAACTCTCATGGCCTTTATGAGAAATGGTAAATCATAGGGCAACAATTTTTAAATCAAGGTATCTCACATAGACTAGTCAGCCTCCCTATAAATTTCGTTTGCGGAAGGAAGCATGAAGTGCTCCAAAATCTCCTGGTAGACAGCTCTGTTGACCCTGGACTTAATGAAGCAAAATGGACCAACACCAGCAGATGACATGGCTTCCCAAATCAATGAAGATTTCACATTGTGGAAACTTCACACTGGACTTCAAGCATCTTGCTGTGTATGCCCCTCCATTCTTCCTCTATACTCTGGGGCCTTGGTTTCCAAATGAGATGAAAAAGTTTCCACACTTATTGTGTGGATTTGGGGAGCCATGTCATCTGCTGGAATTGGTCCACTGTGCTTCATTAAGTCCAGGGTCAACGCAGCAGTCTACCAGGAGATTTTGGAGCACTTCATGCTTCCTTCTGCAAACGAAATTTATGGGGATGCTCAATTTTCCAGCAGGACCTGGCACCTGCCCACACTGCCTAAATTACCAAAACCTGGTTCAATGATCGTAGGATTACTGTGCTTGATTGGCCTGCAAACTTGCCTGACTGAACCTCATAGAGAATCTATGGAGCATTGCCAAGAGGAAGATGAGAGACATGAGACCAAACAATGCAGAAGAGCTGAAGGCCGCTATTGAAGCATTCTGGTCTTCCATAATACCTCATCAGTGCCACAGGCTGATAGCTTCCATGCCATGCTCCATTGACGCAGTAATTGTTGCAGAAGGGGCCCAGACCAAGTTCTGAGTACATATGCATGCTTATACTTTTCAGAGGTCCGATATTGTTCTATGTACAATCCTTGTTTCATTTATCGCATGTAATACACTAATTTTCTGAGATGGTGGATTTGGGGTTTTCATGAGCTGTACCCCATAATCATCACAATTATGACAAATCATGGCTATCTTGCCTTGCCTGTAATGAGTCTCTCTCATATATTATGTTTCACCTTTCACCTTTTAAGTTGCATTACTGAAATAAACTTTTACACGATATTCTAATTTTTTGAGTTTCACCTGTATATACTCTGACTAACTTATAACAAAATGTAGTTTCTACTTCAGATGATTCATCTGGGACACAATTAAACATCTCTAGAAATTACAACCTTCTTCCTGTATGTAGTGGCAAATCCTAAAGGGTAGTTGGCTTCCTCATTGACTAGCTTGTGGGATGCTGTCAGGGGGCATTGGAAATTATGAACTATGATTGCAGTTGATTGTGGTAAAGCAGTGGTTGCACAGCGATGCTGAAATGGTCAGCAACGGAATCTTTTGCCAGATTTCAATCCCACTGCGATAATGGGTCCTGGATTTGGAATGCAGGCTGTAAATCTATTTGAGGGGTCATAGTTCAAAAGAAATGCTGTCCTATGATGCACTAATTTGCTCAATTGAAGATTACAAACAGACACAACAGTTTTAGCAGTATATTGGCTTAATAGTGGCCAATTGGCTGAAAGTAAGTGGTTGTTGCTGGATGAGGGGGGAAATAAGGGAACGATTGCTTGAGTGCAGGGGTGGGCTCCTAAGGGGGAATGGTAATGTGTGGCTCTGAGTGCTAGTGAAGTCCAGCGCAATTATGCTACTGCACCTGGGCAGGAGGTGAAATTGCGTGCGGACATGAGGCGCACAGCGGTGTGTCCGTGTGCGATTTCGCCACCTGCCCAGGTGCAGTAGCATAATTGCGCTGGACTCCGCTAGCACTCAGAACCACAGGGGCGAGCACACGTCATTATTCCACCTTAGCAACCCACCTCTGCTTGAGTGGTCAGAAAGCTATCAGAGTACATTAAAAAATGAGGATAAAATGAACATAGCAGCAGTTTAAAGCAGCAGTGCTGAAATAGCCACAAAGTCCCCAAATTTCATCCCCTTAGGAGTAATGGGGTCCTAACATTCTGCAAACCCATTTGATGTACTTTGTTGACAAAGTTCTGCCCTATGATTCAGCATTTTGCCCAATTAAAGGTTACACAGAATAAAACAGATACACAAGAGTTTTAGTAATATATAGATCGATTCCAGTCAACTACCCATTGCTCCTCAAACATCCAGCTCTCTGTGTAATTGTACCAAATGTCTGCTGGATGATCCCATTACTAAAGTATAAAGAACACACTGTGTGTATGTATGCATATATATAGCATATTCTTTCATGTAATTAACCGTGGTTTCTATATTTTACTTGCTGATTTACTCTACAAGCAAATAAAGATTTGATGATGGAAAGTCTTAAGCATAAAACGTATCAGGAAAGACTTCATGAACTCAATCTGTATAGTCTGGAGGACAGAAGGAAAAGGGGGGACATGATCAAAATATTTAAATATGTTAAAGGGTTAAATAAGGTACAGGAGGGAAGTGTTTTTAATAGGAAAGTGAACACAAGAACAAGGGGACACAATCTGAAGTTAGTTGGGGGAAAGATCAGAAGCAACATGACAAAATATTTTACTGAAAGAGTAATAGATGCTTGGAACAAACTTCCAGCAGACGTGGTTGGTAAATCCACAGTAACTGAATTTAAACATGGCTGGGACAAACATAGATCCATCCTAAAATAAAATACAGGATATAGTATAAGGGCAGACTAGATGGGCCATGAGGTCTTTTTCTGCCGTCAGTCTTCTATGTTTCTGTTTCTATGATGAGGGCTATTTTTTATTAAGAGTCCTTGCCCTTTTTTTTAACATTTCCTAGACATTACTTAGACATTTTTACATTTCCTAGATATTACTAATATGCGTATGCCTCTGAATCATTACAACTTTGCTAAGTCATTCAAGGTGATAAACAATAAACAAAAGAAGGCCAAAAAGAGACCACTTCCACAAAAGGAAGCCTTTCTTTTTGAGGACAGACTATTTCTGCATGAGAACCTTGATGGTGCAAGATAGTTCTTGCAAATGCTAATTAAGTTATCAACAATGTGACAAAATGACAATCTACACAATCTGCAGCCCAATTCCAAAAACCTGCAGCCAAGCGTTCTGGCAATAGTGATATGTCAGGCTGCTAGAGTGGCAGGCAGACCAAAATAAGGAGAGCCCACAGTCTAAATTCTCCCCGTTATCCTTTGTCTGCAATCACTAGTCTGCAGTTCCCCAATTACTCTAGAAGAAAAAGCAGCAAGTCATTTACCACCCCCTTCAATGTAGGTTGCAGGGTTATTCCAGAGCTTGCCTTAGTTGTTGCTGTTATGGTTTTAAAATCCAGATCAGCATAAGGTGAAACAAGTTCAGACAAGGGTTTTCATCACAGTACGGTTCCGATTCCTTTTAGATTAGGCGCAGCTGCTTTCTTTGAACAGCTTCCCATTTTTTTCTCAACTAAAATGAATAAATGAATGTCGCTACTGAGTTTATGGCCACCTGTATTTAGCGTTTGTACAACACATTTGATAGCCTGTTTTGCAAGTTGGAAGAACTTAGAAAACACAGATTGTTTCAATTTGATGGGGAAGTTCCTGGCTTTTAATTAAGCTGCATCCAGAGTCTGCAGGATACAGTTTTGCACAAACGTTTTCCTCTTATAAACTGTGTTTATCACCCAAATAATGATATCCCTCTTACACTCCTTTCTACTTGTCACCCTTCAGGAATTCATTACGTTGTCTGGGTTATGGTACACCAGACAGCAGTTATCTCTGTAGTCCATGGACTATAATACAAACCCAATGTGTCAGCTATTTAAAGAAAATGCAGCCTCTCCTGGGAGCAATTTAATGAACTTTCATAAAGGGGGAAAAAAGGCAAAGCTTGAATAATGGAAACAAAAAAAGCAATGTTAAATACAGTGTATTTGGCTTCATCTGAATTCCACTAATGGGATATATGTTCTCAGACAAAAATGTAAAGATCAGTATTTTCCACTCCAAGAATGGGAAGACTGTTCAAGCTACATTGACAAAATTGAACGGGTCCAAAGACAGGCTACAAGAATGGTGGAAGGTCTTAAGCATAAAACGTATCAGGAAAGACTTAATGAACTCAATCTGTATAGTCTGGAGGACAGAAGGAAAAGGGGGGACATGATCGAAACATTTAAATATATTAAAGGGTTAAATAAGATCCAGGAGGGAAGTGTTTTTAATAGGAAAGTGAACACAAGAACAAGGGGACACAATCTGAAGTTAGTTGGGGGAAAGATCAAAAGCAACATGAGAAAATATTATTTTACTGAAAGAGTAGTAGATCCTTGGAACAAACTTCCAGCAGACGTGGTAGATAAATCCACAGTAACTGAATTTAAACATGCCTGGGATAAACATATACCCATCCTAAGATAAAATACAGAAAATAGTATAAGGGCAGACTAGATGGACCATGAGGTCTTTTTCTGCCGTCAGACTTCTATGTTTCTATGCTTCTATGCTACAAAATTTGGGGTGCAACTTAAGAGAAACCCCAAAAGGAAATAGAAGGAGATGCATTTTCATGAATTTGTTCCCTAGGGCTGTGTTACCATGCCCCTTAGAATGGTTCCCAGCTTCAGCAAACGGCCCTATAAACAAACAACACAATGGCAAAAACTCACACTACTAGGGTTGGGGAGTAGAATCTTTGGTCCTCAGACTTTTGAATAGGCTTCTCTTTACAAGGTATGGGCATGTAGTTTCTGACAACCAGTTTTGTTAAAAGATAATGGGGTTAAGCAAAAGGAACATTTGTGTTGCTTGACATCTGTCCGTCCATCACCCTGAGAGGGGAATCATTGACCCTCTCAGAGAGGGTCCGCAACTTGGGCGTCTTCCTCGATCCACAGCTCATATTAGAGAAACATCTTTCAGCTGTGGCGAAGGGGACGTTTGTCCAGGTTCGCCTGGTGCACCAGTTGCAGCCCTATTTGGACCGGGAGTCACTGCTCACAGTCACTCAGGCCCTCATCACCTCGAGGCTCGACCACTGTAACGCTCTCTACATGAGTCTACCTTTGAAGAGTGTTCAGAAACTTCAGATCGTGCAGAATGCAGCTGCGAGAGCAATCATGGCTTCCCTAGGTATACCCATGTCACACCAACACTCCGCAGTCTGCATTGCTTGCCGATCGGTTTCCGGTCACAATTCAAAGTGTTGGTGATGACCTATAATATAAAGCCCTTCATGGCATCAGACCAGAATATCTCCAGGACCGCCTTCTGCCGCACGAATCCCAGCGACCAGTTAGGTCCCACAGAGTTGGCCTTCTCCGGGTCCCGTCGATTAAACAATGTCATTTGGCGGGACCCAGGGGAAGAGCCTTCTCTGTGGTGGCCCCGACCCTCTGGAATCAGCTCCCCCCAGAGATCAGAATTGCTCCCACCCTCCTTGCCTTTCGTAAGCTCCTTAACACCCACCTCTGTCGTCAAGCATGGGGGAATTAAGATATTCATTCCCCCAAGGCCTATACAATTTATGCATGGTATATTTATGTGTATGTTTGGTTTTTAATAAGGATTTTTAGTTATTTTAAATATTAGATTTGTTATATGTTGTTTTATTACTGTTGTTAGCCGCCCCGAGTCTATGGAGAGGGGCAGCATACAAATCTAATAAATAAATAATTTAATTAACCCAAGCCAGAGAAGAATATCCATTTCAGCAAAATCAAGCTCCAACCAGAGTCTGAAACTTCAGCGTATTTGTAAGGTAACCTTGATTTACTATCTGTGAACTCCTCCCTCAATACTAGAAGCAAAGATTTATTTTTAAGCGCACCCTGAGATTTACAATCTGAACTCCAAGGAATCTGAATTGCTAGCAAAAGGCAGCATTAACAGAAAATAAATCTTGTGGTTCCAAAGCAAGCACTGAAGTGCTGGTTTTGCTATTCATCTTCCAAATGGGAGTGGGCTTTCTCTTCATCTCCAAAGCTGGTTGGGCTCCACCTCCATGCAGAGAAACATAGAAACATAGAAGACTGACAGCAGAAAAAGACCTCATGATCCATCTAGTCTGCCCTTATACTATTTCCTGTATTTTTATCTTAGGATGGATATGTTTATCCCAGGCATGTTTAAATTCAGTTACTGTGGATTTACCAACCACGTCTGCTGGAAGTTTGCTCCAAGGATCTACTACTCTTTCAGTAAAATAATATTTTCTCATGTTGCTTTTGATCTTTCCCCCAACTAACTTCAGATTGTGTCTCCTTGTTCTTGTGTCCACTTTCCTATTAAAAACATTTCCCTCCTGAACCTTATTTAACCCTTTGACATATTTAAATGTTTTGATCATGTCCCCCCTTTTCCTTCTGTCCTCCAGACTATGCAGATTGAGTTCATTAAGTCTTTCTTGATACGTTTTATGCTTAAGACCTTCCACCATAGCCCGTCTTTGGACCCATTCAATTTTGTCAATATCTTTTTGTAGGTGAGGTCTCCAGAACTGAACACAGCATTCAAAATGTGGTCTCACCAGCGCTCTATATAGCGGGATCACAATCTCCCTCTTCCTGCTTGTTATACCTCTAGCTATGCAGCCAAGCATCCTACTTGCTTGGCTGAATAGCTAGAGGAATAACAAGGTTTCCTCTGCTGTCCTTGCTTGTTTAAATCTGCCCCTTTCAGATTTGTACCGACCTGTCTTGCTTCTCCTTTGAGACATTAACTTTTTCCCCTGCCTCAGCCCCCTTCATCCTGCTGAGGAAGCACTACGTCTGGCTTCTATTGGCAGGATGTCATGCCAATTTCCCTTCACAAGTACAACAGGGAAATGAAAGAGAGAAGAACTCCAGCTGTCTTGGCTCTTCTGTTTGTTTATATACAGACAAGTGCTTGAGAGAAAAGGGACTCCAGTTGTAGGAACTTTAGTGAAAGTATCCAAACAACATTGGACGAACGAGCAAGTGCTTTATCTGTTTTGACAACAGGAAAGGCATGAGCCACATCAGTGATGTTCTCTTTCTACTGTAAGATGAAGTAGAAGACATGCTTTGCATGTAAAGTCCAGCTATCAAGTTGTCTGCTAGGAAGATCATTCACCAAGAGTAGGGATAGGATTTAGGTCAAGCTCTGCACACTCACCTCTGAGTGCCATATTTTCATGTACCTGGCTTCTTTAAGTGCAACAGTTTTATTTTATTATATTATATATTTGTTAAACAAGTATAGAATTATAGTTTGTATTAACATAACAAACATAACATAACAAAGTATAAGGAAGTGATAAAAAGGACAGGGACGGTAGGCACAATAGTGTACTTATGCACGCCTCTTACAGACCTCTTAGAAAAGGGGAGAGGCCAACAGTAGATCATTTAAGATTGAAGATCTTGGGGTTAGGGGAAGAAACAACAGAGTCAGTTAGTGAGTTCTAGGCATTGATCACTCTGTTGCTGAAGTCATATTTTCTGCAGTCAGGTTTGGAGTGATTTACATTTAGTCTGTATCTTGTGTTGTTTATTTATTTATTGGATTTGTATGCCGCCACTCTCCGCAGATTCGGGGCGGCTAGCAACAGTAATAAAATAGGCGTTGATTGCTTACCTGAACGCCTCTTCTCGTACGGTGAGCGGGTACAGCAGTCACATGGGTTGCTCATGTCCAATCCGGTGGAACTGAGCCTAGTGTTAAAAAAGCTTGCTGGATCCGCCCCTTCCCCAGAATTCGCGAATCCATAGACTAGGCTCAGCTGTGAAGCTCTGTAGTGTTCAACTCTCATTGTTAGAGGAAGAAAGGTTATAGGAAGGTAAAGAAGACACATACAAGGGCGGGAAGTGACTGCTGTACCCGCTCACCGTACGAGAAGAGGCGTTCAGGTAAGCAATCAACGCCTATTCTCCGTACTGAAGGAGCGGGTCCAGCAGTCACATGGGACATACCCAATAGATGGTCCCTAGGGTGGGATTAGATTGCTATCGTGAGAGATAACGGATTGGAGTACCCTTCTGCCGAAGGCAGCGTCCGCTGAAGCGTAAGAGTCAATCTTGTAGTGCCTGATGAAGGAATTTGGCGAGGCCCAAGTGGCTGCTTTGCAGACCTCCTCCAACGGGGCTTGAGTCGCCCAAGCGGCCGAGGTGGCTGCGCTCCTGGTGGAATGCGCTGTGATGTTCCTTGGAACTGAAAGGGAGGCCGACTCGTAGGCCTTAGATATAGTCCCTCTGATCCAACGGCCTATTACTGTTGAAGACACTTTGGCACCCATGACTCTGGGGTGATAGGCTATAAAAAGTGCTTCTGACCTCCGAAAGGGTCCTGTGCGTTGGATATAGATTTTCAGCGCTCTAATGAGATCCAGGGTGTGCCATCTAATTGCCAAGGGATGGTCTCGTTGGAGGCAGAAGGAAGGTAGGACAATATCCTGAGTTCTGTGGAACATGGAACTGACCTTGGGTAAGAAGGTGGGGTCCAGTCGCAAGACTACCTTGTCCTGATGAAATTGACAGAGGTCCTGCCTGATTGAGAGGGCAGCCAGCTCCGAAATGCGTCGGGCAGAGGTAATAGCCACCAGGAATGCTACTTTAAAGGATAGGTACCTGAGGGACGCCGATTTTAGGGGTTCGTATGGTGCCTGCGTGAGGGAATGGAGAACCCGTGGCAAATCCCAGGATGGATACCTGTGGACCTTGGAAGGTCTGAGGTTGGCTATGCCCTTGAGGAATTCCTGAACTTCTGGAAAGGAACGGAGAGGCTGTCTGCGGGGCCCCGCTAGGACAGAGGAAATGGCCGCCAGATGACGCCGGAGGGTGCTGGTGGAAAGTCCCTGATGGAAACCTTGCATAAGGAAGGCAATGATTCTGTGTATGGGGATGCACAGGGGAGAGAGGCCTTCCTGTAGACACCACTGGTGAAACTTGGACCACGTATGGTCGTAGATTCGATTGGTCGAACCCCTTCTGGCCTTTAAAATGACCTCCACTGTATCGGAGTCGTGGCCACGCAGTTCTAAGTCTCTCCTGATAACAGCCAGGCGGTGAGGTGGAACCACTCCGGGTCTGGATGGAATGAGGCCCCCTGCCGCAGCATATCCCCCGAAACGGGGAGTCGCCAAGGGTCCTGGACGGACAACTGTTGGAGATCCGCGAACCAGGGCCGGCGGGGCCAATGAGGGGCGATTAGGATTACTCGGGCCCTCTCGGTGAGGACCT